>NC_070597.1:20583377-21248877 GCF_027409825.1 Scomber japonicus
CCTAATCATGAGTCACTTCATTGTAGACAGAAAATAACTTGAATATTTACTTTGTAAATATGACTAGGTTTACAGGTTAAATGATTTAGAGCTGTGTTAGGCAGAACTTTAATGTGTTTAACACTCATTTCATCAACTTCAATTATAACATGGTGTCAGTAAAAACAGTTTAATCCACTCAACTTGTTAGTTTTAATGCATGGACAAAACTTTTTTTAGTCTGAGTTTGATATAAAATAAGTCAGCACTGGTGAAAAGCATTTTTTGAATGTATAATATCTCACAACACAGCTTGCTTGATGTGAAAAGTGTCATGATTTACTTTAAAGAACTAATGTGTAGGATTCAGTGGTATCTAGTGGTGAGGTTGCAGACTGCGACAAACTGAATACCCCTCCCCTCACCGCTTCCCTTCTAAGCAGATAGGAGAACCTACACTGCCAACGAAACTCATGGAAAACACAAAATGCCCTCTCTAGAACCAATGTTTGATTGCCTGTTCTGGGCTACTGTAGATACATGGAAGGAAAAGGACCCGCTCCATATGTAGTTATAAAGGACTTGTTCTAATGTAACTAAAACACAAAATTGATTAAACATGAATTAAAGCAAACTTCTGAATATTACATTCCATTTCTGTCAAGTCCATTTTGTTAAATGCCACTAAATTCTACAAACTTTAAGTTACATTACAAACTTACTACAAAAGTTATCTACAGTACATTTTGCTTTTTTCCTTCAACACAAAACATTGGAAATGTGTTAAGGATATGAAGGCTTAAATTGGTGTTTTAGAGTCAGTTAACACTCAAAGTGAAGTTTTTATGTGTTAGCTTCCAGCAATTTCTGATCTCTTGGTGTTTTCATTGCGCTTTGCTGCTACCCTCTTTACAAAGCTTAAGGGCATATTTCATATGACAATTCCAGTGTTGTAATGTTTCCTTTTCCTTTTTGTCATCATTTCTCATTGAAATCCAAAAAACAAAAACAAACTATATGTAATCAACAGTATCTAGGGCAAAACTACTGCAAATATACCAGTGGGCACAAACACTAGCTAAACTGTAAAATACAAAGTTTCAGTGTGAAATGTAATTAAAAACAGTCTTTCCCCCCCAGCCTTTTTACAATGCCAGATGGTTTCATTTTAAAACCTGACCTTCCTTTACAGTAAATTATTCACAACATAAGTCTTGATAATGTCAATGATGTCAGTGTGGTGTTTTTTTTTGCCTCTGTTACTGTGTGGCAGCTGAACATGTTGGAATAATCAGAAATGGGATGAAGCTAGTGTACTGCATGCCATAAAACTGTCTTTATCCTTGTGTAGAAAATGTATTCTTTTTACAGCTACTTTTGAATGGCCAAGACTGCAACAGACTACAGTGGAAACCTTTAACAAACTACTTTTTATTCATCAGAGAGCACAGAGTTACATTCAAATGATGACTGTAGATTCAGATTTGTGGCTTTTTTTTTGGTGCCCCAACAAACCCAACGCTGTAAACATCAATACACTGTGAATAATGATCCTCTGTGTTTCCATCATACACTGAGTGAGTCACTGCTCTGTATCCATCTAATGTAGTGTATTATAAATGACCGGAGATGAATGTACACTGCAGTGTTGTGTGTCTTGAAAAAGCTTTGAATAATCCAGCCTTTAACTTCCTGTTGTCTCTCTCCATCTTTTCTTCGAAAAAAAAATTAGCATTTTTCTGTACACTTGCTGGCTGTGTCCCTATTATGACCATACACACAGGCCTTTTTCTGTTGCTTCTTGTTCTGCTCTTCCCTTTTTCATGCCACTTTCAGCTTTTTATTATAAAAACGTATTGGTTCTATCTTTCCTTCTCTAGAGAGATGTTATTGGCCCCAGAATATGCAATATTTTTGATTTTTACTGTCCCTTTCTTGGGCTGCCAATATAGTACCCAGAGTTCCATGTTCTTACTATACTTAAACCCATGCCACATCCGTGTGCTTTGCACCTCTGCAAAACACCCTTGTTAACTTGCAGTCGCCCACATGTGCTATAGAAATACCTAAGAGTCCAGATTGTTTATGCCAAGAGGAGGCTGTGTCCACATTGTGTTCTGCCCTCAGTTTTTCTACCAAACCCTCTGACCTCTCTGACTGTGTTTATTATAGTAATAGTAAGTAAATTAACTGGAGTTTGTGGAAACGCCTGGTCACCTAATGTTATCTGACCGCAGGAATTCCATCAGTTTTACGTCACACAAACACACACACAGTGCACATGGGGTCTCAGTCATCTGCTGTCTCTCATCTGAAGTGGGGTATAAGGGCAATGGTCCCAGTGAGGGTTCACCCCTCAGATGTGTAGCTTATGTTTATCATAGCTGTCAACCATTGGTGTTGACACAGGGAAGACATACCACTACCAGCTGGTCCACTGGGAAGAAAAAGTGCAGCTTTCCTGTGTTGCCAAAGTTTTGGCCTGTCCATTCCAATTACCCAGCATAGATCCTGGACAGTGTATTCTAAAGTGATCTCTAAAGGTATTAATCATTCAATACTCAGAATATGGCAAAACTTGCTTTAGAGTTTCTGTTTGGTTAAGGGTCATCATTTTGATTCACCTGGAAAAGTGTACAAGATTGGTTTAACACATTTTCTCCTGATTCTCTGATTCTATAACAAGGACCCAGTTTATAGCCCTCTATGTACCAGAGACAAAAAAAAAAAAAATCTGGATTTTCTTGAGGTTACTTCACAATTAAAAATGTTTTCATCATAATGCATGGAGACTTATTTTTCAGATCTTCATGTGCAAGGATAATAAAAGATGTCTAAATTAAGTAAACGCGTTGTTTTTTTGCCACTTCTGTTGTGTAATGTAGGAAAAAAAATAAATGGTGTTGCTGTAAATGCAGTAATTATCCAAAAATGTTGAAGTAGGCTTTTTTATTAATATCACTGAAACCATAATGGAGCGGCGCTTCCTTGGATGAAAATAGCTCTCCACATCCTTGACCACGAAAGGTTGAGAGCCAGACACGAGCCAGCTGCCCACTCGACTGTCACTGCAGACAAACTTTACCTTCCTCAGCACAACTATCTCTTGTTCCATTTCTGCTGAGTCTCTCTGGACTCTGTCTGTTCTACTTTTGGGAGGGAAACTCCTTGTTGGGGCCAATGTCAACAGCTCTCGGTAGGGACTGCGTGTCTGCCCGGACTCAGACTTGGCTGTGGACACCCCGAAAGTCACAGCCTGTAGAAATGCTTCCATGGAAAATGTGGTGAGCAACATCTAGTGTTGTTCAAAGTGCTGAGGAACATTGACACTATTACAATAATGGGATTGAATGAAATTAATTGTATTTATTTTGGTGCAACAATGAAACAATGTATGACTTAAAAATAATAATTATTTGGTATCCTAGCCTTTATTGGATGGTTCTGAGTAAACGAAAGAAAACCTTATTGCTAGCATTAGTGTCACGATTGAAAAAACCCCAAACTTTATTAACAAAAGCAAACCTAACTATGCCTCAATGGCTAACTAGTTCACTATGTACAGTGGTAACTTGAGCATCCAATACTAAGGAGATCAAAATAAATTTTGATGATAAATTTGCCACTGTCAAGATTGTAAATTGCTTATATAATGTGCAAAATAGACAGGTTTAACAACAGTAATGGGTGCATGTTTGAATGGTCAAGTAGTACCAAAGTTGAAGACAAAACCAAATGATCAACAGTCTCTTCAGGCCTGTTGGTAAGCATGAGAATTGTATTCAAAATCAAACACAAATGAAAAGTTGGGAGGAAAAAAATACAAAGCTTTTAAAGCTTGCCTGTGGTTTTATGAAAGTGGAGGGACTTCTGTGCAATATCTGGTACCAGTACAGTAGATGTGTCATCCATTCCGTTGTGTGAACATCTCGTGTGCCAGCTGTGGCATTGAAACCTCACACTCTCTCTGCTCTTTCTCCAAGATCATCTACTCAGTGAAAGCCACAACTTATTGCGATGGAGGATCCTTTTATCTCTCTGCTTGTTCCTAACCAATGACATTTCCCCTCCCAAATCAAAAGCAGGACAGCACTTTTGCTCAGTGAGCCAACTTTGCTGCCTCTTCAGCTAGAAAAATGACATCATCCAGTTGCGGTCAGACAAAACTGCTACTACTGGAGACTCATTACTGCTCTAATATTTTTTCTTCTGAATTTACAGTGCACTGTTATCACAATAACATTTTACTTGGGACTTCTTATAAGTTGTATAGGTCTACAACCCCCCCCCCCCCCCCCCTTGCATTCATGATATTTAGGGACATTTCAAACAAATCTATGGTGGCCTCTCGTGTCCATTTCAGTCATCTTTTTGAGGCCTATAACAGGACACCCATGCTCTTCAGAAACATCCAGCTAAAACCTCAAACAGTATCATGTGTTCATAGCTGGGAGTGGCTCAATAACAGTCACAGTTCTGTACTGTTGGCCATGGACTATCTCTATGGACAAGAAAGCATTTGACATTACTTCTGTTGTGGTTACAGAAGTAGTTGTTGATGTCATCCTGTGATAAACTGCTACAGCTACTGGTTTCTCCTACAAAGAATGAGTGGTAGCCTAATGCAGTGGTTCCCAACATCTTCTGGCCTGGGATCCCAGTTTTTATGATATGCCAATTTTCTAGCCTAAAACAGTACTTTGATTGCAGTAATTGCTAACTAGTTAGCCTAATATGCATCTCAAAGGTGGGCTTCATTCACAACATATAGCTGCGCAGGTTGCATCCTGTTCATCCATTGGTCTAAACCAATCAATCCTGGCTTAGTCATTTGACAAAATACTGTTGGAACATACTGAGCTTATGAATATAGGCCTACAGTGGAAAATGGATTGAGGAGCTTCTTTGGAAGTTGTTACACTTTATGCCTGTCATGAAAACTATTGGATCTAACTAACGTTAATCCAAGCTGAGCCTCACCTCTGCTCTCAGTGATAGCACAAACTACAAACTGTTCACAGCCATATTTCAAGTTGAAGTGTTTCATATTAAAAAGGGTTTGGAAGGAGCATCACTTCAAGAATCTCTATAAGCACGATTTTTAATTTGCTTCAATGTGGACATACAATGGTCTTGGGTTTGACTCTACTAATGTGGAGACGTATCTGTAACCCAACAAATGTGAAGCACGGTGATGCACATATTCGTACATGCTTGGAAAATCTCCCAGTGATAAGAAAAACACAGGAAAAAAAAAATCAAGCCCTCACCTCTGAGCTCAGTAGCAGCGGTGGAGTTTGATGAGGCCTTCCAGCGGTCCTGATGCTTTTTAAACTCCTGAACCCGGCAAATGTAGAGCCCCCGGTCCCCTTCTGACACATTCAAGATCAGCAGGTCAAAGATCTTCCCCTGTTTCACCACCGTCAGCTTCATCTTGGGCCATGAGAAACTCTTGGTGTAGTTGCCATAGAAACGGGCCTTTCTCATGTTGACACGAGCGATAAGGAGTTCATCCTCTGGCCGGTCTGTGCCTGCTGGCAGGAAGGTCCATTTCACAACTGGTAATGCAGCGTTGCGGCGCCGCTGGGACACGACACAAGAGAGTGTGATATTTTGACCCTCCTGGGCCACCGTGAAGGGGGAAGGGGTGATAGTGACGTTGATTGCCAAACAGAAATCTGTCGAACCAAGATTTTAACATGTTATTTTTATATGTGCATGAACTGGTGATTTGACTGTTAACATGGATCACATATTATCTGATACGAATATAAGCCAAAAGTGATATCAGAGAGGTGGATGCGTTGTCATGTCTTGTTAAAATGAGTGATTTTGAAGCCATGTTCCTATCTCTTGTCTTGACTGCATGCTGATTATAGCAACCCTTTGATTTTAACAAAGTTAAAATCAAGTTGCTTTTCCTGTCTTTACATTGTGGTGTAAAGATGCTTGGCAACACTGTAAAAAAATTAATTTCAGATTATGTACGGAAACTAGCAGAAAATAGTTTATTTACTTTGTTTGGGCTGTTATTTAATTGTTATAATGTAAAACTCAACATTTGTTTATTCTATATTATGGTCTCTTGTCCACACTAAGCCAGCCAAATCCACAATGCTCTTGAGTGGAAACTATAAGTAGGGACAATTATCATAATTAGACATGAAAAACAGTTGGGTGCTGAGAACCAGATTCTATATGTTACAATTTTCTGTTGCCTCTACTCTGATGATCTTTTTGAATCTCAACACAGCTGGTCACACAGTGCAGCTGTTGTCAGTCCCTTGTATCTCGTGTACGAGCATTGAAACAATGATATAACTGAACATCATTATGAGCTCTTATGTGTCTGGAGTAGGTGTGGACGTAGTCTAAGACAAATGTATTAATAGACAAAACTAGTCTGAATTATTTAACTCTAATTTATAGGAAAAACATGTTTTGTTAAAGTTTAAGCCAAATACAGTTCATGATTCATGAGGTAATACTAAGGATGCAGTCTGATCACAACAGGAATGCTGCTACTTTATTCTGCCTGTGTTCTGTATAAAAGATTCGGACACTGAATGGGGGGACAGAGTTGCTCCGCCAGGAAGCGGCTACAGGATGTTGTTGTGTTAGCTGTGGTCAAGCGAGCTAGAGAGTGAATAAAGAGAGAGAGCTGACAGTAAGAAATCCAACGAATCAGATCAATAAAATGTTATTTTCTGATTGTTTCACAGCTGTTACGTTCAACGGCACAAATAAACTTCCCACACACCTCCACCCAACCCTGCAGCTCTGCCTCAAACCTCCGAATCTGAAACATTAGCATGCTATTAAAAGCACACAGCATCTACATTATGCTGCTTTGCTTTGTTCCGTGTACCAGAGGCTACTTACTTGCAATATCTTAAAAGGAAGACAGAAGGATTTATTATTTTAATAATTTAAAAAAGTTAGGAAATAATGTTTAAGTCTAGCCTTCAGTCTTTTCCACATGGTGAGGTATACAATTTATTAATTCAACAATGGTATAGGATTGGTATCGGGTATCAGCCGATACGCAAAGCCCAGGTATTGTATCGGGACTAAAAAAGTGTCATTAAATTAACATGTAAACATAAGCATTAACAAATATTTGTCTTTTTCTCATCATTTTAAGCCTTAAGACTTGAACTCATGACAAGCTCTGAAGTGGTTATTTGAAATTTTAAGTTGATTTGACTTTAAATTGAGAAACCTAATTTAATAACATGAAATTAATGGATAAAATATGAGTTGATTTGATCAGTTGAGATTTTACAGTGTAAGCAGTTGTAGGTGTCTTTGTGGCAATACTGACATTACAATTTAAACAAGTCAAATAGGTTGCATGTCACAAGATCAAGTTTGGGATTCACCACAGATATGTACAGTTCACCTCTGCTGTATGGGGTCTTTTTTAAAGGGTAAGGGGAGAACATTCTAAAGTGAGACACTGGACACTTTTTTGTAAGCTTGTTTATGAGAATTTACTATACAACTGACGAGGATAGAAGAACAGTACTCTGATCATTTACATTAATACTGAGGGTTGACTCCCTTTTCATTTAACTTCCAATTGGCCCCTGAAAATCACAGAGAAGTTAAATGCAGCCTAATGGTTTAAAGATGGTATGCATTACAAAAGAAGTGACCTGACTGATGTGAACTTTTCTCTTAGTAGTTAAGACACCACCAAAGAATAATAAAAATATACTGAGGCTTTGTTTCACAAAGGGCAGCTACACGTCACATCTGAAATCCATACAGTCAATGTCTTGCAGTTACTTTGTTGCTCAACAGTCTTTCTTCCCTCTCACGTTGACAGCCGTGTTGTTTTTGGCACGTGACGACATACGTGGGATGAATATTGAGGAACAAACTTTATTGCCACAAGTGTTGCACGACAGTATATCACACATCTTTTTTCCCAACTTCAGGCAATTTCATAACTTTCCACGACACGCAAGCATTTTACTGTCACAGTCTTTTTTACAGTCTTGTCTTTCATTTGGTTGTGAGTGACAGAACAAAACAATGAACTTACAGTTGAGAGGTTGCAATCTCCAATCTGTTAGATTTAATAACCTATTTTTAGACGACATAACTGAAATCATCATCAATGAATGTATGGGGGAAACTGCAAGTTTGGTTTTTACTTTCAAACAGTCAGAGGAAAACCATCAATTTTCAATTTGGCATTCCCTTTCATCACTGCAAACACATGCAACTCTGATAAACTTGTTATTTTCCTGCTAACACACCCTGCACTCTCACTTGGAGGTACATTCATTTCAGCAGAAACTGAACAATACACACATAAGTCTAAAAACCTTCTTATCCAGCAGAAATGTTGTTGTCCATCTCCTCACCCATCATCCCAACATCCTCCCTGATTCCCAGATATTTTCTGCAAAACTTCTCAGAAAAACAGTGGGAAACAGTTTGTCTCCACCACATCCACTTTAGTATGGAGCAAAATAAACTTTTTCCTACCTTCAAAGAGTGCACGAGTCAGGAGAGCGAAGACCACAGAGGAGATCTTCATTTTCCACGGCTGCAGCCTCCATAAACTCCCAGTTAAATGCCTCTGAAGAAAAGAAGCCCAAGGTTTCCCTCCTCCTCCCCTTCTTCCTC
Organism: Scomber japonicus; assembly: GCF_027409825.1. Classification (NCBI taxonomy): domain Eukaryota; kingdom Metazoa; phylum Chordata; class Actinopteri; order Scombriformes; family Scombridae; genus Scomber; species Scomber japonicus. The sequence continues at coordinate 20,591,997 of NC_070597.1, forward strand.
TTCTTCTCTCCCTCTCTCTCTCTTTTTTTGAGGAGTGTAATATGAAACATTGGACGCTCTGTTTCTACTCAGAACCTCCCTCAGCCCCTCCCCCCTCCTGTCACTCGCAGTGAAAACACATTTGGGGGACCCACGTGCACACCCGCAAACATATACACATGCACGCCAAGCAGACAGAAACAGACAGGTGAGCATGTGCGAGGACACACACACACAGACCCCTAACCCTAAAACCAATCCCCTACACACACACACACACACACACACACAGGTTTACTTAAGTCACTTTTGGGGTGTATACATTGACCTACATTCATTTCCTGGAAACTTACCCTAACCTTAACCATCACCACTACCTACCTAAACCTAACCCTATCCATAACCACAAATCCAAAAAATCAGCGTGTTACCAATTGGGGACAGCTTTTATCCCCATTTGCACAAGCCGTCCCCCATTAACTGGTGTTAGGTCTGTTGTGTGTCCCCAAAAGTGACCTAAGTCATAACCATACACACACACCTTTTTTCTGGCAAGTGAGTGGGAAATGTAATTTCCTGTGGAGGATGGACAGCAGGGAGGAGTGTTTTGTTGAGATTGACGCCGAGCAAATCACACTTCCAGCTGTGGAGAGCAGCGGGCTCAGACCTCAGTTTTTATTTTGGAACACACACACTTTGACAAAGGGGGGAGGGGCAGAGGGGATGGGTGGATTGGTCTATGTTTGTGTGTGGCCACCAAAATAACAGAGAGGAACATTTTATATAAATTAATTCTGCGTTTAAAGTTATAAATTTTAGTTTCCTCTAGTGCAGAACTGTTGTGATTGCTTACAAAATTGGACCTCGAAACGTATGGTTAATGTGTCAGAGAATGTGTGTGTGTGTGTGTGTGTGTGTGTGTGTGTGTGTGTGTGTGTGCATCTATCTCCCTTCATCTCTTGTCTCATGTAACAGGGTCCCACAGTGAATCTTAGTACAGCATACTGTCAGCTCAGGGGTTTTTGGGACACTTTGCTGGCTTTTCTCAAACCTCAGAGGGCAGCACTTAGGAGGTCTGTGACACTTTTGATTTACTGATAATGAAAGAGACAGCCTGCGAGGCCTCATAAGTGCCTCTAGACTGGCGACAGTTTGATAAACAAGGCTGAACTTCTAGTATTCAGTGTGAATGTGGTGAGGGATTCACCAAATTAGTGCTGTAAACAACGCAGAAATCCTTGCTCATGCATTTTTCCTGCTTATTATTTCTGCTGACAGTTCTTTTCTCAATGCTGTAAAGCATAATGAAAGTTGTATTTTATAGCTTTTTAGAAAATACTGTTTTTCTCTACCAGCTGCTGACTGGAAAGAAAGTGAAAAACAAGTCTTTTTTTATCTCTATGCTATCTGATTTTTCAGGCTATTTAGGGGAAGACAACACAATACCCCATGAAGATGTTATGTAAGGTGGCCAACTCAACAACATGCATTGAGCCTGAGACCGACACAACAGATCATGAACAACTTCTTACATCTGTGTGTAAATGTAACATTATACCTGCATATGTCTTTTTCTGTGTGTGTGTGTGTGTGTGTGTGTGTGTGTGTGTGTGTGTGTGTGTGCGTGCGTATGTGTGTGGTCTGTGAGAGTGACTCATGCATTTAGTTCAATTTAACTTGACAGGCATGCAATGGTCATTTGTCTAATTTCATGAAGGCCAAGGAGAGGTCGAGTTGGTCAGCTAACCAGTTTACAGAAGTAAGTGCTTCTAAAGAACTCCTACTTGTGCTACTACTGGACCCCCCCCCCACCCACACACATACACACACACACAGAGACAAGCATCCAGCAGACATGTCTCTCACCGCCTGACTAAGTCCAAATTCACTCTCATTTTGGCTCTGTCTTTGTCTACAACAACTTCGGAGAAAATTATTTGGCTAGCTTGCTGGGTTTGACTGTCTATACTGGCTAGCTGCTAGCTTAACTGGACTCCATTTGTTGCTGAAGTGTACGGGGGTTACGCAGAGCTATTTTGCTGAAAACAGCTGCTGGCTTCAATTAAAACATGGTCAATGTGAGCAGAATATGGGGGACCGAAAATCAAAACAAGATGCTAAAAGTGGCTAAAAGGCTCTGTTGAGCTGAGGGAAACAATTCTCTGACTATTCTTCAACCTTTACATTATATAACTGTATTTGATTCATTGTTCATTTAGAAACATATCGATAGTGGAGGATTAACAGTTGTATGGAGGTTGAGGTTAATGTGTAACATTAGCTTAGCAGTTGTGCTGTAGTTTTGCTTGCAGTTAGTGCAACAGGACAATTGGACCAGCAGCATTACAATACATTGACTAGTCTAGAGACATAAACATAGCTATTTTGAATCTAAAAAAAGTATTAATATAGAATTTATGTATTCAAAAATGTTCAGAATTAGCTGTTTTGAGTAAGAAGTAAATTTAATTCCATAACCATAGCTGACTGAAATCTCTTAGATAACTGAAATTTAACCCTTGGTTGTTGATTTAGTTCCGAATTTACAGCTCAGCTGCTGAACAGTTTACATGCTATTTTGTGCTCTTCTATGTACCTTTTCCCTTGTAACTGAAACATGAATATGTCATCAGTAATATCAGGTAACTCTTTTCATTGTTTTTTCCCAGGAATTGTTTGGATCTTTTATGTATTTTTGTTTACACTCAGTGAAAGTTAAATTCAGTGTCTGGTAAATATTTCTATATGTGTTCTGATGCTCTATACAGGGAAAAACAGCTTTTGGCATTCTCTATCAGATCAGGTCAAAGTTTCCTCTCTGGTATCAGTTTAAAACAGTTAAACACTGTCAGACACATTTGTCAGCAGTGTAACAAGATATTGTTTGAACCCAGAGAGATCCTGCAAGCTTTTATGTCCTTGCAAAGCTGAGATTGAGGTAGATTTAAAGAAAACAACACTGTTAATGGAAACGTGGGAATGGTACACCCTGGTCATCATCCAGATGTGATTAACTGTTCCATCAGTCATTTGTGTTGAAGTACAAATGATTGTTTACTAGCCCCTCTGGTGATCAGATGTGAAACTGCTCACTGAAGTCTCCAGTAGTTTCTTTCTTGGAGATACACAGTGTCCCCTTGTGGACAATGTATTAACTGCTTAGTTAGTCATTAGTCATTATAGGCTTTCTGCTGAGTGGTGCTAAATAATCTCTGTGCAGTATGTGGGTCAGTAGATCAACACAGTTTTCTAACACAAATCACCATATATTTTGGCTCTTAAATGGCAGGAACATGTTTTATTACATTACCAAACAATACAACTCTCCAAAGCCAAACAAAATTGGCATTATTACAAGTTCTATTACAACATTTAGTATAAAAACCACCAGGCTGCATGTTTTCTCAAGGAACAGTTAGAACAATTAGAAGAGGTAAGATGTATGTTGATGTTTGTGTGTCCAAACGTGAGGAGACAACGTGAGGTCGCCCAGTTGACCTTTCACCGAGATGCCACTTTTGCAGGGTTCACATCATCCTGAATATCACTCTGCCTGACCTTTAACATTGCATGTCATTGGAGACTGCCGCCACAGGATGTTCTGATTGGCTGAGATTGCTCAAAGTGAGTATATTGGGCTGTGGTTGAGAGACAAGAGGAACATTTAGTTGAGCTTGTAGGAACCTGCACCATGTAAAACCAGTATGTTCCCTTTAATTAATGAACTACAAGAACATAAAATTCACAAAAAGGGTTAACAACATGTTTAAGGTCTACAGTATCTTAATGTCTTCCATGAGTGTCATTCATAAAAAGTATAGAGCCCAAAAAGAGTTAATAATGACTAAAAAGAGAAAGATACATTGTGTATGTAGTTTGTTTGTAGCAGACAATATTATAATTATCAGCCATTCCTTTAAGGTTGATATCATACCTCTGAAGCTCTCTTTGCGCTACCATCTGTGTAAGAAAGAACAGTTTGACACATTAAATAAATCACCATGTTGGTTTAGGACCAAAGCACAATGTCATATCTTAAGAGAAATAATAGAGGAATGTATCATTGTCTAACCCTAACCCTCCAACCCTTTGGGCAATGATCTCACCTGTCCAGTTGCTGCTACGGAGTTCCTTTCTGATGGTGCAGTACTTGAAGATAATAAACAGAATGAGTAAGAACAGGCCGATCCCTGCTCCGATCAAAGCGTATTTAATTTCTGGAATGGAAACAAACAAGATGCAACGGAACAGAACATGAGTTTCAGGAATGACAGCTCATGTTCAGCCCTCATGACATGCTGAATGTGTTTGTATGAAAGTGTTGGAGGGAGGGAGGAGAGGGAAGAGAAGATCTTTGATTTCACAACTTGTTTACTCTGCAAAAGATAACGGTGTCAGTCATGGTATCATGCTGCTTTCCACAAATTAAATTGCATCATCAATGTTTGCAATTTGAATCCTGAGTCACTAGGAACCATTGATGGGGTTACTGCTGGTTAGTGTGAACCAACACTCTCATGAAACTTGTTTGACAAAACAATGGCCATGAACTACACAAATATTACCATTGGAGGAGTTCTGCCTACAAAACATTTTTTATTTCACTTTATAGCCAAGACCGACTGGAAATACTCCAGTTTCAAACAGTTGGAAGCTTTCAGAATTTAGCAAAGATATCAATTCAATGAGCATGAAAACTGAAACTAATAATAATAATAATAATAATAATGATAATAATAATAGTATTTTTATTAATGTCAACAAATCCCATTAGTAGACCAAAGAAAAACTGTTGTTTAGTAAGACCACCTTGCCATACTTTCTGAATCCACTATCTCTATCACCCTCTGCCCCGAGCCCACTGGTTAAATACATCTTTAAATACATTTTTATATGGTTTCTATTTTTAAAGCTAATTAAACCATTTAAAAAACCTGGGCACTGTAGTTTTTAGCACAAATGTAAGGAGTAAATCATGAGTTTGTATTTACAATAACTGTATGATGTATTTGTTACTAGAGTTGGAGTGTATGTGTTCATTGTAATGAAGGAATATGTGAGAACATGAGACATGCTTGGCTTGCTGAAGTGTTCTTCAGTTTTTGGCTAACAATGGAGCCTTATGGCACAGATGAATATGTTTTGGCTATGCAGGCGAGATTTCTTAGAAGGATGAATTCAAAATTGGCAAGGGTCTTTTCATGGGATTTGAAAGATACACAAGAAAAGAAAAAACATCAAATCTTGAAAGCAGTGGGATTTGAGTCATGCTGTTGTTGTTCTTGCATTTTGCATGTTAATCTTTCTAAAGCATCTCTAATCTACCTTAAAATCAGCGTTGTATGCTAACCCACCTAGTTTTTCTGCAGAGTCTTCTCCATCTCCTCTGACGCTCATTAGTAGGCACTCTGAAACACATTATTTTCAGGGCATGAATACAGGCCGTTTAGTGAGACAGGAAGGAGGTGACACCACAATGTTGTTAACTTCAGATAAGACTGAGTTAGCTGTCAGGGTTCTGCATGACTCGATGCAACTGTATTCAAGACTAAATACGCATGATGTGCTTTTATACATCTGTAGTTTATTCTGGAGTACTTCTTGAACATTGCAGGAGAAGTACAGGATTTCATGCCTTGTTCAAGGACTTAATGGTAGTAGCAAGTGTTCCCAGCTTCAGGTTTTCCCTTCTGAAGATATGTGTTATCCTGTAACAAACCTACAGTGGTAACAAAGGTTAACCTCTGACCTCTTGGCTCCTGCATCTGATAAAGATCTGTAGTACAATAAATATCACAAATAGACAAATCTATATAGGGTTTATACTAAGGCACACTTACATTGTTGTCAATACACTCTCAATGTAATGTGATTAAATAAAAAGTATGGGCTGGTTCCATTGCCAAACCTTTAAAAGAGTGCACTAAGACAGAAAAAATAATTGAGCCTTCAATGGTGTGTACTTTTTAAAACACACACACATACATGTACACAACTACACATCGAACATATGTATACACAAACTGTTCATGCTTATTTTAGACCTAGCTTGACATGTGCCTGCTGTTGGGTAAGATGACAACAAGTAAGAGCCAGACTTAACATTTTTAATGTAGCACCCTTATGCTCTTACATGAAAACAGAAAACACAAGCATAAAAAAAGTCCAAATATCTAATGAGGTCATAATTTAGAGAAATACAAAACATTTAGCATACTACTACAAATTTTAATAGATTAAACTGAATGATAAGCTTTGGAAACTGAATTTAGTTTCATTATTGGATAGGTAAAGAGTGATCTAAACAACTAAAACATATTCCACAGGTAACAAAATGTGCAAATTGTGTCATTTTTTTGTGGTTTTAGTCAACATTCCTATTCATTCCTTTCAGTAATGCTGTTGCTACCAGTCTGATTAGAAGCCTTGTCCACCTGGCTCTGACAATATTCGTGATTGGACAAGTTTCAAAAGTTAATTCAGACACAACTACTTATTTTGGATGAAAAATGAAGGTTCAACAGAAATTGTTAACCCAACTGTCCATCAAAGAGTGTACATAATGTATAGCTTGTAGTATGTGAATTATGTATATGTTCACAATCAAACTTTGATCATTATTCTTGCTGACATTTTTAGGGAAATGATGTGGTTGAAATCTAAATTATGCTAATCTGTACACAAAGTAATTACCACCAGAATGAGTCTGCCATTCGAGTTCATCTTTGGAGGGGGATTTATATAACTGAGGAGCTAATGAAAATAACAGCTGTAGCTTTTGTTAGAAGCACCTGCTTGTATTACACATTACTGTACCACTGCAAAAGATCTGCATCCATCATGTCTGCTTTCTGACACATGCTTTCGGAGCTAGAGCAGGATTTTAAGTTGAAGACCCCCAATAGATCCAGCTGAGGAGCTATTTCCAAACTACCCTTGAACCAGACACTAAGTCAGCAGCTGCTCCACTGTAGCAGTTCAGAGAGCAAAAGACAGTGGAGTGGTGAGGTATGCATGTCTGTTACTGAGAGTGGAGCAGGGTGTTGCTGAAACATAGCATGCATGCTCAGAATGTGGCCATCTTACATTTTGAAACCACCAGTCACATTCTTTGGCACTTCCTCACGGTTTGTTATTGTACACAAGACCCTAAATGAGACTGACTGTATATCAAATGCAACTGCAGCAGAACGCAGCCAATCAGTAAACGAGGAAAGTGAGTAGCCTGCTTATCCGTGACCTTTTACTATGCACTACAGTCACCATATTACAGGATTTAATTACAAACAATGCATTTCACCACAGGAATCAGGACAGGTTAGGTAACTTGCTGAAAGACACAAGCAGAAGTTTCATGGCTGCAGTGTTTGTTGTTTCACACAGAGAACCTGTGACTAGTCATGGGGCTGTCTATGTGTTATGCACTCTATCAGTCTATGGTAATTTTACTTTAAAGCACCCTGAGTGTTGGGAGCGATAAAGTTTCCAGTGACCAGAGTGTGACCTCTTACATAACGTGACATGTCCAGAGAGCAGAGCATTGACAGTCTGACAGCTCACAGCCCTGGTCAAGTACAAAACAACACTTTTCCTCAAAGCATGAGCTGACAAATAATATATTTATGAGCTGATTGGCTTTACTACATACACATTGATAAGAATAAAACATTTCACAGGTGACCTTTAGACTCCAGCATGCTGTACTCACCCTGTCCAGTTCACTTCTACAGCATATTCAGATTATATCACATCTGCATTTGGATAGAAAGATTACCAACTATGTACAGCAACACATGGATCAGTTGTACTCACCAGTGATGAGGACAGCTCTGATATAACATGACAAACACCCACGCGTCGGTATTGCTCTCATCTCTCGTGGTGTTTCTGAACAGTTCTCTGACTTCTTGAAGCGCTGCACGTCTTTTTGTCATAGGTACACGTAATGCCATTTCCTGTTTTGTGGCTTTCAAAGCTTTGCTGATTCAAAGATTATCTGTCTGTCAATGAGCATCCTCAAAGATGCTAATGCAGGGCCCCTCACATTTCTTAGGGTGTGTTTTAACCACATGAGTTTAGCATTAAAAAGTGAGACATTCTCATTAGATTAATATTTTTCAGATGAATCCAGTTGGATCATTCTTTACATTTGTCTTAGGCAGTTGAGAGAACGTTTCAGCATACAGCCTTCTCCATATACACATACGATAACATATACACAGTTAACATACAGTATCACACACAGGTCACCAGTATACACCAGAACGTACCCACCAAAAATATTACATGATGTCTTGTGCCAAGATATTGCACACATGCGCCGCACCAAGATATTGCACACCAATAAATTCCATGACGTTTCACTCCCCCAACAACAAAAATATCACACAGATGCCCTACAAAACACTGCACAGATGCTCGACAACAACATATTGCACAAATGCCCAACACCAAAGTATTGCACTGAAGCACTACTTCAGGATATTGCACATTTCTCCCAGAATCCCCCCCCCCAAAAAAACCCTAACATTCTACCCAACTGCCCCACTGGAAACCTGTACCTCCTGCACAAAGGCATCAGCTTGTACGTTTTGTGAAGTTTTATGTTTGGGTCACAGGTGATTGTAAGGCCCTGCCTTCTCATTGTCTAAGGAAATCTTTGGATCTGTGATTTGAGTTTAACAGATAGGTTACAAAAACATGTGTTTAAAGGCTGCCCTGTAGAAAAATAGGACAGCAGTACTCCCTGCCAAAAACCCACAATACCTGGGTGATTCCCCCTATGATGCACAATGGTGGCACTGTAATGGTATGCAAATGTTCAATGTAATCAACACCAACAGCAGCAGCACTCTAATAGTTTTCTTCCCTATCATGTTACTTTTGATTTCAACACACTTAACTAACATGACAACTATGACATCCTTTGATACACTCAACTGACTTAAACAAATAAACTCTCAACAAACAAACACCTATCAAATGTCTATCATGTCCAAGTTGCAGTAGTGCTGCACCACATTGCTTTGCTACACTCTATCGGTGATTAATATCATACAATGACACTAATCATACTTTGTTCACTACTGTATGTTTTTTCTGAGAAAGATTCAGTTTAAAGCAGTAGAAACTCCAGCAAGATTTGTGGTATAAAGTTCAAAGTCAAAATGTATTTGCCTAACAATAAAGTTCAAGAGTTTTGCACAGACCAAAAACTGAGACTCGAACCAACCTGATAAAACCCACCTGCAAAATGTATGACCTGAACCCAAGGCTATATTTTTGTTAATACTGATATTATTTCGTCTTCAAAGGCAAACCGTGGCAATTGCTTTGGCAAGGTTTTCTTACACTGGTTAGTACATTAACTGACCACATTAATGTGACTGGTAGATTCCAAATGTGTTTCCCAGATGAACTTGTCAATAGTCCAAACAGTGGTAATCCAGAACAATATTTAGTAAATCACAATGTTCTTTAAGAGTAGGATGTTTCCCATGAATCATTTGGAATTTTAAGAAGCTCCCTTTTTGCAAGTTTTGGCTTTATTTTATACTTTACTGACCACTGGCTTGTCATGTTGATGCTAATGAGTAGCCTGTGCACTGCTTGTCTTCCCGCTTCCCGGTGGGTAATGTGTATCAGCTTACGACACATGACACACATTGAGGCAGAGTCAGTGAGAGACAGATTTTTGATATTAATATTAAGACAATGATTCACATTTAAAACATGTTTACAACTTGAGTCCAACCCGAACCTAAAGCTTTATGCAAAGAAATGCCCTGGGTCAGGAAGCAGAGCTCTATTTACTACAACTGCTGTAAGAGGTTTGACCTTCTCAGACTTCTCAAACCCTCTGTGCACCTTGGAAGTAGGTCAAGTTGTACCAGAAAGCCTTACACTGCTTTAATTTTTCTGTTTCACAGGAAGCAGTGTTTTTTTTTCTTGACCTAAATCAACAAGGAAAACGAGGTAGAGTAACACACAAAAGCTATGATCACAGAGTAACAAAATGAAAATGGTTTTAAAAACTAAGAAAAAAAAGGGTATTTCGCTATTCACTTATTGAACTTCAGACTGTACAGTTAAATGGTCTGTACTTGTATAGGGCTTTTCTAGCCTTTCAAATACTCAAAGCAATTTTACACTACAAGTAACATTCACCCATTCACACACACATTCATACACCATTGGCACAGCCATTGGGAGAAAATTGCTGACTGGATGCAGAGCTGGGGATCAAAACACAGATCTTTCAATTAGTTGATGACTCGCTCTACCTCCTCAGCCACAGCTGGCCAAGTTGCTGCAGGATCTGTAAAATGTTGGCACTGATACTTTTAAAAACGGATTACTGGTGTTGTTTGGCTGTAAAGATTTGTGAGCCAGTTGCTGCCACTGCAGATATGATAGTCCTCAGCTTTATTACTGCCAGTATTCAGTGTCTCAGTTCAATCCAGACTGGATCCATCCCAATGTCTTCAGAACTTGACTCATGATATGCACATGGTGGTGGCATATCTTGGGTATACCATGAAGTTGATAGTGTTTTTGGCAGCTGATACTTAACATCTTGACTTATTCATGCGATGATGATGTAACTACATTCAAGGCGCGTTAATGCTCTTCGCTGATTGGTCAGCCATGCGCCCTATCAACCCCCGAGGGTATCAGTCATTGCAGTCCTGTCATCACTGTCCTCACACAAGGCAAATACAGTAGTGGCTGGGTATGTGATAAAGTTAATAATGTGATAAATTTATGCCACGGTAGAGCTCCAGGCTGCGGCTGCTGTGTTACAATGCCACCACTGACTTTAAGACCAAATGAATTAATAATGTTTAGTAATCACATACCTGAGCAAACTTCTAATTGTCTATCTTTGACATATACACTTCCTTTTCGTCCACTACACAGATCAAATCATATCTGCTTGAGCAATGTTGGTAAAAATATGCAGAAACACTTTATCATCACTTTATCGTCTTTAAAAGCAACAACATCTTTCAGCACTTACAAATCTGCTCAGTCATCCGTTACTTGAAAAGTTGAATTTTATCTGCACAGGAAATGACAAATAAATGTGACATTTGGTATGTTTGCTGATGAGTAAAATACTGTATATGTGCACTACAGAGGAAAAGATAATGCTGATAACATGTAGTGGGTAGATGGGTTATACTCACATTAATCAGAATGCTTTGACTAAGAGGAGCTTTTTGTGGAAGGTATTTTCTGCTTTTGAGAATTGTATTTTTAGTTACTTGCTCAGTGTACTTACTCATTATGTTGATATATATTTTATATATCAAATGTTCTTTACAATGTGTAGACGTGGTATGACAGTACACATGTATGAGTCTGTTTTATCCCTCGCTGTGTGTCTGTATAAGTGGAAAAAACCCATCATATTTCATTTCGCTGTACCTGATCAGCCCCAGCTGTCGTAGAGCTCCCATACCTGGATTTAGTAGCCTGTCAGTCCTGAAGGCCAGTAACTCTTCTCTGTCCTAATTCTCGACGGGCATGAAGGAGCGTGAGCCAGACTGCTTACCAGCTCCCTGTGGTTTTCAAAGCCAAGCGAAACACATGTGGGTGTCAGTCATGATGACACAAACAAAGGCTGGATCCTGTCTCTGCCACACTGGGCTTCTCGTATTTATGGGATACTGTTGTCCAAGCCATTGTGTTTGCTGTTTTCTTGTTCTCTTTTTAGCTGAAGCAAATTGTAGCTACAGTATACAACTTCTATCTGAATTTGCACGCACAACCATGTCCAGCTAGTACTGTACACATGTTGGTTTTGTGCACACTCTCTCCTATTTTGCTCATTGGCTATTCTAAATTCACTGTTCACTAAGCCTCTAACCTGAGTAGCATTTGTTGATTTATAGCTTTGTAACTTTAAATAGGCATGATGGGTCTGTCAAGCTGAGGATTTCTCCACATGTTCAGTCATTGTGCATGGATCTCCAAGTCCAATACTTGCATTGAAAGAGCTTGGAGGGTGCCATCTTTATTAAAACCTTTCAAGTTTCAGTTGTTAGCATGTGTGCTAAGTATCTTACTTGATTTGGTTACATTTTATGTAAAAACCCAAGAGTATACCTGTTAATGCTTAGGGTACAGTAACATTAGCAGCTGTCATACATGTCATTGGATTTGTTGGATTATATGGATTTGCCTTGTAATTTAGATTTAGAACTTTGTTTGTTGGTAGTTTCTATTCAAGTTTAATTCTCCATGTGTAAAGCATGCACTTGCTCTAAATCAAGATACCACTACAGTATGCCATGAACAGTGTTGGGCTACAATCAAACATGTAACATGTAATTAGTTAATCATTACTCACTGAAAAGGTTACATTATAGGCTACAATTTGTTCCCCAGCAACTCCAAAACCACCACACCCATGCATCACATCTTCTGTATTCAATGTGAAGAATTCAAAAATTGACTTTATGGTTTAACAAGCATACAGTCTAGGTTTGGAAATATCTACGGATGACAACAGCAAACAATAGCTCTGGTGAGCACATGCAGGACTCCAGAAGTCCTCACATTGAAGTCCTCCAAACTATAAAAAGAAAAACGTATCTGTTGCGAGCTAGCTAGATAAGAAGACAATATAAAACAACAACAACAGCTTCTCTTCTAGCTTCCAGTCTGTTCCAGACCTGTCAATGCACAATATTAAATACATCACTGAATTTAAAATTCTATCTTCACTACGTATTAAGCCAAATAATAATTACTGCTCAACATAGTCCTCAAATAATGGTACTACAAACTTTATACAGCTTGCTTTAAGGGTTTATAGTGGGTAAGTGTTTCATACTCAAAAGACAGATCTTGGGTCGAGTTTCATTTTAACTACTATTACAGCAAGGGTTAGCTTCTTGGCTAAGGCATATGGTTTATATCTGGCAATCTGGCACAAGCACTGGATCTAATTTTCTGTTGGAGACAAACAGAGAAAGGTGTGACACAGGCTAGAGGAGGAGGTCTGCTGTGAGAGGAGAAGCAGAAAGGGGCCCATATGAGGCCTTTCTTTAGGCAAGATGTTACTCCAGACAGTAAAATAGAAATACTCAGCCTGTCTGCCGACAACATGATATTCTCACATTGCTCACTTTGCGAATAAGTCTATACCAAAACAATACAGGGACTTTTCCTTGTTAAAAATGAACATGCCATTTTACGCAATATTTATATTTGACTAAACTAAATTTGATTTGTATCCATGTCATACCAAGGCTAAACTGGTACTGTTTTAACAGATATTTTAATCTATTTCATGCAACTGAGACATTGTAAATTTGCAAGTGTACGTTATTTGTCCATTTAGAATAAATGTGTATAATACAGTGCCAGTGAGCATTAGGCTCACTCTCCTTGAATAATTAGATAACTTCTACTGTCTCTCTCATTAGAACAAAGTCCTTATCTTCAGTCGTGGCCAGTAATCCTGTGCACCCAATCCATTTTGCTATGCCCTCACTTCAGGGTCACTTTTGTAATTGGAAGCACTTGAAAGAGCTGTTAAAATATTCTGATGGGATTGGTGGATCAAGTCCCAGATTGGTTGGATGGGCACTGGCTTTATTTCCACTCAGTGGCCCATCCTTGTCATCGGAGCTCTTCTGTATCTGTGAAGTTCAATAAAGGGATAAATAAAATCAAGTGCTGATTCCTCTCTCTCTCTCACCTCCTAAACTCCCCTTCCCTCTCTCACTCATGCACATAGCTTCAAGTTGTCAGTCGAGTGTATCCAAATAGTTTTTATGCTACGGTTCTGGTCTTTTCTCCCATCATATTCTATCATTAAATAACAGTAACATAAAGTAAACATGAACATTACGTTAAGACATGCATGCTTCTGTTTGTTACATATTTGCTTTAATTTTAGGAGAGTGAATCTTAACACTTATCTTTGGCATGTCAATCACTTTTTCAATTTATGATCTAAGATTAGCAAGTCTGGTTTATTCACTTCTCTAATCAGTACAGCAGTACAGCGGTCGTTTTTTTTAGCTTGTATTGTATTGTAAAAAAAGCTTTAAGTGTGCTTATCTTTGCATGAATTTAGGGATGGCTTGGATGTAAATGTCACTGTGTTTTTACCAGTGGTTGCCATTCCATATGGTCTTTAAAGGTTCTTGTTTTCCTTGACATCAATTGTAAAATGTATTGATATGACTTTTTAAATATTGACAAAAGTGTCAATAGATTTTGTTAAAGTTTTGTCACCATTATTTAGTTTTCATTTAGTTATCATCTTGTTGTCATCAATGGAGAAATGTTGATGAAAATTATGATGAAAATTATTCGTCAATTAAATTAACACTGACCATTTTTGCAGAACACAGCAAATCTGAAGCTTATCAACCAACATGTACAAGGTTAGCATTTGAGTGACTAACTGAGGTGTGAAAGGTGCAGTCTGCAGAGTGGCAGGCTATTACCTTATGAATTACAACATGACAGAAATAGACTGGCTTAAATATGGCACCTTGATGGAGCACAGCACTGTGGATGTTGGAGCTATGGAGTCATGGAGTTGTTGGGTCATGGAGGGCTCTGCAGAAACATTGATTTTATGCTTTAAAAACTCAAATTACAGGCCTATACTCTTTTGAAACAGTAAGTAACTGCATTAAGTGCAATTTAAGAACAATTGGACTACTTCAATTACTTACTTCAGTATGGCAATGTGACTTGTGAATGACATAGAAGATCAAAATTTTACATTAACTGTAAGTATACTGACGGACACACAGCAGGTTCTTAAAAACAAGCTGAGACACACCGCACTTCTCCACGCTCACACTTTCTCCATTTAGGGAATGCATAGGGTCAACCCACACATGTGACCTCATCCATTGACTTCCTCTGACTCACGAAGGGTAACAAGTCAACAAAATGCCCCTTCCATTTCAGCTTAATCTCACAGCAACAACAGCTGCATCAGTCCTAAAACTAGACTACCCAGTCACACACATTCATGATCATAACATGGCCATGTAAACAGAGCTTGAACAACAATAATTTGCCCAACCCCACCATAGTCATGTTACTCAGCAGACAGCCTCTTCAGACACCAATTCCCACTTCAGGGATTGTCCTGCTAATTAGGCATTTGTGTGATGCAATAGGCTATATCAGAGAGCTTGTTTCCCTGGGTGACAGAGACAAAATGAAAAGCTAAAGCTATAGGAAAAGGTTAGCCAATGGTTATGGCAATCAGGTAAGCGCACCCCCCCCCCCCCCCCCTTCCGTGTGTGTTACATAAATGATCAATGCCTCAACTTCATTGACTGTAAGGCCCTCTGTCATCTTTCTGAAGGTATCTAACAGTGAAGACGGTCTATGAGGGAGCCTATCAGCCCTTCCTGCCTAGTTACAAAAATAACCAATGGCCGTGTACATTTCATCCTGCTGGCCTGCCTTGCCCTGCCACTCGACACCCACTGGCTATACCAATGTGAGCTAGCTAGCTACGTCCTGTGTTGCTGCTCAGTTTGGCCACACCGACCTGTGCATCTATTTTGGTATCTTCTGAGCTTGCTATCAGGAGCCTGGCCACACCAGTGCATTTGAACATGGATCCGAGGACTTGACTCACTTTGGTGAGTTTTCTCTGTATCTTCAACTTTAAAAGAAGCTTTTGTCTACTCAGAATGACAAACATTAACTAAAATTTATTCTCAGCAGGTGATTCTGCACCATATTCTTGGATTCTACGTTGAGGATTTGTGCTTGATACCACAGTCTGGACTGGATCCTCAGCATGAAAGTCCCATCACCAAGGTGAGGGAGCAGTCTGAATATATGGATGTTTACAAAGATAAGATTATCTTTTAGTTATTGGGCTAAACATTAACATCCAAATACACAAGATACATAGAGCATGTCTACATTTTATTGCTATAAAATCATTGCATATTCCCCGCTATCATGTACCATGTCATTCATGGTAATATTTGCACAGTGAGGAAAATACAAAATTATCCTCTTAATGTTTCACATGTATACACTGTGGTTAAATAAGCTACTTCATTCCTTGGGTATAAATACACAAGCAGATGCTGGGAAAGTACCGTGGTTGCTAACTGATCTCAGGTTTTGAAAGCTGTTGGCCACTCACTTGTTGGCCACCAGAATCTCCTGGAAAGTGAAAACATTCCGTAAGTCAGGCTTAAGATACAGTAAAGTCACTCAGTTCAGTAATTTTTCATGGGTCTATAATAATAATAATAACAATAATAATAATTATAATGATGATAAAATTAATAATAATTTATGGGCTGTAGTTACCCACCCACCAATGTTTTTCCATGACCGGATTGTACGAAGATGGATAACTCTTGACAACTCAGAGTATTTTCAAACTGTTTTACATATCATATCATATGATTTTAATGTACACATACAATGTCCAATGTATAGTACAATGATACATTGAATTTCTGCAGTTATATTTGTCTCAATCAACCTCATCTGCTTATAAGGAGAGTCATAATTGTGTGGATAGTTGGAGAGTTGCTATGTGGCTTTGCTCCCAGGTCAGGACATATAAATGGGTTAATGAGCTATTCTAAGACCTCACCCAGATATCTAAAGTAAGCTACAGTAGAGCAGCTGCTGCTGAGGCACACTGTGAATGATGTGATGATTTACTTGCATTTCCTGGACTCTGTGGTGTAAACTTGCTGGCACGAATATTCTCCTAAAGATTTGCAGTGGAGTTACCTATATACTACCTTAACAAATTAATCAAATGTGAAAAGTATTTGATTGCATTTGACTGGGACCAATGTGAAGTGTGTCTCATCTTTAAAATGCACTCACATGAACAATGGAAAAGTTAATCTATTTTAATATAGTTCCTATAAATGGATAATAGCTGTGCTCCTGCATGTACACCTACAGTATGCTTAGTGTTAATAGCCTAAGGCACCATACAGTGCTTTAAATAGACAAGAGCATGGTTTGAAGTGTTTGTCTGCTCCCTGCATAGTGACAGCATGGCCGAACCGGCACATGTCATGTACATAAAGGTCATCAGTGCACTACAGAGTTTGAAACCATTTATAGTAATAATGTTATCAAACAACTTTTCTGTGAGTTTTAAAAATTTACAGATGCTGAAATGCTATGTGTTTACAGTTTGTGACTAAGCAGACCAGTTTAAACACTGACATTGGTTTTGCTGTTTTTTTTGTTTTTTCTAGGAAGTTTACATATCCTATCACCTCTATGAAGTCAATCTGAGCTGGAAGAAACCCAAAGGATATACAGAGCTGTAGAGGTGGCGAGACAGGGTGATGCATGAGACAGAAAGACAGTTGTTGACATCATGAGTTGTGTGGAAAAACGACACATGAGCCATCGGATGGGGAGCATGCTCCACCATCGCTTCCCCAATGGCTTCACTGACTTATTCATGGACGAGACTGATCGTGAGGTCAGCACTCTCACTGATCGGGCCTTCCGAAGTCTCTGCATTGGAGATGATGCAGTTTACAATGACGAGTTCTTGTATGGATACTCACCTTTCAGCTGCCACAAACCGTTGGCAGGGGAACCCCTTAAAAAGACTCATCATAAGGAATCTAAAAAACAAGGGCAAAACAAAAATGACAGAAAAGTGATGCCCGGCCATGGACAGCAAAAGAATATATCCAACATGTCGTCTTTTCTCAAGGCATTAAGTGCCACAGAGGAAAACTGTGAGGGGATGTTAAAAATTAAAAATGGAGGTATGACAGACTCTAATGGGGAATCATGGGATAAGTCGGCACTTCGCAGCATCCAAAGAGAGCTATCAGATTTCTCCTCGGATTATCACAACAACCTCACAGATGGACATCACAAGAACCATCATCAACGTAACACTATCGATGGTTCATCAAACAAAACAGGGAAAGATGCCCTTGTCTCAGGGAAATCATCAAAGATCAAAAATGGGAAATCCACTGTCAAACTACGGAAGCTTAATATCAAAAACTTTTTCCTTCACAGTGAGTTCAGCCCTTTTCAAACATGGAGAGATTTTAATCAGTTCCCCTTTGGTCAAGAGGACACAGTCACATCTATTCTCCCAACAGATAATATCCCTAAATGGTATGACTTGCCCTTTTACAAGGAGCTGACAGAGGCACACAGAAAAGAGACACTGCATACAGAGGAGACACAGTCATGCCAGACGGCAGCAGTTGAGCTGCCTCCTCCCACTGCTCCGAAACCCATCCCTCCCCCTTCACCACCAAAAGTCCTGCCAAAGCCCTCAGCTTCTAGGAATGAGAAGAGGTGCTCATCAGACAGAGGTGATGGGAGTACTGCCCCCTGGAGGCGCAATAGGTCCAGGGCAAACAGCACTGTTTCGGTTAATCAGTCAGCAATAACACCTCAGGATAATTGTTCAACAACAGTGAATGAAAGTCCTTGGTTGCTCAAAAATGAAGCAAGATCTGTGGAAGTGAAAGCAGTTGAGGAAGTCAGCTCTTTGGCCTCTACTCCGTTCAGCATCTGCCAGCTGATGACTCCCCTCATTCCCTCCAGACAACCAACAGAAACGTCAGAAATCCTGCAAGCTGTCCTCTCGCCTTCTGCACTTGACCTTCCACTTAGACCACACTCTGAGGCCAAACTGACTCCTGAACCTCCTGTTAAGCGAGATAGCTACAAATCACTCGCCTCTAGCATCCTCTTCAACCTCAAAGACAACAGGAAAAGGGTGAAAAGCCGTTACAGCCCACCTAAATTCAAAACATTGGAAGTACCTGAGGGAGGCTCCCAATCTCCACAATCAGATCATCTGAAACATCCACTAGCTGGTTCTGATGGCAATGCTTCTGGCTTAAGCACTCCCGCCATTTCAAAAGACGGACAGATAGTTTGCAGTCCCCTTTTGGAATCCCCAACTGTTGGTCTTATCAATCATGACATTGATCAGCCACAGTCAGATGATTATTTATTATCAAATCTTCTGCAAAGTAAGAGGGAGGCAGCTGGTAATGGTAGTCTTGGTGAAGAGAATCCCTTCTCCTCTTTTATACAATCGAAAAAGAACAAAAGTCCCATGACTAAAAAACAAAACTATCCTTCCCTGAATTTGTACAAGAAAACCAGCCCTGTCGACACTGATATGAAATATCTCCAAGTCCCTCAGAGCTCCAGTGTTCCTTTACACATAGACCAACCAATTGAGACAAATGGACATTCACTGCTTATGCAAAATAAAGAAATTTCCCCGAAAGCACTGCCAACAAACATAGGGCTTTCACCAAATACTTTAAATGTCAACAAAGATAATAAACCAATGATTTCACCCCACGCACTTGAGAAAGAGGGGTTGTCATCAAATATATCAGTAGGGAAAAGACCACCAAATGTACCAGACAAAGCAAAACAGCCTGTGAAAGACATAAAAGAAAAAGACTCAGGCACACAGCCTATTAGTTCTAAGGAAAG
Organism: Scomber japonicus; assembly: GCF_027409825.1. Lineage (NCBI taxonomy): Eukaryota > Metazoa > Chordata > Actinopteri > Scombriformes > Scombridae > Scomber > Scomber japonicus. The sequence continues at coordinate 20,611,455 of NC_070597.1, forward strand.
GGATACTAGTGGCCAATCCACGAGGACAATGGAGGTAATCAGAGCAGCAAGGGAAGCAATTAATGCAACAAAAAATAAATCTCTATTTGTAGCTCGGCCAGAGACCATCAACAAACCTATTTCAGACATAGAAGTATTGAACGAAAAAGAAACCGATGAGAAGATTGCCAATTCAAAAGAAATGGTTAGCAGCAGGCGGGACAGTTCTGTGGCAGAAAACAGCGATATTTTATCTCAAAGTGGAAGTGAAGGAAGTGATGCAACGCTGACTGGCAAAAATGGTAATGTCAAGAGAGAGCCCCCACCAGTTCCAAAGAGAAATTTCGCTAAATCTGATATTCAACTCCCTCTTGACAAACAGTACTCACATAACATTGAAAAACTCACTAATGGTGATTTGGGGGAAGTGAAACTAGATTTACCACCAAAAGAGAGTGAATCTGTCCAGAAACGAGTGAATCAAAAACATATATTTGCAGCCAGACAGAACAATTATATAAAATGTCAGAGATACGCAGTGACGGATGATCGACAAGGTGAGAAGTATGAGGAAGGTGATCCGAAAGTGAACACAGGAGCAGAGAAGGATGAGGAGATGATTTCACTCAAAGAAATGAGAGATAGTGAGAATATAATTAATGATTTGCATGCTTTGAAAGAGCTGGAGAGAGCACGACTTGGTGATCGTATTCATGAGAAAGAGAAAAACAAACTAGGGGTTACTAACATAGATGAGGAGGCGAGGGCTAAGAATGATTTGATCTCAAGGGAGCTTAGGAATATTAAAAAGGGCATGCTGTCTATGAGAGGGAACACATCAGCTAAGAGAGAAATATTTGCCAAGAAAGAGAAGGAGAAGAATAAGTCAGACGCTTTCTCAAAGATAGACAGTAATGTCATTGTCAACAAAGCTGTTATAAATGATAATTATGACAGAGCTAAATTGGCACTTGAAGAGATCATCACAGAAAGGCAGATAAGAAGAAATAAAATGACAGAACATGATGCAAATCCAATATTTGAGGAGAATGCTGATGTTGAAAGTTATGTACCAAAGGTACAACAATGTAAAAAAGCTATGAAAGATTCTTTGACAGAGTCCAAGGAAAAAGAAAAAGACCTAAAAGAGAGGTTGGGTGATCTGAGAGACCATAATCACATGAGACAGATCCTATCGCAAACTGAACCTAGACTTGGTGAGTCTCACAGATCAGGTGGCAGAGTGGCTTTACCAGGCATGGACAAAGTTGACAATGAGCCTGACACACTCCTAAATAACAAAGCTAAATATGTGACCGATAAACTTACTGATAATCCTTGTTATATTGCTGATAGACATATGGTGATACAGGTGTCTGAAAATACAAGAGCGGATCTGTTCAATGCAAACGAAGACAACAAGTTAGATGCTCCTCCTGTTCCTCCTAGAAGCAAAAAAGGAGGGAATAGAAGAGATGACACCATTAGTAAGGAGACAGATAGTTTGGAAGATGTAGTTGTAGAGAATACCTTTGACAAAGATGAGATACCTGAAAAAGGTGAGCCATACTTAGTAAAAGACATAAGGAGTACAGGATCTGGAAAACAAGAAGTAGATAGTGACCGGTTCATAAAAGAAGCTATGCCAAGCCAAAGTGAAACCAGTTCTAATGAACAGATGTGTAATGTAGTAAATAATGCAAATTTGAAATCCATTACTTCAACAGAGTTCAGAGGAAATGAATATAAAACAAATAACTTGCAGACAGACATGAGCCCCACAATGGAAAGCATATTTGTTAACAATAATGTTAAGGCACAGGAAACATGCAAAGTAAAGCGGAAAGCCCCTTTAAAACCAGACAATTTAACCATGCCAGATGAGTATATAACTAAGAGTTTAGTGGCAGATGAACAACCTGACAAACTAAATACAGCTAGTGAAGAAGTAAATGTGGATGCAGAGGCTCTCAGTGAAATACCCAGGAGTATAATATCACCCTTACTACTGGTAAATGGTGTTAGTGTCACACAGAGCCCTCCGGATCAAGCCAGCTTGTCCTCAAAATCATCTTACTTCTCTGTGGAGAGTGCACTGCACAGAAATACTGAAACTGAGAATTCAATTGGAGAGGCGGAGGAGCTTGATGAGTTAGGAGAAAATGTTTCAACTCGAAAATCGAAACAGGGGTCAGACAGGGCAGAATTGGACTATTACTCTTTAAGTGATCATGAAAGTGAGCCAGAGCTTGTAAAGCTACCAATAAAAAGTCCTCAAAAAGAGACAGGATTTATGTACAAGGAGGGCAAAGAAAGTGAAAATACCATTGGGGGTCAAACCTTAAGTAATGATGAAAATAATCAGACACCAGTGTCAGCCTCTAACATTTTCTCACCAACTTTGGGGGTCCCTGCATTATTCAACATCAAGGACAACACTTTCAGTAATAAGATGAAGAAGACTGCACAACCCTGGTCACCGAGAGGGAGTTTGAGTGGTTCCGAGAGGGGAGAGGAGGAGTTACATCAAGTAAAGGAAAAAACAGAGATCCCATTGGCTAATGGAACTGTCACCAGTGACAACACCTCAATGGCAGATGAAATCTTCAAACCTAAAGAGATTTTATCAAATCACTCAACACCCCTGCTGCTCTCTCCTTTAAATCTGCAAAGTGACAACCCAAAGAAACCCCAGGTGGGAGGATTCCTTGCTGTCCCACAAGAAGAAGGCAGAGCTTCTGGGTTGAGCCCATCATCTGAAGGTGTGGAGAGCTTAACAGCCAGCACAGCTGACACAGCTGAAGACATGGGAGTGAATACTGATAAACCAGCAGATCAGGAAGTATTAAAGGTTCCCAGTGAACGTTCTGGGTCCACCTGCAGTGGTAATGAAAGCCAAACAGGGTTGCCCAAACCTCCAACTGTTTTACCCAAATCTGAAAAGGCTGTACTCAAAGCAATAAAGCTGACCAATAGAAGGATGAAGAAGGAGGAGGCCCAGAAGTCATCTCAAAGCAGCAGCAAACACAAATCGGATAGGCACAAATCCGAGGCCAAAAGCAGTAGTAGCAGAAATGGCAAGAGCGGTGAGAAAAAACAAAGTGAAAAAATAGAAGATGGTCATCATCGCAATGAAAGTCACCATGACAAAACCAGCAATGACAGGAGTGAGCCTGTAGCCTGTGAAAAAAGAGGTCACGACAGTGAACACCAGCATCACAACAGAAGAGAAATGCGCCACAGGTCTCGAAGGCAGAGCCATGATTCGGTGAAAAGCATTAACCAGAACAATGAACCACTTCCTACTATTGCAGCAGAACGGCAAGGCCGTAGGAATGACCGACACATTCGAGATAAGCCAGAGCAAAGACATTATAGCAGTGATAGGGTCATTAGTAACGTACCTGTGTACAAAGCTCATGTCAGTGATAGACCCATGTCGGACAGGCCATTCAACCGGTCACAAAGCATTGATAGGTACTTAGGAGATAAGGGGGAGCGCAGGCTCAGTGCTGACATGTCAGTCAATGAGAAGCTTGATTCGAGAAGCCAGCGCATTGAGAAATCAATCATGGATGAGCTCCAGCAGAGAGGCAGAGCAAGAGACAAGGTGAGCAGAGACAACCCCCTGAGAAGGAGTCACAGTATTGACACCTACAGCTCGGAGGCATCTCACCCTTCAATCCTGTCCCGCCAGTCAAGCCACACCAGCCAGCTTTCTCGCCAGTCCAGCGTTGAACACACCATTGTTACACAGTCCATCCCTATGACCCAGCGAAAGCTCCTCCAGGATCCAGACTCAGGGCAGTTCTTTTTTGTGGACATGCCGGTACAGGTCAAGACAAAAACCTTCTTTGATCCTGAAACAGGAAACTATGTGCAGCTGCCAGTCCAGCCACCTGAGGGTGCTGTTCTCAAGCCATCCCCCATGGAGGTTTTGACACCGCCACTGGTTGTTTACCACAGCTTTGTCCCGGTGCCTCTGTCCCCCATGGCTCAGAAAGCTTCTGTCAAAGCCCCTCATGTGGAGCCAGAAGAGTTTGAGCTCAGACACCTAGAAAGGTCGAAGCAAATGCACTGTAAGGATCGAAATCCGTATTTAGAGCCTGTCTTCAGTCAACATGATCACATGTTGGGAGATTTCCTTGGCACTGAAGAGCTGGACTGTCCAAGTTAGGAGGTTTGAAAGGAAAAATCCACCCTCCCCTCATGCTGTTTTGTATCATTGATTTGTGATGTTCTTTGCATTCCAGGATTTATTTGTGAAGTTCTTGTTTCTGTGTACCAATCTTAATCTGTCTTGTCTACTTTTACTTCAGATAGTGAATTATTTCATTGTGATGAAGGATTTTTAGCGAGCAACAACATTTCATTGAAGGATTTCTCCCTGGTTCATTGTTACAGTGGTACAATATGGCAACTCTAGAGAGAAGCGTTGCTGTTTGAACACTTTTGTATTGCTTGGCCGGTTGTATACAGAATAGGAAAAATACACTATAAAGAACAATATGGACCCAGAAATGCAAGATACATCGCCAATAGATGTTTAATTTTGAACAGTGTGTTTCAGGGTGGATTTTTCCTTCAAGATGAAGTATTTTCTCTATACAGTTCACTGCTCATTGATTTGCTTTACTTGCTTTACACAAGTTTTGTGAGACACATAAGCAGTGTCGGCTTTGTGACGGTGATGCCTCTATCAGATTTTTGAAGAGCAAATATTGAGTGTAAGCTGACAAGAAATAATGAATTTATTAATGAATGATTGTTGTTGAATGCTGTTGTTTGAATATGAGTGAAGCATTTGTGTAAGATAATGTGCAATTTTTGAGGAAGATATTGGACATGGACAATCCATGTACATAATGTATTTAAGTGTAAAGAAAGAGGGTAAACCTGAATGTAAATGCGGAATATTTATTATAAATGCTGAGAGTTTGTTATGTTCAACTACTGTGGTGTTCAGGTCTCCACTGTTTTTCAGGTATTGTGGATTTTTGTTAAAGTATGTGCAACGTTTGTTGCCTTGAGATTTCTGTTTTTCCATAAGACAGTTTGCAGTCACACAAATTATCATTAGAATTACTTGAAACAAGTAGAATGAATTTATATGTTATTGATTTCAACTGATCATGTCCACACAACTAAATTGTCAAAACATTTTGCATGCTGAAGTTGAAATTGCAGTTACACTTGTTGAATATGTTTGATACATCACATATTTCATTTATACTGTCTAAAAGAATAAACTAGCATTATTGCAATTCATGTTTTTTAACAAGCAGAGGACAGGGAGGTTTCCCACGTTTGTTGCATTGGCATTTTTTTTAACTAGAGTTAAGCAGGGCTGCATTGTGTCTGTGATCCATTCCAATAAAAACAGCTGTTATGAAATGTTATTGTCCATTTGTTGCTTTTTTGCATGTTGCATAATTATTCTATATCTAAACTAAATGTAAAAGCAAATTACAACTAAACCTATTTTTAATATAATTATTAGTGATACAGTTATCATTCAGTTATGCAAAACAATGACAATTTTTGTTTAAAGCTCTCAGTAAGTACTGAAACCCCACATGTTCACAAAGGTTTTTCACTATTGGGTGATCAGATTTTCTAATTAATACTAAAGGGGATGTTTATTACTTGGAACAGGTTTACAGTGTGTCTACAGAGTTGTACTACAGAATCACAATTAACTGCCCTCTTTATTAGGTACACCTGTGCAATCTAGTGTAATCAAATACAACAGTTCTGCTATAAATTCTACATTAATAAATCTGGTGGTGTATTAGGGTGCATTATATTGAATGGTGTGAGGAACACCATTTAATATAATGCACCTCAATATGCTGCCACCATTTAGTACAACCTCAGTTATAAACTTAAAGTAGAATTATCACCTTTTTGACAATATCAACAAAAAAATGTTTAAACTTACAAAATGTAGAATTTATGGCAGAGCTATTGTATTGGATTGAATTATATTGGATTGTACCTAACAAAGTGGCCAGTGACTGTATATTATAGGTTTTGTGGTCTTTAGGTGAACCTCTATGCTGCCATCTGCTGGGAAAATAATGTAAAGACAAGAGTGAACTAGGTGAGAATGAATGGCATGTTGGAGTATTCACTAAACTGTCAAGACAAAATACAGTTTGTTTGGATGATGAAAACAATTTCAACTCACACTTTAAATGTTCTTGTTCTGATTGGATACAAGAGAAGAGGATCCACAAGAAAATTACTGTTTTGACCACCGAACTGATACAAAAGAAACATTTTATAATGTTTTTCAGTTTAATTCTCATTACGATTGTATGGGCTATGAGTCTCATCACATCTGTACACATACAGTTTCTCTCATGACTTTCAAATCTGCCTTTTACAACTAATCCGGTGAGCTCCAGAGCCTGACTTTTGGCATCACAGCTTTCCTAAAATCTGTCTTCCTATTATGGAAATTGGATAAACAATAGGGTTCAAATCCCTATTTCAAGGGTCAGAATTTACCCTAACATGAAGCTCTGTTATAATAAAATCTGACATCTTTGCAAGTTTCATTCCAGAAAAGAAATTGGTTATTTTCTTCTTTTAATAGGATATCATAGGCTGGCTCAGCACCACGGACAGCGTCACCGAACCAAGACGGCACTCCAAATCAGGATTTAGGGAACATGAAAAGACCTTACAGTCCAGTGGCTCCCGAGGCAAATAAGATATAGTTTTGAAGCCACCCACACTGCAGCAACTAGTGCAAATCAATACATGTGTAAGGGGATCATTGGAACAAAATGTTGTTCAGGTGTTTTGAAAAACACGTAACATAAATTTGAGTCCCAGGTCTAAACTTCACCAAGGATCACTGAATAATAGTTGAGGAATAGTTGTTTTTTATTTCTCAAAATAACACAATATTTAAACATATGCACGAAAATACAGTATTTTATCAACTCAAGCAGAACCATCATCTCCCCATCCCTCATTGTCCCAGTGTTAAAGAGTGCAGGAGATGCACAGTCAGTGGCAACCACAGCTCAATGCCACCATGTCGTCATACTGCTTCAAAACCACGTTCTCCTCATCATCAAAATATAACAAACTGATGGACTGGAGTCTGTCAGGCACACAACATGGTGCTTCCACTTCGTCAACAGAGAGCTTGAGTGCATGCATGATGGAACGCACTGTGGCGTGGTTGGTTGCTCTGAGGCTTCCTCCTAGTGGGAACGGACAGGAGCCTTTGCAGTGGTAGGCGTTGTAACCTAGTGGAGAGATGATCCATCCTGACCAGCCGATCTCCTCAAAGTCAACGAAGAGGGGAACACGCTGACAGGACTGGGAGCGACCATAGGGTAAGAGATCTGGAGCTCTGCGTCGCCTTTTGCTGCTGTGGTCCTGGAGCTCATGTGCTGCAGCTGCAGGTTTCACTTGTCCTATGGAGAGAAGACAATAACTCTGGTTTAGTATGATATAATGAATAAAACTATATGTTATGCTTTAGATGTAAAATATATAATGCTAGTTTAGACCTTTTTTTTGGTTAATTTCAAACTGTTAACTGTTAACTTTTCAAACAATACTACAGCTGACAAAGATTAGTTCTACTGATTCATGATAACAAATTGGATGGATGCACACAGTTAAAGATTGATTTAATAGATCTATCTATCTATCTATCTATCTATCTATCTATCTATCTATCTATCTATCTAGAAAAAGATACTGTGCAAAAACATGAATTATCCTCTCCCTCCTCCATGCTCACACCACTACCATCATCTTACCCAGGTATGATTGATTTGAAGCTCCTGCCCTCCCGTCGTCTGAGAATATGACCAGGTAGGCATTTGTGTCTGCCAGCTTCTGCTTAGATGAAGAAACCACAGACTCCATCCAGTTACCTGAAGGAAGTGTTGTCACCACCAGGATGCCGTTGTTCTCCTGGCTGTTGCAGATCCATTTGGACACCTGAAAGTCAAAACATGATAGAACAAATTGAAGACAGCAGCATGGTGTTTTATATGAGAAAATGACATGTAAGTTGAAATGATGACTGGGTTAAACACAACAAGTGAAAGAAAAACTAAGGAAGGAGGCTTACCGTTTGAGTGATATTGAAGACTTCCCATCCCTGTGTGTAGAGAGGCACCAGTCTGGAGGTGATGAGGTTTCCTCTCCAAGGTTTCACTCGGCTGTCCAACACCTCATACAGATCCACCTAAACAGCCACAACACAAAGCTGTCAGCTCACTAAACTTAGTCAGACAGAAACCATCAAAAGAAACTATCTCAATGAAGCAGCATAACTGTTCTTATTTTGGTCAGTGTGCTAAACCATCAAATCACCAAAATATACAGCCTAGAATGAGTTTTAGAGACTAAACTAAATAAAGACACACACAAAAAAGTATTTCACCTTGTAGAAATGAGGACCGTGTGACTTTCCGAGGTAAAACTTCTGTTTCTTTCTGAACCAGCGAAACTCGGCCTTAATCATTCTCTCCTCTCTCCCGAAAGACGACAGGTTGAAAAAGTGAAACCTCTCTCCAGTATGTCCTGTAGGTGGAAAAACATCAAACACATATTTAGAGTAACTCTTAAAAATGACAAAATATAAGCGAAACATTGTTTAAAATGACACGTTTAACAGGTAGTAGTTGCGCGTAATCATGTCTATTTTCTGGATAACAATTACGCACTGTAATCTATAATATTTAGTGTTGCTGTGAAAAAAAATAGATGTCATTTTTCTGCAAGTGTGTATGCACAGCCTAGGAAATAAATGTTCCTAAATACATATTCACGAAACAATGCCTGTAAGTTTGTCAAGCTTTTGCTCACCTTTATCCTCGAAACTCCTCACTATGTTTCCTTCCAGAAGCTCCTTTTGGCTCTTCTGCGTCCCATCGGACACTGTCACCGCGTTAAAAAGATCCAACATGAACTGAGGCGCCTTCTTTCGAGGAACCAAGGCTGGACCTCGAGGTAAATCCTTCAGATGGAGCAACGAGTCCAGTTTCTCGCTCACAGTCTTTGTCGCGTCCGAACCCTCGTGTTTCCCTGCCGTCCCTCTGTCCCGAGGGATGGCGAGCAGGGTGACGCATCTCAGCTGGAGAGCGAGGACGAGACAGACGTGCAGAGAAGCTCCTGCTGTCATTTTAGTGAGAGTGTACCGTGAACTGAGCTCTACACCTGCGGGACGGTGGGTGATAAGGTGGCCCCGCTGCCTTTGATGATAGGTACGACCCTGTATTCAGCTAACACCAGGAGATGATTGGGTAGTGATTGATGGTGGGGTGAAAAAAACGCAAACAAAAGGAAAGTAATGACCTGAGAGTCAGCTTTAAAGAAACAAGTAAATAAATGACTAATTTCCTTTCATCTGTAAGTCCAGGTTACAGTTTGTCAGGAGCCATTTGGCTTATTCGTCCTGTTCAACTAAACAAACAATTATTAGGTAGTAGAGACATGTTGTATAGGTTTTTTACGTTATTAATGTTGGATTTGTTGGATGACCCTAGTTCTTAATTCTTAGTGTGTGACCACTGAGACCATTAAAAGATAATATCCTCTAATATGTGTGCAACAAACGCGTTTTTGGCCATGCATGCAAATAATACTAAGTATGAATGTTTGCAATAATAAAAAATAGAATAAAAACAGAGCTGTAAAAACGTCATCAATGTGTTATATATAAACGCATCATTATTTGTGTTGTGATGTGATATTAAATATGTGGGATGCATCTGTAATTATGGATAAACTGTGCAAATTTGCTGGGTACACAGCCTTATTTTTCATCACACTGCTACATTACAGTTGTTTTAAATTAGGGCCTAATTAGTCGGCCAACCAAATAAAGTTTCTCCATTATGATGTTTAGTCGCCTTTGCTCCACATGCGCCTTTCCACCAGTTGTCTGTTATCAGCATGAGGCCAGTCGCTAGAGAGCAAACGGAAAAAGCCGAGTAGTGACGCAAATGAAGCGCGTTTTCAAAAGCTGCTTGTTAATGCTCACATATCTACAAAACGCTCATCGTGCCCACCTCACCACCCCCGTTACTGTGTGTACAATGACTCAGAGTTAACACCGAAATCAGCATGACGTGTATTCCCCCGTTAAAGATGAGTCCCAGATCAATCCAATTAATCAGATCGAACAAAAGGGATCAAATTCCCAAGATCATCATGCTGATCAATAAGCCGGTATCTCCCCCCTATTGTTAATCAATTTCATGGTGATTACGCAGGAATGATGATCCCCTCATTTAGGGGCCATTACTCACGTTTAAGGCCCCATAGTGAATGACGGGCCCTCCCTGATCTGGCTTGTATCACATAGTGGCCAAGCTGTCAGAAAGGCAGCAGGATAGATTATAGCCATAAACAGTGTAAACAAAGATACCAGCAGATCAAATGCTGATTGGATTTACTGAAACAGAAGTTGTTGTTTTGTTTCTGCCAACCTTTATTATAAAAAAGTCAAGGGCACACTTTCAATTTGCTCCAGTAAAAGTCAGACAAAGTATTCACTGGGATTACTCAAATGCTAATGACAAATGTATCAGAAAAGGACATTGTTAGTGCACTCAATCTGTGTTGTGTCCATCTTTAAGGAGGTATCCCTTCTTTGAATTCAAATTTCCTGCTAAGCTCAACAACTAAATGTCATGAGATGTTGGACAAGCCATCACTTTGTCCTGGTAAGGTACAATGAAGAACTGCAAAACTCCACACGTGTACTGTATGTGTGTGTGACATCTGGCACGTGAACATACAGTATACAGGGCAGCGAGTGTGTATGGGATGTCCTCAAATGTTTACACTGACCATGTGCTGATCACAGATAGACTTAAAGGGAAGCCCCTCTGACGCAGATCTGTGCAGTGCTTCACCTAACAGCTCGGGACAGACCTCACTGTGTACTGTGCATATGGCTTTATTTACATTTACATTAACTGCCACAATGGAGCTGGAGGCCATATATTAGATTTTTTGTTGAATATTTCTTAAAGATATAGCATAATATTGTTTTCAAGTTAAAGCAAGAATTCCACAATATGGGAAATGCATTTATTTGCTTTCTTTCTGAGAGTGACATGAGAAGCTCAAAACACTATCATATCTGTCTGTTTAATTTTGAAAATCAGTTAGCTGGGCTCTGGCCAAAGTTTAAAAATCTGCACCCTAAATCTATTGAATTAACACATTATATCGTGTTTGCTTAATCTAGACAAAAAACAAAGTGTAAAAATGAGGAGTTCAGGTTTTACAGAGGGTATTGTGCCAAACTATTTCTTGTCCGGGAGCAGTGACTTCCTGAAGTTACTACTGGTTGCATTGCAAACTCACTTAAGATTCTAGGAAGTGATTGCACCTGGTCAAGACATGTATTAACTTCTTGAACTAAGACATACTTTAGCAGATATATGTAAAACAGGATGCCCCTTATGTTATTTAGGACTAATGTCCATATACAGTAGATACCTGACTTGGGATGAACAGGTATTGTATTCAACACTGATTGTGATTAACTATGAGTTTATGCTAGAACTTAAACATAAGTTTTCCACTACTTCTTCTACTACTACTACTAATACTACTACTATCTATACTAATGATACTTTTCTGGTTTGTTTTTCTGTTTGTTATCGAGTGCACGTCACTAACTCTGCATTCATTTGACGCTGGATAGGTGCAGTGTTCACAGTTGGACAGCAGATGGGGATGTTGACTAGGCTATGGAGTAACATGAACATTCAACATGAAGAGCTCGGACTTGAATTTCACTGATTGTGATTTTATGCCACATCATATTAAAGTGTGAAAGTCTCTTTATTAAATAATATTCGAAACCTCAGGCATGCAATTTCAGTATTTCAGTTCAGTGAAGACTATAACAATCTTGGATGTAATACATGTTGGTAAAAAGGTGGTTTATTACCCATTATTTAAAAGTTCTATATTGTGTAACATAATTAAAATTTAAGGTAATTCAAAATCATGCATGACAAGTTGTTATTACAATCGTTAATTTATCATTAGATTGATGGTATAGTTGAGAATTTGTCCTCTTTAGTTCACAGTTCGTTGGTTTTCGCTTTGACCTCTGATATCAATTGGTCTATGTTGAACTTGTGGTATTTCCCCCTAAAAACCACTGCACAGTGTTTTGGTGAGGGACCTCGCAGATATCTTTTGTTGTGGGTGAATGCTGCATTAGTTTTACTAGATGGTGTGCTGTTGTCTACTCTATCACCCAGGGCTTCCTGGCTCCACATCTGACAAGTGTGTCCATGTGTTAATGACTTCACCTCGTGTTAAATACCTCTACTGAGGCAATTAGAGACACATGGAAGGAATTTGCCTCAAGTGCTGGCCACTGCTGCAACTCTGAATGAATAATGAAGAGGAATACAATCACAGCAAAAGTGGAAACACATGACAAAGGTCTCAAAGTCGGCCACAATGTAACATATATTTAAAAAAAAAAAGTTTCTCTATTGCCCGTGACTACAAACAAACACGGTCTGCTGTCCTCTTTAGTGCCTGAAATGTTCTTTTTAACAAAAAGGGCCTATTAAATCTCAGTTACAGAAGTTACAGAAGCACAAGTATTGTCTTTTAAGGCTGATTGGTGATGAGTCAGAATTGCAACAACATATTGTTATCTGCCTCATGTCAGCTTATCATATACTGTATACACTTATCTGCTTTCATGTCATCAGTTTTTTCCTCAACCTTTTATCATCCAGATCTGAGTGTCTCAAGACAATATTCTGCCAGACGTGCTGGCTCAGGAAATGGCAGTGATCAAGGAATTAGTCAAATTTTTCATAGAGGAAGACTCGACAGTAAATCTGCTATCTGCTAGTTACACAAGAAATCAGTGCAGCATGCAAAAATTGGCAAAGGTCCAATGTGATCGATTAGGTGTAAGCCACTGCTTCTCTGTATTAATCCTGCTGTACTTTGTTGCATTGAGATATAAATACAACACAAACATAATTTCTATCTGTAGCAACAGCTCTATCAAAGTGGCACACATATGACATATCTGTACATCTTTTTAATGTAATCTATATGTTATTGAAACATTTAATACACATGAATCTTCCACCATCTAATGACATGATACTATGGTTTCGACATGAGCGTGAAGTGAAAGGGAAAGGACATTGGACAGGTTGGCTGTGGCAATATGACTAAGCAATGAAATTCCTTGGCACCACCACCCAAAGTGGCACCACCCTTTCAGACTCATTCCAGCAAACAAGGTCAGAGGATAAAGAGTGGTGGATGGATTAACTGTTGCAGCAGAAAAGCAAAAAGCAGAACAGATGCAGATGAGATGCAGAAGAAAGTGCAGTTGTAGCAAATGTAGTCAAACAGATTAGTTTTTAATATTGGTCTTCTGCTATCAAAGCATTTGATATGACAGACATATATTATTAACAGCATCAATTGTAGCAGAAATTGTGGCAAAAAAATAAGAACACAAAATTATCATCTTTCTGACAATGTATAAGCTTCATAATAGTGGAATTTATAGCAGAGCGGTTGTACTAGATTGCATTTGATTGCACAGGTGTTCCTAATAAAGTGTCCGGTAAATGTATATAGTATGAGGATCTTGAGAGGAGTCATATATCTATAGTGGTGTGCAGTGGATGTGGTGGAGTTCAGATCCCTCGCAGCCTGAAGAAAAGAAGCTGCTCTGCAGTCTGGTGGCTCATGTATTTTGGAGTCCTTTGGGCTCTCAATGACATCCCTGATGCTTGGTAGATGGGTACCAATGATGTTACAGGGGGCTTAATCCAACCGCTGCAGCCCAATCCTTAGCTGAAGGGCCCTTTTTTGTAATCAGCTCCTTGGTTTTGCTGATGTTGAGTTGTAGATTGTTAATTTTCTCCCAATAAGAGGACTCATTGTTTATGATCCAACCAATGATGGTGGTTTCGTCTGCATACTTCACAACAGAGTTCTCTCCATGTCTTGGATGTACAGGGTGAACAAGAGGGGACTGGGCACATTGCCCTGTGGAACTCAAGTGTTCAGCAGTAGAGTGGGGAAGCTGTAACCTCCATCCGAACTGTCTACAGTCTGTTCGTGGCAAAGTCCAATATCCAGTTGCAGAGTGTTGAACTGAAACCTACACTGTGTTTCAAGATGTGTGAGGACGGACTAAGCCGTATAATCCCTGTGTCAATCGGTCAAATATCGGCCCAGGTACTGCGTAATTACTTTCCTCAAAGTCTCTGAGTTTACTCCGTATCTTTGCAACCTCGTCAATAGTTTTCCCACACTGACTGGCTAACTCTGAGATAAAGTCTCTTGCCTTGAAATCTACTTGAAGTTCTTTCATTCTCCTTAGAAACCTCATAAATTCTCCTATCTCTGAAAGAGTTGTTTGAGCTTGTGCTCCTGCTGTTGTCTTTAAAAATGAAGAATTTTCTTCCAGCTCATCAGACACTTTCTTTATTTCTTCCAGGAAATTCTTTTGTCCTTCAACAATGGTCATGAATTCTGTTCCCAACTGTTCCACTTTTTTTATACTTTCTTTTTCTGCCACTGTCTCCTTTGTGTTTGATTTAAAAACAGTTCTACATCCAGCTATAACTAAAGCTCCTCCTACTAACATTGCTGGTAATATTGCCATACTTCCCGCTCCTTCCCTTACTGCTGTACGTCTTGCTAAATATGTGATAAGTAATCCACCTCCTATTACAAGTCCTCCAGTCACATTGCTTGTGTATGTTTCACCATGCATTTCTTTTACTTGATCAGATATCTCACTAAGCTCCTGGACAATGGCTCTCATTCTTGTTGCATTTTCTTCATGCAGTGCAATAAATGAGCGTGCACTCTCACAACATCTGCAAAGTGGATCGGATAAATGAGGCGGTAGTTCTCTGGCCATTCTTCCTCTTGTACTTGAGGCCAGCTCTCTGACCTACACAGGTGAAAGGTAGCTGTCCCTCAGTCACCTAGGGGCAGCCCAGAGCTTTCATAAAACCAGTCTGAAATTTGAAAAGAGGTGTATTAGCTGGTAAAAAGGTTATCCTATATGATACATACTGATGTTAATCAGTGGATCAGTATATATCAATATAAAAAATGACACAAAAATATATGTCCTTATTAAATATAAATGTTGGAGCTTTCAATGTTGTTTCTTTGGCAACACTGAATCATAGAAAGATAACATACAGAATGAACAGTGGACTTCTGTCATTCTAAAATAATGTGTGACTCATGCTTGACACATAAATCTACATGTCCCCAGATATAAAATATATAAATAAAATAAATATAGTATAATCTAAACTCTAATTAGCTGGTCAGGTCATTGTCTCAGTCTCTAAATACAAATATGGACACAAGTATGTTTTAGCAGTTCAGAAATACATGCCTGCTGACTTCTGGCTACACAAGAGAAACACAACATAAATGTTTTCATATACAGCACATGTTGACAGACAACCCACCCCTCAATTCACAAAAACACTACATATGATTTTGACATTTAATGCTCAAAATAAATTGAGCAAGTCACCAAACAGGTGAGCTTAACATCTAGGAATACCAATGTAAATATAAATTGTCTTACCGTGTGTTTCTGTCTGGCCGCACATTGATCTTGCAACAAAATATCTTCACTTTCACAATACTCAGTCTATTAACAATAGTCTACAGTATTATGCTCTTTTTTTACATAAGGTGTGTCAGTCTTCTGTCATTCTGACAGGTCATCTCTAATGCCAATCACAATACACCAAACCTGTTTGGCAACAATGACGTAATGATGGCATGTAGGCTTTTGTTTTGCTGTACCAATAATTTTGTGGAGGACGTTAATCAAGAAATGTTACACCTTTCTAAATATTTTAAAGAATAATAACTCACCATTATTATCATCACATGCTCTTAAGGTTTCACTGTGAACTACCAAAACCAGAAAAATGTATTTTAAAAAGAGAAGTATAAAATTCATCATTCAATGCGCTGGGTTTTCTATCCATTCATTTGATGCAAATAAAGCTACTGTGTGTGTGTGTGTGTGTGTGTGTGTGTGTGTGTGTGTGTGTGTGTGTGTGTGTGTGTGTGTACTCAGACAAATATTCCTCACTTTTAGATTGTAGGGCAACCTTGGATGTAGCAGTATCCATAGATACAAATATTCATTTAAAACACATCCATGCAAACCTGGTGCATACTGCGCCCATGTGTTGGGTCTGAGCACTGCACAATTCAGCATGTTAACATCCTAATATCTTTTGTTGATCCCGAAGTGCAACGAGGAATCAATACATTTAGATGTAGTCCAAAATATAAAGACATGGATGTAATTAAAACCAACCTTTAGTATTTTTTTCCCTATTTTTTAAGATTTTGTTGGTATACACAGCTTTATTTAGCATTAGACTGACCGAGAGATAGGGGTGTGTGAAAGGCAGCAAAGGACCTCCGATCACTATTTGCACCGGGGTCGGCTGCGTATATGGCATGCGCTCTAACCACTCGACCACCTGCACACCCCTACCTTTAGTATTTAACTGCTCTCTAGGTTCCAGGATTTGAGATTAGACTAAAAGTCCTGTAAGTCCCTTTTGGCCCGAAATGGGCCAACATGAGGCTCCTTCTTGAAGCTCATCTTGGCTCAAGCATTAGCCCAAATAAGTGGACACAGAGACAACCCTTTTAAAGGCTGTGCAGAATAACTCACATGGGCAGACACAAAGGCCCACAGTTGACACACAGGCCAATCTGTGAGGCCGGTTATGATTGTAGCATGAAGACTACAAAGCTAGCATGACAAACATTGTCTTCATTATGTTGCCTGCAACCCCAAATGACTTTAAAAAGAAATAAAATATTTTCCCAAATGTGTCTTGCAGGACAAGTGTGTTCTTTCAGCAAGTGTGCAGTACTTATTGTAAGTCTGCCCTGTTTTATTCCACATCTTTAAGCTTTTCTTCTTTCCAGTGTTTTGTCCTTTTAAGGCAAATCTTCATGATACTTTCTCTTAAATCTTTGCTTCATAGAAACATCAGAACATAGTTAAAGTACATTTGGGGCATATAATACAGTAAGGTGAGCTGAAAATGAAAGGTTTCAGAGAGACACACCGTAAAAGCACTAATGAGGGAAATGACAGACATCAATAGAGAATGACAGAAAAGGGAGACTGAGACAGAGAGAAAAGACAGAGCGAGACATAGAAACCTGAACATTTAGACATAAGCAGCCAGGTTTATGTAAGCCTCCATCGCAAAACTTGAGACAGGAGTATTAGATTAATACTCACTGGAGCCATTAGGATGACTAGAGGATATCCTCCTCAGCTCCAATAGAGCTGATGAGAGGAGGAGTATATGTGCTGGTCAGGTAGAGGAGACTAGAGGACTTCCTGCTCCATCTTACCGTAAATGAATATTTGGCTTGACTTTAAATATATCATATTTTCAGGATTGGAAAAATACCAAAATTATAACTGACTGTGTGCAAAGTATGTGTCCACGTAGGTTTGAGCATATGTTGCCAGTTTTGTTGCCTTTGCAATTGCAACACTCATGGCTTACATGATGTATTTGTGTATGCAAGTGTATCTGTGGAAACAGGATGGATGAAGCATGAATGTGTATATGTTTATATGACCATATGTCCACTGCAATTTTTCATGTGCTTGTGTGAAGATTTTGAAAACAAATCTATTTATAACTTTGCACATCTGCAGAGATCAAATGATAGAAACCCTGAGTTCAGTGAGAACTGTTGCCTAGTCATCAGTTGTTGGCAGCCTTTGACACAGTGAACCACCAAAAACTCCAATGCACACTATCCAAAGTAGGTATTTTAGGTACAACACTATTTTGAGTCTGAAACAAATTCTAGAACATTTGGTTTATGGTGGGAATGTGATTCCACCTTGATTCTACCCAACTACTAGGTGTGTTCTGCAGCTAGCTGAAGAGTAAACAACAAAGTACATTGCATTCTTGATATTTTGTTAGATAGGACCTTCTAAAGAACCATTTCCCTGTGTTTAGGGTCTAGTTTACATGGCTTTTAGTCATGCATTATGATTGTGTGTGTGTGTGTGTGTGTGTGTGTGTGTGTGTGAAAAGAACATACTATCTGCCACTGGTTTGGACCAGAGCAAACAAACTATTGGTGAAATGCAGTTCTTTTCCACTGGAGTCCATGAGGATTGGCTGAGTTGGCTCTCGCTCAGTATTTAGTGTACAGACATGAAAGTAGTTGTTTTCTCATGTAACTCTTGCACAAAAGCAAATAAGTGTGTACTAAAATGTCACACTATTATATAAGGCGTGTTGACAAAATTGTTACTGCAAATAAAACACAGAGAAGAGTACACCAAAGATAATATTGAACATCTCACTCTGTCCTCATTCCTTTCTCAGCAGTTTTTAACCTTTTGTTCCCAATCCCTGCACTCTTCAGTTTGCTTATCCAAAATCTGAATTCAATCTTTCATCTCATTCAAATCACATCTTTAATTTGGAGAAATATAGAGAGTACTTAGTCTTGGCTTGAGTTCCAGAGGCAGTGGTATTATATGTGGCTATAGACCAGTTGTGTTTTTTTTTTTTCGTTTTTTTTACTCCTGCATCCCATTTCCCCCAGCTCTGCGTGGCGACCTTACCTTTCTGTCATTAAGTCAGCTAGACGCTACTTCATCTGGCAAATTGTTGCGGTTTTGATGATATTCGCTGAAACATTGTTTCCCTCCTTGCTCTGTGTTCATTTGTCCAATATTTGTAATAGAAAGCACCATATAACATTCACCTGTTCCTAATTATGATGTTTGTTATCTTGGTCGGCCACCTGCGCACTCTGTTTATGTGTGTGTGTGTGTGTGTTAGAGAGAGAGAGAGAGAGAGAGAGAGAGAGAGAGAGAGAGAGAGAGAGAGAGAGAGTGTGTGTGCTTGTAGAAATACATTCATATTTGATTGCATAAGACTGTCTGCTGCTTCAGTGACTGCAGTTATGCACATATGCCTGTTACAGAGGTATTCCTGGACTTCTTTATGTTTTTTATTTATTTTCTGTTGCTATGCTCTCAATATCACTGCAGGATTCTCCTTTGATCACACAGTGAAGGTAGAACCAGCATTTTCTGTTGATAAAGTCTCAGCGAGTGGCCCTTACTGTATGTACACTCCAGTTCAAGTTAAAGTTACAAGTTTACTTTATTTATTTTGCACTTTAAAAAACGATTTTTGCACCAGTGCTTCACAAAGGCATCTTCCTCATCTTTGTAAAGCTGTTGTGGTGAACAGTTTTCTTCATCTTGTGTTTAGGAACTTACTTTTCGCATTACCACCCCTAAAAAACAAAGCTATCAGCATGTTGACAACAGCAAATAATCCAGTGCTGATGTGTTCAGCCAGTCTGGTGCCAGTGATAGAGGGAAGGAGGCCAAGATTAAGTAAATTGGTGGCAAGAGGATGAAAGAAGGGAGGGAGGGGGGGAGTTGCTTTAATGCAGAATGGATAACAACAATAACAACAGATTTTACACATTTAGCAAGATCAATTTTTAAGATTTAGATGTAAAGATTTTAAAGATTTAATGTGCCGTGACAGACAGAGTGAGTGACTAGCTGATGAACATAGCATTTAGCTGGAAAAGAGTCCAGGGGGCGGATGCATTAACAATACATACACACCACACAAAAATGGATATGCCTTTTCCTGCACATAAACTGGCATTTATACAGAATATGCACACCTCACACATACCAGGTGTCCACATTTTTCTAAAGCAATGTGAGGGTGTATGATGAGGAAAGATTTTTAGGTTGACACCCAACTACACTGAGTTTGTGATTTTTCCCTTCTTTTTTGGCATTTATGCAGGAATTTGTAAAATACTAATCAATGGATCCACAATTTCTGTCTGATGAAAAGAATGTGTATGCATATTTATGGCTTATTTGTACGTACATGCAATTTCGGGAATTAATCTACGAAATTAGTTTTATGTATCTGGCCCAAGGAGCTGTTGGAGACCCAAATAGAACTAAGAATGAATATTAGATTGACATTCATTAGGTTGACAGAATCAAAACACCAGTTTGAGTCACCACAACATCTTTAAATGTCCAGAGGGCGAAAGGACTCATGATTTTTCACATTGAGACATCTTTACACAGAGAGATATTGGAACGGGATGTGCTGATGAGATGGTTTGCAGGAGGGAAATTGCTGCACCTCTCTGGCTGTTTTTCATTGTGTGCCAACATCCTGTGGCTCCTGCTGCTCGACTGATGTAGATTGAGGTGGACTGGTAAAACAGACTGAGGTAGCCCAGTTGTTGTAGCTATGGCTCCAGTGGCTCCAGGGAACCAGGCACGTGGAGTAGCAAAGGGTAATGTTTGTTTGTTAATGCCATATGTGCTGCACAATGTGTTCTCATACGTATACATTATGTCTGTGCATGTGTGTGTGTGCATGAGTGTGTGTGTGTGTATGTGTGTCAAGTTTCCAGATGAAGTGAGGGTTTATGTTATTTAAATTGGCTCATACATCATGCTACCAACCCATTATTACTGAGGTCTGCTATCTGAGCCACACATCTCCTGCTCCCTTTTTGTGTTCTTTATTTGCATAAACTGGTCACTGGTTTGAAAAATGTTGATCACAAATGGTGCGAGGAAACTGGAGCTCTGCCTATCTGCTTCAATTTGTTCTTTCCATTTTCTTTACCGCAAATCTGCAGTATCTGAGACTTCAGTCGGAGGAAAAACACAGGAAAAAAAAGCCTCTTAATTTCTGTTATTCAGCAGTCTTATTGCTATAGTCCCAAACCTGACCAAACCCACACTGGACCAAACCCTCACGTTGGGACATACTGTATTGTTGATTATTAAACCCTACAGCAGAGGTTTAATTAATGACATGAATATGTTGTTCTATGGTACAGAGGATTTTCATTCATATAGCCAACTTAATGTAAACATCTCTGGTACCTTCATGGAGGTCCACTGCAGAGGACGCTGTGAGAACTAGAACTTTTGAGTATAGCATTTGGCAGCTAATTCTACATGCAAATTTTGTTGGGTATTTTAACCTTTAGATGTCAGGTAGTCTGGTTTGATGAGACACTTGAATGGAATTGAGCCAATATTATGTTATTAGTTACACCTGTGCTTTACCTGCTACTTCATGAAAATGTTGGTCTTGCTAATGATGGGAATCTGTGACAAAAGCTTGTTTTATACAGCAGGGCAGACTTTCTGGCTCAAATGTATGTATTGTTTATTCCAAATATTCAAAGAATACATAAAATCATTTTGCTATGTATTGCACAAGTTTGCTCATTTAGGGCAATTGTTATAACATGCAATATGTGTTCCTAAACAGAGAGCAGTCCTTACTTTTACCCACTGACTCTGCCTTTTTGCTTTTATTCAACCACATCATTTTCCTTCAACTTTTAGGAAATATGAAACATAGTATTGAAGTCATCTGTCCATATTCCAAATAAATGGGTATAAGCTACACTTTTTGTGAAACCAAACCCTGTATTTGCTACTTGAGGTAGGCTTTAAAAGTGTTAATATTATGTAATTACATCTCAATATAGCAGTTCTCATTATTAGTTTCAGGGTCTATTCTCATTCTTGTAAAGCTTTCAAATTGCTTTCACATGCATATCAGATTCAAGCAGTTACAGGAAATGCATTATATTTGTCATGTGCTGCTTCTACCGCCATCTTGGATTGTGATTCGTTATGACATAAGTGGTGTGATGCACTGTTGAATAGTTTCAGAATATCGCTCAACAGGAGGCACCACAAGAAAGTCCAGAGTTACCAAAAAAACATACTTTTCTTTTTGAGTGAGAATGGGGGGAGCATATTACTGCACCCTGAAATGGTATCCTTTGTGGGCGAGACTGAAGATCAGTGGAGGCAATGATGGCCACAATGACAACACAGACATTCAAAGTATATTCACAACTGGACATACAACAATGACGACAACACGTATTCATGAACAAGACATGAAAAGGTTAAGCGAAAGAGTCTCAAAGATACCATTTGATTACTACATCAATGCAACAGGCCTTGGTGATGAATCAGACAGTCCGTGGTCATGGGACCATGGATACACAGGGAACCTACTGTACAAATCCTCATTGTATAGTCTACTGTTTTATTAATTGTGGAATATTGATCTCAGGTAATGAATCTAAGAGAACTGAGCATGTTTTTGTATATGAAAAAGCTGGACATGTTGCTCATCAGTCCGGGGTGGCAGGATCTAGCTGTAGTGTTAAAACGTCCTTGAGCAAAACCTCGATTTACTAAAACTCTCTGTATGTCATTTAGGATAAAACAAATATAAATTCTATGCAAAAATGACATTAAAAAAGCTTTATGGCAGACGATAAAGAAACCCTAGATGCTGATTTGTGGTCAGTTTTCCTGCTTTTCTCAACGATGGTCTAGGATTGGGATTTGGGATGGGGAATGTGATCCAGGCCTGTTGTTGCTGTCTGAGTGGAGAGCGGCATATGGAATTCATCCACCACATATATCCATTTTTCATCATCACCCTTCTCTCCTTTCCCCCATTGTAGTGCTGAGTTCCTAATGGGACTTTGGTTGACCAGTTGGGTATTTATACGCCAAATGCTCTGCACTCTTTCATCCTCATCACTCGCTCCCAACGGCAAGATTCAGGAATGGCTCTCGTCTTCTAAAGTGTCTTTAAACTACACAAGGCTACAGCATTAAGGGATAGAGGGGTAGACTTTGAGCATGATAAATATTATTTTTGGAGAAGTTATAGAAGTAAATGTATGTAGTAAAGCAAAACTAGAAGTATATAAGTAAGGGAACAATATATCAAACAATGGTTCCTTAAAGAGCATAAGTATTATTAACCTGTATTGGGATATATGAAGTTTATCAGTTCATTTCTTTCTTGTAAATTTTTCTCTGCAGACAAAAAAAAGAAAAAAAAGAAGAGAAAGAAGAAAAAATATGGCCAAAGCTCCTTAACTCTTTGACTTGTTGCTTTAGGCAGATTGTGGTTTTGTTGCAAAGCCTCCATGAACAATCTGAGACAGGCCTCATTTATAAATAAGTGCCTTAAGTGGTTGGAGCTAGAAGATACGGCGTGTGTGTATGTGTAGACGCTCATAGTTGGAAGGATTTATAAAGTGTTTATATAAAGTGTGAGTGGGACAGCTGAGGCCAAATGGAGAAAAGGATCTTGAGTTTCAACCAGAATGCGTTTGAGGAGAAGCTGATAACATTCGGTTTGACTGCAGTTACATTTAATTAATGACCAAAAGATCTCTTGCTCCTGCCAACCTTGATTTTTGTAGAAACACACACACACACATGCATAGACATATATGTGTTGGGGCAAGGTGTGAGGCCTGGCTTTGGAACAGCTACTACACTGTAGGAATGTTTAGTACCAGTCAGATTGCTGAGCTGCCTTTATCAAGTTTCCCCTTTGTCAAATCTCCAGTGAGTGACGATCATTGAGCTTATTTATTTAAAAGCTCAGAGAATGTGTTCAAACTTACAATAAAGTCTGCATGATGGTTTAATCTCCACAATTGCTTTATGGACAATCACTAGCTGAATAAATGACCCTGGGTCTTCAGATTGATGTCTTCAGACTGTTTTTCAGTAAAACAGATTACATCACAACCAAGTTTAAGGCAGAGAGGCAAGAGAGGAGCAGATGTAACAGCACAGTGAGTTGGAGCTCAACAAGAATGAAGATCGAAACATGGTCCGTGCAAGTACGGGAACGCACATGCTTCGAGCTATGCAAGATTGATTTCACGTGTCGGCCTGTTCTGGAGTGTGTCACTTTGAAATTCTTAACACAATGCAAGCACAAGCTGTAGTCTGAGCTTTGCAGCTTGTGTCACTAAAGCATGAAATAAGAAGAGAAAGCTGACCCATTTGGTTTGACTTTTGCTCAAAATAATCATGCTAACCAGTGTTACAAAGATATAGCTTTGTCACTGTTTTTGTTTTTTGTCTTATGTGCTACAAGTACAGCAGTACATATTCCTCCACAAAAGCTATGTTGGTTTACTACTGTGGTCATTGACAATGGTCTGCTTCAACTAGCTGTAACTTCACCATTTAGTTCATGGTGCCATGTGAAGTGTCAAAGGTGGCTAGTTATCAAAAATGTAAATAAAGTACAGCTCAGGCTGATGGGAATGCCATTTATTTGTTATAAACTAGAGAATTGGACACATTTGAATTTTGATAATGGTGCTAGAGGAAAACTTAAGTGGTCATCAAAGCTATTGCAAATCAACCTAAGCGGAACATGATTGTTTGTAGGGGTTCAACAATGTCATTAGAATTCATCATCTGGGAACTATTAATATTGGTACAAAATGTTGTGCCAATCGATGGTGACCAGATGTCCTGAAAAATTTGTGACGGGGGTGAATTATGAACAGTTGTCCTGCTTGCCCCGAAAATTAGACTAAACCTGAGTTTTGATTAGATTATAGCCAAATAAAACTTTAAACACTGATCGTTGTGAAACATGCTTTTGGTTTTGCCCACAGATGGGCACTGCTACATTCATAACCCTACATGAATTATGGCTGTTTTTTGTATTTTTTTTAATTAAAACATTTATGGAGGGAAATTAAACCATCATGATGAAATAATTAAAATAAGATGAATTTTATGCAACAGATAATGATTTACACACTGTTACATACCAGGCAGTCATTGCATTTCGTTTTCGTAATGACAGTTGACTTCATGAACAACAACAACAAAAAAATTAGCATTGCATTTGGACTTCCACATGTTTTTGCTGATGCCCAAACTGCTAGTGCCACCTCAGCTGGCTCCTTTCGAGCCACCTCAGCTGGCTCCTTTCGAGCCAGCTGAGGTGGTTTGGGCACCTGGTCAGGATGACTCCTGGACGCCTCCCTTTAGAGGTGTTCCAGGCATGTCCAACTGGGAGGAGACTCCGGGACAGACCCAGAACACGCATGAGGGATTACATATCTCTCCTGGCCCTTGGAACGCCTTGGGATCCCCCAGGAGGAGCTGATGAGCATGGCTGGGGAGAGGGATGTGTGGGTTTCAGATAAACAGCAGAAAATGAATAAATGGATTCATGGATGTTTGTGGACACTGAATATAATGTACTGGAGTCAACGAGTCCGGTGAATGAAAAGTTTGACATGTTGGTGGCGCTACAATCAAACCAATAATTCCTGAAAACCATCCCAATTCATCCTCTCAAAAATTAGAAATTAGAAATAAAACCCTATCTCAAATAAAGGCCTTGCTACACTCTGAAATTCAGGATTTGAATGTAAATGGCATTTTAAAAGTACAACTGCTGCATTGTAAACAGGCCAAAATTTGAAAAACAGTGTATTTTATTGCTTATGAGTTAAACTGAAATTTGTAAGTGCTCATTTTTCATTTCTTCTTCAAAAAGTTATAATCCTGCTTTAAAGTTTGTCTTACAACCCAGCAAAAATGTTGGAGTTTGTTATTTTAGGAGAAAGTAAAAGGTTATGCTTTATCCGCTCATCGTCTTCTAACATAATGATGATGTGTTATGACTAATGAAACACTTTCACTTATTCCTTTTTTGCACAGTGGGGCAGTTAAGGAGTGTCGGCATTGATGGATTAGTGTTGAGACAGCATGTAGTTGAACTTACCACCAACTCATTATTACCTCTTTATATCATTAGACGGATACAACATTGTAAAAAAAAGCTACCTATCTGCAACTAGATCGATTTTCAACTCATGCGTTGATATAAAGAAAGGCTCTGTTGGTCATAACCCTATTTAAATCACTTCGTACATTTTCTCATAGCTACTCTGTGGCTTGTTCCTGCCAAATCAGTGGCATTTAGGGAATGCAAGTCAGGAGACTGCAGTCAATATTGTCAGTCAGTTGTAACACTGAGGTCAAGTCTTTTGGCAGCTCCACTTATCAGATGAGAGAAAATAGCCAATTGAAGCTTGGCTGACTTGGTCAAAGTTGGCGACACACCAACAAAAAACTGAATTATAGTCTGCTGCCTCACAGTGAGCTATTATTTCCAGAGATAAAGAACATAGACATAAGATTACACACTATATTTCTTCCCAGCTGAAGATGGTGAAATGCAAAACTAATGGTTTATATTCATCTTTCATCTGTGTTTGATTTTCCAACTAAATGGCATATGAGCAACCAACTGGTACTCCCATATATTGGACTCCCATGAAAACACAGGGTAGTGCTTACAACTAAGACATGTAACGCTCTGATCAATAACATAGGTTGTACCTCAAGTCAATGGAGACCATATTTCAGTTGAATCATGTGGATAATTTTCTAGGAAATCTTGTTGATAGAAATGCAAGCTGAAGTCAGAAAATGTAACCGACCTTTACACATGCAATAAAAGGAAAATGAGAACGGCACACTACCGAGCTACTGCCAAACCAATGCTGAAATGTCCCACAAAATGATAGTTTGATTTGATTACCGAATGCTTCGGTCTACCGGCTGTCATCTCATTCACACTGCGTCCAAAGAACAACCCACACTGAGCCCAAGAGTGGGGGTGTGTGGAGGGTGTGGGGGAGCTCATTTCATGCTCAGACCAAAGAATGGATTTGGATTGTAGTGGCTTCCTCTCTTTGATTTCTCCTTCACAATCTGAGGTTTAGCAAAGGACAAACAACAAATAGGACTCCTTTGGTGATGGAAGGGACAGAGTTAAACAGGCAGCGAGAGAGAGAGTAAAGAATAAGGTGAGGGAGACAGAAGGTGAGAGTATTGTCTGTATGACAAATATTTCCCTGACGGTGCTGTCTATAATTGATGCCAAAAGTGAATACTGCACTAGACTGGAAAAGCTCAAATTCAGGTAGCGAGACAGAAGCAGGCAGAGAGGGAGCGAAAGGTCTGACCTCTGAGTTACATCATTGTTTTATTGATTTAACAGACTTACCAATGCCTGGTGACTCTTAAATTGCTTGGAATAGATGTGGGTAGATTTTGAGTCAAAATATAAGAAAAAGTCGGGGCAGTTATCATATATGGAGGCAGAACGCAAACTGAATTTTCTCACATCATTCATGCAAGTTTGACTGCTGGCCATTTGCATTTATTCGTCCCAAACAACCAATGCAGCACCAGTGTAACAGGGAATAACCTGAAATTCAAGAAAGAAGAAATGAGACTGGGAAATGTTGCTGGTTTCAAGTCCTCGTCGTAATGAGAGGAAAATGGAGCTTATGTACATGAAACTTAAGTCTCTGGTTAAGCCAGAGTCTAATGCTGCCACCTACTGTTTGGAACTATACATAGCAAGTTTATTTCTTTGTCATAAAGAGAGTGTTCACTATAACTGATTAAATTATTTCAAATTAGAGTCAGATGCACAATATATTAAGTACTGTTATTTAAGAACACTTAAATATCAAACAAATGTGACCGCACCTAAGTGGGTGTCACATACCAACTCTACGTTAGCTGTAAGCTAGCAATAGACACATTGACCATGTCTGGAGGAATTGTGTCCATTTTAGTGTTCAGTTCAGCCTCTGACTGACCTGAATTCACTGGAAGCTTCAGTTCTTTCTCTTATGTCCCTTCAGTCTGTCTCCTGTACTTTTATGAAGCAGTCCCGTAAATCCCCGCAATATGCAGGAAACTTTTGAAACATTTCAACTCATGATACGGACATGTGTTTTCATCAATTCTTGCTGACCCAGGTGATTCACATCTATTTCTGTCTGTCCATTTACTTTATATGCAACTGCACTGCCTCAAAAAGCTTTGAAGTCTGTTTGAACACACAGTTAGAAGTAGCATTAGCTGCTAACGCTGCCATTGCTTGTATTGACTTCTCAATAAATCTATCGTCAGTGCACACGTTTTTGAATTTTGTTGTGCCATTGATATATCTTATGATACTATTGTGTGTTTTAAAGACTACCAATGCAAGGTCACGATTTTAGGCAGTGTTGAATATGGTAGTCTAAACTTTGTTGTGGATGGGTTGAAGCAGGTATGTAACTGGAGAATGTAGTATGCCTGGAGAAGTAGGCTGGGTCTAGAGACACAGGATATTAGAGAGAGAGTTACTTAAAATGATCATTTTCTGTCAGCTGTATTATTTTATTTTTCAAAATCGATGCATTGTGGTTCAAATATTTGGTTGTCAGATGGTATTGTGCAGGTATTGTCTCTCTCTCTCTGTAATGACCATGTCATGTCTGAATAAAGCTTTAAGAAGAATCCATTACATAAGGGACATCTATATCTGCATGACAAAAAGCTATCCTTTTAACAGACTGATCAATACTATGTTTTCCATGTCTGAAAAAGGCCTAAGCCAGATGATACTTGTTGGTAAAACCTGAACTTACATAATGTAAGAGGTGAGGGGAAAGGAGAAGAATGAGAAAATGCGAGAGGAATGTGGAAATATCTCAGCAGTGTCTTAGCCAAAACTGAATGAAAAACCTTTGGACCTGGACACTTTAGCAGAAAGCAGGACAGCATAGGTGATGATGGACAAGATGTCAATTTTGTGCAAGTACACATGGAATTTAACTAAACCACAGTTAAATTCCATGTATGTGTAAACTTACTTGGTCAGTAAAGATGATTCTGATATTCTGCTCTTCCAACAAGTATTTATCTATCTCTACCATGTCTGTTTTAAAATTAAAAATCTTCATTTTGTAAAACTCTTCAGGTCCATAAAAAAAGACTTGGTTGTATCCAAAAAAGTTTTCTTTTAGCCTTACTGCCTTTTATTACAGTGATGTACAGCCATTAGTCAGAAATTATGTTGTAGTTACGATAAACTGTGTGAGAAGGGAGCATGCACAACAGTGCATGGACACACACAGACATCATTAACTTTAGTGTTCATTGGGGTCATCAGTGTGTTCCTGAAGCTGGTCCAAGACAAACAGAGGAGTGCCGGGACTTACAGTGTGGACGTCACATAGCAGGACAGCAGTCTTGTTATTTCAATGTCTACCTCACTTGTGTTTATGGCTGTACTTCTGTATTTATGGTATAGAGCTGTGCTTATGTTGGTTCCTTGGAGTGCTGGTCAATCCTGTGTTACACAATGGTTGCAGCTTCTGTTATTTGTTAATAAAATGAAGCCTGAGGCCAGTTTTCATCACTAGTTCTTTTCAGTAGGTGACTTGTTAATTTTTAACAACAACCCTAACCTTCCCGTTGGGATGGCCCAATGGGAGGGTTAGGGTTTGGGTAACTCTAACCATAGGACTGCAGGACTTTGTATAGACAAAGTCTAATTCAATTTAATAGAATAATTGAATAATATGATAATTTACTTTAAATGCAATAGAACAACCATTAAGCTAAAAACATATTTTGTGTGGGCCTATTCTGTTACTGGATATAGATATTAAGCATTTTAATAATGCACACACACTGTAGTTACACTATAAATGTTTACAACTTTACTATAAACTCTGTAACTCTAACAACTGAGCATGGTGCGGTCAATGCAGGTTAATTTTCTTAGTCCCATTATCTGCTCCACCCCAGTGTTATACCAAACATTTAGAATAACTCACCTAAAATATTTTGTTACAGATGTGGGCTGTGTGTATGATGCTACTGAATGATCATATTATAGGTAGCAGCGTTTCTCCATGATCCTCTCATGAAGGTGACAGTACTACAATATAGTATAAAATTGAGTGTTTATGGTATAGAGTGAGAGAATATTATAGATCAGAGACAAAACTGGCAGAAGGGCTGGACTTAGAGAAAAAGGTACAATTAATTAAATAAAACATTTGCATATTACAAATAAATCCATCTGCTACTTCAGTACCATGGATAGCACCATGGATTTATCAAAACACAGCACAGTTCGGCTACTGACATTTCTCTGCACTTTCTTTTTCTTTCTTTCCACAACTCCCCAAAACTTACCAATATCACTTGATAAAGTCATCATAAAGAATGCAAAAGAAAGAGAAACAAGGAAGACGAAAAAAAAAATCTGTCAAATACAGTATAATCAGCTGATTTCGGTTTTCAATATATATTTTAGAAATGAATGAAAGGAACAGCAATGTGTGCGTATGTTGGAGGTTTCGAGGGAATTCATTCCCCTTAAAATGACGTACATTTGATTTTTGTTCAAAGGATCAAAATGCCAGGATTTATCCAAATGATATTCCATTACTTTTTGGCTTTAACATTCAAGCTTGGCTGAGAGTACAGAGTGCCTCCCCGCTACTTATTCTCAGTTTTGTTAAAAGGTAAAAGTGCCAAGAACAATATAAACAAACTGTACTAGTTTCTTGATTTGATTTTTAAAATCATGTATCTCTGGAACACGTGCGTTCATTTTTCATCAAAACTGCCTCTAATTCACACAGCTGCACATATTTTACAATGTGACATTCAAATATTGATGTTTTACCCCGCAGCTAATTAAGTACTGCTGCACAGTGATGGAAGAAATTTCACTTCTTTCCACCATAAGTTAAAAACATAATAAATGTCTAGCTGAGAGGCTTCAGAGCTCTATTCACAACTGATTAACATCCTTTAAACAAAACTATACAAAAAGATACATACATGAGGTGTGCATAATTACTAAGTTATGCTGAGTTCATTGAACATGGGAATTACTGTCAATATGAGATTCCAGCTGGGAAAAATGGCAGTCTATTGGTGATTATTGACCCTTTGCTAAGCACCACCTGCCTTAGTGACTGCAGCTAAGCCTATCAAGCTTTTCAATCTAGTGCTACAAATATACAGTTTAAAGTGATAATAAATCAGATTTATCTTTCAGAATCTGTTTCAACTTTTAAAATAATAGACCCCTCATTTCAGACAGAGGTAAACAAAAGCAGGTTTCTCATTTCCAGCTGTAGTTAGGTAGCTAGCTAGCTAATTAAACAATGTCTCCTCCCGATAATCAAAACCCTGCAAGAAGATGAACAATGCAAACGTTTGATTTATGCATATAAATAATTACATTAGCTAATATACATTCTTAGCAGAATGGTTGCTACTGATAATAAGCTAGTTACTCATGGATGCTAATGTTAATGAAGCAGAAAAACACACCATCTAATCTATTTCTTGCAGTTTCTATTATACAGTAAGCTGTAGTTTTGGTTTTGGAAAAGTGTTATAAAGGACAATGCTTTCCACACTCTGTTAGTATCTCTGTTATCCCAGCTATGCCTCGCTATTAGACAATTTCTGTTTCAGGGAGGGCTTTTCACAAACAAGTTATGAACAGGACATGATGGAATTACCTTGTGTGTAGCACTTTTTAAAAATATTATTTTTGTGCCTTTCTGACCTTTTTTTTAATTGGATAGTCATTGGCAAAGAGGCTGACAGGAAACATAGGGACAGGTATGACATGCAAGAAAAGTCCCTTGCCAGACCCTGAATCAGGGACATAGTGGGTATATGGCATGCTCTGTAACCACTAAGCTACCAGAGTGCTGCACGGATGGCACATTTGAGTAAAACTTGCAAAGGTGAGTCATATATATATAAATGATTTATAAAGCTTGATTTATTAATAAATAAAATGGTTCATTAAGCATTAATGTAGCTATTATTTAATTCTTATGAACCCCTTATAAGGGTGGCTTATCAGAAAGTGGTACAGAAAAAAAGCTTTATATGTATTGACATTTGAGCCAATGACTTCTCAAACATGTCCTTGATGGCAACCAGGCACTGTGTTCCACAAATAAGTGATGCAGTTTCCAGATACAAGTACTGGGAAATTACAGGGCCTATGGAGTGATAACAGCACCTCTTATGCAAGACAACATCACACTCAACTCTGCAGAGGTTTGTGAGATTCTATCATCTTCTCCATCTCCCTCTCTGTTTCTCATTTCTGCCATCTCTTGTCTTCTGTCAGTGTGAAATTCCCTGAAGGTTTGGCAGCATCCATGAAATTTCTGCCATCAGACATCTGCTCCGGCTTCTCGGCAGTTTCATCTGGCAGCAGATTTGAGCATTGTTGTTGCTTTGTTCCAACTACTGGGAGAGAAAGCTGAGGCAGTTCAGGCAGTTTTCAGATTGCTCTTATCCAGAGCGATTTACAATGAGTGTAATGGCAGAAAACTTCAATTTATTATTTTGAACACCCTGTTCCCTCTGAAACTGCAGGACCGCACTGTTATGTGCAGTGAATACATTCCCTGACATTACACATCCCATTAATTATGCTTTAATTTTACAGACAATATATCAAAATATGAACGTGATTAGAACAGATCATGTTTATATTCTTAGGCAAATGGCAGTGTTTGTAATTCTGGCTGATGTGAACAAGTCAGCAGGCACTGAATCACTGAATCACTGAATCACATCTCCAGCTGCAGCTTTCACCACTTCCCCAACCTCCTCCTAATGTGCAAAATGTTGACTTTACTAAGATAATGTTCAGGCAGGTTTATTAAGAGGAGATTTGCTCTGTCAGTGGAATCATTGTATCTTTGTGGATTATTTGAAAGGGCCTTCAGAGAGCAGAGTAGTCAAATCTAACTTTATAACCATTCCTGGATGTACAGTAAGTGTCTCTGACTGTAGTAATATTTAAATTTTTTAATGTAGTTTGGTCCACCAGTTCCCCATGCTAGTGTTCTACACAGAAAGTCTGAAGTGGAAAGCTACTCGACAAACTCTATAAAATCACCATGACAAAACTCCTGAGAAGGTTCCTTGAAGTGCCTCTTAATATAGGGACTTCCACCATTCTCTAAAGGTGTGTCAGTACAGACAGCAAAGCAAATTTTCGTCTTGTACCATTCACTCTGGACTCTGTTGACTCCAAACAGCCAATGTACCAACTGAATATTAAGGCCAGTTTCCATGGATCCATGTGGTCAGGAGGGTCCCTGTGGACGTGGACTCCGCAAACTACTGCACACAGCCTGAAATTTGTGACCGCATTGACAGTAAGACCTACAAGCCCCGACTGTGCACATGCTCGAAAAGCAAGCTGGACCGGTTTGTTTAGTGTATTGTGCATATGGACTGGATTCCCCGTCCCTGGTCCTATTCTCAATAAGCTAGTGCACACACAACTTTTATTGATCCACTCTTGTTCTGCCAAATACAACAAACAAAGCAACTTGTCCTCTTGCTGTCATGAGGTTGCCATCCTGTCTTCTAGTGTCCATATGTGGAATGCTTCTGCATACTCAGAAGACAGAACTATGTATAGAAGCACGCACCAGTCCTGTAATCATGAATTGACTTTTAGCTCAAACAAGCTGGTGTATTTGTGTGACAGCTTGGCCTCAGACCGAACTCACAACTCACCAGAAGCACCAATTATTTCCACTAATGGTGTTTCACGCCCTATATAAACTAAAACACAATACACTTTGCACAAAAGTGACTTGATTTGATTTGATTTGATATTTTAAATGACCTAGGATCTGTAACATTGGAAAACCTCTGGTTTCACAACAGAGCTAAACTCTAAGAGGTGCATCTCTGAGGCTGACTGTAGTGTGACTCATAGAGGAACTTTTATTTGTTCTGATTGTTACTAGTATAACCAGTATCCTCATGTGTGTTGGGACATTGTGGTCTATCTGTCCAAGTCCTCTACAGAGAAATAGAGAATTAGAATCTGAGGTAAATCAGGGAAGAATCTGATCACCACAGGCTTTACTATATCTGGCATCAGTAACTTGTAGCATACACACACACACACACACACACACACACACACACACACACACACACACACAATCACACAGACATTCCTCTTGCAGTGATTTATACTAATGAGTCGTGACTGGTTTGTTTTGAAACAGTTTCTGATTTTAGTGCTATGTAACTTCATACTTACAGGTCCTACAGTAGAAAACTACAGTTTAATTTTCTCCTGGGCTCACAGGGATGAGAGAAAGGACAAACATTCACTTTTTGTTTTTACTCTGTTGCATCACAGGTTGGATCACTGCTTTGCAACAAATGCAGCTTTAATTTACATGAACATGCTGCTAAATTATATCAGTTACAGGCTCTTGAATCTTGCTGTGATAGATAATCCATCCTGGTGAAGATCAGTTTTACATTTGTCAGAGGTCTCTTAATGCTGTTTCAAGCATATGTGCTGATCTGAAAAACATGGCCAGGTGCTGTGTGGAGGTGTGTTCAAGTGTTGATGAAAAGCACTGACAACTAAGGCGTGTTGGAAAAGAACAGCTACTGCTTTACGTAATGCAAGAAGCCAGTGTTTTTCTTCTGGCAGCACAGATTGTGAATGCAGTGCTGTTCAGAATAACAAAAGGAAAAGACATTTAAAAATCTGAAAAATATTCTTTGGAATTGGTAGATGCTGACATAAAGTATTTACCCTGATCCACTGTCCCTTTGCCCTCTTTGCCTATGTGTCAGTGGCAGTTGTTCAAACTTGATAGGCTTGTGATCTACATGTGCCCACTTCTAAGCATTTAAAAAATAATTAGACTGCATTTCATCTAGCCTATCTAGTGACCTTTTTGTGTGGTTCTGCTGGCGAATGACTTGAATGACTTCCCAAAGTCAAGAGCAACTTAAAAAGTCAATGGTGCATGAACAGAAAAGTCTGTCTGCTTGTGTATTTAGCAGACGTTGAAGTATCCAGAAGAGATTCATATGATACACAATCTTTTCAGTGCCCCTGCTCAAAGAAAATGTTGCTCACGTGACTTCAGATAAAGAAAGAAAAAAATTGCATCAGTGCTTACACCTATCAGACAAAGTACTTCCATTCCATTTGGGGAGTAGACTTTTCATTATCCTACAGTACTTTGACACACGAGTGGCAAATATAAAGTAACATTGGTAAATAAAACAGGATCTTTTTTCATATAGTTCCATTACTGGCAAGTACACTGTGCCTTTTAGAACAAGTACTCATAGCCTCATAGTAATATTTATCTGTTCTATGGATCTTGAGGACTAATTGTATTCTGTTAGTGCCCACCTGGCCCTAACAGTCATCACGAAGTATGTATAAGAATGTTTATATACTGGATGCATCTCAATACCTACACTCACAGTATTGAGCACTAAAGTGCATGCTCAAGCCCTTTCTCCCATGTCTGGAATATACCAACAAACACTGCACTTCAACCACACTTCATGCACACTTCTCCCAATATCGCTTTGGAGCGATATTCATCCAAGGGTATCCCACAATTCACCACAGATTATTATGCAACACAAGTCCATTACTTGGGGGTAGTGCGCCAATTGGCTGGTTTTAGAACTGACAATAATCATATGACAAGAAAAAGGTTTAGAAGTTGGATTTAGCTGAATATTATTACTCATATCCAAACACTGAATTATGGCAGATCATCCACAGATGGTTATCACAAGATATTATCAATAAAGAACAAGATAAAAATTAAATATCATATCTTTAGGAATATGTTTCATTCCTAAAAAAATTGTATGACCTTTTTAACGAAAATATTAACTGTAAACAAAAAATAGAGAGTAAATGCTTTCAAAGGAG
This sequence comes from Scomber japonicus, assembly GCF_027409825.1. NCBI lineage: Eukaryota > Metazoa > Chordata > Actinopteri > Scombriformes > Scombridae > Scomber > Scomber japonicus. The sequence goes on from NC_070597.1 coordinate 20,646,995, forward strand.
AAGTATTTTTTCCAGGCCTAAGTACAGTCAACACATCTTCTACTTAAGCTGCATACAGTATAAACCCCAACAAGCTCCACCAATAAACCAAGCCAGCCTGTACATTACCTGTGAGGTGAAGCTGTTGGTATAAGCATAAAATAGTATTTTTTGAAAAGTGAAGAAGAGGTTACATTATTGGTTGAGGTCTAATTTCAATGTAATGTAAGAACATGGAATGCTTTGTGTCTTGTCTACTTCATGGCCTCAGCTGTTTGTTCCCTGTCATCCTGATTCCTGGTGGTTAGTCAGTAGTTCTACCGATGAAGGAGATCATTTATTTCTATAAATTTTCCCCCTATAATTCAGATTTGAGGTCATACAGTGGCAGCCTGGTGTAGGTTACACAGTTTATGTTTTTCCTAATCATATAGTGAGATGAGGTTGGCAAATCCTTCAGAAATTGTATGAGTCATAGTTAAAGCAGATGTGTGCTGGTGTCAGCAGGTAAATGGTGGAAATTCTCCAGGTGTTATCTACAACTTAGTTAGTTTAGTTTTTAGTCTGTTTTAAAATTTACTTGATATATACAATATGTCATGTGTGAAATGCCAAGTTTTTTTAAAAGCTGCAGTTCTTTGTTTGACCTGCTGGGGGTAGTAAAGTATCATATAAAAGATAAACTCACTTCTCAGCAGCAGGAGATGTGTGTCTCAGCACGTCCGTTACAGGAAGGAGATAATTAGAGGAAATAAATTTTTTAAAGTATTGACACCATATGCTCTCAGTTTCTCTGCTGCTCTTTTTCACAGTTTGACACTTTCAGCTCAATCTCAAGACTTCAGAAATGTGCAACAGGTACGGGAGCTCAGTATCCTGCAGGGACACAAGGCCTAGGAGTGGAACTGAACTCTGCAGCTGCTGGCCAACGCCAAAGCTGGATGAGAGTAAACTCTCCTGTAATTGCATTGTTAGTATTTTATCAGATCATTATTTAGCTCATTTAGCCCTGAGGAACTGATAAGTACTGGAAAGTAAGATAATCGTATGTATGTGTGTGTGTGTGTGTGTGTGTGTGTGTGTGTGTGTCTGTCAGGGAAACGCTGTGAGATTAGATAGACTATCTTACTCAACAAACAGTAAACACATATGTGCCATCTGAGTGGGAAGCATGTTTTGAAATAAGCGCCAAGTTCCATAGTGTTCAGAGGAGAAACTCAAGCAGTGCTGCCATATGCTCAGACCCTGTATATATGATAAAAAACAAATCACTTTCTTAAGCAAGAACTTTATAAAGAAGTTGTGAACTGTTCTTTATGTAGAAAACAGATGTGGATAACTTAATAAAAAAAATTAGTGCCATGATGCCCAAATGGCAGAGAAGTAGTTGAAGCAAAGGACGAAAAAGTGCCAGAACAGAATTGACTTTTTATCATAACAGCAAAATCGCTGGCATATTAGCTGCATTACAATTATTACAACTGCAAGTTTTGCAGAAACAGACCACCTCAGGCTGCAGTGGAAGAAAATATCATGATGGTAAGTAGGCTGACAGATTTGGTGTGCTTTGTGTCACGTGCACAAATCAGTTTGGACACGCAGATGAGCATTGTCTTACAGTAATGTAGACTGTGATGCTGTTTGGACATGATGCAGCAGTGTGTCCTGAAGCTTTTCATTCCTTCTTGTTGGATAGTGTTGGATACAAAAGAACATAAATTGAGGAAAAAAGGTGCTGTTTGTTGGTGATATTTTAATCAGCAACCTAAGGGCTGTCTGCTTTTGTTTTAAGGTTGTTTTTGCTGCTTATCGAAAGTTAAAGGAATTTATTTTTCACCCTTTTAACATCAAACATACTGTATGAAAAAGACACAGGGTCAAACGAACTAATGATAATATGGTCATTATCATGAGTTCTATACTGTATATCAGTGTCATTTCTCTTTTTTTCTGGGAAGAGGACATCTCTTCTTTTAAATATCACATAAGCAATGTTATAATTTGTCTGTCAAGGTCTCAGCTATACTTGCCTACCAGCAGCAGCCTGTATTTTCTGAGAATTACAAGTTTGACACCTGTTTCACCACACTGTAAATGCTCCTACATTGTAATTCACATGTTTATCACTTGTACAATTTTGATTTCCCCTCACAAACAGTCATCTTAGAGGACAGGTTCACAATTTCTAAAGTCTGTCTTAAAACAACAGTTGCAAGCCCAAATGAAAATTGAAACATGTTTTTCTTGCTTTAATCATTCCTGTTCATATTGGCTATTAAAAGATGTCTTCATAATGCACTTGAAATGTAAGTGATGAGGGCCAAAATCCACAAGCTTCCTTCTGTGCAAAAATGTATTAAAAAGTTTATTTGAGGCTAATATGAATCTTCAGCCATCCAAATGAGTCAAATCAAGTAGATATCTTTCAACTTTACAGTCTTTTTAATGCCAAAGACCCTCTTTTTGTTACTATAATCCCACCACAGCTCAACAGGGAAACACTGTCTGAGGAAACACAAAGAGGGAATCTGATGCTCAAAAGACTATAAATGTGGCAGATATCCACTTCTTATGACTAACTCAGACTGCCGAAGTCTCATATAAGCTTCACATCAATTTTTAAATACAATTCTGAGTGTAAGTGAATGCAAAGAAACCTGTCTATTGGATTGTAGAATCTGTGAAATACGGAGAATATATTTAGTAGGAAGTATTTCCACTGAAAACTGGTCCCATTGCCATCTCTCAGTGTAGAAGAGATGCTGCTGTAAATTCTTTGAATGTCATATTTTAATACTGCGAACCCTACAAATGAAATTCCATTTACCTCTATGGCATTTTTTGTGGAGGGAGACGCTATAAGGTATCTGTTGGTACATAAATCATCTTGCTTACCCTAGAGGTAAGGGAGAAGACTTGTTTAATTTTGGTGAGCAGACCCTTTAAACCTCTCTTTTGGCAGTGCAATTGGGTCTCTCACACTCTTGCCCACCCTCAGTCTCTGCCCTCGTCAGTTACAGTATATGATCTCAGGGTTTATCAGCCAGCAACACTTGGCGCTTGTTAATAATGTCATCATTAGGTCCCCGTGGGGACGTTGAGGTCAGTCGAGGAATGATAAAGGGCCTTTAGTTAAACACCAGAATCGTGTTGTTAACCCTCAAATTGGCAGTGCAAACAAGATTACTGTGTTTTTGGAGGAAGTCAGTCTTTGGAGACTTGGCTGTGGTACAGTATGCTGTTCCAAGAGTCTGGCTTTCTGTGGGTGGGAAAAGGAAGATGGGCACAATGTGGGATGAGAGGGTAAAGATTAGTCAAAAATACTGTCTGAGAAGCAAAGAGAGAGTATACAGGCAGAGGGAGATTACATTGCCTGTTATAGACACAGCACTGTGTGCATTTGCCTGTATGTATTTTGCACATAAGTTTAAATGGAGACTTTATTATAATTAAGACTTAAGGTGGAAATTTTCTCAGCCGTCATTATTATTGTTCTTCTGTGCTGCCCTTCCCTGTGATTACCTGTCTATCAAGCACTGTCTTTTTTAAACTGTTTGTTAATGAGGTTTTGAGTTCATGTAGGTTACATTCTTTGCTCAGCCATTGTGGTAGTGTACTAAAACAGTGAAAATACTTAGTTTGAACTAATGTATGTATGATTTGACTTCCTTCCAGGTGTGATCTTGCATAATACCATATTTGCAGTTTAGCTGTTTTCACCATGGAGTTAGCATTTGAATTCGCTAACTACAGCTGCTCTCTCTTTTGAATGATTTTCCATGACATGTTCAATGGGGTAGCAAGAGAAAATAGCTGTTGGCTAATTATGACTATATTCTTCTCTACTTTTGTCTGTGTTATGTGCATACTTACACCTTTCGCAAACTGAAATGTGCACACTACAGTCTGTAATGTGTGCTCCTCTTATATTAGAGGTAGGGATGCATCGATATATTGGCCAAATAGCGGTATCGGCCAATATTCCCGTTGTTGACTAACATCAGCCTATTAGTAAATAAGATCAAATTTGTGACCAATGTTCTGGTTAATTGCGGTCAGACTCGGACAGTAGTTGCAACAGAAGCAATAGCTATGGAAGCGCAGAAAAGTAGGTAATTGTATAGCAGGCTAAATGGACTTATCCCTGTGGAATAATAACAATAAAACATATAACATCATCATAAAAAAAAAAATTGGTATCACTGTATACTGGTTATTCTTATTTTAAAAATCGGTATCGGCCTATAATAAGCTAATTCACTTTCTTGCCTATATTTAGATGAGAAAATTGATGCCACTCTCGACACTTTAATCAGTGACACTGTTTTCACTAAGATTATGAAAAGATATTCCAAACATTGTCTGTTATCTGAAAAAACACTCCTCAGTACATAGGACTATATGAATTTGCTCTAAAAAGAATAATTGTCAAATAAGTAAAAAAGCACATTTCCCAAAGAGTTAAAGCAGCTTTTAGTCATAAACAGAAACGTAAAAACAACAATTTGTGGTTTCCTGACAACCCTCCGAGACGCTGTGCTAAATTGCTGTTCACCACAAAATAGTACCACCACTTAATTTGCCACAAATTGTCTATTTTTACATTTCTGTTTGTGTACAGATAACACCAACAAGGAAAGAGCCGCTAACTGTTTATGCTAAACTAAGCTAATGACCTCCTTGCTCTAGTGTAAAGTGAGTGGTACAGGATCCCCTTTCCCCTCATCTGCAGTTCATAGAAGAAGGAAGGCTGTCAGCTAAATATAGTGTACAGGTGTATTGCTATCCTTGTATCCAAGCAGCTAGCAAGTGGGGAATCCCCAGTCTGAGCTAATGACTGCTGTTGATCAGGTGTTTGCCTGAGTCAGCACGTAATCTCCCTCAACTGGAGTGGATGATTGACACTTCAGCACCCTCCCTCCCTCCAACACCCCCCTCCTACACCTCACACCCTCCACACCAACCCTCCAGGTGTGTAACATAGATTGGTTTGAGCACTGCGTGTGTATGCATGGATGACCCTCGCAGCTGCAGCGTCTCTGACATCAGCACTCTAGCTTTTGCAAGACGTCTTTAATTAGAACCGAGCGCCCTGTCATCACATGCTGCTGTTATCCCCCGAGCAGCTGTCTCACATACACAAACACTCACACGGAGCTCCTCACGCCCCACACAGGTGTCCTCAGCTGAGACAATATCATAGCAACCTTTTTGGAAGAACGAGACAAAACACAAGACAACAAACGTAACAAGAAGGAGGCAGCTTAAATTTTGGATGCAGAGTATCAGCGTATCTGTATTTTTTATTGTTTTTCTTCTATTTCCCTCCTCAACCTAATTAAATGATGTATTATTTCACCACAGGCTATCTGGCAAGCACACAATTAAGAACAAAGCCAGCAGGCACATGAGCAGCCTATACTTAAAATGCTGTAAAAAGTTAAAAGTCAAAATTAATCGTAGCCACCATATTCACAACCTTTTAGAGAGAGAATAACAAACACTGCCAAGAAGCAGAATGGCCTGAAATTGCAGACAGAAAAATATGAATGTAGACATTTGATCAGGCTCAACACTTAGCTTCTCCTACAATAATGCTTATCATCACTATCTTTCTTTGCCTGTAAATAGCAGCTGATTCACAATAAGGTAAATATGCTAACTGTATAATGTAAATTATATATTGCATAACATTGCAACCATAGTAATAAACTGTTAGCCGTTAGTGAAAGCCAACAATAAGGCAACCCAAATCGTGGGTATAGTCAGCAAATTTAACTTTAGAGCTGCACTAATCAATATTTTTCCTAATTGGCCGAATGTGTGATTTGAAAGTTTCGCTCATATTAGTTAATCCACAGAGAATTATCAAGTGATAATGTCCTCCTCAGCTCCACGGAGCATTTTAGTGTCTTTCACCTCATTGTTTTGTTTAGACGGCTCGATATTTGACTGTTTTGATTCACTCTCACAGCTCTCATCCTTGTTTCTAGCAGCGTAGATCACCTGCCCAGCAGCAAACAGCAGATAGACAAAGTTAGTGACTAGCTGGTGACCATAGTGATGCATATAGTGGCTAAAGAGGAAGATAATTTACCTGAAGAGGTGGTGGAGACTAGACTAAATGCTTAAATTAGAGCAACTACTTAACTTAATGCTCATTAGGTGGCCAGAAACATGACTACTACTCTTTACTAGACAAGTTGATGGGCAACACGTTCATCATATCAGCTTAACAAAATGATAATATGTCAATTTTGTGTTTACAGTTGTGAAAAAAATCAATTTAAAAGATTATTTTCTAATAGGCTCTTAAAAAAATATGCATGAATGGAAATTACGGTATGGTGAAACATATGGATATATAAAAGGTGCACTACTTCTGGTGTTGAGCTTTTGATAGCATCACATTAGTGTCATGCTGTTCATTTTTAATTTCCCATCATATATGCATCTAAACCAACCTAAACCATGTGCAGCAGCAGCCAGCTTCTAACACGTCAGCATGTGACTAACCTGGCAGGTTGTTGACTGTGGCAGCTGGTAGTGATTCAGTAACACGGAGCATTTTAAAAAAACAAAACACGATTGAACTTTCTAAACCAAATGGATCGAATGTGTTTTAACCATGTTCTGGGCAGAGGACTCTCCTCAGGCCAAATGACTTCAAGATTACAGGCGTCACAGCTCAAGACATGATGCAACTAAAGAGAGAAACTGGTTGTTTTGTTTTTTGAACTGACCAAACGTTTTATCAATTAACATTGTTTTGCGCACTTGTGTGACGTAATTTATCAAGAAGTGAGCAAAAGCGATGCAGGAATGACATTGTAATTTTAGTCTGTTGCATTAATTCTCTGCTAATGTGCTTTACATTTGAAAAGAATAGCTTTATATAAACTGTAAGCCCCAGCAAAGCCACTGGTACAATTTCAGTTGATGCCATATTGTAACACAATTACATTGAGGGTTATTATGAAGCACATTCAGCATTCTTGCCAACCCTCCCTTGTAATTGACTCACATTTTGTAAGAAAGGTTTTAAGTGAACCCGCCCTCCCTGTCAAAAGCCGGGCTGTATATAGACACAAATCACTGCCTATTGCTAATTTCCCTCATAATTACAGGTTCGGCTCCGTTCTACAATTTACTTATTATCCTGAACAACACAAACCAGAGCTGTCAGAGTGTCAAAAAGACGGGATTTTCCCAGGTTGAATTCCATTTAAAAAGTTTAAAAGTTTGCAGGAATATACGCGATGAGAGACAGCCACAGAAAAATAAAGCCACATTTGGATTTTTTTCTTCTTCTTCTTCTTTTGGATGACCTTATGGGCATTCTAAGATGTAACATGAGTCTTCAACCGCTGTGAGTTGACAGTGATGTGAAAAAGATGTCATGTCCATTTTTGCAACTACGCATTTCTAACTTGTTTCAAGGGTGTTTCAAGCTATTTCAGCTGGAAAACAATGCTGGAAAAAGCTCTCAGTCAGATCCAATAGTCAAGAGTTTGTATTTCACAAGTTAATGAACAGAAGACTTTTCACCCCTTCTTTTATACCCAGCATATTACTTCTCTTTTAATCTGGCAAACAACAGAGAGAAGTTACATAAAACCATTGCAGAAGTTTTCAAATCCACAAAATATGACACCTTGCAGTCATTTGTTACTCACAGTGATAAGAAAAGCATGAAGGGGCAAACTAAATCATGATGTTTCATGCTCAGTGAGAGTACAGCCTAAGAGAAAAAAGGGAGTTTCCTCTTACCCTCGCTGACACCGTTGCCCTTCCTCTTGCTGCTGTGTTGACTTATCCTAAAGGTGAGTTGTGAAATTGAGAGGTGTCCTTTGACATCCATCTGGAGCTGCTTGCCCCAACATGCAACCACCTGCGACCTGCATGAACCTGCAGTAGTCTGACTCGGTGAAAAAGTGCAGGCTCACACAACGGCAGCCACTGAGGAAGCGTTCCTTACAGAATTTTTCAACTCCGTCTTAATACATCACTCAAATACCTTATGAGTAATGTTAATGGTGCAGTTATTGGTTACTGCGGTCATTCCTTTTGTCTATACTGCCTGTGAATTGATCCCCACGGTAAGAGATCATGTGTCGACAAGCTGCTGCTGCTGCTGTTGCTTTGTTAACATGCTGCTTTCACCACACAGTCAGTGTAGACAAAGTATGAAGCAAAAAATTTAGATAGATACAGTTAGATACAGTACCAGACAAAAGTTTTATGTGTCCAAACAGTGAGACCCAAAAGTCTGTGACCACATTTAAAATCTCTGATAAGAAAGAAGAAGAAATAGTTAAGATGCAGAACTATTTCAGCAAATTTGTGGCATTGACCAACTTAACTCCTTTGTACAAAAGGTCAGATTTCCTTTGGTTATATCCCTTCTGCATTCAGATGATACTCAGGTGGATTTGATCTACTCATCAGAGGCTCGTTCAAGTAACTTAACTAGTGTTCACCTGTTAGAAATATGACTGTGACTGATTTCTTACTGAGTAGCATTGTGATAGCAGGAAACATGGCTTGAGAACTGCATGAAAGTGTCAAAGGGCAAATTGGAGGGGCTTCCTCAGTGTCAAATCATGGCTAAACTAATGGTTTCTAAGGGGGTAGTGCAGAGGACTCTAAAACTCTAAAACCCTAATCCTAACCCTAACCTGACCTCAACCCCATTGACCATTTCTGGGGCCACTTGAAGACTGAGAAAGCCATGCCTTCTGTAACATCACAAGAAGGTCTTTGGAACATTGTCAAATCATGCTGGGATAACATCAGGGTCATTGGATTTTGCACAAACATGTGGAGTCCATGCCAGCTTGAGTGCATGCTCTCATTAAAGCAAAAGGAGGATATATCAAATAATCTAAAATTCATTAAATATATGAGTATGCAAGTTTTAGCGAGCAACAGTAAATGTAAACTTGTTTACAAGAAAAATCCACAATGCATCTTCAAATATAAGCACACTGTCCTCACCTATCTGTTTGGCTGCTGAGAGTCTTCACAAAGTCCTCTACAGTTTGCTCTAAGTAGATTTGTTGTTTTCATTGTTTCTCAATGGATAAAATGACCTATACACTCAATATCTTTGTCTGACTGCTCTGCTCCAAAGGTTTGAGCAGAGAATGAGTGCTCCGCTGTCACACTATGACAGGGATTGTCAGACCCAGCATCCACCTGTTGGCTCTGGAATTACATTATGTGAATGTTCATTTAGGTTCAATTAGTACTTTCCAGCTGATTGATTAAATCAGTGATTATTCAAGGTAAGTTTGAGATGCTTTATGTGTCTGAACCTATCCTTTAATACTTCAAGCATTTACTCTGGTAGTACTGCAGACTCTTCAACTTTATAGAGTAAAATACATTATATTATAGTTAATATATTATAGAATTACATTGGACTGCATCTGTTTTAATCCAGTTGAAACAATGCTTTAACTCTAAAATTATGTTTTACATTTCAACAAAGAGCAATGCAATTTGCAAAGTGGAATGACTGAATTGCATTGTGTCACTTCTCCAATGACTTAGTTTTAGTGGCACGGGGTGTGTGTGTGTGTGCCAGTGTGACATATCAACCACTAGTAAATCTGCAATTAGATCTAAACCCATAAAGAGATCCAAAATGCAATCTCTGCCTTTTTTCTCTCTTGCTTGACCATTTATGAAGAAATTAGTCTAATTACACATAAATAGAAAATGGCTTTGGTGAATTTACCTCATTTTGTTTGTCTAAATGGGCCTTGTTACGGCTTTACGTAAGCAGCACAGACCAGGGCCTGATCCGTAACTCAAATGATGTTATCAAACACATGTGCAGCCCAGGTTTCACTGTGCCTGCATGAGCCTGGATGAAGGAAGAGTGGTGAAAGTAAAGAAAGGCCAGACAGAAAAGAAGATGAGAGGAGAACAGAGAGATGAGAAGATGCCCTGATGATTCCTCCAAGTTTGATAAAAATCAGACTAGTAATATGTGATAAATAGTATTTAATGGGCAGGTCTAATCCATATTATTACCTACATGTATATGGCACAGTGAGTTGGCAACTAACTGCAATTTTGATGAAGCATGGCTAGCTGTGCTTCATGGGAATTATCACCATAGTTGCTCTATTGTCCAATCAGATTGCTCGGCTAAAACTACCCACTGTATAATTGCATTTACATTATGACCAGTCACGGGTCAGTCCTTGCCCATTCAGAGCTACATATCCCACCTCCACGCCTTCTCTCTTCATGCTCTGTGGGCAGACATGTAGATAGCCCAGATATGAGGATATGACATTTATACAGCTTTCAGTCTCAAGCCATTATAAATAAAATTATGTCACGGTCAACTGTGTGCTATCTGATTCTGAGTAATGGTAAAAAATCCCCTCCTACGTATGCTAATGCTGTTTTTGCAGCCCCTGTTGGGAGAGACACGGCAGACATGCCAAGGAGTTCAGAGCTTGAGAAAAGTGAGTGGGAGAGGCAAGTGGTTGACGTTTTTTTCCAGTAAAATATTAGAGAATTAGCTGAGAGGGAATTTGCATACAGACATCATATAAAATACACTCAAGCAACATATATGAATGTTTTAGGAATGTGCTGTATATTAAAATCTAAGAGGAATACTCTCTGACCCTGGGTGCTGGGTTAGTGTTAGAGGTTCCAACACACTGAAGTCAAGTTTTAGTTTAACACCACTGCCCTCTTTGGTGTCAAGTTTCAACCCATGTTCACCTTTGACCACTGCCAGCATCACTGATGCCTGTGGTTGAGCATGGTCAGTGCTTTACTCCACCTATAACCACACCCCATAGTGATGTAACAGTGTCCTGTACATCTATAGCCTACGTCACTGCAGTGAGATTCAAGAAGTTCAACCAAAGAAGATGAGCAAAAACAGGATTTTTAAGGGGTGTTAAGTAACAACAGTAAGAGTACAGCCAGATGGCTATATGTCATCTTCTCTCTGAGTCAATCTTTTTTTTTTAATGATCTCAATCTCTAAATTCAGGCCCTCTAATAAGTGCGGTGGTCATTTTGGAAATTATTGCTTGGTTAATAAGATATGAAGACTTATAATAGTTTTGACGTCCTCAATGTTGGTGTTGAATTACAGTTAATTGGCTCCCCTGCTGCTGAGTTTGACTATTGCCCCGTAAGTACAATTTATCTACAGTAGCTAACGTGTGCACAGTGCCCAATAAGCTAGTATTAGTCTTGGTCTGAGTTAGCTGGGAGTGTTTCCAGAGCGTGACAGACAACATCACACAGTCCTTATCTACAAAGTCCTGACATTTACATGCTCATATTGACAATGTTAGAATGCTGGTATAATATTTACCATGTTCACCATCTGAGTTTAATGCGTTAGCAAAGCAACATATGCTAATTAGCACTAAATTGGCATGACATTTGGTTCAGATATTTAAGGACCTAGCAAACAAATCTTAACAATGATGGTGGCATTTCCTTTAGTACCACCAGCAGGTCAAAATATTGAAACTTTTGCATCACCAACTACCTGAAAGACTGACATTCCCATCAGCCTCAATGAGCTGTACTTTGTGATTTGTGTTTATCATCAAATTTTGGCATGGCAACACATTAAACAAAGATTTACATGACAAACATGACCTTCTGTTGGTTAAACCAGTATGTTAACCTGCTGGCGTAAGCTCAAATCAGTCTCACAGAACTTCTAACATGGCTGTAAACGCTTGTTACATTTCTGTGGGTAAATTCAGCCACTGTTTTTGACCCCTCTTGACTTCTTAAGGATTAGTGGGCAGCTAAAACACCAACACCCCAAGAGCAGCTCTAGCTCTAAGGCCAATGGTTTAGTCAAGAGGTATGGCAAGAATATTCTAAAGTATTAATTCCATCAAAATTACAGATCAAAGACTATTTTCAACAGTTAACCATCACTGTGTGCTGTTTTTCATATATGACCATCATCCGTATTTCATTTTACAGCTGCAAATTTAAGTTCATACTACATTTCTGGGGGTTGTCAAGTGGCATTCCGGGAATTGTAGGGAACTTGATGAAACAGACCAGCCAGAAGAAAAGTCAATTACAATTCTTTATGAAAAATAACCCCGTCAAATAGTGTAAGATTATCCGAGGGGGAGTTTTCCTCTGAGAGCTGGACTTAACCAAACAATTATATGAGAACAAGGGCTAGACAGAACTTTGAGGTTGATGATGCAACTGCATCTTTGTTTTTAAACCTTGAAGACAGACATTTGGCCTCGGACTCTCAGTTACCATCTGAAAGGTGCCGCAAGAGTTTCAGACATTCTGTTACAGAGTCTGAACAAATAGGCCAGCAAGACGACAATATTTTTCTTTCAGCTGCAGATATCAATAAAATAACAGTCAACATCCCTCTGGCTTCTGAACTGGCCAAATGATGGCTCATTCTGGTACACACACCCACACATGCATGCAAGGATACACACACATAGATGAACAAAAACTGTCAAAATGCACGCACTCAACAGAAACAGGAAACAGGAGATGTTTTTCTAGACGGTGTAAAGATGGGTTATAATATGCAAACAGGAGGTGATGAAGTTACACACACAGACTATAAAACATAAAATATCTTCTATTTAAGGCCAGCAAATGGAACAATCTAACCACGGGAGATGAAAATATTTCTTTTAAGTGTGGCACTGATCCTGAGTTGCAGGGCGTTCACAGGACATGCCAGATTGAAGACATCACTCGAAAGTTTGTGCTACAAATTGCTGCTGCCACGCATTAAAGCCCCTATAAACTTGGGTTTTGCATTGTTATTTTTTGTTTATAAGATTAAATATTCATGTCTAAAAAGGCAAGAAATTAACAAACTAAATATCAAAACATGGTTAATTTTATTTATTAAGATTTCAAAAATTCAGCTAATCTGCTTCATCAGGATTGTGTGGGTGTGGTTTGATCAGATTTGATTGACAGTTTCCTGGCAACATGTGCAAACAACCCACAACTGTCATCACATTTCAAGTCACATGTAGCTAAATTGTGGTTGATGCAAGGAAGAATGTGACATCACCAATTTTTCCAACCAATCTTCGCCAACTTCAAAAAAGCAAGAAACACAGAAATGCCTGTAGCATAACATATTTATTATGATTATATTATGACTGTCTCAGTGATTTCCAGTTCAGTTTTGCATGTTTTCTTTAATCTGTGGACAGTCATCTTTGCTTCCTGTTAGCCAGTGTACTCCCCTCTACTGTTTAACAGACAATACGCTGCTCCAAATGATATCATTGGATCAAATAACAATATATAATGTGAAAGATGTGGTTTGACATGATGTGGACTGAACACACAGAGCATTATCTCTGCACAGTATTTGAGCATCTTTAAATTCTCAACTTGTTCAGTTTCACTCTAAACACTCTCATTAATGTTGTTTCTGGACATACTGTAACAGGCAGCTTTCTCAAGGCAAAAATCTAAAAACCCACTAAACACTACTTGCTCAGCAGTCAGGCTGTAAAGTTAGCCATTTGCTAGCGAACAAAAGTAGCATGTTACAGCTATCGAGCTAGCTAGTTCCTTTAGAAGTTGGTAGGGAGCAAAACAGAGCTAAAAAAGAGTGTGAATATTGGACTTACATTCAACAAGCATGAACAAGTAAACTTAAATCAAAATGAATGCTAATGTTGCTCCATGAATGCTATATGCAGACAGCCACTTTTTGCTAACATGTTTAACATATCAATCTAAAATCAAGATTAAATTTAAAAAATGCCCTTTTAATCCTTTAATATTACATCCCTGGTCATATTATGCTACTATTTAACAATATATGACAAAAAAAATCAAATCACCTTCCGATAAAACAAAATATGACATGAGCTTATGTAGGCTTAAACCAACCAATTTCAACCAATGATCGTCAACCTTTAGCAGCACGTAGCTACTATTCAATGTTCAAATCCTAATTTTTCCCAAAGTTATGTCATGCCTGTTTCTCTCAAAAATAGTTAGACACTCTCAAAATGTTGTTTCATCTGGACTTTAAAAAAAGTCAGTTTTGTGTTTACAGTTTGTTTTGCTGTGCTTATGTGGCCAAAAATCTAAGCAACTAATGATTTAATTGCTGTAATTTCTCTAACTGTCACTCTCTTGGATGAAGCCAAAGCATAGCGGCAGCGCAAGAATAATTTGTGGTTCTAAATAAGTTAAAATGATTTATCCAAATTCACCATTCTCAGTCGTCTGGTTATTTTCAAGGGTTGCAGGTGAAAAAGGTTAATGGCTCCTTTCATACATGTCACTTCTTTTATATTTTTACACTCCTGCTGTCTTATATGCTGTGAAAGCAAGGAATATAATCACACACTAAACTTTCCCACAAAGCCAGCAACAAGACAACAGGAAGCCTGTCTTATGTTGAACTGCTGGCACGTTGATGATTACAATTAAGTGTCTAGAAAAAACTGAATCATTAGCAGCTAAATGCCATGCAGTTTATTACAATTGTCCTTTTGACTCCATAATATTTAAGTAGATATTGATTAAACGCTGTAGCGTGTTTAATCAGTGATGAAGTAAAAATGATTTTAAAACTCTCCCACTGTGTGCCTTGTGATTTAAATACTTGGTCAGACAAAATTTCTGGATTGTGTTATTTCTGTTTTTCCCCAACATCATCTTCTCTTGGAGGGTCAAATGTCCCTTGAGTCTTAACCTCATCAGTCACTGATCACTTACTGTTGTGAAAGTGAGTTTCTCATTAATTCTCATCCAACAGTGTCGTCATCCACGTTGGCTACAAACTGTAGTGGGTGATGTACTGATTCGGACAGACAAAAAACATGATGCTGTTGTGGGACCCAGCTCACACTCAGGCAAATCAGATCTCTGTAAAAGTTAGTGAATAAGTACTTTTAAACATTTGTCTGTAATAAATGGATTAGTTATATTTTACTACCTAAATTAATTCTTCTAATACTTCACAAAGCAATGTGGTCAGTAGAACATGATTCAATGGCACGCAGCCATTTTGGATTGAACCATCTGATCCTGGACAGACTCTTGTGTCACTGGATCACTTCTGATTGGTAGAGCTGACCATAGGCTTGGCACTGGTATCTCATTATTTCTTAATGGTGGAGCCACATGGCTCAAGCCACAGCAAAGGAACAATTAAAGGTCTGCAACAGGCACAGAAGTAGAGGCGAAAAATTTACTTTGGGCAGAATTTTACAGCTGCACAGAGCAAGACGCTTGGTTGTAGCTACAAACTTTTGACCAAGAAAAATAATCTGTGTGTTCATGATTGTTACATCTTTAGTTTTTCCTTCCATGATTTAACATGGTTTTGACAATAGGAAATCGTTAATTAAGGTAGATATAAGCTCAACAACATGACATCATAGTATCGACACTATTTATGAAAGAAACTGGTCTCCAAGTGCTAACAAGAGGATCTGTTCCTTTGAAATTTATCATAAAACAGTGACACTTACAAGTAAAGAATCTGTTTTTTGTCCACTTTACACTCTCCAGATGGTCTCCTGTTTTTATGTAAGAAGATTAATTCTGCCGGAAAACAAGGAAGGGTAACAATTTGATTTCAGTCGCTGATTAAAGCCTCCAAATTTGTGGAGTCCAGACATCACTGAGCAATTTTGGAAAGGTATCTAATGATTTGATCATCTTTTGAATGTGAACAGAAACCAAGCATCACAGATGTACTGTAGAGTTGCGTAAGGATTACATCCAAATTTTACCCTGTATCAACGAATTATTTTCATTATACTTCAGTGTTACTCAATCCAGGAATTTACTGGATAATTTAACAATAGGTTTTGGCTATTACATCAAATTTGTTTAATTTGAGAGATTGTGGGTTTTTTGGTATGGTAAATGGCCTGGAGTGCAGAACTTTATAGGTGTAAATCAGAGCTGTAGCTAATTTGGTCAAACTACAGTGGTTGGACTTCAGGCCGACCATGTAGGGTGGTCCGGGGGAAGCATGCAAGAAAATGTTCTACATTTTTAAGTCAAATGCAACATTCTACTACACTCTGACGCTGAACGCTGTCTTTTCATTCATTTTTTATTCATTTATCCGTTACAATTTGGAATTAAAATGAACACTGACATTTCATCCTTAATGAAGGGAACACAACAATCATAATGTTAGCCTATCTTTGATTCAAATTGAATTGTGTGTTGTTCATGACGAGGGCAGTCAACAGGCTACAGCAAACAAACAACAATCGTTTGGTTCTTAAAGTCTTTTTCTTTAACTGTAGTTCTATATATGGCTTGCCTATTGCGTTCCACAAGCAACAAGCAAGAGGGCGAGATGCTTTGCTGAAGCAACTGGTATAGCAAAGTAATGTTTTGGAGAGTGTACAGACATGTTTGGCTCACTATAAGACTGGCATGAGAATTAGACGGGACGGAAGGTGGGCTGGCACATTTGATATAATTAATGGGAAACGCTGCTGCTGAGTGTTTTATCAAGTTACTGCAAAGCACAAGTTTGTTGTTGGTGGTGTTGATGTTATGGAAGTTTAAGCTTGGTTTTGGATGTCTCTTTTAACACTCCATTGGATTTATAGTTGACTTCCTCTTGTTTTTATGTTCATGGGTTTATACCTTTTGTCTTTTAATTGAACAAAAAGGTTTTTTTTAAACACAGTGACTTCAAGCCTATAGGAAGTGTTCCAACTTCCAGTCACATAAAATTGTCAATGCAAAAATGAAAGGGATTCTAGTTTCCCTAACATGGCAAAATGATCTTCCCGTCTTTCTCTCAGTTGTGTCTACATTCTTCAAGGTACTGGTGAGCCATAGAGGTGGGAGGTTAGTGAGATTTTTATGGCAAACAGAGAGTGTGTCAGAAACGGTCTCAGTTTGACTTTCACTTCCTCAGAGAGCACTTTAACACCAAGCTGAAACAACAGCCAATGAGCTACAATTCAGCTCATCTTGTAAACCTGGTACGAAAGAAAAGTCGAGCAAAATCCCAGTTGAAGAGGAAACTTTCAGAAAAGATGTCTCACTGTGTTTATATGCCCTTTGACTCTGAAATTGGAGATCTCCAGAGATTCACACAAACTGGATCTGTGCATCCCACGAGTCCGCATGGTGGTGTAAATTAGAGTTGTGAAAAAAAAAGGAACACACACCAATCTACCTCTGGAGCACCATGACTGCAAGGCTCTCATTAAATCCACACACACAGTCAAATCCACATGCATGCATAGAATTTACATTTCCCTAAAGCTGAGTCATTCATGGTTTTTGTCTCAGTGCTACTTGCTATGCACATTTGTTACTAATGAAAAGACAAACAGTAATGCCAGAATATCTACTTGTCCTTTAGGGAAGTGTGTTTATGTGTATGTGTGTGTCCTTGTGAATGTCTTTATGAGGACCCAGTGTTGGAGAGGAACCATGACGGGACCCTCTGAGTAGTAGAAGTCCCAGCAGAATAGACTTGGCTGAGATTCAACCCTCTTATAAAACACCACAGAGGCCCGATGGCTGAGAGAGCAGGAACATTGAGCTTGTGTTATGGTGTGTGTCGGTGGTACTCAACCTGATGAAACATTTAAAAACAAATCTGCCATAAAAATATGTTGTTATAATGGTAATTTGAAGAAAAAAAACCCACCAAATCTATAATGGAGTAGGTTTTTCTCTAAAATTATGTAGTTTTTACTGAAGTCTGAAAATCAGGCTACAAAGGGAGTCTGGTGGATAATCTTCTCTTTTTTAGAAAAGTTAGCCAACTTTGTGCTCAAGTAACACAGAACCAGAGTGAACAAACAGCACAAGCTGACTAAATGGAAGAACTTTCTTTATTTTGTCATCATATTTTGCTCGTGGATAGTAAACATGTCCTAAATAAAAAGAGGAAAGAATCTTTGGCTACCTTTCATACTGTATAAAGTATCACAGACTGGCTGAATGTGGCAAGAACCATTTGACCATTTTAGCTCATTTGAATATAACTTCAAACTCTGCTAAGTAAAGTTTTCTTCATTTTTGTGAAAGAAACATGATCAGACAACCTTATGTCGCAATTTGGGGGTGCTGATTATGCTAATGATGAAATCTCAAAACGTCCTGATGAGCAGGTGGCATTCATCAAGTGGAAATGAGCAATTTAAGACAAATATGTGCATGCAAGGGTGAATGTGTTGAACCTGACTTGGAACACTTGTACGAGCAAGCCTCAAAAAATGTGAGAGGTTTAAGATTGTTTGAGGACAGAGTTGTCAGTCAGTATAGCTGTAATTTTCTCTTTAATCAGTTCAAATTGTAGTTAAAGCTGCCATGAATTCATATTTTTATATTAACAATGGATCAAATAACTGTGTTTTATGCAAATCACCTCACTCATTCTAATGAAGCTGAAGAGAAGCTGATTGTTGTTTGAATATTAGGCCAAGTAGATTAAGATTTTGGAATATGACTACTTGGGAATGGTGAAAAGGGGAAATCACCTTACAAGCTGTCCTGATGAGAGCTAGAACATCTTTTACAAAACCTTTAAACTTATCAAGAAAATAAAGTTGCAATACAAATGAGCTGTGTCTGACATCTCGATAATCCTGGCCTGAAGCCTTGCATGTGGTGGTCCATATGAGCGCTGCATATATGCTCTGGCTCAGAGGTCCCCAGAGAATAGTTATCTTTTTATAAGATCATGTTTAAGTGTTTTGCTCTGGCTGAATATGAGCTCATCCTGTAGATCCCAGTGTCTGGGAAGAGCTGGCTTGGACATGCGCTTGTGCTTAGACTGGGTAAATGAAAAAAACCCTGTCAGCACTGATGTGTGTGTGTGGCCCTGCATTCATACTGCAAAAGACACATCATCAGAAGACAGTTCATTTCCTACAGAAGCTGAGCATTCAGGGAAACTTTCCAAGAAGTTTATTGGACAAAAAATGTCAACAGTCCTGTGAAATGGATCCAGAATAATGCCAAAAACCTCCATAGAGACTTCATATAAAAGTAATGGTAAATGCAATAGACTGTGGGTGCTGTTTTGCTTACTGCATCTGAATATTGTCCACTACACAGCAGGGTATGACATTGGAACTGAATGTCAAGCAGCTTTTCTATTTTCATTTTAATATGGTAAGAACGCCCATATGAGTTTGTGGAAATGAAAATGCAAATTAGATTATTGCATTTTCATTTTCCCCCCAAATATGCATATGTGAAAAATTATAATGTTATTGTAGAATTACATTTTCAAGTTTACATTATCATTTTAATATAGTCCCCTATAGGCATCTACACATGAATGCTGTTTTTGTCTCAAACTAGTCGATTCACCAACAAAGCTGCTTTCACTAGAGCTTTGGAGCAATGAGGGGATGACAGCAAGACACATACAGTAAGTGTTTATATGCTGTGGAATATCTCTCTTTCAAAGTTGATCAAGACTTGAACTGAATAATATTATTATCAGAACTGAATTCTTACCAGCAACTCCAAAATGTTTTATCAAACCATTGGTGACACCCATCCACAGAGGTACTTTGTGGGGTAAAGAGATACTGAAATTGCTAAAGTTTAAAGCTAATTCTTGACCTTGGTAACAAGTCCACAACAGGTGGGAAAACTGCATTTGCAGATGGTCATGTGATGGGATAGAAAGTTCCTAAACAGTTAGGAAAAGCTACCTGGTGGTGAGATTCTTTTCTCAACAAAACTGAAATATATTGTATACAGTATAAATGATCTCATCCAGCAGGGAGCTGATGATCAAATGTAACATATGAAGTTATGATAAGGAATATCAAAGCAGTAAAAGTACCACACTAGCTTGTTAGAAAATGACACATACTGTAAGTGTAAACTGAATATTAACACAGTAAATCAGATAAGAACCACATATCAACTGAGCAAATGACTGTGTACAAGCTGTGGGTGTGAGTGCCAGACTGTTCATCATGCATTTGATGTGTTTTTATTTGTGTATTTGAAGTGTTTACACTAATATGGCTTTATCATGCTTTAACCTTTTGCTCCCCTTTCTATTAGCATTTCATCACATTTTATATTCTGCTGATTTTTTTATTATTTTTTCTGTATTTCATGTTTTCATTAGTATTCATTATATAAGGCAATTTCTCTTCTCCTTGGTTTTCAATATTGTGGAGTTTAGAGGTGCAAGTCAAACAAGGAAAGCAGGAAATAGTTATCAGTGGAATATAAATGGGTCATTATAAACAATTATACCAACAGATTTTTTGATATTACTGTAACTAGAAATGTGAAACAACCTATCCTGGTATCCTAAAAAATACATTCATATTGTATTATTGTGCAACAAACATGTGCCAATGCAGGAAGTAGTTTGCTATATACAGTATGTAGTGAGGTGGAGAGTAAGGGTGTGGAAGTTGGGGTTGTTGGTTAGTGTTTGGGGAATCTGACGCTAATGAAAAGATGAATGGGATACAAACTCCAATCTTTTGCATGAACCATGAGCTAGCCTTATCAACTAATGCAGTTGCCTAACCATACCTAACCACAACCACCATATCTCAACAATCCCT
Source organism: Scomber japonicus (assembly GCF_027409825.1). Classification (NCBI taxonomy): domain Eukaryota; kingdom Metazoa; phylum Chordata; class Actinopteri; order Scombriformes; family Scombridae; genus Scomber; species Scomber japonicus. The sequence continues at coordinate 20,667,541 of NC_070597.1, forward strand.
AAAAATAAAGGTTATTACATATTTTCAGGAAGGTACTAATTACCAGCTCCTTGAGAACACAATAGCTATTTATGCTACAGTATACTCATGTTTCTTCAACTACATGTAATCCAGGATAGATGCATGTTTAATTCATGAACTGAGGCTGTTACAAAGGCTGCCACTGTACAGCATGTGTGTGCGGTGTGGATGTGGTTTAGCAGAGACAGATATATATCCCTGGCAAGTCCAGCGCTTCCTCTTAATGCCAAGACCTTACAAGCACATAAAACAAAAGCTTCCATGCTTGGCCTCAGTGCAGTGGGTCAGCAGGGGAATATCAGAGAGAGCAGCGGGACTCTTTAATTATTTCCTTGGGAAAAGAGAGGAGGTGAGATGGAAAGAGGATCAGGGAGGGAGCATAGTTATTTAGTGCGGGATGTGTGCGTCCTACGTGACTGTACGTGAGCGCGAGCTCAATGAAATACATCAGTCTGGACACAGCGTGAGCGCTCAGTGGCCGGGTGAAGTCGGAAGCCACGGTGGACAGAGATGGATGAATGAATTAATAAAGTGTTTGTGTGCCTGTGTGTGTGTTTCTCAAAGTCCTCACCAAGCAAAAGTTACAATTTTCATTGCTTTTCAATCTTTTATGTCATAATCCCACATATATTTAACAATAATGTTGTATTTTACACTAAAATATCCATATTTGATAATTATATTTTCTACAATTCTGTATCACAATTTATTTTTTGGCCACTTAGGGGACAATTTACATCCAGCAGACCTGTAGCAACGTGAAGTCGCATTTCTTCTTACTTGATGAATGTAAACCAATACTCACTCTACTTTTAGCTCTGCTTTGGTCTCCACCAGCTCCTGAGGTTTTCTTGTGGGCTGTAGAGAACTTCAAAATAAGGTTCTAATTCTCTGTGTACTCATCTTTGTGGACCATCTTTTTGCCATTATAATATTATGTCTATCATATTGGATCAAGAAGGAGAACAGTGCAGCATAACGGGTCATTTTTGCCAATATTCTTCAGATGTGACCACCAGTGTGTGCCCAGTTGCTGTCTTACTGTTTAGTTGTAAATGAGAGTTTTCTTGAAATTAAACATACCTGAAGAACTCCAGCAGACTTCTAGACAAATGCAAACATTGTAAAATGCATTTTAAATGCAGTCTGCTCAGTTATGGCCTTATTTGTTTATTAGTCATTATGCTAATCCTTAAAATTGTAAAATGCTTCATGTTGCACCTTTAACTGTGTTTACCCACTTGTAAAAGTGTGTTTACATTTGTGGATTTATGTGTGTGTGTGTGTGTGTGTGTGTGTGTGTGTGTGTGTGTGTGTGTGTGTGTGTGTGTGTGTGTGATTTGTGCCCATACAGAGAGTGTTTCCTGAGCCGGGACTCTTGGGGCTGCTTCAGTGCCCTGGTATGGGAGCACAGAGAGAGATAGGGCTGGTTACATCACACACAGGCAATACATCAACCTCCAGAGAGAGCGAGGAGAGGAAGAGTGTGTGCCACAGAGAGTGAAGTCAGACAGAAACACTGAGTTATTTGCATGCAACAGGACTGGAAGTAACTGAAAGGGAAGTTGTGCAAGTTAGCTGCAAAAACTAAATGCTTAGGAAATGAGAAAATATGCATGTAGTCAGATTCACAAATGTGACAAATTCTAAGCACACACATTTATGTACACAAGCAGTTGCACTCAAACAAGTGTAGTGCTTGTAGAAGTACTATAAGTACTGTATGTCTCTTGTGGATAATGTATGGCAGTCAGTTTGCTCATTTGTTTTTGCCATAAAGTGGTTTTATTGTTTTATGCTCCAGTCATTTGGATCTACTATACATCACATTAGAGGCAGGATAAATGGATTTCTGTACCTTCTATAATGGCTTCCACTGTGCCACTACACACGAAATCCATTCACATTTATGCACAATTAACGCTAAGTTCTTCATAAAAAGGTCAAGCAAGAGAAAAAAGGAGATTTTGAATTGACTTTGGGGGGTTTAGATTAAATTGCAGATGCACAAGCGTGGGTGGTTGATAAGCCAAAACCACACACAAACACAGAAACGCACTGAAACTTTGAGAGATTAGCCCCTTTCAGTCCAGCGACAGTCACAGAGCAGCAGGGCTATTTGGGCCATTTGTCACCATAGTTGCTCCCTGAAGGCCTCCACATTGTTCTCAGACGTGTTGGGGCCACGTAAAGTTTGAATTAGACCAGGCGCCCGACTAAAACCACTGGGGTAAAATTAGGCATGAGGGCCGGCTTTCTCTCACAGCCTCTTTTAGGGGATTAGATGACGTTTAAAGTTATTGGAGGACTAATATGCATGATTAAAACGGCTGATTATGGTGCAGAATGGAGGTGTATTTTATTGGCTTCACCTAAAGAGGTGGGGCTGGGGTTTGGGGATAGGGCAGATAGGGGGGGGTTAAGGGCAGCCTGAGAGGCTCACTCAGGGTCCATGGTGAGATTATAATGCCTTATTTAACACTCGATCTGTGGATAGCAGGCGGTGAACTGCTAGTGAACCTTCACGGCCAACATTAGAACAATGTGTGCGAGTGGTGGCTAGCCATTTAGTTGCTTTTTTGTAGTTTCAGTGCAGTGTTTTCTTAGAGTAACCTCTGGGGCAGTAAAAAGAGGGGTCTTTTAAAGTTGAGTTAGCCAAGGTATCAAATAACATCCACGGGTGCCTAAATAAGATGAGGACACTTCCAGACTGTGAACTAGACTCTATCAAGGTCAGTGGGGACTCCTCTGTAGAGAAGATATTGACTGTTTCCTTCCTTTTGGCTTAAATATCCAAGATAATGTAAAATAATGCGAGTATTAGAAGGTGAAACCAGCCAGAGAGAGCTGGAAGTTGTTCCTGCAAGCCATCAAAAACAACTGCTAAAGGAAAAATATACAGGAGGAGCAAAGCCAGAAAGTCTTGTTGGTGGCCCTCAATAAAAAAAACAGGCTAGGAAAACACTTCTGTTTACTAATTGGACCAGTAGCAGTGGTTACAGAGTGACATCATGTCATCATTAACAGGTGCCTCATCCGGTTGGCTGTTCATGGGAAAGTTTTAATTAAAAGTTCCCGGTCACCCGTCCACACCAGCGTAGGCCGGCGATTAGTTGCTCGTTAAGGGCTGTTGTCAATGTTTACGATGTGTCAGAGCGAAGGAAGGCAGGCCTGTTATTGTTCCACGGGGTCAAAGTCAGAGCAGGGAGACTGACCAGGGTAGAGCCCAATAAACCAGAGGAAATGATGCTGACCATTGTAATTGCAGAGACTGTTTTCCTGTTTGTTACCTTTGCAAAGGAGGTGCTATTTTCAGTCCTGTTTATCAGTGTGTTAGTTATCAAGATATCTTAAACACTACTTGACAGGATTTCAGTGAAATGTGGAGAAACGTCAGGTCAGGAGCCAGCAACTGATTAGTTTCTGGTATGGATACTGCCATCATGTTTCCATTTATAGAGCACCTTACATTTTCACCTTGAGCAACATATCTCATCATACAGTCAGCTCAAATAATAAATCCTACTTGCACTACAATATGGTTGACATTTGTTGTTTGGAGTAACATGTCTTGACAACTATTGGGTGGATTGCAATGAAATTTGATGAAGATATTCATTTTTTATTATGAAAAACCTGCCAAGCTAAACAGCCTCAACTGTACTTTTCTGTTTGGTATGAATTTGCAAATGTTAGCATGCTAAGAAATGAAACTAAGAGGTTTAAATGGTAAACACTATACCTAGCATGTTAACATTGTCATAGTGATGATGCTAGCATGCCTATATTAGCTTTTAGCCCACAGCACCATTGTATATAAGTATAGTATCACATAGACAGTTGAATGGCTGTAGAGTATTAGTCTTGTCTCACCTTACGTACCACAGATTTAATCCAATGTTTGCCAGATTTGGATGACTGACAGCAAGGTGTTATTTCTTAAATAGATGCTGCTAAAAATGATAAATCCAAAAGACCAAAACAACAAACTTTGCAAAATGAATGCATTCTACAAAGCCCTAATCTTCACAGTTATTCTCCAACCCTGGCCAAACCATCAACCAATCAGCGCGACGGTACATGACTGTGTTTGTGTTTATGCATCTGATTTCAGTTGCAGTTAACACCTACAATGCTGAACTATCTAAAACTTTTCTATGTCAGACTGTCACTGCTCTGACATTTCTTTGAACTATTTATTTATTTATTTTAGCCACATTCCTGCTCAACATTTGTAATAGACAACAACTTCCTGTAGTAGTAATTTAGGACAGATGAGGAGGAAATGCACAGAAGGATATTTTTATTTCTCTGGATCTAACATCTTGCTCGTATTTTCAACCTGTTTAACTCCACCCTCCCGCCCTCTGGCACTGCACACTGAGAATGCTGTGCTATACTGCAAAGCATACCAGTCCTTTATGTAGGCCTTGTCGAGTTTGGACACACCTTTATTTCCCTTCCACAGGATGACTGTGGCACAATATCAAAACCAGCAAATACAAAAGTATCTCACATCCATCACTGGGACAGATGTTTGTATCTCCTGTGTGTGGGTATGGAGGTGAGAGGTGACAGCAGGATCAGCCAGATTCCACAACAGCACAGAAGAAGATGGAGTAGCACGAGTTGTTGTGATTTCTCTTTCTCTCTCAGAGGAGGTCCTATTTATCAGGGTCGGGGGTGAGAGGCAGCATTTATCATGGCCGAACCCTGGCTCAGTGCAGGGCTGCTGGAGACTCTCTGAGACCCCCCGCCTGGCTGAATTGCAAAAAAAATCAGTCAGCCGCTGAAATAAGGAGATCCTGTGACCAATAAAGAATAAACATGAATAATCTGTCACCACTTACTGTGTGCGTCTGGCTAATCCCTGTTGCACCACTGTTATTTATCCTGTATTTGTTTGCAGATTGAAGTTTTAGCTCCAGAAACATTGGCGATACTTCAGAGGGAAGAATAATCTCTTTTGGCATGTGTCCCTGAGATGTAACTAATCCAATGAAGTTATTTCTGCATCCTGAATTACTCCACTTTAATGTGCAGTTAACACGTGCACCAGTTTCTGAAAATATTTGCTCTGTTCCTTGTTCACTTCAACAGACACTTGGCTAAGACCCACTTCTACTGTTGCTATGCCTGTCGAGCTTTCCAATCGTTTACCGCACACAGTTTATAATGATAACAGTGGCAGATTTAAAACTTGAATATATAGTAAATAGTCATAGTAAGTTTTGGACAGTGACTACATGAAATCAGATAAAAGCAGGACTCTGATTTTTAGCTGGAGATTTTTCCAGCTGAAATGACAACTGATTTTATAGTTGTAGCTAGCTAGCTAAATAACACAAACTCAGAGAGCTGTAAACTCTCTTCTTGGCCAACTTTCCATGTTTCCAGCTGACTCGTATGAAAATCAGAAACATTCAAAAGGGTTTTGAATATGCTATTGGTAGCTAGGTATTTGATATCATGCTAATGCAGTGCTGTGGAATGTTGCCTAGTCTAAACCTAACATGTCCCAGGTCAAAAGTAAAGAAGCATCCTCGCCAGTTGATGATCCACACAGAAGACATGAAAATAAATCAGTGTTGTTCTTATTGTTCAGACTGTTACTTATTTTTAATATATCCCAGTTTGAATATTAACTATAAAAACTTAAATTATTTGAACAAGCAACACAAAGCTTAAATTTTAACTGAAAGTCCACAAATCCAATACAGAGCAGAACATGAACATTTATGTTACCTTAAACTCAGATATAGTAACATCCATGCCAGTGTTAGACCGGTTTCCAGTCCTTAACGTAGTTATCCACTGCTATACTAAGAAGCCTTTGAAGAAATGCCATACTATTGTAGGAAACAAACTAGCCAGACATGCTAGAGTTGGTGGCTTACATCACAGCAGAAAAATGCTGTTCCAAAACATTCCTTGCACTTTTGTTCATGTGCTTTTAGTTTTGGAAAGGCGATAAAAAGACAAAACCCTCCAAACTCCTGGTATACCAATTATCACTCTTACAAAATCCAAACCTTGGCAGGCCCCGTTACGGCTGCTTAGCTATGATTGGACTTATCGCTGTTTGGAGGGTTTAGAACGGTTGAGTAAAACCTGTGTGACTAATAAAGAAGAGAATGTATTTTTCAGTTTTTTGGGGCAAGCTTGCAAGTCAAAGTTCACTTTTGTTCATCTTCAATCTGCAAATGTGCATGATCAACGGCATCACTCTCCAAGAATGTTTATGGCCTGTGGTCAATCTGCTCAACATTTCTTCATACCTATATGTCTTACCTTTGACATACCACCCTTTTTTAAAAGTGATAAGTAAGGGTTAGTTTCATTGGATGGACAGTATACGTAGATATACAGCAGGCAGCTGGATGTTTGGTGTTGCTCAAGGACACTTTAGAATTTTATATTACAGTTGGTGGATAAAGCTTGCTACTTTATTACGGGGAAGGAAGCCATGATGAAAGGCCCTGCGCCATGCAACATCAGCAAACCATAATATTCTGAAAAGCTTTAAAGAGCCTCAGCGACCAGCACACCAGTTTAAACCATCTAAAGAGAACGGATCATCCACTGGGATCTATTTGGCAACTTGTCTGGCCACAACCGGGCTGAGCAGAAAGCATATTTTCTCTGTAATTTCTTCTCTCTCTGTCCGTTTTTCTTTCATTCGGCATCTCCGTTTACATCTCGCTCTCTTTGCTGCAGTCTAGACAGAGGAGAGAACAGAGGAGGAAGAGGTGCTGATGCCAAGTCATGTGCTGTCGAGGAGTGTAGGTGACACACGCAGACACTCACACACATGCACACATACAGACACGTCTGGTGAGGTCTGGTCCAGCAGTAGAAACAAACAAAGGTGGATTATGACAATTAGTGGCCTGGTAGGAACCCTGGTGTTTCCAGAGCTTAGTGGATGGGACCAATTAATCAGAGCACTACCTGACACACGCACACACACTCTCTCTCTCTCACACACACACACACACACACACACACACACACAGCTAATGAACAGAGTAATATTCAAACATATGGGAACCATTTCTCGTGCTACCTCCTGCTCTCTCTATGACAACAGAGGGGAACGCAGCAACATTGGGAAAAAGAAAACACGCCATTGAACCGACGGTGATTAGCAGGCAACTCATGGTTGAAACAGACCAGGTGCAATATTGATAGTAAGAAAAATGTCAGTACCTGGATGTTCCCTCTTAGTGCTACAAAGCAACTATTTGTCAGTCAGGGAAGAAACAGAGCACATGAGTATTCATATGACTTTAATCAACTGTGTAATTGATTAGATCAATGTCATCATTGTAACCCCAATTTTTGTGATTTTCCATGTTCTCCTTTCAATTGCAGGATTACATACTGGTCTGTTCTGTTTGTTGAATGCAACTTCCTGGACTGATGAAACAGTTGTTTAATTTCCAGAATGTAGTCATCATTCATCAAAGGTGTGGCTGTTTTTTCTTAATCATGGAAAACGAAGACACAGTAACTATGTTTCTCACATTAAGTCAATGCCTGCGAGTATTAGCTGGCATATACAGTATCTATTACTACTGTAGTTGTCCATAAACACAGAACTTTATAATTAGCAGCTGGTGTAAAGACTTGACCTCTCCTTGATTTATTACTTTTAACATTGGATGCCTAATTAAGATCTTAATTATGAAAGACAAATAAAGAAATTAGATGACTACTTAAAATAGCAAAAATTGTATGTTTTATGTTTTTGCAGATTTTAAATACACTATCTGTCTCAAAAAGTAAAACGGTTTTTACCCCCCAAACTCCATTGTGCATCCTATGAATGCAACACAAAAGAAACAATATAGTAGAAATGCTTTTTAAGGTTGCAACCACTGATAGCTTTTTTTTAAGTGCTTGAAAAAGGACAAGTTCGTTCAGCCGCCCAATTAAAGTGTTTAGAGCTGTTCAGATAGATTAAAATATCTTCTGAAAAAGAATGTACTCATTTGTATGTAAAAAAGTGACAAATACTAGAATAAAAAAATAGTTTTGATGGGGATTTAAAAACCCTGCATACTTTCTAACCTCCACACACCTGAATATTAGCTGTGTGATGTGAAGGCCTGATCATCTGTTTCTGTTACAAATTGTTGGAAGGAGAGGATTTGAGAAGCTGTTCAAACACTGCCAAGGAACATGGTTAGAATATACTGACTTCTTAACAGAAATCTGATCTGTCACCCAAGGAAGCTGCAAATGTTGTCATTAGCTACACAAAATAAGAAGAAAATAATTACACTTTTAGTAATAAATTGGAATTTTTTTGCACATTCCATGCACGTATGTTCAATAGTATACTGTAGATCAAACTTTTACATTGATATAAAGCAAAAGTCTTCACTTCCTTGCATTGTGACATAAATCAGAAATACTTCAAAAAACAGCCCTGAAAAGTTGTCTAAGTGGTTAAATTCTAAAGAACTGTAGAGCAAAGCAATAATGCATCGTTCCAATGTCAAAGCTGCAGGGAGCTAACTCACAATTATAGACATGATCATGTTTGATAAACGAATGAGGTGAGAAGTGAGGAAGAAAGGAAATGATTTTTGCTCATCTGTCTCTATCTCAAAATAATAACTACATATTAATAATACTGTGGTACTTGCTACCTTATGCAGTGGTGACTAAAGCTTTAGTTTGAACATTGTAAAGCAGTGCTGCTTTCTTTAGGTCATGCCAGTTTATTCCACAGAGCGTGCTCCTCCTGACTTCATGATAGTTCAGCTTACTAATACAATAATCCATAATTCAAAAGCTTGAGGGAAATGACCACTACAGTTGCATATTCAAACACTTATGAAGGCACACACACACATGCATACACTCATGATTGATTTGTTGTACTGCAAATAATGCCTGCTGGGGAGGTTATTGCGGTTTCAGTGATTGCACATACATGAACATATGAATATGTTAGCTATGTAAACACAGGTAGCCAGGGAAACGGAGGGTCAGCTGGTTTTGCTAACCTTTCCCTCTGCAGGCTAGAAAAGGCCAAACCCTCGTTTTGATGCAGGAATAAGAGAATAGGCTATTCATATGCACAGCCATGTGTTTGTGGAGTTTGGGATGTGGCTTTGCATGGCACCAGTTGGTGGGACAACTCACCCAAAACAACCTCTGTCCTCATGTGACCTGTAAATGGCAGAGTTCATTGGTAGCCAATTTAGAGGCTTCAATTAATACACTTCAGTGGTTACAAAAATGATGTTAAAATTTAAAGACACAGACCAAATTTGTTCCAGTAAGTTGTAATATGTGCTACTAAAATTAAACAATTTTTTAAAACTTAACTCTTAAAATTGACAATTTTTCCACTTCTTTGTCTTCTTCTAAGTCATATTAGTAGCACAAGTTCCTGCAGTCATTCCATCCATCTGACTCACCTCATATATCTCCGTCTGCGCCGCTCTCCTTCTCTGTTTTTGAGGTTATATCATCAACATCACCAATAATTTTCTGATTCTCAGAAGGCATTAAATAGCCTCCTCTCTTGGAGGACTGTCTTTATGAATATGAGTTACAGGCGCACAAATATGTGCGTAAGGTCAACAGTATGTTGAAACTGAGCAATGACATGATGTGATGACAAAAACAGGCAGGGGTAATAGAGATTGCATGAGGGGGTGAGTAAAAACAGCCTTGCACATCTCTCCGCCTCTCTGGTTTTTGTCTTATCTCCACCCCGTTTGGCCCCTGTTCATTGGTCCTATAGACACAGGCATGCAGGAACTCAAAACTCAATGAGTCCTATTTCATCACGGTGGCTGAGTCAGTGATTTTTCAGAAAAATTAAACATCTGAGAAGTAAAGTAAGACAAGATGTAATAACATTAATTTACACAGTAATGTATGGTTGCTCATATGGCCAAAATTGATGAAAAGCAATGGCTAGATAATTCTTTATCATAACCCTAACTCATTGTAATTTCATCTTATACCAGACTGTAATAGCCAAGGCATACTGTGCATGTGCAGATACCCTGTGAATATTAGAGCTGAATTAATTTATGTCTTTAACAATTCATCATTAACAATGGATTAAATGATTATGTGTTGGCTAATGGGTTTGGTTTAATGGCCCACAATTCTACTAGTACTACTGTTTTGGTCCTTATCTGTCCACCCACAGCAGACATCTATTTTAAGCAATAAAGCTCTAAAACCCCTCTGTACACTACCTGCCCAGGAGACAATTTTAGCGACCAGCTGGTGAACACAGTGGAGCATTCAACATCTAAAGAGCATGATATTTGGCAAAGACCAAAACAGAAACAAAAAGAAAGTGAATACAATGTGAGTATTTGACTTGTACATTCTTGCATAGCCAACTCAAAAAGAAAGCTAATGTTATTCTGTATCTGCTGGATGGGTAAATAGCAGTTGTTTGCTAACACATACCCCCATTGAGAGCTAAAATGAAACAGATACTTCCAGGCTCTGTTCCAAAAGTAAGAAAATCTCATTCAAAATCCCTGTAACATCTGTAGTAATGTAAATAAATCCAGCCTTGGAACATAGCCATCCTCAGCAGTATGTCATATTGTTCACTGCCAGTTCCATGCTATATATACTACTTCTATATGGTATATATAGTATATACTGATTATGCTATATTATGCAATACTTGGAAGACTGTTTAAAAGTATAAAAATGCTATGATACACTAGGGGCCTGAAGAACCCACACTTACAATGATTTCTTGAAATGCTCTATTCACACTATTCACTATAAAACAATAAAAACAAGGAAATGAGTTGTAAAGTTTTTATGTCAAACATTTTAAATTCATTTATGTTATTGAAATCCACTTCTTACCATTTAAAGCCATTCAAAACCTTAAATACAAGTTTTATATGATAAGATTTCGCTAAACTAACAAAGGAGCGATCTGTTTATCTAACAGTCTACCCTGCCATGTGATGTGATGTCAAATACCTGAGTATACGATTTGGCTTCTGGATTTGAATTGCGTTCAGAAAGCAGCACTGGCTACTTGCTGGAGAAATACAGAAACACATTGATTGGCTGAGGTTGATTGCCTGAGGACATCAAAAAATATTTAGCTGAAATGAAAGACAATTTGTCAAAAAGGTGTGCGCCAAAAATACCAACATTTATTTAAGTATGAGCCCACGCACACACGCATGCATTCTTGGATATAGTTAGTCTATCCAACAAAAGCCTTGAGGCCAAATCTTCACTTTGGCCAGTGGTCGGCATGTATCTGCAGATGTGTTCCCTGCTGGACTTTGGGCTTTGTCCAGTCCACTTTGGTGCATTTGGCCAAGCAGTGGCCCGCTGATATAGAAACCATGTGTGATAAAATGTCCCAAACCACCAACATGACATCACTAGGCTCTGGATATCCCTGGATCAACGCCCGGTCTTCCTCCTCTTCCTCCATCCCTCTGCTGTTGTTGCTATTTTTTTAGCCTTTCATTTTCAACAGAACACCCACACATGTTCTGTTCTCAGCATGGCCCTGCGTCACAGTTACACATTTCCACACCTGCTAACTCGCCAGTACTCTCCTGCTGATCATTGATACCAAGTAACAATTAGTGATTCACTCGATGGTGCCTTGATGCTTCGTCCCTACACACGCTGACACGTAGACTCATTCATTAGTGCAAATACTAAATCTTTCTTGCACATCGATAAATAACCTCCAGTTGATGCAGGAACAAGCATTGCTCATGGACTTTCCAAATACAGACTCACCCAGCTGTTTCCGTAACCAGAAACCTTACGGTAACAAGTTGGATTTGATACAAACCAACACCAACTCACAGCCAAATACCATTATATTACAGCTATCACAGGCAAGATCATGCATTATTACTACACTCTTTGTAATTCCTTGTTTCCTGCAACCATAGCTGATGAAATTATGAATGTTCAATAGAAACCTGACTGTGCATTAATAATGGTTAAGTCTTGAGCAACTGCGCAGATACTGCGTCATATACAACCACGTGAAGTGATTTAAAAGCTAATATCAAACCACATTATTTCTAACCAGGTTTTGATCATTGTTCACATTGGAAAAGTGACAAACCACCAGTATGGAGAATAAAACATGATTGATTTCTGAATCTGCTGTTGATGCAAGTATGCTGTTTTCCCATGTTAATATAAAAATGTGTTCTTCTCATTGTAAAATTGAATTGGCAATGATGTTGATGAGCGTTTGAGAGTCAGTAAAGGCCAGTTTGAACCGAAAAATGTGTTGAGGATAATCCCACGTCTTCACAAAAGACTAAAAAAATTCTGGTGGGGACAACTAACAGGGCTAGTTGGTGAACTATAGCTATCCAGGTAATGGCAAAAATGACAAACTGGCAACACTTCCTTTTATATTGTCTATGTAGGCCGTTTGCTCTCAGAACTACACACCATTTCATGCAATAAAGAGTTAGAGATGGTGACAAAAACTCACCAGGCTAGCTAGCTTGTTAACCGTCAGTTAGCGAGCTTATTAGCTTGGGTGCTAATGGTACACTTAGTTTACACAGTTAAATCAAAAATGTATTTGTACCATCAACTCCTGTTTCATTCAAACCATTCCTCTTGTGTGGAGCATTTTTTAGGCTCTAGCAGAAGAAGTGGATGATGCAACACAGATAAAATGTTCACATATTCAGTTGTTTTCATATACTGTATACTGTATATTTCCTTATGACTGCTATCATGCTAATGCTAGTAATGCTATTTCCTGAACTACTGAATGTAGTGAATGGTAAAAATCTGGTACACGTTTCCTTTATTGTATATCGCTGTATCTGCACTTTGATGCAGATCCTAACACAACTGCAGATAAAAAGGAGTTGTAACTATTACCATTAAAAGAAAAAAATACTTTAACAGTTCATTCAAATGCTCCACTCATCTATACAGTATGTGCAGACTACCTTCAGTCTCTCTCATTTTCTCTTTAACTCTTTTCAGTTCTGTTTTGAAATATAATATTTGATCACAGCCACTGTTGCCAACAACCAACCAACCTCCAGTATGTCCAACACAGGCTTATTACATCACTTGATAGGCTTCATTAGCATGCTGAGTGACAACAGCTTCATATTGCAGAGTTTAACAGTAAGCAATCTGTGGCCACTTACTGCCTGAACTGTCCCCCAACCTACAGAGTAGTGGGGCTGCACATGGAGGCTGAGTTAAGGCTTTATTGGAGGCTTTTCAAGGCCAAGGGTTGAGCCAGTAAGCTAAACAGATGTTCTCATAAAGCAAATACAATGGTGAGATGTCCAACCTCTGTGTCAGGGAGGAGGTGGAGATAGATTGATGGATTGTGGAGGGGAAGGAAAAGATCGGAGGGGGGCGGGAGGGGTGGATGCAGAGTGCCAGAGAAGTGGATCGATGGACAGATAGATGATGGGAACGGAGGGGTTTTGAAAAAGCTCTGCAGATTATCACGAATGAGAAGACAACAGGAGAGAAGTCAGTCAAAACAGAACCAGCAGATAACAGTCAACGCAGACATTGTCCAACACACCTACACTTTCTTTTTTTTCTTTCTGCCCTTCTCTTTTAGCTTTTTCTTTAGGATCTCTATTTTCTAGGACTCTTTTTTATTACCCATACACACACACACACACACACACACATACATATATAATCACACACACTCTCAGAAACACAGGCCCTGTTGAACTTTCTCCCCCGGGTCAAGCGGTGAGGGAGGACAAAGTGGTATCTATGTTCTGCAGTTCATATTTGTGTTGGAGGCGCCACGCGGCCTGAGCTCCGTGTTAGTTTGAGGTAATTACACCTATACACCACCAATATCCCCTCCCATTACTGCACACTAATGGGGCCTTACTGCTCACACACACACACACAAATCCAAATACAATCACAGTCACACACACCACTTTGTCCAGGCGGTAGAGTCCAGTGACAACATCAGTTAGCTTCGATCTGTCACGTCAACGTTGCTCATGTTTTTCTGTGGTCAGACTCAAATCCCCCCATAGATTTCTTCAAGTGTGTGTGTGTGTGTGTGTGTGACAGTTAAATGAGGGAATTTGGCTTGTCACAGTGTTCAGAAAAGTTAATTATGATGTTTTGACATCTTTTTTTAAATTCAATTTTGACTGGAAAGAGGAGGAAAAGGACACCAAACTCTCTCTTCTTATATATACTGTATACTGTATATATACACACAGCAGTGGAGGTGACAGATTATATTTACTGTTACTATAGAAATATCTAAAATAGCTTTAAAAATCTTTAGTAAGTATATTTTTATTTTTTAGTATTGTGCCACATTTCAGGTATCATCTGTTTTGGAGTAGTAAAAAAAGGTGTGAAATAAAAAAAAAGGGAGGGGGGGGGGGGCGGGGGGGTCATTAGCAGGGAGGATGTTCTTTTGCCCAGAGACACAGGTTTTCCAAAAAATTAGGTGCAACAGGTTCAAGTTTTCATTCATCCCATGTGCAAAATGTACTCTTCATATAGTAACTTACTCACTTTAAACACATTATAAACTGCGGCTTGTTGTTATTGTCATCATGTTACATGTTTTTGTCTTCATGCTGCCTTGCTGCAAAAAGAATTTCCTCTTGCGGGACATTAAAAGGTCTGAACTGCACGGATGGTTGCTCACTCACTCACCAGAGGATGTCGCATAGCAAAGTCAGGTTGTGAGTGCTGCGTGTACCTACACTCACAGGGATTACATTAAATTACCAGTGCTGACATTGTCGGATGGTATCAAAAACACATGTCCATCTGTAGAGGTAGAGCAGGAAGGCTTTTAAAGTGGTAATTAAAATTTTTACCCACCAAGGATTTACTTTAACTTCAAAAAGTCAGACATAGAAAATAAAGACAGACAGCAGTAACAGAAACAAAGTAGCAGAGAAAGTGTGTGTCATCCCTTTAATAGCACAAGACAGCTCCTGGATTTTAAAAAATTGATTTGTCATCTGGGGAAATAAACTGGAAAAAATCGCAAAATTGCAAGTGTCTTCTTCTTGGACTCCTCCAACAATATACTCATTTGATGACTTTATGAACTTTTTGCTCTGTGGTTTATGGCCGAACGTAGTCTGATCAGGTTGTAAATAACTTATGATTTATGAAATACGATCTCTGTGCTGCACCTCTGTGATTTCTCCACAAGTGCGGATGGAAGCCAGGTATGTGCCGGAAACATACACGCACATTTTGATATTTGTTAGTTCCAGCCTCTACGATCCAGCTTCGATTCGTCCTAGTTAAGCCACAGCAATACATCATAACTAGATGATACTTCTTCTTCTTCTGCAAATACTGTCAGTGCTCTAGTAATATTTGAACATTTTGAAATGCAGTTAAACTGAACTCTGCATATCTGATCAGTAGCTCTTTTGTAAAGCTGCTAGACAGATAAAGTTTGTTTTCTATATTTGGCTTCAGTCAACTTGAGGTGAGGTCCTTGTCACCAGAGATTGATGCTATCCGATATCTTCACATTTTCACCTTTTCTGTCTACAAAGCAGTCACTCATGCTCCCACACACACACACACACACACACACACACATAGTACTAACACACTCCCTCTCACACATAAAAGTAGCTCTTAGATGTGGAAACAGGTTGGAAACAATAGGGTCAGATTTTATGCACTGTTTAATAGCAAATCCACACTCCACACATAAACAGTAACTAAAACCACACACACACACACACACACACACACACACACACACACACACACACACACACACAGATATTTTGAGGTATACACCAACATGCACACCACTTATTGTTAATATGTATTTGCAACTACTAAATATGACTTCCATATATAAATAAATGGTATTTGTCATTTCATGGCACAAGGGATAACTAGGTGAGGTGCAAATATTATAACATTTCAGCTCGGCCCACACTGAAACAGGCACACAGTACCTTCTGTGGCCAAATGTCGGGGTGTAAAAGTGACTGGCCTGCTGCCAGCTCTACACACTAAATATAACAAAGTGGTGATCCGGCATTGATCTGAGCCAGGGTGTTAACGTGTAGCACCTCTTTGAGCGAGCATGAGAAAAAGGCCGTGAACAGTCGGATCCTTAATTGCCATCTCGTGTAAATAAATCACACACATTAGCAGCAAACTGCCGCGGTTTCTGCTCTCCTCTGTTCAGTCGTTCACATTTTACTGTGAGCTCTGGTTAAAGTCAAGTAGGAGATGGTGAGATTGCAATCAAAACAATAAAGTGTGATTGCAGAAACTGCATAAACTGGTACATAGAGCATAGGCAAAGAAGAAAGTGTAATTGTGAGAAAGTAGTGTGTCCTCCTGAAGCACTGGAGTCATTTTTGGAGATAGATAAGGTTGATCCCACCCTTGAACAGCCACAGTCACATGAGGTAACACTATTATTCATATCTAAGCAAGCAACTAAATCATCAGGTGTCAGTTTCCAGAAATTGTGGATAACTCAATTTAGAAGGGAATGTAGTGGCTCCATTTGATGAAACTGAATTTATGTGGCACTGTGTTGTTACCCCAAGAGGATAGACAAATGTTGACACTAGTCTTGAATTGGGACTTCCATAAATTTGCTTCTATTTGAATACGGTGCTTTCAGTGACAACATGGTGTCTGGAGTTTTATGATCATTTTATTCTTTTCTGTGTGTGCATCCAAGAAGTGATGTCTGATATAAATTAGTTCCTTATAATCACAATTTGTCACTGTCACAATATTGGCTTAAAGTAATTACTAAGAGATCTTTTGGGGGATATGGCACGAGTGTTATTCTCTTGCTATAAATCACCAATACATAAAATAATGGAAAGTGTGGAGTTAGTGAAGAGTATATCAATTTCTAATATGTTTTCAAAATGAGCTAAAAAAATGAGTGCACTATACTTTTGGTTTCTTCATGACCACTTTTGGTTTCTTTTTTGTTTTGAGAGCATCAGTTTTTATCCTGGAAATATCATGTCACACCTATCACTGTCTTATTACTGTTGTCTATTGCTAAACAGTGGAAAAGTGCCGATGGTGAGGTGTCATCGTACAATAACAAATGAGTACAGACTAAGCGTGAGGTTATTAATAAGTATCAAAAATCTTATCAGTTCCATTTGGCAAAGCTTCCTGGCTCCTTATGAGGAAGTGGAAGTCAGTGGTCATCCATTTCTCTGCAAATGAGGCTGATCTAAAAGCATGTATGTCCAGTTTTAAGGAAACTCCCCCCCCCCACCCCCCTTCTCTCCTTTTCATCACATCCAACGTACAACCAAAATGAGCAGCAGATGTTCTAAGCATGTGTACAGAAGAAAGCATGGAGACAGCTCTGTGGAACAGGTTCTGGAGGTCATTCTTGGTGTTCTTGGTATAGATCTATCTCTCAGTCTTTGTCACTCTAAGGTATATCCTTCTGCAGCTTCTCCTGCAATTTTGTGAAATGATTAAACATATAATACTAATTTATTTGATGTATAAATTGTTTCATTTGAACTGTGTTTGAAACCGGAGATGGGAAGGCAGTGCAGTGGTTAGTGCTGTCACTTCACAGCAAGAAGCCTCCATTCTGCTGGCCTTTCCTGTGTGGACTTTGAGTGTTGAGAATGACCACCATACACTGCCAATTGTGTTCATTGGAAGACCAGGCCGGAGGTACTGCTGGGATAAGGTCACGCCATGGCCAGAAATAATAAAACTTAATAAGCTAAGACTTCAGTTAGATAACAAGACAAAGCTGTACTTTCCTTTTTTCTATTCTCATTCTGCTTCATATCCTCTATCCAATTTTTCCTTCTACTCCTCCCTCCTTAATTCCATCCTCCGTCTTATTAATGCTTTCCTGCTACAGTTTTGGGAGGATACATTCTTACTTTGGGTACATCTCTTGATTTATTCTTTTAATCTCTTGCTCACAACTAAGGGAACTTAGGTTTTAAGAGGAATCTCAATCTCAAAAACTGTATAAAAATATGGTTGCCCCCACAAAGAACATTAGGTTTTTAGTCCTCTACAGTATGTTTGTTTATCTGCTTGATGATGATCCTACCCATAATCAACTGTTACCTATCAGGATATCCTAGGGAAAGCTACACTGGGTCTTCGACTACTATACAATGGTTTTCTACAGTGGAGACCACTCGAATTGTTTGATTTATTCTTTTAATAATTTGTTCCTATGACACAAGCAGTAGATATTTGCTAAGAGGCTGATAGTGGTTTAGGTTTCAGGTGGAGACTAATAACTGGAAAAATCTCCAAACTGCTGGTTAAAAGTAATTTGTTTTGATTATGGCCCCGGCTAGAAAACACTGTTGTTTCCATCAAAAAAAAAGAAGTGTTTACACTAGAATGACCTTCCATTTTTGCATGTGAAACTTGTATGGAAGTCACTAAGAGCAGTTGAAGTGTCATGGAAGTTTAAGAACAGAAAGACATTAAAATGCGTCGAAACATCTAAAAGTTTTGTTTCAAGTCTAAAACCGGTTGTAGAAGAATTGTCAGTTTGCAAGTTAAGTAGTTACTAACAGAGTGAGAGCTGAAAGCAGTTTAAATGTCTGTTAACCACAGGCTACACTAGAGGACTTTCATATGACTTAATCACAACCAGAATTTTCTAGAATGTGGCTTCTCAGTAACACAAGGCAATATGAGAGCTAGCAAAGCTTCATAGAGATCAAATAATTTGTGCATAACGTCCAGGTGCAAAAGCTATTAAATGATTAGCTAAGTATAACACAGATGATACAGATCAACAACAGTGGTCACGTAGCTAACCAACAGAGATATGAGCAACATTTTTGATGGATAACATATGCTGCTTCATTAGCATACAAGCTAACATGCCTATTAATGTACTCCGGGATGAACTTTCACCACCTTTACCGTGATGAAAGTTGGTCAGTATCTGGATTGAAGAAGAAAATTGTAGGTTACTGCTGACTTCCCATGATGGCAATTTCCAAGTTCCGAGTGGAGTTGAGCCTCATCTGCTTTACCTGGGAAGTCACAGCTAATCGTGAAATGTATCGAAGCTCTTACAATGATCCCCATCCTTGTTTTTGCAGCCCTGGTCTCATTTTCCCCTCATTATTTTCAATGGCAATAGTGTTCAGTTACAGCTGGTTTCTGCCAAGCGCTAGCAGTTAAAAATACTAAGCGCCGCACTTTAAGTAGGTTTTCAATAGTTGCTTGGCAACAGTGGCAGCAACAGGCAATGCCAATGCTTTGAACATGCTTCTTTTAAGCCAAAAGAAAGAAGTAGCCATTGGAGACCGAGGCTAAAACTTCCTGACAGTGAAGGACATTATATGAGGTGGAAATCCTTGTCTTGAGTAGTTAGTTGAGTATGTTGAATGGAGGGCACAAAAATCCATATCCATACTATATATTTCAAGGCAAATGTGAAGTACTGTACTGTAATTAATAAATAATAAAGCAATCTTCTGTGGTGTTGTATTTCCTCTGTGCATTCAAGGGTCTTCTTAAAATATTTTCATTGAGTGATCAGTTTTTCATTCCACCATTTAATATTTTAAAAGCATGTGTCCTCTCTTAACCCATTGGTCAAACTCTGCCTATTATATATAAAACCGAGGCGGCCACATGACACCATATATCGTCTGACTCTGGTTTCTCATTATAATCCCAGCCTTCGCCTCTTATCATTACAGCATGCTGGGAGTTGTGTTTCATGCCACTGGGGGCTGGTGTTCATTTTGTGGCGGGCGTCAAGATTTCCCCACTGATTTTTTTTCTTGTAATAACTGACTCACAAGGTGACTAAAGCAGGGGGATATAGTGTGCACGTGTGTTTTATACTCAGGTTTACTCATTGGACTGCACACGCACATATGGAACATAATCTGGAGGGATAACGTGCTATATTATAGAGGATCCAGGCAAGTGACCACCCGCTGTGTGTAGCCAGAAACCTGAGCAGGCCACATATGATCTACACTGGAATCAACTGTTCGTAATAATGGCAATAACACCACAGCTACAAAGGTCTCAGTTCTAATGTTGTTTGTCCCTTGACACATAATGGAAATCATAAATCTGCACATGAAAACTGACTGTACAAAACTGGATCTTGAGGTAGTCATGATTTTTTTTTAAACTGGAATTGGTTTAAGACTGAATCACTAACCTGTTTTTTAAAAGTCATCATCATTTCTGATATATATGACATAGCACAAAAGAATGGATGGACAGACCATTGAACTAATATTTGTAGACGTTTCAATTTAGTCAAAAGCTAAAGGCTAATTCTAGCTAATGATCCACTACAGATATTCTGTCTTTTAGCATTTAGCATTTGTGGCCACAGTAGCCAGCCAAAGGTTATATAGGCTATTTTTAATGCTGCATTAATTGATAACGTTGAACATTTTAATAAAGGTTGAATTGAATGTATACATTCAGCAGACATACATCAACATTAGCTGTATTTGTGTCCACATGACACATTTAAATCCAATGTTCACTCTTCTTTTTAGCCTGTTTTAGTCTCCACCAACATCCAAGAAAGAATATCTTTAGTTGCAAGATAGATTCTTAGGTAGTCGCAAACTTTGTCATTTCGTGGTAGGCAAGTAGTGTAATGTGGGCCTATTAGAGCTGTTTTTCTGACAACAACTGCTTTGAAAGCTGCGGCTCGAAAAAAGGTTGATGAGACCAGTGAGAGTGAACCAGAGTAATAAAGTTGCAGGCCTTTAAATCAAAACAAGGAGCTGAAAGATGTTAAAATTCTGCCTACAGCTGAGGGCAACAGTAGAGTTTGATGATAATTCTCTGTGGGTTTGTTACAACGAGTGGGCCCTTTCACCTCGCACAAAGTCACTTGACCCATTATTTGTATAAACTACTGATTAGTGCAGCTTTAGGGTCTGTAATATAGATGTAGCCTTCGTGGCCTCTATGGACGATGATTGGGCAAAAGAGGGCAAATTAACTTGGTTATTGCCTCCATGTCAACTTAAGTTCACTGTATATGTGTAATATAAAGAACTTTTATAGACTGATTTGTCACATGGGGGCACACAAGCATGAGCACACACACATTCAGAGGTGCACTAATGACTCCCTCTTTCTCTGGTTGGTTGACAAAGTAGCCCTTTAAAACACCGACTCAGACCTGGCCATTTCTGCCCATTCACTCTAAAATTATAGCCATATCATGTTCACTATCTGCCTCTGCTGGCATAAGTCCATTTTGATTTGTGCTCTGAGTAAAAAGAAGATGTTTATTTTCTTCCCAGACTTGGAGTATGGAAAAGAGAAGTCAGTGCTGACACGTTGTAAACACCCAGATTGGCTGTTGGATTGAATGGTGTCACTGAAACCGGACCTCGGCATAATGATAGGTAATCACTAAGTTAACATGGTGGATTACATGATTCAGAGACGCCAGTGGAAGATGGTGATGAAACCCAGAGCCAGGTGGAGACGAAATACACACACGCACACACGCACACACACCAAATATATACAAATGCATACAAGCTTAAATGCATATGCAACCATCCCATACGTCCAGTGTAATGGACGGAACAAATGCGTTGGGTTTGTTTGACCTTCAACCTATCCACTGATCCACCTCCATGCTTTCAGTAATAGGCCTCCTCTTCCAGTAAACTCACTCCTTTCCTTCCCGTAATGGCTACTTTGTGTATACATGGTCTTCAAACCACAGAACGGCACGTGACGGAAACTGATGAGGAAAAAAAAATTGAAGATGGAGTGACTAGTCATCTATTAACTGGAAGAAAAAAAATTGACATGTGAAACATTTTGTCCAGGATTTAAAATACAATGATTAGAAATGTTGAACATGCTGAATCGATTATCACCAACTGTAGTTCTGCCATAAAAGGAAACCCGTGCCATGTCCCTGCCTCCACTATGTATTTATGCTGGGAAAGCAATTGAAGCTAGTCAAGATTTGTTTCACCAGCATACCTGAGAACTGTCAAAAAAACAACCTCAAATCCCATCATTTTCCAATCTAGCACTGCATAAATGCTCACGATCAGGCTGTGGTGTGACCTCGATGGCCGGGTCATTAGTAAGCAGCGTGGCTATTGGCTGCCTGTTGCAGCACTGGAGGGTTATGGCTCCTGCTAAATCTCCAGGGAGGGCTATAACAGTGCAGAACAACAATAGGGTCGGTGCTGTGTTTAGTCTGCGTCTGTGGGGGCTTACAGCAGATTCTGCACTTTGAAACAAGACCCCAGCTTTCTACCAAAGACTTTAAGACTCTCTCGCAGCTAGCTTATTACATCTTAGTTGACTTTTCATCTAGGTCCAAGGCACACACAAACACGCACATCATCACACCCAGACCAAACCAGAAGCATAAGTTGATATTCGCTACTTCCCAATCTCTCCTGGCCATCTCTTGTAACTACTTTGGTCTTCTTAGGGACTGTACAAAAATTACTAGGGTGGGGAGGGGAGGGGTGGGGTGGGGTATGAGACTGACCCTAATGCTTAAATAAAAAATATATATAATAATTCCACTGCTACAGCTATCCTTGGTATTAATAACTACAAGTGCACAACACATTTGAGATCTTGTACTGTAATTTAAACCTTTATGTAACATTTTTCACATAAAACTCAAATCGCACAATAAAACTAGAATTAGCAATCGCCAAAATGATGGAAAACATAACAAAATGATGGGTGCTGTTTACCAAATATGCCAGCAATTATTTTCTTTTTTTTTTTAAAGTCGTCTCTGTAACATCATATGACACATAATATTATTTGATTTGACTTTAACTGCTTCCTGTTAAGATTCTGAATGAAGTCAAGGTATGAGCTACTGTAGACTAGTAGAAAAATAGAGCACCAATAACTGAGATTCACATCTAGTTAGTTTCCCAACACTCAACAGCTTCTAGTTGTGCTAGAATATAAACCCATGACATAGGGACATGATTATTCAAGTCCCTCCAATAAAATAGATAAAAAAGTTAATAGGCACTTTTATGACTTGTGTTGCACACAAAATCTATCTTTTTGATGTCATCTTTAAAAAAAAAACATTTTTCAGAACAAAATAAAGCGTAATTCTGTGAAGAAAAATGTTAAAGGATACTCATTGCACCTCACTCCAGCCAAAACATTAAAACAAATATTTGGCCCTCCCGCTTTTCTGATGCCCTCCACTCTCTCCATAATTTTCACACTGCCCCTAAACTACCTCAAGAAGGTGCTACGTCGCTAGACAAGTATGTAGGTTGGTTTAGAACAACTGGGTTTTAATATTTGCCTGTTAGACCAAACACACACACACACACACATACACACACAACATTTAATACTTGTCTCTGTCAGACATCTCTTGGTTTCTGCGGGTTCTCGGCAGCCCAGAAGGAGCCTTGTCTAAATAAATGTCAACTTGTGACCAGGGTTTTCAAAAATCCACAGCAATATACTGAGGGAGAATCAGCCTTGTCAATCACGTCACGCATCCGCCTGCCCCGGGGTTACGAGCGACGACTCTGGTGGGCCCCCCCCTCCCCTTCTCCATTCTCCCTTCTCCGTCTGCCATAACAATGGGGAGTGATGTGGAAGTCCAAAACACACAAATGATCAGGTGCTGAACATTTACAGCACTTGTATCTTACAGCTCAGCCCCGGGGTCTAGCTGGGTAAAAGCCAAACCGCTTCTTTTTTTGTATTTTTATTTTTGTTCAGTCCTTGGCAGATTATTTTTAAGGCTGGAGGAGTTAGGGCTTCTGTCTGGCTTGTGGTGGAAAGCTATAATAAAGCTTACCTTTACCCGACTGTTGAACCAGAGGAGGAAGAGATGGTGGAGGTTTTCTTTTTGTGGTCAGCCTGCTGATATTAAGTTCCTATTAAACAAGTGATATTGACCAGTCAGTGTCATCCACTGATTTATATTCATTGGAGTGTATTTATTTTTTGTGATCAAGAGAATTATAATTATATTTAAAATACCACATTTTAATAATATAATTAATAATAATAATAATAATAATATATATATATATATACTGTATAACAAATGCAAAACTGTTCAAATCAAATAATCTAAAACTCACTGAAATATTAAACCAGCTAATTTTGTGAAGAAAGAACATAGTAAATGAAAAAGTAAAACACATTAGGGATGTGTATCTCTATTACTGTGGCACAAGCAATAAGCATTGCCAACGATCCGATACATTAAAGATACATATGAATCAATTACCAATGCGATATAGAATGATGTGATACAATTCAACGCAATATGATGCGATTCAACATGATACAAAAGAATGATGCTGTGCAATTCAATATCATATGGAGAGTTAGATTTTAATTCTTAATCATGCAGAAAATCATAAATTAACTAAAAAAGGGCTGTTTTCACTTAACATATTCAACTGAGTAAGCATCTCAGTCATAAGTCCTTTGTACAGTTATAGTGTTCTCAAGCTCTGTGTCCCAAACAATTATTTCTGGGTCAAGGCTGTTATATCAGTATTGTGAACAAGTGGATATATATGTGGATCTTGTCTTGACTAAACAAATGATGCACAGAAGCCACAACTGTGAGGTGTGTTGGAAGAAAAAGGTGATATGGTCAAAAATGAGGTGTTCAAACTATATATATCCATAAAGGGCCATATGGCTGCAGGTTTCCATTCAAACTAAGCAGGAGCACACCAGGTTTGACTCATTAAATCAACTAATCTCAGTCTTCAGACAGTTGATTGGTCGAATCGTGTGCTCTTGATTGGTCGGAACAAAAACCTGCAGGCACACAGCCCTTTATGGAATAGTTTGGACATGCCTGGTATAAAGCATTGCACCACAGATGCTATGAAACAGGCTTTCACACCAAACTTGATAAATTACGTAGTTGTACCTGACAGAGCCAGTTAAAAATAGTCTTGATATATTTCCTAGTGGCATGTATTATAGGGTTTAAGTCAATGTTTTCAGGTCATAGCATCATATGAAGTTTTATTCAACAACAGGCTTCTTTCTTTTTTTAGCAGAATCTGAAATATGGAAAGAATTCTCCTAGCCTAGTATCTGCATCTTCTCAGACAGTTGCTTGTCACTCTTGTGTTAGTTAGTGTAAAAAGTTAAGCTGTATATTCTTCTTTGCAGTCAAATTTGGCACCGATAAAACCCTGTCTGTTATCTGTCAGAATGTGACTGGACCTGTCTCGTAGAAGTCAGCGTATTTTGAGGCCAGATGGGTGCAATACCTCACTGAAATTCACTGACTTTCACTGGCACGATCTGTTTAGGGGAACATGGCCACGCTCTCTCTTAAAAATAACTGTCTGCCATCATGTACTGCTTCATATCCAATCAAAATATGTTGTTAGCTGAGCTTCACCACTGCTTGTGTCCTATGTTGACCTGAATGGCTACAACACACTGAAAAAAACATTCAAGATGTACATGTTTAAATGTATATGGCCAGCTCAAAATACCACTTCAAAATATATAAACCATATTATTGGAACACACACACACACACACACACACACACACACACACACACACACACATAAAACACACACAGGAGACACCAACAGTGGGAAATTACTACCAGACGAACAGACATTCACTTTCTGCTATGTGATACAACACCAGTCACTTTGGCAGGAAACCATTGGAGGTATTTTATTCTAAATATCAAGTTGGCTGAGTGACAGTGGCACCAGCCATGTTCGCCAATGGACAAAAGGCTTCTTTCCTGGCTTTTTATATCACACACACATATATAGACACAGACTATATTCACCTATGTTACACACTCTGAAGTGGGTCATGTCCACGTTTAGCTGAACCCTGATTAACAGTGTCACTCTAAATCACAGGGTTGATTTCAGCACTAAACCAGACCTGAGGCTGATTGGGGAGGGAGGGGAGGAAAGAGGGGGATATGGACAAGAGGAATGAGGGAAGTAGAAGGGGCGATATTAGGAGAAAAGAGTGGAGAAAAAAGGTGGATGAGGAGACAGCGGACAGACAAAAAACAGAAAATCGAAATGCAATGGCAAGATTTGGGCAGGTTGTATCTGTTACATAGAAAAAAAAGTAGGAGGAGCAAAATGTTTAAGTAATAAAGACACACACAGGGATTTCCTTCAACACGTCATTTTGTTGTCAGTGAAAAGCAGTTAAACCAAAACACATTTTCTCTGTGATATTTCGAAAGAGTCGAAAACATTTACGGTGCAGTAAACTTTTTTTTGACATGAATCGAAGTTGACATTTTGAATTTAATTAGACGGTGTGAGTTTGTAGCAACAGTAGCTGGGAGCATGGGGAGTGTTTGTCTGTACACATGTTCCTACTTTATGGTGAACTCTGCTGACCGCACTTTAAAAAACGCACAGCGGTTGGGCCAAAACCAGGACGCCAATAAAACTGGGCCAGGTAGAGAAACAGAGAACGAGAGAGGGAAAGGCAAACAGAAAGGAAGACAGATAGAGGTGTGTATGTGGATCAAAAGTTATAAACTAGATGTGTATGGTCACAGGTTTGATTTCTACACAACCTGGCTCAATATGTATCTATCATGAAGTCAGTGTTTGATGCTACGTGCTAATTGCAATGATGTTTCTGCACTTCATTTCCCAGAGGTCACCTGCAAGTGAAACTTCTGTGTTAGATGTGAGTTCTGCCTCATAGATTCCCTGTAGATGAAGCTTGATTTTGGGGTTTGTTCTTTATTTAAAACTAAAAAACGTATCACTTTCTTTAGGCCAGAGATTTTTATCACAGAGCTATTACACACTGAAGGTTAAGAACAGCAAAAGTAAAACATTAAAAGAGTGTTCAACATTTTGGGAAATACAATTATACACACTTGCTCGCTTTTGCCCCCCCGGCTGGGCATTAAGAACACAGCTAGAGCCAGGATATGGTTAGCCTAGCTTAGCTTAAAAGCTGCAAACAGGCAAAACAGGTAGCCTGACATTAAATCTCATTAATACAACCTGCAGTAACTGATTTTTCTGGCCACTTGGCAGCAGAAGGAAGTTGTGAACATAACATTGTCATATTATCACCTGTAAAGTAGCTTGTTAGCTAAATAGTTGCTTTTTTACACGTCCAGCAGGTACAGAACAACAATAATTCATCTGAGTTGTTGATTTTTGTTTCTATCAACTCCTGAGGAATAATATATCTCTTTAGCTGTTAAATGCTCCACTATGTTTACCAGCTAGTTGCTAACTGTGTCTATTTGCTGTTGGTGCTTGCCATGTCATGTAGAGTGAGACAGAAACTGCCTAATTTGGCCAAATATTACAATACAACAGTGGTAAAAATGGACAAATACAGTTAAGTTCCCCATTTGTGTAACTTAACTGTATTGGCAATGAACAATTAGCACACAACAAGTAGCTAAAACTTTAATTAGCACTTAACAAACAATGAGTAGCCAGAACTTGTAAAGCTAAGTGTAGTGGCAAAGTCATGTTGGAGGTTACTAGCAATGCCTCCCAAATTACATATTGTCATTCCATGCTCTGTTGTTAAAAATTTAGATTATAGCGGCTAACACGCACCATAAAATGTTAATGCCATTTAATGGCTGTCTGAGTATCAGTTTTCATGTCAAAAGAAATGACATGAAAACTTTATGTCGAGAAAAAGGTGCACGCAGGGAGAATAACAGAAGGAACAAATTAAAAAAAGAGTGAAAGAGAAAGTGTTAGACAGAAAGAGTAGGGGAAAGACCAGCAACAAGTAGGAAACCTCCGGTAAATGTCAGGAGAGCAAGTGTGTGACGTCAGTCTGGAAGGTGACACCTCTGGACCAATGAAAGTTTCCACTACACACACACATACACGCCACTGGTTTTTGGGGTTGCTATGTGTTTGTTGGGCAAGTTGAGAAGTGTGTATGTGTGTGTGTGAGTGTGTGTGTGTGTGTGTGTGTGCATGTTCAATGAAAGGAGTGGCAGACATGGTGACTATGTTTGTGGCGTTGGGTGGGTATATAGGTGGTGGCATGGGTGTGTGTGGGGTGGAGTGAGTGTGTGTATGAGGGTGTGGTACGTAAAAGTGTGTGTTTATGTCCTGGTGGCACGGAGCAGCCGTCTGTGCATAAATAGGAGCATGTCAACGGTAGGTAAAGTGACGGTGATGTCATGGCTATTTTTCCGATATGTGTGCTTCTGTGTTTGTCTGTGTGGGCGTGTGTGTGAGTGACCTCCGTGGATTTGCACTGTCATTTTAACACTCTTATTTTCCCCATTTGTGTATGAGCCATACCCTGGGCAAATTCTCATCCTGTTCTCCCTTTTTTTTTTAAACCTACATTGACCAGTTGTTGCATGTCATTACAATTGCCTCATTTTGTTCAGTCAGTACTTTGTGGAAGACCAGGATTAAGTTCTGACTCTAAAGCTCTTTAAAGTTGAAAAAAAGGATGGGTTTGCAAAGTTGAGACAAACAGAAAGTATATTAAATATAGATATATTAAAGATTATCACTTGAAGTAAAAAAGAAAGTTTTCTTCTCAAACCGAACACAGACTTATAGTGGTCATGCAATTGTCATTGGACAGATGTGAGTTGATAAAAATGGACATGTATTCTCAGTTGGAAATGCAAATTGAGGTGAAAACATTTAAATGCAAGTTGAAAATATTTTAGTTAAACCAAAAGTGTGCTCATATCCCAAGGCTTCATTGGAGGCAGACTACAATTCAAAGTAGGCCTAGTACAGGGACACAAGGAAATAAGGACAATGGCATGGAACAAATGAACAGAAAGAACAGCTGGCTAAATGCTAACATCTGTGCAGTCGCTACATTGTCTGTTTGTGCAGTCTGTGTTATTTGCCACAAACAGTCCGGTCGTAAAATTTACATAAATAACGTCAGGCCAACATTTGCACTAGCATCAGCATGTAACTGTCCTATTGAACTTTCTGTCTTAACATATAATGGTTTTCCTGGGACTTACAAGCCATAGTCAAAAATAAGTGAGTACTTACTATAGTATTTGTTATTGCAAGTTGAAAGTTTTATTCTTAAAGTGAAACAATGTGTCAGCATACACAAAACTAGTTTCAATGAAAATGTATCCAATCCTATTTTTTTTTTTACAGCGTACAAGCGTGGCATCATTTTTACTTGCATCATCACAATTTGGTTTCTTCCATATCCATGATATCCACAAACGCTCTCTTCTAATATCAATTTTCCAACCACTTAGCTGTAATTTATTCCATCTAAAAATGTCCCCACTTGCACGTGCCCATGGACTTGCCTCCTGTGTTGGGCTGGTCACTTTTAACCCCAGATTGTCTGGAGATAATGGCAAAAATGTTCCTTAAAGGCCACTAAAAACAGATACATTAACAATAGTAGTAGATTTTTCTCATCTAAACCACATACTCTTGAGTAGAGTTATGTTCCAAAGTCTGGATTTCTAGTGTTATATTAGTTAGAGCACGTTCAATTTAGATACATAGATTTGCATAACAACAAATGTCCATGTGATTTTAAGTGAGGTTTTATTACTACTGGCACATAAACCAGAAGTTAGAGTTTAATTCTGCTTTTCTCTTCAACAATATATTCTGAATGTCTGTCATCTTGTACTGGAACATGTAATTATTGTCTACTTGTCCCTTCCTAACATTCCGTTTCAGCAGGAAACATTATATTAATTATATTATATTAAACGATCAAACTAGATGTTAAAAAAGTTACAATCTGACCTCAGGAAATCTCCTCACAGGAACATAAAATATTGAAGAAACAATTACTGACTAAGTAATTGTTTCCAAGTTGCTCAGAGCAACAACATACACGAGTACATCAGAATTCAGATCAACCTCGGCCTTAAGAAATATCAGTGAAAGTCTTGAATGACAAGAATGAATACATATTAAAACCTTTTACAATGATTTTAAAGTTTGTGTGTGCTCTAAAGTCTCTCACTCAATAACCAATTTGACACAAGGCAGAAACATTTCTACTTCCATACACATTACAAAGTGCCACAAACTCATGAGATACAACCTACTATTTAGATTGCTTTAACGTTATAAAAACGTGTCACATTGGAACCTTAAGACTCCAGCTGTGTAATGTTCAAGGAGGAATCGTGTTACGATACTAATGCGTGGTAGATGTGTGACCCTTCATGGCGGCCAATGTGGGTGTAGGCCTCCCTTGTTGTGCTGGCATGGCATCCCCATGCAGCTGCCCGTAAAGCTGTCAGTGAGGACCGCAGACGCTGGACGTACACAGCATTGAGCCCTCTTAAACAGCCACAAATCAGCCTGCTGGTTTTGTTCCTGAAAAACACCTAACCTGCCTGGATGTTTAAGGACATGTGGTTGAGGTAGAGAAGAGGGGGGGATTGAAGGAGAGGGTGGAGGAGGAGAAAGATATGTTGCATGTAATGTTGCTAATCCCCTTTTAAAAGCCATACATCACTGCTTGTTTCATTCCCGAAAAAAAAGGACCTTGTTGGTTGCTTGTTTACCACGGAATGCTTAAGAGAAATTCCACAATATGAGGTCATTACCTTTGGTTATTATCATGCACTCTGGCAGGTCATATTTCTCTCTGTGCATAATTGTGTCTGCCTGTTGCTAATTATTTGTGTAAACTAGAGCAGGCTACTGCTGGTGGGTTTTATAGGATATATTAGTTATTTTGAATTAGGTTGAGCACAGCAGGAAAACAGTAACGGGTGGTTAGAAAAGGCTGACTCTTGTGTATGTGTGTTTGCGATGGTTTGGAATAAGTTTGAGAGCGATGCCACACAGGCATTGGAATTCACAAAGAACTAAGAAAATAATACTAATAACTAGACGAAACAGACCTGCTTACCTGGCTAATAACTGTAATTTATATAAGGAATGGTCTAGGGAAGGCTGTGACAAAAATTTATGGGCAATGTATTTAATTTTAGTAATCATTGCACATACATAATTACTAGTTACATACATAATTACTAGATTATATTTTTTGTTTGGGCAGAGCTGGAAAAGGCGGTAGAAAATGGTAAAACAAACAACAAACAAACAGCAAAAACAGCTTACATTGCACATGTTTTCATAGGCATTTTTTCTAACAGTAATTTTACATGACCGCACTGAAGAAAAATTGTTAAAAAAAATAAACCATTATGTTCATTATTCAATATGTCTTAAATATAGAGGCTGCACTCCGTGAAATGTTATGATTGTGCCCACCAAGAACTTAGGTAACTGTATGTCTCTTCCAAAGTAGATAATTCATTTAAATTTTACACCATCAATCATTTTGTCAGAGTAGGTGTTCTTTTTCCATATGGTAAATATCTCATTTTGGATGAAACCTCTTATATATATACATAACATATAGAAACATGTATATATGTACAATTGCATTCGAATAAGCCTGTGAGAAGCAAGAGTGTTGTTGCTGTTCACATTGTGGTTTGGTACAGAACAGTGGTGAAGTCAGATAGACAGTCTGCAGACCTCTGCAGAGCAACACCAAAGTCTAGTGTTGCACTGCCAGCCAGACTCGGCCTGTGGCTCTATCCTGGCATCAGCCTGCAGCATGGCTGTAGAAAGAACAGAGCAGTTTCCTTTCATTTTGCTTTCACAGGCTTAGCTCCTAGTTGACATAAAGACATTAGCAGCTATTACTGCTGCACCAGGACCTGTTATAAAGTGATGGCTTTTCTTTGTTTTTATAAATTTTATGATCAGTTCGTCAACCCTTCTTTGGCTTTAATCTTTGCGGCTTCTGGAGAAGATCTTGGCCAAGTCAAATGTGCCAGGTGTTCACACACTGTAAGCACACACATGCACAAAAAACAGGCAATCACAAATGTATTGAAGTTTAGCCAATATTAGGGCTTGGTGGCATTTAAAAAATTACGATACCAGTACCAATCCAAACACCCTTAAATTGATACTGATACCAATTGCGTAAATCATTCGATACTCATCATGTGAATAGAGGTATTAAATTGCATAAAATGCCACCAAAACGGGTTATAGCTGCTGTGGCAGTGGGCCAGTTGCATGTCACATTAAATCGAACAGCGCTTGAGTTGATTGGCTGTGAACAAGTCCATAAAAATGTCATATTTTCTAGCTCTGGGTGCAAAAAGGATCGATTGCAATTGGAGATTGGTCCAAAATTTCGGAAGGAATTTTCATTCATGATGTCATCGTATTACATTGGTTTGCTTCCACCAAAAGAAGAAATATAACTCCCACTAACACCCAAATTGTCTCGGCTATATAGTACATTTAGGTGGCTAGCTTGCAAGGACAGGACTTTTGGAGTGATGTGGCGTCACCCAGGCTAAGCTAACATTAGCAGTAGATGGTCAGTATTACTTCCTGTCATCATCAAGAACTGATTCTATTGGCGCTTTTCCACTATACAGTTCTAGCACTACTCGACTCGGCTCGACTCGGTTTTTTGGGCGTTTCCACTAGGGGTAGTACCTGGTACCTGGTACTTTTTTAATACCTGCTCTGCTGAGGTTCCAAGCGAGCCGAGCCGATACTAAATGTGACGTCAACAGACTGCCGGCCACTGATTGGTCAGAGAATTTTCACTGGAAGAGTCATGAGCCGTCCCACACAAGAATCAAACCCAGCACTTTTATACCGGCAACAACGTTACATGGATTTGGCTCAATTTTCTTGCTTTGTGTGTGACAAAAACCACATACAGCAGCAGGCACACCACTGCCTCCAAGTCCTCCATTGTTTATGTGTTTGTGTCGTGTATAAAACGAAGTCACAGCAGTTTCGCGGAGCCATATTATGACGACCCCGCCCACGTTGAATAGGTACTTTTTTTTAATGGAAAAGGTTGTTCTTGGAACTCTGTCCAGTCGAGTCGAGCCGAGTCAAGTTGAGCTAAGTAGTGCTAGAACTGTATAGTAGAAAAGTGCCATTAGATGTAAATATGGTACCCTATAGCTAACTTACAGCTAGGCACACAGCTTAATGTCCGTGCCTAATAAATGCATTGATTGCCCAAAAAACATTAGGTGTCATCCTGGCAAAACACTGGAGCAATGTTTTGGCTGACTGTTCAGGCTCCTTCAAATGATTATAAGTGAGTGATTAAGGTGATTACGAGTGGTTGCTATACTGTTACTAGGTTGTTGTTTGGATTGTGCCTTCAGGTGATTGTTAACTAATGGAACGTAATTAACAGCTTGCATCCACCGTCCTACCACCATACTGTACATGAAGCAAGTCATTCCTGGGCAGCAAGCCATCCCAATGAGGGATGGAAGTGAAGATAGATGAAGTAAGGCTCCCATCCAGGATTGTAGTGCCTGCAGCAGAGATAATCAGAGCGCCTCAGTCTAAGGCTACCGAGTACTTGTTACTGTGTGTGAGCAGAGTTGGGCCAACAGTAACACCCTCAAGCACACATCAGAGGGTAAGGGGCAAGCACTTCTACAAGTGAAAGAAAGAGTCAGATAAGGCAACAGAGAGCGGCAACAGAATAGTTTCTACTGAAAAATAGTTCATACCAACATTCCAGTCATGAACATGTTTCTTTAATCCACATGGTTGACTGTGGTCCAGACACACACACACACACACACACACACACACACACACACACACACACACACACACAGAGCCAGAGCAATAACACTGTCAGCATCAGCAGTGAGACGGGTAGGATCGCAGCCCTGCCACTGTCTGTCTGCCACCTTGTCATATAAATCTTTACAACACGACTCCCTGGCACACGCAGGAGTGTGGATGGATGTTCCCTCACTGTGTTCACAGATGGTGTGTGTGTGTGTGTATGTGTGTGTATACATGTAAAAATGGGTTCATAATCGGCCGTATAAACCATTCTCTGTCATGAACTGGTAATTGGTTATACGTGTGTGTGTGTGTGTGCTAATGCTGACAGTATTATTGGGCTGTTCGGGACAGCTTGGGATGCTGAGTGATGTACGGGCCAGGGTTGTGAAGGATGAGGAGTACGCCTCAGTAAAAGGTTTTCCTGCTCTTATACGGCAACATATCTATGAAGACACTTGATATCAGAATGGTATTAGTGCATATGTCGGATCATATAAACTTCTGGTCACATATGATGCCACCGGACACTTTAAAGCTGCCCTGTGGAGACTGTGACCATTATTGCCACTATGGAAAAATGTTATGGTGACCAGGGCCTTACTCTAACCCCATGATGTCCAAACTGTTCCATAAAGGACCATGTGGCTGCAGGTTTCTATTCCAACCAAGCAGGACCACACCATGCTTGACTCATTTAATCAACTGACCTCAGTCTTCAGACAGCTGATCGGTCAAATTGTGTGGTCTTGATTGGTTGGAACAGAAACTAGCAGGCACACAGCCTTTTATGAAATAGTTTGGACATGCCTGCTCTAACCCAAATCCTGTTCTGTTTGTATTACATGCTGTACTGGAACCAACAGATGGTTTCACGCTATTCCTCGGGCCAACAATTGGTGGCAGTAATGTGCCAAGAAACGTTGCAATAGACCAGCAAAAAGCAGGGAAGAAGAAGGAGAGACTGAAAGCAGATGAACACATGGATGCAAACAAATATCCACATCCATTTAAAAAATGTCATTACAAGTTCCACTCAGTAGCATCTTAGAGCTTTGGATCATCTCATGATCTTCTTCGAGTTTGTGGATTGTTTTAATCAATAATTAAGAATTGTATCTGGTAAGCTAATAAGGACAAGAATGTTTTCATCATGACTGACAAAGATGTGATCAAAAGCTCCTTAAGACCGTTTTTGTCAGCTTTTACTTCGAAGGTCAAAAACAAACTTTTAGCCTCAATTTAAAAAAAAAAACCTATTTGCAAATTTTTTATAAGGATGTAAATGCATTTAACACCTTTTTAAGGCCTCAAATGTACACATAATATGTTTTGACGAGAAACACTGAGTGTAAACTTACTGTAAATGTTGTCGTTTACAAGAAACCTCCACGGGACACCTTTAAATTCTTTATCCAGGCTAATAAACTGCATGCATTGTTACATAAAAATTGAACTCATGCAGCTTTAAAGTTTGCCTGTAAAGCAAATATTCATTAAAAAGCTGACTAACACTAATTTTAGGCTCCAAACATTATTGAAATCAATCTTGTGTTCAGATGGATACAGAAGAAATGAATGATGTCATTATAAATTAAAGTAATGACAATCAGTATTCACAAGTCTGCTGAATCAAGATGGAAGAGATTGTTTTTTGGGTGCTAAATCACACTGACCTTGATGTGAAATATGATATAGTAGAATGTGTGTGTTTGTGTGTGTGCTTTCCTTCAAGTGCTTGGCGTGTCAGCCTCGTGTCCCGGGGAGGTGGTGGTGCTGCTGCCGGGCACCTTGTCTGAATCATATTCATTATCCCTGCTACTGCAGCCCTAATGTGGCTTTATGGGAGCGTGTGGTGTCCCACAGGACAAATTAGGGCACAGATCGCTACATTTGAGGAATAAAAGTGGCCATTCAAAAAGCAGATTGTTCCAATTTTGCCATTAGTTTTACTGCTAGCCAGAGACGTCTGAGTTGGCTTGTCAGAAATATTTGTTTGAAGGGTTTTATTCCTAAAAGCTATAAAGCTGGATTTGGAAACAAAGACATTGTTACCTGAAGTTCATATTTCAAGAACATACCCAACTTTTAGATGGTGGAATTCTCCCTATTTTAAAGGAGCAAATTTCAATTTTGTCATCCTTTAATCAATGTGCTTATTTCCAGTTCAATACTTTACATGAAGATTCACTAATATAGACTCACCCCCTCCAAACAGGAGCACCTAATCAAAAACACATGGTCTTTATATAAAGATACACACTATCTAAGGATTATTTTCTACTCCTGAAAAAATACACAGAAAAAAATGGCAGCAGGCAACCACCAATGAACACTAATTGTGTGTGTCGTTCCTCTTATAAAGAAGCAGTTCACCAATTCATGTGGAGCTGTTATTGCGCGGCTTGCGACCCTTGTGAAAATGTTATGGTAGCAAGGCTCTGGATTAGGTGTCAGCATGGGGGTCTATACACCTAGTAGAGGGCAGTGTGTGGGGGTGCTAAATGTTGATGATGAATGTACTGAATGAATTTTGAGTGAGTGTGTTAGAGTGAGTGAATGGAGTGATGTCCCATGTCCGTCATACACATAATATAATATTTCAGGCATTATAGTAATGCATTAATGTAGTGATTGAAATATCTGAGGTGTGGTGTCTTCAATAAAACAAACTCTGTGCAACAGAAAAACTACAATTACAAGTATCACTTTTCCTTGTGAAAGAAGCATTTACCTTTTATCAGACTCAAGACTACATATTGACAGATACAGAATCTTAAAACATTTAGCTTTTCAAATCAATTAACATAACAGACAAAAACAGACCAGGAGTAGAAGAACCTTAGCATCAGGTATCATATGAGACGTACATCTTACTTGAAAGCAGACATATAACATTATTAAAGCTTCATCCTCAACACTACACAGTTTATTGTCTTTCTGCATTGACTTTCTGGCCAGTTTCAGAGGCGCCCCTGTCAGGAGTCCACATGGTGGAGATGTGCCGTCAGAAATCTCCTCTCTCCCCTCACCTCTCAGACTGCCTTAAACCCTAGACGAAAAGCCTGTACGAAACCAGCCAGACTATCAGACTCCAAGAGCACCGGGACCCCCCGACCCTCATCACACTCCCCCCCGCCCACCCCTCCACATGAGTCAAAGAGCCCTTCTTCTCCATGCCAGCTGACTGCAGGAGGAAAGAGAGGAAAGCAAGGGGAGAGAAGAGTAGCCTGGGGAGTGCAGAGAGGTGGAGGTCTTGAATTGAGGAGGACAGAGTTGTTTGGGGGTTGACAAGGAGGGGTGAGCGGTTATATACATTGAGTTTTGAGCATAAAATCTCTGATTTCATGAGTTGCGTTGTTGATTCTGTAAATGGATGTGTGCTAATCCTCTCCTTACTACCTCCAGCAGTAACCAGGTATTACCTCCAAGGAAAATACATTAGTTTGTTGGGTGACAGGTTACATTAAAAATCCCTGTTTACGATTAGCACTTCTGCTGTGTAGTATTTCCCCACTGTGTGGAAGCCAGTTCTGGATGCTATCAGAGTTTAGGCGGACATTGCAGCTCTTTATTGGATTGGAGGAAGTTTACACTCCTGAAACCCTGGCCAGTGTTACCCAGGCTGTTACATTTGCCAAATGCATCAGTTAGTCCTCATCCTAAAAGCCTTTTCTTTTGAAAATATGAATAAGTAGCCAGGATTATGTTCAAATGAAATATCTTGCATTATTGCACTAATGAGGTCAACACAACAATGCAAGAACAACGCCGTTTCTTTATTTCTATGTCTTGTACAGTACATGGATCGTTAACTGGTGAGGATGCTAACTCTTGCTTATGATGCAATGGACATGCACATTTAGATTGAGTCTTAGCACAATATGATGTATTCAGCCATTCAGTGGATAGCCTATTTAAGACACCTTTTACAATTCAGCCACAAACATTAACAGCCTTTTTTCAACAAACTCAAGGAGCTAACACTAGCTTAATTATTGAGCTAGCTACAGTTGATATAATTTGCCTGCAACTGTTGGCATTTCAGACAGCTAGAAAAAACAAGCCTGTATAAAATCAGAAACCTCTGCTTTAAAAAATGCTCTGAATTTTAAGTAATAAACTCACATTAGTGGGTTATTAGGGTGCAATGCTCCTCCGTGGCAGCTCTCGTGACCCCCCTGGTACCCAGCCATCTATGCCGTGTTGCACCATCTGACAAGATTAATTTTTTAATTAAAAAAATAGTAATTTGCATTTGTGCTTACATTTGAGATTTTGCAGATAAAATCTATTTTGGTGCATAATTGTGATTCATTAACCCACCGTCAACCATCAAACCCTGCATATAACTGTGAGATTAAGGGTGACCTGCGACATTAAAGGGTTACGCTCGCCACTGGGGATAAACAAATAAATAAGCTGTGAGTAACATTAGGTCTACCGCTAGTGAGGAAATTCAAGATGAACTTTTAATGAAAAGTTGGAATTAATTGGCAAAGAAAGACCTTCATCAGACCTCAATTAGATGCAGAAAACCAATGCTTTTGAGAGGTATTTCAACTCCAGAAGGCCCCCCTGTGAAAACTGAATGTGCCCCCCTCCCCCTCCCCCATTAAATTTGTTCTGGCTATGAGACTGGGTTGTCTCTACAACCGGAAACTATTCATTTATTCCGTCAAATATTAGGATACGGAAATATTTGGTTGTCCTCACATTCAATGAGTAATAGCATATCTAGAGATGCTGCAATGAAATACCACCAGCTTCAGCCTCAGAGCAGTATTATACACACACACACACACACACACACACACGCTGCACCAATCCTCCATTTCCCTGTCTCACATCACATCACACCTTAACCTCACACACAAACAAACACACACGTCGAAAGTGTTAAAGACGAGACCCACCTGCTAATCGCTCAGACAGTCTGGCTACTGTAACCGGCGGGCGCGCACATACACACGCATACAACACACACACGCACACATAATTAATGAACACACGTATTACTGGTGCACACACTT
Organism: Scomber japonicus; assembly: GCF_027409825.1. Taxonomy (NCBI): domain Eukaryota; kingdom Metazoa; phylum Chordata; class Actinopteri; order Scombriformes; family Scombridae; genus Scomber; species Scomber japonicus. Next base: position 20,706,194 of record NC_070597.1, read on the forward strand.
GCCACGAGCCCCGTCGGCATACAAAGTGAGACGAGGTTTCCCCCCACGTTTCCTCCCCCATGGGCTGGAACACGCTCCTGCAGCACAGTGCACCCTCACAGTCCTTTGCTGAACAAGCAGCACTATTTCTAATAAGCCAGAAAAATAAATATGGAAAGTCAAATTATATCCTGAGTCATATTGCATTGCGTGTTAAATTGACACACAATAACAAGGCATTCACGTGGGTGCCCGGCGGTTACGATGAACCAAACGGGATGAAAACACTTGTTCAATTTAAGGTTTTGGGATCGACTTTCACACAATAAAGAAATAAGCAAAAAGTAAAGTTAAGTAAAGAAAAACATTTATTTTTGAACCAGGAGGTACGTGGAGTCAGATGAGAGAATGGTGGGTTTAGAGGAAGGGGATGTTGGAAGTCTGACGAGTGAAACTGCAGAACAGGATGCATCAGGGATGTGTCAAAGCTGAGCCTGATGGAATAGCTGGCAACTTTTTCGGGGTATGTAGTAGCACAGGGACACGCACATAGAGAAACACACATTTAGCAGCTAGACGGGCAGGCATCCATCACTCACGTTGCTCCTCTCCTGCTTCTTTGGCGCTGGCAAATTAGCAGGAATTTGTTGGGGAGGGTCGATTGTTTTCTCTTTAAACGGGGCTTGTTTTCGCTGGGGAAGTCTCTCTTCTTGCATGAATATTGTGTGAATGGATTTGAATGGAGGCCTTCATAAGCTGTGAGGTGGCTGTGGTCTCTGCCGCCACGCTGCCAGCCACGCGTCCTCTCCTGCTACTCTCATGCTGATTGGTCAAGCCTGGAGTCTTGCTCTTCAGGACTTCAGCAAGTCTCAAACTACAGATGCCTGCAGAATTATTTCAATCGACTTACTGTTAACAACTGGTTTGCTAACTATGTGTGGGTAAATGACTCAAATTTTGGAATAATACAAAATGCTCCTGTTAAATTTTATGAAATAGATTTGATGCCTTAAAAAGGAAATGTATGACAAAATTGAGAGACATAACTTTCCTTATACAATACACTGTTACAGTGTAAAAGTCAGTGCAGGTCTCACATTTCAATTCCTAAATCCTGAGTAATTTTTACTAAAATGTTAATGAAAGTCTGTGGTGCAGTGGTGCCACGGTGTATTCTAGGGTGTGTCAGTACACTGTGACATCACTGTTGGGTGTGGGTGCAGGTGCAAAAGAGCATGCACATAAGAATCACTGTTTTTCAGTCTTATTTGGAGTTTCTCTTTAAATTAATACTGTATGATGAAAAGCAGCCTGAAACGTTTCTTGTCAAGGCATCACCAGGACTTAGACTTTGTGATACTATGTGAGAATAACACTAACTGCATATACTGACAAACTGTAATAGAGGTTAATATGACATGCTGAGTCAGCTGGGCTACAGCCATACGGCAACAAACTCTCTGGCCCAAAAAGTGAAATTTCCCCATAAGCTGCAATTATAACACAAACCTGTAAAACTGTTGACAGGACCCCTCTGGTTGCAAACACAGCCAATTATTAGTCTTTGTAATACACATTATTAAACCAGTGAGATTTAATATATGTTAAAGTCTCCCAGTGCCTACAAACTGACTGATATGAAAGTTACTGTTGAGTCTACTACTGGTTAGGCTGGTGGGTCCAGGGAAAGATGATGACGACACTAATGTGTAGGTGTAGGCATAGGCATAGCGTATAGAGTAACTCTTTTGGCATGTGCGTTTGATGAGTAACCTCCATTGGAATGAATGGGCGCCAACTTGAGGACAACAGTTTGGGCAAATCCAGTGTGTTGTTCTGTGTTCTTATCTGTTGCAGGAATATTGAATATTGCATTTTTAATATTTCCTAACAATCCGCTGTGTTGATTCTCATGTTTAATAGTATTTGGTTGAAATTAAGTAGATTTGGACGAAAATGAAGCATCTGGAGGCAAACTTCTATGCATTTTCGTCAGAGCATTCTCAGAGAATTAAACCAGCAAATTGATGATCCTTTGTCAAAGACTTTTTCAAGCTTAAAGTTGAAATTACATACAAAAATGGTAAATATGTCAAGTTGTTAGTCATAAATATAAATCAAAATCCCAATACCTTGTCAGAGGTTTTATAATCTTGGATCCCGGTACTCTCAAACTGTTTAATATGTTAAATAAAAATGAAAAGCCTACCAGAAATGTCTTGAGGACATTCAGGCTTGTGTCTGAGCCGTTGTGTGTGCTCCTGCTCCAGCCTCTGTCATCAAGACAAGTGGACCTCCCATTCTCCCATCAAAAACAATACGCTTCATTTAACTTTGCTTCACACTCACACAGTTACGCACATTCACACCTGGGAGCTGCCCAGTAACCGCAGCCCTCTGCTGGTTGAGTGCCTTGCTTAAGGGCAACACACTCCCTTTAAACACACACACATATTCTGCCAGCCTGGTTTGTGCAGCTGTTCTTGGCATGTCAGCTTCAGCAATTCAGGTCTGACATTTCTATTAATCACATTCACATTCAAGCTAAATCTCCCTTTTTTTTCTTGCTGTAGTTTTCCAGGAAGAGTTGTATATCCGCTGTCATGTTCTCCATAGTGATCATCCCATGTGACAAGTGTGTTTACATGTAGGCTCTGAGGAAACTAATGAGAAAAGACTCCATGGAACATGACGTTTAGAGAGATTTATGGATATTTTCCTTCTAATGTGACACACACACACACACACGGTGGTGCATGAGGAGTCAGGACTGTCTGAGGATGATCTGCGTCACTTCTGAGTAAAGCAGGTGTACCATTGTGTGTGTGGCCATTGAGGATTGTGAGACAGAAAAGAAAATAGATAGAGACAGGAAGACGTTGTGAAATAATCGGTGAATATGTCCATGTTTATTTTGTGTTTGGAGGCGCAAAGCAGTACGCAGCAGAGAGTGTGTGTGTGCTCGCTGACCACAGATGGAGTGTGTCCACGTCAGTGTCATCTCCACAACACTGTGTCTCAATAATAACAGTGTCTGGCTTCATGGTAAAAACACACACCCTGCCCTCACTTCCAGTAACAGAAGCTTCAAGGGGGGAGGGGGAAAAAAAACAAAACAAACAAAAAACAAAAAAAATACACTTTAAATACATCTCTGTCCTCATGCACAACACATATGGGAGAAGTTTGTCTTCAGGACTTTCTGCCTGAATGACTTTCAGAACAGAAATCCAACCCCTTTCCTCCACTAGCCAATAGAATAAAACCCGGCCTCAGTCAATGATGTGCTTTTTTCACTTCCCACTCCCAAATCCAGCTTCCAATCGTGGATGTATTATAAGACCTGGTTAGGGCTCTGCCACGTGCCAGTGGTCACTCTCGGTATTGCAACAAACAAAAAAAATCCCCATGCAAGCCCAAAAAGCATTTTCCTCATACACCACCATTGTAAAAGTGATGTCTGTAAAACTGTTAACAGGACACCTTGAACTACAAACAAGGTAAATTATGACTCATATGACACTCCATGCTCCTGACCAACCATCCAGAACTTACTTGATTGGTAAGTATTAAGGTTATTGATGTTATACAGTTTAATTTGATGCAAAACAACTATATGGTTATAGCTACCATATAATTAATCACTTACACGATGAAAATGTATGAAAATTACTAGCTAACTAATGTTAGCTTGCTAGCAAGAAAATGGTATTTTAATATTAATGCTGGTCCTTTAGTGGTTGAAATTTACTTTAAAGTTTTCAACCAGTCTGCTGAACTAAAAGCATTTTCACTGCATATTACTGGCAGCACATGAAATAAAACATTTTTGTGAAAAACGTTAATGATGCTAGGTAATAATTTTCATTCTGTCAGACAGGTTTGTGCATTCATCACTAGTCGTTTTTCTGTCACAAATAGTATTGTTGTTTTGGCTCTGGAATATTTTATTTGAAATGAAATGATGACTGAAATAAAGTTGCTGACTTGGTTTTAAGTAGTATTATTGTATTCACATCTATACTGTCTATATAACAGTGAAGCAACTGTAGCCCTCTCTTTTAGGTAGTCTGCCGATGTTAGAGAGAGCCTAAACTTCATTTTACATGACTCAGCAGTGGGATGTTCTTGAGTGGCACTGACATACAGAGCCTGCCCTCATTCAGCAATCCGGTGAAACACAACACAATTTAATGCCAGACATCTTATCAAAGTATGACAAGATATGTGATATTAGTTCAAACAGTATACAGTATATTGTTATGAGTCATGGATGGAAGCCATGCCATAGTGTAGAGGTATTTACTGACCATCAACATCTAGTTTAACATTAGCCACAGTTGACTGCATGAAGTTCCATCCTCTCAGATAAGCATTATCCACACACCCTCCAACTCTGAGAGAAGACAGTGATTCCTGAATGGAGCCAAACCAGTGGCTAAGATCGTCAAACCAGCCAAGAAGAGTTATCTGGGCTTGCATTTCTGCAGAGCAGCAAAGTGAAATCGACCCTCCATCAAACTACTAGTAGGACAGCAAACAACTTGAACCCCCCAAAAAATGCCAATTTTAACCTGTAAGTTCTCATGCTACTTGTTACTGAAAAATGTCACCACATTGCTGTAACATGTTATGAAGTAATGTAATATTTTGTGGATAGTTCAATGCTGTCATAAGGTTGTACATACAGTTATTGATATGGTGGTTATATTGGCAATAACTGTGAACTGAAATGTTGACATTGATGGCCTTGTTTCAAATAAAATGAACCACCCCCCCCCTTTTTTTAAACTCAGGAGTGATGTTTCATTTCAGAATGACAAATACAATCAAAGTTCACATTTAGCAAACATTTGAAATCGGATCCAGATCAATTACTTTATTCCCAAGTCGGTCTGATCTCCACTGGAACTTGCCTGTGTCTGCCTCCAGGTGTTTCACTGTGACCCAGTCCATCCAGCGCTCAGTGTGGCAGCTGCTGCAGCTGGGCGACTGCAGGAACCAGCTGTGTCTATGTGTGTGTGTGTGTGTCCGTCCAGCCAGCTGTGAGGAGAGTGAGAGGTCTTTTCCACCGTAGTCAGCAGCACCTGGGCCAGCTCAGGGTAGGACCAGCAGCCAGACCCAGCCAGGCCACCCAGCTTATCCTGTGGCCTATTAGTCCCAGACTGTCTATTGTTGTTTTGAGTAAAAAAAAAATCCCCCTTGCGTACTCCTACACTGCTCATCAGTCTGCAATCTTCACTGCATTCCAGGAGTTGAGATGAAGTGTTGTCTTCCTTCCCTCAACCTGATCATCTGATATCCTACAATTCCCAGAATGCTGTTCAACACTAAGAAGCAGTTTTGCCAATAGGGTGTTGTATTACTTAATCAAACCTCAGTATGTCTTAAGGACTAGGTTTTTAACCTCAATACTGGCTGCAATGTATCTCATGCACAAACTTCACACCAGTATTAACTGATATTTTGGGCCTAATGCGTGCAGTGCAACATGTTGTAACAACACTGATATACAGTATTATCACATTATAAAGTTAATCAGGAGAATATGTTACCCAACAGCTGCTTATTTGCACACACAGCAGACACAGAACAACACTAGTATTTACTTGGGAGTTGATAAATGTTCAGTATTCACTTTCCTTATAACAGTTTTTGTCTGCATCAACTCCATATGAAAATATCTGGCTCTTTAGCTGCTAAGACCCCTACCCTCTCACCCACAAGGACACATGCTCTGTAGAGCTAAGGGGAACTGAGGAGCCAGGTGACAATTCTCTGTGTGTACTTATGTGACCCACTGTCAATGTAAAAATCTCAATTAGTGCAGCTTTAATGTATTTCTTGGTCATTCTTGGTCAGATTTACAGTATTTTCTGCTAATTATTTGATCAGAAAGGTTCTGATTTCAATCATTTAGTAGAGTAGGAGCTCTAGTACAACTATCTACTTGCATGGATCATGAAGAAATTAATAATTGTTTAATGTTATTGTGCAACCATTTTTATGTATTTTATCTCATTGTGAGGTGTGATACTTTTCCAAGTTTTTGTGTGGCTGAAATTGTACAGATAGCATTGAACATAAGAGGAGTTAGGCTTCCTTTGTTAACAGAAATAAACTTTACAAATAGCACTGAATTATTATATTATATTTGATTTTTATTAAAAATAATACTAATCTTATAGATGTCTTATAGATGAATTGCATTCTGGTGTAACTAACCCTAACCTTAACCCTATACTATGTACAGTTAATATATGATGGATTCCTCTCTAGGTCATGTGGGCAACTCTTTGTATTGTCCTATTACAGTAGATGATGAATAATGACAGATTTACTTTAAATACAAATAAGTTTGTAGTATAGAAGCCAAATTCCCATTTTAAACTTGAATATAACTTTAATGTCATGTTAATATTCCATATTTAAGTCTATTCTTCATTACATTTGAAGCAGGTTTACTCTTAAAGTACAACTAAAGGACAGTTTAAATACAACTGGCAATGCTTCTTGCTTAAAGGCCAAGTGACTTATTCTGAGTTTTTGCAACAAGTTCGTGGAACATTCTGTTAATAATATTTTTAGTGTTTATATAATAGCTAAAATGCAGCATATTCTTTAGGAATATTTTGTGTTTTTATTAAGTTTATTTTGTATGAGAGTCTGTGAATGTATGCACCCTATTTTGCTTTCATCTCCAAGAGAAGTCAGTGTGGAGCTATGTGCTTAGGATAAGAAACACATGTCAACTTAGGGTTTACAATTTTTATATTTTGGATTCTACATGGACTCTTCAATTGTCTCTTAAAGCACTGTAGCTGGCAAACGTCTGCTGTTTTGATTGCATTTACCCCCTCAGTTTATGATATGTTGACCTAACACCCATGTTCTACTGCTTTTAAATGCCTCCTTCTCATGAGAAAAAGAAAAGCTGCTTTTGATTCACACCTCGGTTCAGGGGAGGTAGAGGCCTGTCGTTTCTTCCCTCTTGGAGGAGAATTGTTGCTTGAAGCTATGAGGCATCACTCCTGCAGAGGTTAAAGCAGCTTTTAGCATGATCAACAAGCCGTGAAAACCCTTGCTCAGGGAAAGAGCAGCTTTACTGCGGGATTTGAGGCCAGTCTCTCCCCCGCTCCACCACCACCACCACCCCCTCTCTCTTCTTTTACCTTGGATAAACAGCCTGCTATTCACGTCACATCTTGCCAGTAGCCATCACCTCGATGGGAGCCAGTGCTCCACGAACGGTCTGGTGTTGAGTTCCACCAATAGGGACAGGTTACCGGCTCCCGCTGCCAACAATGTCCGTAGAGTGCAAATGTTTATTTAAAAAGTTATGTTCGAGTATTGATTTTATTTCATTTTCCCTCCTCCTTACCCGCCTGCTCTTGGCTCAGGTAAAGTGCCTGTCCATCATGAGGTTTTCCCGCTGGAGCCAGGCGTGTTGTCTGTCTCATAAAAGCCGCTACTATAGTATAATGTAGCCCCGTGCCCCGAAATGTCCGCCTTTCCTCTCCAAGCACGCTGAGCTTCGATGGAGGATGTGAGTCCGTGTGTATATGTGGTGTGTATGTAGTGTGTGGGCCCTATCCAAGAAAAATATGTTAGGAGGCCTCAGTTCTTATAATAGTCTGGACATAGAATATCTCACCTACTAGTAGGAAAAATAGAATAGTTAACATTAATACCTGATATGTCCCTTTGCCCACTTTTCTTATTTTATACCCCGACCCTGTATTTGTTTTCAATTAGCTTTAAATGGGTTTATGTTTAATATATGGAGTCACACTAACATTCTCTCTCCCAACACACATAAAATAAAATATATTATCTTTCTCGCTTCCTGTCAGAGGAGCTGCTCACTTTCTGCAGTGCGAACACTGGCTGGAGCAGGTTGTTGGCTTTTCAAAAGGACAAAAAAATATATAAAAAAAGGTTCTGAAATAGCTCTGTTGCTGCACAGATGACAGGAGCCAGACATCCTGTCATGCTTTCTGCAGCATTCTTGAAGCCTTGCTCAGACAAAAGATGGCTTTTTAATGTCTTGATGGATGAGCTTCTGTTCAAGTTTTAGAATGAAATGTGATGATTGGAGGTACAAGAAAGTCAGAGGTAACTGTAGCAGATGCTTTAAATTGCATGCTCATTTATGAAGCAGGTTGAAGCTTTACTTGGTGACTTGTTAATGTTGAGAAGAAGAGAAGAAGCCAATATTTAAAGCTGCAGTGTGAGAATTTTGTCTGCCCCTTCTGGCAATGAGAGTAATTACAAAAACACTGTTGACATGTGCTTAGGCTCAACTGTAGCCTACTCCATCTTACTGTATAACAGTAGATAAATGGTTTAGAGTGTCACACAAGCTCTGCAAAGTAACGTCATTATCAGAATTTGATCCATACAGTCTGATGACACTGGAAAGTGTATAAGAAAATGATTGTATCCCCATTCAAGTAAGCAGAGAGCTAACCAGAAGTCAACTGCTTGGCCGGTGGAAGTCTTGAATGAATTCATCCAGCCAGCATGGGAATGTCACCAATAACACCAGATTTAAAAATAAAGAAATAAAAGAGAGATTTACGTGGTGGTGACAGGCTCATGTCTAAAATAATGCAAGAATTTAAAACCTTTTTGAGTGAAATGATGGTGGATTAACTGTCAGTGGCGGGTGCTTTTTGACATTCCATAAAAAACACACACTAGGATATTGGCTCTTCTGTCCAAGTTAGTAGTAAAACAAAACACCTTTTATAAAGTGATAGTTACATATTCTTAGAAGTGCTTGTGATAATAAATCATCATTACTTAATAACTTGTTAGCATTAAAAACTTGACAAGCTGTTGATTTCTCACATCACTTAGGTTTTGAGGATTTGACTGTGAACTAGATTCATTAACAGAGAATTGGGTCTGGTGGATGTGTGATGGGCTTGGCTGATATCACAGCAGCTCATTTCAAACACTGAGAATAAATATTGTAAATATTGGGCATCATGTTGTAGGTGATGTACTGTGAATCCATTAGATGTCACAATTCCCCCAGCTATTTTCATGTCCCACATTAAATTTGTTAAATGTACTCAACCTCAACAGAAGCAAGATAATGCAAATTTCTGCAATTTGAATCTGTAAAGATAAAAGGTAACAGTACTTTATTTCTCTGCATTTAACCCATCCTAAGTTCCTATGTATTAGGAGCATTCATTAGGAGCAACCACTGTGCAGCACCTGGAGACCAACTTCAGTTCTATGTTAGTGTAAGTAAGACATTTCTCTTTTATAGCTTGGCAGACAGTGGGCAGCAGTGATATGTGGTCAATATAGACAATGAATCTCCAAAGCTGAGAAGAGATGCTGAGATGATCAATAGATGGTTGTAACTAGTGCACTTAGTGTATCTAGTGGATGTATTTATGACTGTATATATCTGCTGGGGCATCATTAGTGAGTAAGTAGAGAATATCTACAGCTAATACTTTTTTGGCAGTTTGACAGAATAGCTGAGGAGCTTGAGCCTTTCTAATGTAGACTATATTGTATCTATCTACAGTATGTGTAATATGAACTTGGGCTGTTGTGTTAATTAAATGTAGAAATACCACATTGATAGGTCACTGCCTACCCAGGAGAATGATTTCATAGCATGTTACGTAGATTTGCATTTTAAAAGATCCTGTAAACATACCTTTCTGTACTACAATCTTTTTTGACTGCCTGGTTTTGCATACATCCAAATAAAATACCTTCAGGCTGTTCTGAATATTGTTTCAAGAACCTTACCCATGTGCGTGACCTCTGTGGATCTCATCCTCATTATACATCCTCTCTGTTTGCCCACAACGGCAGACAACGGCCAAGATCAACCCAATACTCAATGATTGATGCTTTGAGAATTTAACAACAATGCCAGCGCCCTATTTTATTGTGCCAGAGACTTTAATATGTTTTGAGGACTTTTCCAAGAGTAATTGTTGAGGTCCTGAACTCCCAGGCTTCTTCTATGATATTACTGTCTCTTGCCCTCAGTACAGCACAGGGGAGGTACTGTGGAGCTGGCACAGGGGCACAATTCAGGCCCAGCTGTGTGTTTTTGAATGCATATACAGTATGTGGAGATGCATGCATGCATTCAGGTGTAACTACAACTCCAACTTCAGTTTATTTAAAGTGCACACCACCCAGATCACCCCACTGCTGAATGGTGTACATCAAAACAGCCAAACCTATTATTTTCTAAACTTCACCCCATGGTCCCAGTTCCAGTGTTGCCACCCCATGCTTTTGCACATCAGTACAATGTTTTCTCAATTACATATGTAATGTACTAGTTTGTTGCTTGCTTTCACTAGTTATAATTGTAGTTTTCATTACTTTACTTGTGCCTGTATTTACAAGGCAAACATTAATTAACTGTTGGTTGATCTGCTGCTTTTAAAACATAATCTCACTGCTCAAATTTTTTTTCAAGTTATTAATCAAAAATATACGACAATAGGCGTCTCACCCATCAGATATCCTTGTTTCATGCTGTACTCATACAACTGGAGTTACATTGAGGTTACTACTATATTGATACACTGCAGCACAATGCTTCCTGTAGGTACTAGGGATGGTACTTTACAATAGAAACAACAACAGGAAAAAATGCATGATATTACATGCAAAAGTACAAATCTACATACATACACACTCAAACATAAATAGACAGGTAATGGTGTTAACATGACTACAAGGTTGAGGTTGGTAATCAGAGATCATGTAACAGTATTCGGGTTGGGGTAGCTACTTGTCAAGAAGGACAACGGTCAGTGATTTGGGTTCCCAGCCAGTGAAATAAGGAAAAGTGATCATAAACAGAAGCCTGGATTTCAAAGTATCAACAGAGTGTGCCTTCCAATGTGCAGTGGTAGATTATTCCAGAGAAGTGGACCTTGGTGGGCAAAGGCTCAACTATGAAAAGAGTTCCTAAATCAAGGAACAGTCAAGTACGTGAGTAGACGTGAGTATATGGAATAATAAGGCTGCAAATATATGAAGGAACCAGTCCTTTTAAAGCTTTATATATAAGGAGTGTTTTGAAATCAACTCTTGTCATGATTTGGTAGCCAATGTAAATACATTAGTACCAGTCTTACATGATCCAACTTCGTAGACCTTGTTAGGACTGCGTACTGGACCAATTGGAGACCTTTTGATGCTGTCTTAGGTTGGCCAGAGAAAAGTACATTACAGTAGTCTGCTCTAGATGTTATAAAGCCATGTACGAGGATGCTAGTGTCTGAATTTGATGGTGGAAGAAGGCAGTTCGTGTTATACACTTGTTGCGTGGCTCGGATGTAAGAAAGTTATCAAGTACTATTCCAAGATTCCTAAGGCGTATGAGTCTGATAGATTGTGCAGCCATCAAGATTAATGGAAAAATCTACAAAGCCATGTAAATCTAGCTGGACAAACAAGCATCATTTCGGTCTTGTGTGCATTCATATGTGTGAAATTACTGCACATCCATTATGCACATGCCTACAATCATATCCTCATCCACACACACACACACACACACATTACACATAGAGATATACAAATACTGAATATGTCTTCACTAAAAAATAAAGACTAACACATTTGTAAACTGTATTCTTTTTTTTGGAAGGAGATTTCAGTCGTTGCAGGAGCCTCAACACGTGATTTTTTTCAACCATCACAAAATATCACCCGATCTCTTTTTAAATAAATCATTTAGAATGAAAACCACAGCATTTCCAATTGTTCTGCCCCTCGGATCTGATTAGTTTACTTGCTTTGGCATAAATATGGAGTGGAATACCTTTCATATCTTAGCATTTGGGTCATAAATTGAGCAATTATGGTGGTAAAAATTGCTGTTTGGTCTGCCGTTGAAGCTTAGAAACCTATCAGGCGGGGTATTAAACAATCTGAGAGTCGCTGCGTTATGCCCTCTTAGCTTCTCATTTTCCCCAACATTTACAGTAAAAACTGTGTGAGAATCCATCTGAAACAGCACATATGAAACTGTTGCAATAGTCACATATTTCTGGCTGCTTGTTCATCATTACAACTTCTGATTTGAATGCTCCCACGCTTTGCCTTAAGTTATCCAACATGCCGTAAGTGCCAGATAGCGTCAGAAGGTCATTTTGCAATCTGTGGCCACTATCGATTTGTCTTGCAGACCAGACGGCATGACCTTTTCTCTTTTTTGACCAGTAGCCTGTACAATTTCTCAAAAGCAAGATCAGAGATCCAGCGGGAACAAATACAATGCTTCTACAGTCAGGTGAAATAAAATGACTGCAGATGCTTCTTGTCACAAAGACTCCTGAACATCCCAATGTGTATCAGTAGGTAGAGTAATTACCTACCACTCTACCTATATCCAGGAGTTCAGAAATTGTGGTCAGTAGTGTTGAATGATTAATTATCACTCTGCTGGTACATTACAGCAATGTGTAAGAAAAGAGGATTATCAACACAGCTGGATTAATAACCAGGCCCAGAAACCCCACACCCATAGAAGAGTTTTAAAGCTCCAGGTTCACTGTCTGTGATTTGTGGTAAATTGACTGATTGTTTTTGAATATACATTGCAAAATTACAGTTTTAACTAAAATTAAAATGACAAGGTAATTGGGTCATGCTACTGGGACTTATGTGAATCTTGAGCCTGTGTCACATGATGCATATGCTAACAGAAATGTGTTTCATTTATTTAATTACTTTAGTCAATAGGTGGACTCAATAGAATTCCAAATTACAATTTAATCTTGACTGGGAACCTGATCCAGACCACTTTTGAATCATGCTATCAGGTAACCTCACCTGTCTTCAGTCAGCTACCTGCTGGTCTCCACAGTTAGCAAGGGTTTATGTAGGAGCTAAGTAACATGGCTTCATAAAAAAAGAAAGTAGCTGTTTTGTTTTAGCTGGAGAATTTGAATCAATGCATCCTTTAAATGACTGTTGCTTTTGAATATCATCTAGCAAAATAGCTGTTTATATTTTGATTATAATTATTATTATGCATAAATGCCAGACAGGGGAATACCGAGACAACTTGCTGCAAAGAAACAAAAAAAAGAGGTTATTAAGTCTAAGAGAGAAGGAAATAAAGACGGAGACACACAGTGTCTAATAGCGGATAATACAGTAAGGCAGAGTTATGGGCGAGGGTTTGGTGAATGGGATGTGGCTCATTACCTGTTAATCAGATATTATCCAGCCACTGACGGGAGCATTAGGGAGCAATTATGTGTGTTAACCAGCTGACAGGCCTCGCTGGCACAATGAAACACTGGCTGCTCAGACCTGGCACACTGGAGCGCTTTATAAACACATTATATCTGATCACATAGAGAGTAAGCAGTACAGCACACACACACACACACACACACACGCACACACACACACACACACACACACACACACACACACACACACACAAACACCCATGTGTAGTGTACAGACAGCAAAGAAGCCACTTGACCGTGTCCTCCCTCTCTCTCTCTCTTTCTCAATGATGATGATGATGATGATGAGCTGTGAACAGACACACTGCGTCTGTCTCAGTTCAGTACGGATGCTGCTGACAAGTCTGAACGGTGAAGGAGGAAGAGGAGAAGGTGGTGCCGCGAGCCCGTCCTGCTGAATTATGGGATACAGAGTTTGACAGGGCAATGTTTCACAGACTGTTGGGTTTCAGAGGTATGCAGAGGCTGATCTGTGGCACATGTGCGTCTAGGTTCCAGCTCACATTTGTTTTGTTTTTGTTACTGTAAATGTTGAAAGTGTACTTAAGACACTGTACTTTGCTGCTAATTTTATCATTAATGACCTTTCCAGTAAGGTGTTCATGTTGGTGTGAGCCAGTGACGGACTGGGATAAAAAAACGGCCCTGGCATTTGCACCCACAAGCGGCCCAACTCGCAGATGCAGACCCAACGCACGGAAAGAGAAGCATTTTTGATAGCCCCAATGATGGTGCAGATAAACTCCCATACTTTCAACAACTGCATAAGAAAATTGTCATATCAATGCACAAATAAACCATTATGAATAGATTGTTAGAGCCAGCCGCTCCATAATAAAAACATTTGTCTTACCGTCATGCAGTTAACAAATTGCGAAGGAGCCTGCTCTTTTCCGCAACAAAAAAATTAATCCAATTTGGCGCATTTTTCACCCTCAAACAGCAGCGCTTTCTTGATCTTGTCTCTCTTTTTCTCCGCTCCCCCTTTCTGTCACTTAGTGCCTCTATTCATTTTTTCTAACCAGTTAATCGTATAATCACCACCACAACCAATCTACTGAATGACTTGACCACCATTAGTCCAACTTCCAACACACAAATGCGCAGACGCGATTTACTACACTTTTTTACTTTTTTACGCGATTTACTACACTGCCATGAAATTCCCAGAAGGCATTGCTTCATTTTAATTTTCTCAAACAGTCAAATACAAAATACCAGTAGATTTGTTTTATTTCAAACCATGAACATTTTTTAAAATCATAACAAGAAATTTCCCTTCAAAAGTAAAGCAGGCTGATGTAAAAACTTGAAATACACCATGACTATGATGTATACAGGTATGTGTGGTTTAAATACCAATCAGGTCAACAGTGCCAAGTACTGCATGCAAAATCATCAGAAATATGAAATCTAGAAGCGCGTTAGGTACTTGTTCAGCATGCAAGAGAGAGTGGGCCGCGTCAGTGCCACTAGGGGCCGCTGTGATCAATTTGGCGTGCTCGGCCGTTCTAGACCTCTGCGCGGCCTTTCTGGCATCTGCGTAATTGCCAGACCGCCCAGTCCTTCCCTGCACCGGCCCAAATAGCACGTCGGCCCACCGGGCATTTGCCCGGTATGCCAGATTACCAGTCCGTCCCTGGTGTGAGCCTTGGCCAGACACACTGCTGTACTTTAATGCTAAGAACACATAATGCTGAGATTGAAGGTGGATGGAGTGATGCAGGAATTATTTGACGTTACTGGACTTCATGCACCAATAAGAACAATTAAGCTGACCGGCTCCAGCAGATGCAACAAAGCAGTCTGTACACACCCTCACAGTCCCAAAAAGAGGTGTGATCAGGTACAATAATTGAAAGAGGACTTGATGAAGAATCCCAGATACATTTGATTAAATCACCCTTGACATATCCTTCTATTTATTACACTTTACTTTGAAATGTGTCACATTGCAAAAACTGAAGATCCTTGAACTGCTGTTTTACTTACAATTTGTGATCCAAATGAAAACCAAAGACCAAACTCTTATTTTTATCACAGAGACATACACAACTACACAACTGAATCATTTTTTAACAATAGTAGTTTAATATAATCAGTTTAACAGGCATTAATTTTAAATTATGATCACATTACGTTTGTTCCTTTAATGCAGTGACAGCATAAATATTGTTATAGTTATAATTATAATATTTACCTAGCACTTACATTATGACTTCTATGTAGATTAATAGGGCCATATCATATGTTTGCTTTCATACAAACAGTGCTGGCTAACTTTAAACAGAAGGAGATTGAGCCTGAAAACTGTGTGATAAATGTTCCTTTTGTCTATTTATTAAACAAACAAACAAGTGATGATGAAAACCAGTAGTGTTCTTCTCATGACAAGTGATGACAGCTTACTGGTCTTCTGGAAAACATAGGATCATCAAGCTGATGATGGGGATGGGGATGTGAATGTGTCTGTATATGAGTTTCTATCTCTGTCTCTATCTATAAATAACATGTATTCATCCAGAAGTAAGCTGCAGTAGTCTTCTTGAAAAGCAGCACTTCCTTTAAATAAACTCAAAGCAAGCTGAGAAAACTTCAGTCTTGTCCACAGCCTGGCAGCTCTGCGTATTAGAGTTGACAAACGTCATTAAAATTCACCGCTCCAAATAACAAATCTTTCAGCAGCCACACACACACACAGACCATATAAACCCTCTAACACACACATACAGACACACACATACAACTTTCAGCAGCTCAGCCGAAACAGGGATATGCAAGCCTCGGCAGAGGATGTCCGTCGGGACACCGTGGCCAGACTTGGGTTTCCCTCCTGGGACCGACTCTGGCTAGCACACATGCTAATGCTTGGATGCCTCTCCTTCAGTCTTCATAAAATAATCTGCTTCATCTGGGCCTCCAACCAGGCTTTTCACCACCTATTAGCTCTCCAACTTGTGGTGGTGACAAAAGAAGGGTTTTGACAAAGCGGCCAAATAGATTGTCACAACGTGCTGGTTTTCAAAAACTCCTTGCACGACCTGATTACTTCCTCTGACTGAAGGACTGCTGATTAGTAGCCGCTTGAGAAAACTGAATGTCAAGAATGATTTGCGAATGATTTAGTCATTCAAATCAGTAGACAGTCACTCAGTGGGCTAAAAGAGAATGGAGACAGCCGCAGTTATGTGTATTTAAGCCTCTGTGGCTGAAGACAAGACGTCCATGCAGCTGAGTAAAGCTCAACCACAATCTCTCAAAGGCCAACAACAGAAGTGCCAGCCTGCCCCCACCAAAGAGGAAATTTGGCACTTTGGAGAGGTGCAAGGTTTCGAGGTAAAAATGAAAGCTCTTACCTTTTGCTTTTCCTACAGGAACTTTGTCATCACTGTACACTCAGCAAAAATGATTTTGGGCATTACTTGGTCTAAAACTAACAAATTATGTCAATTTTATTCAAATATAATAAACCTGGGCAAAAACTTCATCATCTCTAATGGGTCACACTTCAGCTGTTTTATTTCCATGTGTGATGAATGGCAATTCATTTTTAAATAAATACAGATGTATGTTTTTATAACTGCTCAAAATATCAAAATGGAACTAACAGAACAGTCGAATATTTTTGCAGATCTTGTGTAGACACCAGTATTCATTAAAATAACAGAGGCAGTCAGAAGATACATTGAATTGTTTTAGCTGTGTTCAGGTCTTTCAGATCATTTTTTCCCCTCTACCAGTTCCCCAGCAGCATTTCAAATGGCAAAAATATCTAATTTCAATGGAATCATCGAATTTATTTGCGCATTAAGTTAATGCGTCTTAATCTTGGGTGAACCTTGTCATGCAAATTTGCACTGTTGATAAATACCAAGATGTTCTGGCAAGGCTTTTGGAACCAACAGAGCCAGAAAGTCCAAAATGGTGGAAACTATTGTAGCTTATTCACAACACTGTCAACTTTTATTTAGCCTCTATTGTTTGGAGAATTAACAGCTCCATAAAAGATTCATGGTTTTTAGACAGTTATGAGACGGGAGTCGATGGTGCAAATATGTTTTTTTGAATTGTATGAACTCATTGCCCCTGGTGCGAGCTAACTGCAAGTTGCACTTAGCAAGCTAATGAGCTTGGCCTGCTCTTTTCTCTTCTTCAGTTACTCTTTTGGATGAAATTATGTACAATTCAAGAAATTTTTTTTAGCGGGAGTAAAACAGTACAGAGAAAAGAGAAATAATCCCTGGGGGCTATTGTGACTGACTAGCATGTTCCCCGCTATTAGCATTTAGTTCATTATTTACAGTAGACAGCTAACTAGCTAACTACACTAACTAGCCCTGTGAGTAGTCATTACTTCACCAAGCTTATATTTTATGAAAATTAATTTCACTGTCACTGTGTGGTATAGCCTATGTGGGCATGTATGGTGGTGAATAAGGATTGGAATTTAAACTGGTTCCTGTTTAGAACGGGTTCCAAATTGTCCAATCCATTGGAATTGTATTCTTCTGAGCTTATTGATTCCTCTTATCGATGCAAAGGCGATGTTGACAAAACGGAAAAGACAGAACTAATCTGTGAGGGAAGAGCAGCCTCCCAACTGTCTACATTGTGGCATGCTAAAGTTACCTTCAGATGTCAAAAAAGATGTCAAAAATGTCCATCCCTAGTGCTGAATTAGCAGAGCAGTATGTATTTATAGTAAGTCAAAAGTAACTATTTGACCTGTTATTATGGCTCACACCACACGATATAAAAGACAAAAACTCAAACTCTGTACAAAAATACATGACACAGTGATTCAGTAACGTTAAATATCATTGAAAGCAACACTCTGAAGTTTGAGGAAACCACAACAGTAGACAAGCATTTTTCACAACTTCTCCTGCACACATTGTAAGCTTCTGCACCACCGCAGACCTGCAGCTGACTGCACGGCCTGAAAAACAGACAGCATCGAGACTGACTGACTGCTGACATACATGGCACAGGGAACATGCCGGCTTTTGTCAGACTTCCACATATGTTTCCAATGGGGGGGATATTAGATTCCGGGCTGGTACTGAGTGTCGGCTACAGCTTAGGCACGTGTGTGCACGAGGCTTTTGTCCGCACATAGACATACTATGGGTACACATATGTATGGAAAAATGAGATGTAGACAGGTTGTGATAGGAGTGTGATGGCAGTGGGTCACCCTGAGTGAATGTATGTATGTGTGTGTGTGTGTGTGTGTATGCACAGGGTTCAGGTTACTGCGTGGCTGCTGAATGTCTAACGAGGGAGGATGTCAGTCTTGTTTGAGAAGCGGGTGTGACAGCAATGAGATTCAGAGGAAAATGAAACTTCAGCAGAAAAGATTATGTACACACTACTAGCCATTTTAGAAGTTGCCAATTTGTCTTGCTTCGTGCACCGCCAGTGTAGTGACGTATGTAGGAAATTAATATAAGACAAATTAAACCTAGAACATTACCTGGGTACCAGGCACTATATTCAATAATAGTGCTTTGTCAGATTAAGACCACATTTCCTATAAAACCTTAACATAACATATAAAGGATGCTTCTACTTGTTTGCTTTCTGTAGCATTTGATTCAAAGGCACTTAGGTAGACCTTGATGAGATAGAAGAACACAATAGTTAACAAATACAATAGTGTCTTGTCACCATCAAATTTCTCACCAAACATGGAAAAAGCTATGTAGATGCATGTAAAAGCAGCCATTTTTCTTAGCAACAAGAAGTTTGTTTGTTTGTAGTCTTGATACATATGTCTCCAGATCCACATGGCAATGATTTATTGATGTTTAAATGCTTTTTGTAATGCCTTTAAAAACAAGTGTCTGGATATAAGGTTCTAATCAGTGACAGAACAGAGAGGGGGGAAAAAAATACAGACATTCCCACGTGCACACACGCTGACACACACGCACACACACACACGCTCACGCTCACCCCACCTCCTTCCACAACCTCCTCTATGGAAAAAAGCTTACATTCTAATAACACACAGCTAAGTAAAAGTTTATGTTTTCAGCGGCCAACAAAATAAATGAAACAGAGCAAATGTGAACATGGGACGCTGGTGTTTAGAGTTGTTTTTATCTAAGCAATGTGGATTTGAGGAAGTGGAGGGAATGGAGGGGGGTGGAGCACCTGTATATTTGTACAAACTTTAACTCTCGTGATGTCATCCCTTGACAGTAAACATTTATCTGTGTTTTATAATGGCAATCCAGATCCAGGCTCATTAGGAAACGCAGAGTCGATGAGGGAGACCACCATCTGAGGGCCTGAAACACGCCCGGGTTACAGTGTCTGGAGGTTCTGTCGCTGTGTTAAATTCATTGAAACAAGGCCGGTTTATTCAAGGAACTTGTAATGAGTTGTTCTTGGTATCCTGAACGTGGTCTGGTCCGGGAGGTCAAATGAGGGCACAACTTTGAAGACTGGGGCTGTGTTTAAGTCATTTAGCACTGAGCTGATCAAGAAGGAATATTCAGCTCACATTCACCAAGTAAAAGAAAGTCCATTAGAAGTAGTCTGACTTTTCATTTAAAAATTGGCTTCAGCACTGATAAATTGTACAGATGTACCAAAGTATGAGGTTTAATATATATGACAAAGTACATGATACATCCAGTGACTGAGTTCGTGGCTTAATTTCAGACCACCAGGTGAATGATTATGATTTCTTTATAGAAAAAAATACATGTCAGGTTCAACTGCCAACAGCCAGGAACAAATGATTTAGTAATTGTATCTCCTTTCAGGTAAGACTCAACATATTTTGCTTGTATTTGGATGTATTTGCCCTGTTTGGATGTAGGTGCTTGTTTTAAAAAGTTGTTTTTATAAGTGTGTTGGCTACATTTTGCAAAATTTGGTGGTGTTGGAAGCTTGGTGACACCACCTCTGTACAAACTCTCTCCCTACAAGTGAAGATCAGCTCTCTCAAGACAGTTTGGAATTGGTCAATAGTGTGAGTTCAAGTGTCATCATTGAAATCGTTGTGTAAAATGAACCTTTAATCTAACAAATCTGACAGAGATATGTCCACCCCACAACGACTGGCTCGACTTGATTTTTACTTTAAGCTCAGTCTGAGTAATGCAAACAAGAATGTTTCCTTAACTAACCAAAGTCACAAGCTGGCAACTGTGAGGCATCGCTGCTAAAGCTCCTTTCACTCCTCCCTTCTAAACTTATAAGTTCATGAGGTGAATGGGACAGAGAATGTGTGATTCTTAGATACCCTGATAGTATCACAGATGTGTAAAATGAGTCAGAGCCAACTCTCTTCTGACTTCTCTCAGCATTATTTTCACACCGTCAACAGGATTTGACAAACCTAAAGCCTTCTCATTACGACTGGTCAGTGTTTGTATTCATTGTGACTGATCAGGGTGGTTGCTTAGTCAGGAAAACCTCTGAGCATTTGTAAATGACACATGGTGTTTCAACAGGAAAGAAAACATTGAATTCCCTTCCGTGGAGATGGAAAACAACCAGCGAATTAAAAAATGTTAAGCATAAACTAAATCTATTTAATGCAAAGCAAAAACAAAAGGACAGACTGTGACATCTGCATCAGTTACATCTGTATACACTCAAGGTGCTGTGGATAAAAGTGTTCACCACTCTGCAAGCGTTGCAGGCTTTTTACAGCTCACACATAAGGAATTCTGGTTCGCAAGTCACCCAGATAATGGTGCGGAACCTGTTCATACCACGGGAGGTGATATTGGTGTTGTTCACACCGCTGACAGTAGTTCCACCACCAGTCTCAGCGGGGGTCTGGCCCACACACAGCTTTAGTATAGTCCAAGCATGGAGAAGGTAAACAGTGATGAAGCTCCTGCCTCCCCCACACAGCTTGTCGTCTCACCACAGACAGAAAGATAAACAATATAACCGCAGTGATGATCCATGTGAAGGTTTGGACCAGACAACTGTTCCTGTAGGTCATGACAGGTAGCCAGGACAACATTGTACAAGCCCCTATTTATGCATCTGTCCTGCAGCTTGGTAAGTGTCCAAGCTCAATACTTCAGTGGCACAGGGTGATATGTGTCTGTCTCACCAAATACCAAGTACCGAACGCCTGCTCTGATTTATAGTCTACGTTTTAGTCTTGTCTTTTTTCGTCAACAATATTGCAGGTTAATATAGTTTATATTGGTTTTTAATGACATTGGTGTGCTGTCTTGTAATTGTCTTATCTTAGTCATGGAGAAAAGATTGTTGACGAACATTTTTATTCATAGATTTTGTTGTGGTTCATTGCAATTTTCTATCGGTAAGCCTTTGGATTGACCTTTCTGCAAGATGGATATACCACTCACAATTAACCTAATTGGACAGACCTTATCCTTAATCATACCTTTCTTGCTCTTGCTCCATTATATTGTAAACAAGGTGTTCAATTTCACTGCCCAGAAGCTTAAGCTGCAGAACCACAAACCAGGTGGGCCCTAGCGGATACTCTGTTAAAGTACATTGGATATGATTATGTCCAAACTATGGGTGTCATCATGTATGCGCATAGAGTCCAGATGGTCAAAAAGAAGTTTGGGTATATCATACAGTCTACCAGCTAAGTGAATGCATAAAATCATTTGGGCTTAACTCCTAGCTTTGGATACATTTTGCTTTAAACAACAGCAACAGGTGAAGAGAACATTTTAAAACTTGGGAAACACCAACCTGGAAACCTGGCATGGTTGCCGTTGTCTGACGTTCCTCTGCGGTACAATCCTTTGGCAAGACCCGGTTTTGTTATTTGTTGTGTCAGTGGGCTCAGTGCTCCAACGGGAGACCTCCGAGTCTGGGATCCTGATCTCAGTGATGACAACGACCCATGAGAGGGTTCTGCGTTCTGTCTCATTGGGCTGCATCCACTGCGAGACTGAGAAAGCAAGTTCAGGGAGAGAAAACAGAAGAAAGAGAGAGATTTTAGAGTCAGGAGTCAGCGTTGTCAACATTCATTCTCAACAACAGAGATATAACATAACATAAGATATGGGATGATACTTTTATCCAACGTTGGTCTTGCAATGACAAGTGTGCCTTTTTGGCATACGTGTCCTAAGCTGTCAACACTACCTCGAATACATGACTCTAGATCCATACATACTGTATCTTGTCTGAAATAGTCTTAATATATACAACATTTGATATTGTTGATCCATGTTATTATACTGTAAGAACAGAATTACCCAAATTTCAAATTGAACCATATCATTTCGTTGACTTTTTCTGGTATCGCACAGTTCATAAGGTCCTATTGTCCTATTGTTGGTGTGCTATTGCATTGTACCCTTTAATTAAGAGAAATGGGTCAACCATCAAGGTCAACAGTGCAAAAAACAGGATGTAACCTGGCGCAGCACGTCACTTATTTATGCTGCAGGACTGTTTCTGTTTCTTTGACACCTCCATAATTACAACTCATAAATTACATACTGTGCCTGGCAGGCGAGAGTTAACCTAGTGAGAGTTTTTTTGGGGGGGGGGTTCTGTGGTTCACGGGCGTGTTTGTGCACTCTGAGGAAGGCACCAGCTGATTAATGCCAGTTAAGTAGAGCATCGGGACATGTGTTTAGGGATCTCGGCATCAAGATCAGAGGATATGGATGAAGAGATGCAGAGGTCAAGAGGAAGAATGAGTGTAGGCAGTCTTATCTGACATGATTAACACTGGGGGAGTAATTCCAGTCTTCTAAAAACAAACATTGATGGACACGGAGCCCTATGTGCATGTTTGATATGTTTATGTATGTCAGGTTTGTCTTAATGTAAAGAATCTGAGAGTGGAATGCGTATCTGTGTGTGCATGTGTGGCGGCTTTTATCTCAGTCGGATTTAAGAGAAAATGTGTGCGTTACAGGAGCTCACATGTATCACTGCGTGTGTGTGTTTGTGCATGTGTGTGTTAGAGGTTTTGGTTCAAATAAGAGGCAATCAAGCAAAGTTTGTGTACCTAGGCAAGGCATGAAAAACCCCGGGTAGGACTTGACTCCGCTTCCCACAACACTTCCAAATCTGTGTCTCTCCTTTTCTCTCTGTCTTGCACTTTCACACACACACACACACACACACTTGTACTCTCACACACGGAGCCCCTGCAGACTGAGTTATTTCTATGATCTACGTTCAAGGGTAAAGACCTAAATCTTAGCCTTGACCCCCAGATTCCACACTTGTCCCTTTAATCTCATCCCATCTCACCGACAATCCTGTTTCCTCACTTCTCGCTGTCCCGGCATTGATCCGCGGCTCAGACAGAAAAACATACATTGCTTCCACAAGCTGAACACACACACACACACACACATTAGATCTTCTTACAACCCCTCATCTGACCTTTCTCACCTTTTATTTCTCGTCTGCGCGTGTAATCCCCACAACTTCTCACTCCTCCCTGCTATTAACACTCCCCAACCTGTTGTTTAACCTCTGACCCCTTGTGTTTCGTTTCAGTTTTTGACCTGAAAATGTTTAACCCACACCTATTCTAGTAAAGTGCTGCCTCATGAGGAGACACCAAACAAAACAGGAATAATCATAATTCCAAAGCAAAGTTTCAGAAATCTACATTTGAGCATATCTTGCCTTCTTCAGGATGGCCATTACTTTGGATTCCCTGTATTTGTGTTGATCCATGTGGACTCAGTCAAAGACTTGAGATGGTAGCTGCTTTTTATCCCCCAGCAGGCAAGATGTGCTGAAATATCAATGATTCTCTTTATTGTTTGTATATTGCAAATGCACACATGGATGCACAAAAGCAATGAAACTGAACTGTTTTACACTGCCTCATTGAATGGCAGTTGGTGGCAGTTATGTGCCAAAAAGCAAAGCAATGCAGCAGTATTGGAAAGAGGAAAAAAAGAAGACTGTGAGCTCACAACAATGGATGTAAAACAAGCCCCCAGGACGAGTACTGGGATAAGTATAATAAACACAATCATTACAAAAGGAACGGCTGTAAGAAGATAACAAACACCCACAAATGATATCAATTTTTTTTAATGATATGCATCATCAGCATCTGATCCGCTCAGTGCAATAAAATCGGAAAAGTCTGAAAGGGCAATAGAAGGACTCTAGTATATAACTGCTCTGTGGGCCCAAAACCACAGAGGCCTGCAGAAGCCTGAAGAAGTTTTTCAGCTGTGCAGTTTTCACTGGAATGTAATATCGTAATACAGCCAGGATGTAAACATAGCAGGTTCCAAAACGCTTTTAAAATTTGGCTCTGGATATGTTTTATGGAGAAGAAAATACATTGAACACATTTGTTAGTCCTCAAGAATACACACAGTGCATATTGGTGAGAAATAGTATATGTAAACATCATTTTGGTTGCTTAGAAGAAATGTACAGTTACCTTCAAATCATGACCTTTGAAAGCCAGTAGAAAAGCTAACTATATTACCTAAAATAATACAGCCTAAATTGTCCAGTTTGAATTTGGAGAGACAGCTGGTTAGTAGTAAGAAAGAAGGCTCCAATCCTTTTTTAAGAAGGAATAAGTTCTTCTCAGTTCATTTTGTTCATCACATAAACCCATTACACTGAGCACAGAGCAAGGGAGGACTCTACTCATGAATATGCCCATGGTAATATTTCTTATCTTTGATGAAAAACATTTACTGCTTATAGATTGGACCAGTGCAGGATTCACTCTGCCAGTGCTTCCACTGCTACTCATCTGTTTCAGATGGGTTTGTTTGAGAAACACCAGCTGACCCCCTTTGAGAAATGGAGCAGTCTGTAAACACTTAGGATGGATTAAGTTACAGAATGCAGGAGGTGAGGGGAGGAGAGAAGGGAGGAGAAGAGAGAGGAGATGTCTGCAATACTGAGCGACAGAGGGGTTAAACAAATGATAGTAGAGACAGGAAGTTGAAGGTGTTAAGATGAGTATTGGTTTCATGTTGCTCAGGTTGACTCTGACAAAGGCAGGACCCTGAACCAAGATCAAGCACTACTGTTAGATTGTATAATTTCCCTTATATGTTACAGTGGGGGCCTCCATGAATGAACATCCCAAAATCCACAACAGTATTATGAACAGTAACCATAGTGACAGACAAAATGAAGAAAAGGAAATAACTGGAGGCTATCAAAGGTCCAATTTGTCTTTACTTTTGAGCAAACAGGGAACAAGTACTTCTAATAAGCTTCAAAGGCCCTGTTTATTTCTGGCTTTAACATGTATCTCTGGTGATGTGATCCCAAGTGGACAGCCGAGACACATTGCTGTTCACGGCTGTCTCTGTTATGTGTCTCGAGCGGTCTTGAGCTGAACTCTTGTGCCCAGATTTTATTGCTGCCTGCATCACTTCTGCGAGGAGGTCAAACAGCCCCTCGCACAGTTATTACATCAGATAGACAAGCGCCAGATTTGTTATTAATGCAGGCTAAAGAGCTAAAGAGCTAAGAAATGTGTTTCAAGAACTGATATACACGTACCGGCTATTTCAACTGTTCAGATTACTCAAACTATGAACATCTGTGCTCCTCTCGATTCTTTCAACCGCCACTTCCTGCATTGATGAGGTATTCTCCTGTTACGTTTTGGCTAGTGCGGACACATCAGGAAAGATTAGTGTTTACACTACAAAAGATATGTGGTCAGATGTTTTCCCAGATCACCTCGGCAAGTGCTTTGAGTGATTGGATCACAATGCGTCTCAGAGGTCGTTTACATTTGTATTTAGTGTTATCCACTTATGACGCATGTTAATGTCAGGTGAAAATCAGGTTCTTAACTTTAGATATCACAAAATTAACTTCCTGCCAGAAAAGCATGAAAGATGTGGCAATACAGTCCCAGATTAATTTACAGCAGATTCCAAAAAAATAGTAATCAGGCCCCAGGGTAAGAACTTTGAGCCTATACATGACCGTTAAAAAGCCCATTTCATCTTCTTATAGTGTTATTTGTGATTTTCACATCGTGTTCTGGACCGTTTTAAGCACTAACCAGAGGCACACATTACGGCCTCGCTGGGATCAAAACACAACCAAAGAGTGGCTGAATAAGAATAAACACACAACTAAACTCCCCACTTTTGATTCCCAAATCCTTTAATTGGTGTAAAAGGTAAAAAACTTAAGGTAATGCACGCCCTTTACAAGCGTGGCGTTCCTTTTACCAGCAGGTAGCCTTCCTCCCTCGTCCATCATCTGCTCCGTTTTCAAAAGCTATTAAAGCCACGCATATAAAAGTCTTGGTTTCGAGAACGGTGCCAGAGTAAACTGGGTGATATATGGTTTTAAAGACATTTCCTTCTTCAAGAGTGAGGGTCCCAGGTCCCTGTTTGTGATGGAACAGTCCAACATTTGCCAAGCACCAGCCATTTCTTAGACCTCTTTGTGGCTCTGAGGAACACTTTGAAAACCGCAAGTTATCATTGGAGCAGGGGAGGCCAGAGGCGAACAGGACGACCATCACCATCAACCTACACCCCATTATACTCTCCTTTACTGACCCTACACACCTTGTGCAAAAACCCCACCTCGCACTTTCCATCTGTTCGTCCACTGCCAGTTTACACACCTTTCTCTGCTTCTCTCCTCCACCCGTCTGGTCGTGCCAGCCTCTGCACCTTCCGTCTTTCTTTCCTTCCTTCCCTCCATGCCCATCCATCCATACTGTCAGCACTACATCAATCTTATCCGGCTGAGTTGTCAAGATGAATGGCAGCGCTGCCAGCCAGGTACATGCTGTTTTATAAACATTTCTGATAGCTTGGGTCTGCTGTGTGGCCTTTGCAACTGCTAAAACATGCAGTTCATGTAATGCCTCAGACCAAAATGACTCTAATATAGCTGCGGGGAGTCGACGCCGCTGATTCAACTAATAATCCAATCAGGGGATGGTATTTCCTACTCAGTGATGGATTGCATTTTAAATAGCCCAATTTTTATGTTCAAAAACACTATATTTTATTGGTGATACATCCTCATTAGATGTTTTTTTGGATCTATGTCTTATTAGATAATTTGCTGCACTTCTCTTCTCTATTTAGCACATAATAAACTGAATAAATAAATAGGTTTAAAGCACACTATAATGTAGTTGTAAGCTGATATAAGGACACATATGTCCTATGAAGCATCTGTAAATGATGTTTAAACAGTTAAATAATGATTGACAGCAAATAAATGTTAATGAAAGAACATTTGACCCACACAAAAAAAACAAGGTCCACTTACTAGATTTAAATCAGACCTTTCTGCCACATCTCATGAACTTCGTCAGTGATGCACTTTGCTCAGTTGTCATGGAAAGTGACAAAAAGTATTAATAAATAGAAGTATTATTAATACAAATATGGACAAAATATAGTTAATTTCAATGAGTAAATACTTCATATTATTGCAACCATGTTAAAATATTATTGTTAATCAGTTATTATCTGTATACATTGGCCGATACTAGGAGACAAATACATTAATGTACACTTAAAATTCTCCTCATATTTACTTACTACATTATAGTGTGTTATAAACTATTTATGGATTTTTTAATACGCTGCTTATAAATTCTAAATATCTCAGCTATGTCTATTCTCCCAAATAAATGTCTTCAACAACATTCTCTCCTCACACCAGATACCTTACACTCCCCGGTCCAAAACCTCCTGCTCCTCATGTCCTCGCCTCCGTGTACTCGATACAATATTTTCACGGGAAATGGAGTGAGGTCTTAAGAAAATACTCCTAAAAATCTTCTTTGTCTATTTTCCTTGTGTCAGCCAGTCACGCGTACATGCAAGTACAGTGCCCTGAGAAAATATTATGATTTGGTTTTGCAGTTATTTTTAGTTGCCTTTTTCCTGGTTTGTGTTTTTTTGACGTGTATGGTGCACCTTGTTCCACAGAATAACTCCGATTTCTTTTCTGTAAATAATGAAAAAGTTGACTTGAATTATATGTTATTTTCTCTTGATGAATGTGGCCCTTTCAGGATGATATACATGACCTGGAAAGTACACATTCATATTTGGGGAGCATTTAAAAAGCCACAATCAGTAATAAGCTGTAAAGCCTGCTCAGGAAAGCTTGAAATATACAGCCATTTAATAGCAATATACAGGCCTGACACTATGTAAAGTTTAGCTAAGAGGAATGATGATCCTCTGGTGTTTTACACCCTCTTACATCCCACTGTGTTTCAAATGGTTATTACAGACTTTATTATTATGTTAGACTTCCACCATATTGTGATTAAGATCATCCACATGAACTTCAATCTGAGCTTTTCATGCTTTACTGATATGCAAATGGCAGCTATTATTGAAGTTTAAAGCTCCTCATTAATGACTGTAGACATTGTCGGAGCATCGTGAGTCATGAGGGGATTCCTCTGACCAAAACATCTTTTTCACTAGACTGCCGGCTGAAGATGAAATATTAAAGCTAAGTGATCCAGAATATTCTCTACTGATTAGACAGAGGTTGCTTTCACAGCATGGTCCCATGGTGCTACTGTAGAGAGAGTAAATATAACTGCAAGATCTGCGGAGTCCCGGCTCGGCTCCCACATTTTTACTGACAACTTTGTTCCGTTGGCAGGGACAACTGGTGATTAATACGGCTGCAACACACGCTTACTAATTCAGGAACACATAAACATTCGGAAACGGTCCAAGAGCAAATACACTGTATTTATCTAAATAAAATGATTTACAGTTGCAGTTAGGTTTGGAGCTAGAATCAGACGCAGAGTGCTGAAGGTGTTGTTTAACATGGCAATAATGCCCAAGAAGCTGTGATTATGTGCATGGCTCTGATGTGGTTGTGTCTTGAAACATCAGCAGCACTGAAGTGACCATAATCACAGTGAAAAACATCCACAAGGCCATTATAGCATTATGAAATGGCTGTCCGTGTACACTGTAAAGCCAGACGGTGCCTAGACAGTTTTTTTGGCCTCTCTTTACCCTTCGTCCCTTTTTATTCATACAAAAATGACATACTGAGGCGTCTGATGTCCTGAAACTTGCTGCAAAAAACACTTTGGAGAAGATCAGATCAGAGCAATTACATGATTATTAGCAGGATGAAGCCATTTATTAACAGGAGGAGAACCGTGAAATAGATCCCAACCTCGCCAACTTCAACTCAGAGCTCAGTAGTTCCACTTTGGTGCGATGTAGACAACTTGAGAATGGTTCCGAAAATGTTCTGATGTGTGGGTGTAACACATGATCCACCAATTGCTCTAATTTTGGGTCCCTCAGGTGAACGTAAGCACAGTGGTTTTCTACTCCATTTCAACTATGTTAAAGTGCTTAAATCAAAGTAATAACTGTTAGATTTTCTATGATAGAACTTGAATGTGAGACCAGGATATGAACAAGTAAAGGATGTATGAAAACACTGTCAGTAAAGAGGCAACCAGAGAAAATATCTGCTCACATGGAGCTGATTGTTTAAATGATTTACTGAAGAGATTACTCTGGAGGGCATGAACTGGTCTATAACACGAAGGGTAGCCCAAAGACAGTAACAACGCTTACCGGACTTAAAGTACCTTAACCCTTAAACATGCAACATGCACCAGGACATACAAGGTCTTTAACACCTTAGGAGCATGATTGGTTAAGGTGGTTGTTGAGTTCTGTGTCTTGCATTGGTAAAACTGGATTGGTAGAATTGAAGCTTGTGTTAGGCCAATACTTTGATGAAATGATCAACTAGTAGGTTTGATATTAATGACCAGAGAAAGTACTTCTCTTTGTCAAATAAAACATTTAATTGCTTACCACTATGACTATTTGGATACCTTAATAGGGGCAAGGTATCCTGGTGAAGATACAACTCATAAAATCCAAATGCTATTAAAACTTTTGTGGAAATGTTCTACTTGTGTGCAAATGATAAAATGAGAAATTAAGAACATCAAATTATGTTTTTTACATCTCATTTTCCATTCCTGCATGTTTAAAAGTGAAGTAAAACCACACTCAAAATCATACAAAGTACAATTAACAAAACCGGGCAAATGGTACACTTCTATCAAACAATTCTTTCCATGAAACCTGCCCGTAGAGAAGAAATGACTTCCACGTTAGCAACCAAAAGGGCGCTTTACTACACAAAAAGTCCTGACAACATGACATACAATAGGTATGAACAAACATACTCGACTTTACCAAGAAGCTAGGTGAACACAGGATCCTACTCCATGCCAATTTGACTCATTTTGACCA
This sequence comes from Scomber japonicus, assembly GCF_027409825.1. Taxonomy (NCBI): domain Eukaryota; kingdom Metazoa; phylum Chordata; class Actinopteri; order Scombriformes; family Scombridae; genus Scomber; species Scomber japonicus. The sequence continues at coordinate 20,736,672 of NC_070597.1, forward strand.
GGGATTCAATTTGTCACGAATTGTAATTGTTCTGTATGGGCCAGAGAGGCATTAATATATTTCATGACATAATTTTGTTATGTCAGTGTGTCTGTGTTTTTTTCTTTTAAGTGAAAGTACTCCACAGAGTTCTGGTCCATACAGAGGCATGGATGTAGCTGTAAAAAGATTGACTGGGAACCTTTTACTGGAAAAAAAGGTCATAAATTTGATGATTATGAGTAATGTATTTTTTCTATGATTTCAAAGTGGATTTACTTTAGGTTTATCCTCAACAGATCCAGCTTTGTTAAAGGCAGGTTCCGTTTCTTTTTACAGTGATGTCTGTGCGTTCAGTTATGATTTTGAGTTTAAGGCCTACATATTTTTTTACGTCCCTAGTGCGCAAAGGGTTTAATTTCCCCCCTAAAGACTGGCATTGTTGCTCACAGGTGGTAACTTCTGACCCTCTGCAGAGAGTGTGATCCATGCATGCTCACTCAATACGGGACTTTGGGGATTCCTGCCATAGACCTGCGAGCTATTTGGCAGCCTGGCTCCATCGTCAGCTGAGTGCATGAGTCTGTCTCTCCACTGTGTGAGCTCTGCTGGAAGAAAGGCCTGAGGGGAAGAAAGCAGCGGCAGCATTAGCCAGAGCGGTGGTCTGCTATGCGGGCTCATTGAGCGAGGCCGCAGAGAGCTCTCTACCTGTTAAAGAGAGTAGCTGAGGCCACTGTGGACGAACCCCAGTCACATATGAAACCCGAGGTGCGCTGCGGATCATGCACAAGCGTGACTGCTTTGCCAAATGAAAATGTAGGTTTTGGCCCGGACGTTCGAATGATTTTATTATTACTATTTTTTTAATCCCCTCTGCTCCCCGCCGCTTTTCAAGTCCCCAATGTGCACAGTGCTCGGATGCTATAAAAAGGCTTTGTGTATTCAATAATTGCTTAATAGTTATATAAAATGTCATTAACAGCTCATGCTGGTTAGATTACATCCACTGGAGCTACCAGAGGGACTGAGGCCTCTCACCCTACATCCCTCACTTCTCTGCCCTCATACCTCTATTTCCCTTTTGTCATTTTCTAGAAAATATCTCCCAACACCTCCATTTTCTCCTCCTCTGTTCCCCATCAAATCCCTTTTTCTTGAATTCATCCATCCCGACTTCAATCCGTCACCGTAGCGATACACCTCTTGACAGGTGGGGCATCTATAGCTCCAGCGCCTGTCAATCAGCGGCGTACGGGTCAGTCAAAGAGCCGGACACAATCGGACGGATTCGAACCCTGTCAGCCCGCCTCATATCCCATCACCCGTCACTCCCACACACACACATACACCGAAGGGGAAGAAGAAGCTTCCTGTATGAGGTCATCACCGCGCTGCTGCGTCCCACCCGCAGGCTATTCATGCCTTCTGCTGTTCACTACCTCCGCGCCATTCTTATTTCAGCTCCATTAAAAATAATTGGTATATCGCTCCAGAATAAATGTTGAGGGGGAAACCACGGCTGGTCATTCCCACTTAGTTCAACTTATAAAGAGGACAGAGAGTATCGGCGTATAGTGTAAAAGTTCACAACGTATTTATTCTCCCACCCCCACCCTCCCTCCCTATCACTTATCCAAATTGGCGGTCAATATTTTCTCTGGTGATGATCGCTTCCAGTGGCTAATTTTCTGAAAAGGATATCTCTTTACTTTGGTGTCGAATGCTGCCAGCTCATAGCAGAGAGCACGTTGAAAGCATTATTCTCACCACTGTATGGTTTCCCCTCTTAATCCACAGCACTAATGACGTTAATGAAAAATAATTCTAATCTAATTAGCTCTTCACTCCAATCAGTCTCATTTCCCCCCGTTGGTTTGACTAATCTGTGGTATTGGCAGAGAGTTATTCGAGTCTCTCCAAAACCTTCATCTGCATCGTCAGGGTAACAATTAACATCTCAAAACAGACAGTAGGGTTTGCTGGATATGTTTTTTTTATATGAAGACTCGCCCGTTTTTTCCAATCATATTCACCACTGTTCAGTTAGTCACTGTTCATGTTTTAAAAGTCAGGAAACAGTACTTGTCAGTGTGTTACAGCCTCTAAAAAAAGCATTTAGATCATCACGGACATTAAGTCTCCACTGAAAACTATGAAATTGTTTTAGTGGTGGTATTTCTGCAAGTCAGCGTGACCAACCACACCTATTGACTTGTAGAAACACTGGGATACAATTCCGCCTTTTTTAATGGAGAATGAATCTACAGATGATGATGTAACTGGTTGATATGAGTTTTTATTTACTTAATAAAAGGCCAACATTGACCTCATATTTAGTCATTAACTACATGTGCTGCCTGGATATTTATTCTTAAAGGATCCCGAGACCTCAGAACCACACTTCTGTCAAATAACATGTCATTTTTTCAAAAGGCTCAAACTGCTTCTTGTTTTAATGTCATCTATCCAAACCACAATCATCACTCCTGACTCTTATACCTCAATATTTTGTGCTTACATTAATGCTTTTTTTTTTTTTTTTTTCAAATTTGGTGGGTGAATGAAAAGACATATTTCAGTCATTTTTTCTCTTTTGCTCCACTGGGTAATTAGTTTAAATCCGATTGTAGCATGATTAGAGCTCACAAAGGTTTATTTAGTCAATCATTCCAAAGTAAGTCTTCATCAAATAATTTTGTGTTGCCATAGGTACAAAGGAAACATATGATTCTGTGGGAGCACGCAGCTGAAAAGTCTCAGAGGCTAAAAGAAGGACGGGCCATGGAGCTGATCTTCAGCTGTTAAGCATTATTGCATTTTTTGCAATATGCTGAGAAAATCTTTTAATTCTAATCAGGGTTATTTTCATGTTTTGACCTATATGCTGGTCTTGACATTTAAAACATCTCTATGTAGTATATATGTCCAATGTGCACCTGTCACTAAGACTTAGTGGTTTGCAAGATTTAACTTGCATAATCCCTCTTGTATCAGTCCAGAAACAGTATGATCTTGTTGATATGTTATCTGGTACAAACCCTCACATCAGTGGTGATGTGCATCAATATATGGTGTGGGTTCTATGTATGGCTCTGTTTGTGATGGCACATTTTTGAGCATTCGTGTGACTCCATGAGTATGGATGAAAAAGAGTTAAGAGAGCTTTTCTTTTCTTTTTCTATCTCTCTTTTTTTAAAATAACACATATTTATATGATCTATTTACACTTACTGGTTGACTTCTGTATGTTTCACAATGGAGGATAAGATAAAACTTAATTGTGCAGTGATGAAGATCAAAATGGTAGATCAGGGTTGAGAAAACTGTCCTTGAAAGTTCAATAATAAAATTGTGTGTGTGTGTGTGTGTGTGTGTGTGTGTGTGTGTGTGTGTGTGTGTGTGTACGTGTTCGTGTGTGCGCTCGTGTGTGTGTGCGCGTGACTGAATCCCACATGCTGTTCTACTCCGGTTGTCCCATCTTCACAGCAGGATGATCTGCTGGCTCTAATTCCCTTCCATTAATCATTGGACTAATTTGTTTTCACAGTGCTGTGCTGACAGCCAAAGGTTCTTGTTACAGCACAGAGGCTCATGGAGTCTGTGAGTACATGCATGTACATGTGTGTGTGCACGTGTGTGTGATAGGGAATAAGGCTGAGCTGCTCTCACAACCTCATGCCTGTGAGTTGCCATGGATATTGGATGGTTTGCATTTGCGTGATGGTTTGCAAACACAGATACGTTTATATTTCTTAATGATTCTTACATCAGACATTCTGGCTTGAGCCACTTGAAATCAAATCACTGTAACAGTTGGACTTGAGACCTGACTTCCCTGAAAATGCTGTTGGATTTATTAACTTTGCAAAAGTATTTTGACATTAATTTATTGAACTTACAATGAAAAGGTTCCACACTCAGCAGTCTTTGCATGCAATTTACTGTGCAATGTGCATTGACTTTAAATGCTGACATTAGTTTTGATCAAATTAATCTAGCTATTAACTATACAATACTGGAGCTATTACCTGAATCATGACACAAAATGGAATTAGGAAAGTCTCTTTCAAAAATATTCATGTAATATCCATTATGAGGCATTTTCTACAGATTTTGACAATAAAGAGATCAACACACATGAATATATCCATGCATATGAAATCACAGGAAACTGAGTAACAACTGTATTTAAATGCACTTGCTCGTCTCGTGCTTTAAGTAGTAGTAGTTTACACTCCCCCAGGCTACGTCTCTTGCTCGCCAAGTTGCATCCATTATAAAGAACTCTGCATCACTGTCATACTCCACCTACAGCAGTTCAGGCCATCTTTACAAAGCAGTAGCGACAGACAACAAGTTTTCCCAGACATCCTCATGCAAGACCACCCAACCAGCTTCAACATTGGGCAGCCAGACTCACTGCTTTCCTTTAGGAGCTGCAAACCACCAATCCAATGAATTTCTCTGTCCAGTTCTTACAGAGATGTGTACTTCATGTGGGAAAAAATTGACATGTTGCCATGGTCTCCAAAACCAGTACAAAAGAAATATGTGAGGTTATTATTCTTGAGCTTACTCTACTGTATTTGAGTGGCATTTGACTGACTTTGAAAGAAAATTACTCATGTGACAACTGATTATGGTCAGACAGTTGGCTTTGACATCATGGCTGATGCAACCTTTGGCATATTTTTCCCACCACATTCTTTACTCAGTCAGCATTTTGTGCACAATGATTTTATGAAAATGTTGATTGGACATCTGATTTAGGCTCAGGGACCTCTACCCTTCAGTCTGCTGCCTCTTTGCCAGCATTATGATTACTGTTCCCACAACTTTTGGTGTTGCCAAGAGGGAAAATGGATTACCAAAGTGGACAATGGATTGGTGATTCCTAAAGGGTTTTGTCCATAAATAACAGGATAATGACAGGGTTGAAGTAATAAAAAAAAACATGATGGGTAACAACTATGAGTACAGTATATCCCATCTTTAGTGAACTATTTGGTTCCCTGGTCAATATACAATGTGTTTTGTAATAAAAGAAAGAAATCATCATCATCATCATGGATTGCTATACCCTGCCCTCACCAGAGCCAGCGGTCAAGATCTGTCAATGGGTCACAAGAGAAATAGGAGGGATCACAAGATAAGAAGTAAGAAAAACATACTTTTTCTAAGAAAATGATGAATAGTTTTTCTGTCTTTTCTCCAATCTTTCCTCATTTATTGTGAAAGACTGGATAGATTGACCTCCTCAGGCCTCTAAAGTCATTTCAAATGAAAAAGAACAGAAAATAACTTTGGTTGAACTGCCCACAAGTCATAGACAAAGGAACCACTGAGAAGAGATCACCAGCTAGAAAAGTTGTGAACCACTCTACTAAGAAAAGGTGAACCAGCTGGTGATTCACATGAGGTTTCAAAGTATTGCAGTATGAAGCTTCGGAACAGTTTCTTCTTATTGCCACATGGGGCTGCCAAAGTGCAAAATTGCTTAACGTAGCTTCAGTCTCTTAGATGGAAGACCTTCTCCTTTCTACTGTGTGTGTGTGTGTGTGTGTGTGTGTGTGTGTGTGTGTGTGTGTGTGTGTGTGTGTGTGTGTGTGTGTGTGTATGTGTGTGTGTCTGCACTGTGCAGTACGTGCACTGAGTAAGGTAGGCGTGTTTTCCTCCTAGTTCGTTTGATTATGTCTTTGTCCGTCATCAGGGGGCTTTTAAGTGCAGGAGCAGAACCGCGATCCCATGGTGACATAACGCTAAGACCCAAGCTCCACAGGTAATGTATGAGGCTGTGCAGTTTTTAAATAAGCAAGACTTAGATGGGAGCAGAACCAAAGAAAACACTATATATCTCAAAGCCAAGACTATAAATTTGTTAATGTGCTGGTGGAGAAAGAGAGAATGGGACTGCATACGAGGTACTAATTTGTGGACCACTGACAAAAAAGAGGGATGGACAGTCAGGCATTAAAAAGGAGCTTTGGCAAGACAAGAATTGGCCACTTGCCACTAATATATTGTGAAGGTTGGAAGATCTACAGAGGTGTAAAACAAACAGCAAGAGGTCAGATGAATATGAAAAAATTAGTGAGTAGAATACAAAAGAAAACCAAAACACATGATAAGAAATGAGGGAAAAAATGAGTCAGTCTTTCTTCTCACACATCTAAAGGAAAACATGTATACATATACCTTAATTCATAAAAATACTTACTTCCTCCTGCCAAATAAATTACCTCCCTATGCTGATTAGCGTAAAAGCAGCTGAATCATACTGTATAATAAACTCTTTACTAACCTGTTTGTTATTTCTGCCCATGACGCCTTTAGCAATTAATTCCAATCAATAAGAACTCTTAAGCCTTTCCTCATCTGTGTTGTTGATTTTCTCTCTGAGTGAGTACAAGACTTATCCAAAGTACACAAACAGGCCACAGTACAGAGGCAAGGAATCTGAACCTGCGTCCTACTGGCGCTTTTAATATCCTGCAATGAAATTTGGCTAACTGCGATCACTCTGGGCAGACACGCAAAATTTAGAAACTGTGTGTGTGTATGTGTGTGTGATAATATCTCATTACCTGAGTACTTCCTTTCATATCGATGTCCATCGCAAACAAAACACTCTCAATTACACCAGTGGCTTCTGTCTGTTTGCAATTTCTGCTTTTTAACACAAAAATAATGGATCGTATGTCCACTAAAGTATACTTTTTGTTTGCTTAACATTTTAATGCAATCCCCTTTTCTCATATCAATTCAAAGTCTGTGGCAACTTTCCTAATCATCCAGTCAGGTAAGGCTGAAGCTGCCCAACTCGTCCCCATCCTCTTTTTAAATGTAATTCAGTTGCTACCAGCTCCTGATGCTAATCCTGACATCTAACCACCACTAGCACAAGGACCAGCTACGATTAGAGGGGTGACTGTCAGGGGGTTACATTGTTGACCAATTCTGGAGCTTATCATCATTATCAATCATCCAGTGGAGGAATAAAACCTCCACAGATCAACAGTATCATTCATTTGCCCACTTTCATATGCACTCTTTCTTCCATATAGGGAGCACACTTAACAAGTGCCACAAGGTGGAGGCTTTCCTTGGTGAGAGCGGATTTAGTTTTGTCACAAAACACCGCAAAACTAAGACTGACCAGGATGTGATCATTAAGGTTTACAGGATCCATCTCAAAACCACCAGGCACTAAAGAAATTGCCATTTTGAAGCATCTGGATCCACAAAAGTGCAACACAGTGAGGTGCAATGCCTTTCATCTTTGATAGAGATCACATCTGTCTGGACTGGATCAAAATATGTAGGGGTTCAAGCAGCATAGAAGACACTAAGTTCTTACCATGAAAGAGGTGATTGTTTATCAGTTGGCCACAGCACTATCCCACTTTAGATCAACACGAATTGTGCATGCACCCCTCAGACTGGACAATATAATGGTTGCGAATCACCAGCAGCAGCCAATTAGAATGAAACTGATTGACTTTGGCTTAGCCCGTTATGTGTCTGCTGCTGTGGCTGGTGTCTGTGTACAGACCATGTGGTACAGAGCACCAGAGGTCATGCTGCACATTCCCTTGAGGCCTTCCATATATGGTGTCTGGGCCTCCAGCTGCAGAGCTGGCTTGGAGTGACTGACTATGACATGCTGAGATTTATCATAGAAACTCAGTGTCAGTCAGCTGATTATGTGCTAGATCATGGGATGGGAACTGACTGTTTTTTTCCACAAACAAAGCAACAGTTGACAGGTCTGGAGATTCAGGACCCCAGAGGAATTTGCTTATAAGATGAAGTACTAAGCTAGAGACACTAGATACCTCAGGCTCAAGTCTTATGGTAATGACACAGGGGACACCAGAGCGATCAGACCACGTTGGTCAACTTGGTCAAGAGGATGCTGAACCTGGATGCTGACCAGTGTATTAAACCTTAAAACTGTTGCTGCCAAATCAGAGGAGAATGACTCAAAAGTGTCTGGTGTTCGGCTTGAGATCAATGCTAAAGAGGACCTCTTCACATTTCTCTGCTTATGTAACATGTTGAATGAAAGAATGCATCCACCTTCCATCAGTGTCTATCCTATTCTCTCCTGATTGAAATGCTAATGTTTTCTGCATTGCATTTCACCATATGTATCATCTGTGCAATGTCCCTTTAATTTGATACTATTTATGATGAAAATATTTACGTATGGTGAAATATGGGTACACTATTTTGGTAATAAAAAGACACATAAACTACGTGTTACCCACCACTAACTCTGTGGCTTCCATGATTTCTCAATCCATTGGTGTTTATGTGACGCGTTTTGCCCACCTAAAAATCACATGACAAAAACCACACAGGAAAGCAATGTTCCAGATAAACACACGCAAGGAACATGTGTGTGTGTGTGTGTGTGTGTGTGTAATGCAGCGTTTACAGTTGCTGTATGTATTTACATTATTCTAAAGTTATACATTTTATATGTCCATGTATTTATTGCTTCTGCTCTTGAAGTGAGGGGGCGAGTGGAAAGCAAAACAGAGGTGAATGAGCTGCTTGTTTACTTTCCAGCGCGAGTTCGAGAGGCAGATAAGAAGCTAGCAGTCTCCATAGAAATAGAAACCCTTTTTCGGTGCCAGGGTCCAATTTCACCAAAACCACAAACTCAACAGGAATACAGAAGAGGGTGAATGAAAGAGAGGAAAATGAGAGAAGTGATGGGGAATGAGGGAAAACAAATGAGATTCATTTTGACTTATCTTAAGCATTTCGAGATATAACAAGTTAGAGGCAACTGATTAACCACAGCATATGCATGGTGATGAAACATAGGCCTGATTTAGAGTTTTATTGAACTGTGATGTCACCTTTCTAACTATTTGCTTGGTAAAACTACAAATATTGGTCTGCACACAACAGTTGTTATGTCAATAAGCTGCTTGGGCAAATTCATACTCATATCCTGTGCACTTAACCATGTTTTCACTCAGGTGTTTTTATGTGTTTACAGGGAGATACTAAAGATAGAAGCCTGGTGTTTTTCAGGTTGCTCAAATTTAATGAGTTCAATGAGTGATGATGTAAACATTCAAATCAAGTCAGAAAAGCTGGGTGAATTTCATATAAGTATCTAATCTTCAGCTTTTGGAAATTATAAAGGGCTTTTTTTTTTACTGTTATCTGACATTACCCAGACTTAACAATTATGAGAATATAATATAATCCACACAATAATGAAAGGGAAATGAAGATAGTTGAAGCCAAGATCATTTTCCCTGCGTTTTAGTTCATACCAAGATTTCAAGTGCTTGTTGTTGCTGCTTTGGACACACTGCACATGTGGAAGTAGTCAGGTTACAGTAGCCAACATGTGTTGATCTTGGGACAAAATTAAATGGAATTATTACTTTTTTTTTTTAAACTAATTTTAATAATGAAATGAATGCTTTTCTAAAGAGTTAATGTGCATCGTGACATACACCATACCCCTTTTCCTACAAAGTTTTTAGAAGTTAATCGTTTGCATTCCTGTCAAAAGAATAAGGACCGACTTTGCTTTAAGACGCGCCGCTTTCATGAAATGAGAAACCATTTTGGATCTATGTGAATCACACATGCCATTTTAATTTTAAAAAGGCTTATTTTGCAGACAGAGGATGAGTTTGCAGCTATGAAGAGGAAGATAACCCTAACTCTTGATAGGGAGAGTGTTCACGTTTATTATAGAGAAACTTGATTTGTTCAAAATGTACAAAAAGTACAGAAAGGCCTTAATGAGAATATTAAGCAAACCAAACAGACACAGACACTGACATTAGTTATATTTGAATATAAATAAAGCTAGTACAGGTGAGAAAGCATCTGGCACTATGGCACTGTTCTCACAACCCTAAAACTTGCACTGGGCATCTACTATTGCTATGTATTTAATGGCAAATTACTTTTTGACTGATTGTATTGTCGTAGGGTTTTGGGAAAGTTGATGGATGGGTTCTACAAGTGAACCAAAGACAAATGGACATGTACAGCCGGTACCTGGGAGACACGGCGTTCGCATATTTAGCCAGAGGTAGTGAAAAATGTACATGAAACGGTCCTAATCCTATATTGGCTGGAGCAATCACCTCCATAAAAAGGGTGGGGGAAAGAAGAAAACTCCTGGCCGTTAGATTTATAGACAGAAAACAGGCCCTGTGTGACAAGAACCTGAAGCTAAGAGCAAGCAAATTCACAATCCTTCATCACCAAATTGGGAGTTATAAATTCACTGGGTTTTTAATAGGCTGTCGGCACAGCAGTTTACCAGTGCAGTACATGTATATAATGCCATCTCATGTGGAGCCCCAAATTTTGTGTATGACAGTGCGTGTTTTTCTTTATGTCTATGTCTTTTTATATGCATGTGTTCTCACCATTACATCCCTGTCTGTGCTCGTCATGCCTCCATGTACGTCTTTATATCTCTGTGCCCGTCTCTTTCCTTGTGTCTGTGTGAACGAGTGCATTCGTTCATGCGTGTGTGGCCCTGCAGTCAATGGCCCGTTGCATTTTCCCTCGATAGCCGTGAAGTGGGGAAATGACCTTTAATATGCCCAGCCTTCTCCCCCAGTCCATATTAATGTTAATCTATCAGACTTGGAGGCTCCCTCGCCATACAACGCCGCCAATGTTCCCAGGGCCTTGGGGTGCAATCAGTGGTGTCGAACCAAGCGCCGCTCACTGTAAGGGTGGGAATTTAAAAAAACACACGCACCGCATGATCTCTTGCTGATTTTTTCAGCTAAACAAGCCAACTCCAAACACCAAAGCAGCCGCAGAAGGCATCAGTGTGCTCAAGGAAAGATGAGAAAAAAAGGAAGAGGACAATAAAGGGGGAGAGGGTTAGAGGTTGAGTTGTGATGGGGCAGGCTGGGAAAAATCAAGGTTAAAAAGTTTAGAAGGGCACTATTGCAACGGTTATTTAGTTCATATGATAGTTTGGTAAAAAAGTTGTCAGTCTTTGAGCAAAGGACTTCTCGATTGGCTGTTGATTTTAGCCACACTCCCCTTAGGTACTGCGGTTAACACTACACCGGTAAAGCTGTCTGTTCTCACACACTACATGATATGATTTGCAGTTATGACCAGATTGGATTTACATAGAAAGTTTTCATGTTTGGTAGAATGGGTTCTTGATTTCAGACAGGTAGACAAAAGCAGGCAACTCATTTTTAACCATGTAAAAAGAGTATAACATATGCACTTGATAGCTATAAATATATAGACAAATAAATAAAGATCATCCTAAAAGACAAAGGCTAAAGCTGCATAGCATTAAGTCAGAAAATCATTATAGAAAATAATGATAAAGACAAAAAACTAATGAATAAACAGCATTGTTCTTCAATTGCTGCGTATAACTCTTAAATCATAGTACTAAGGTAAAGAAACATTTAAGATCAGACTGCTCTTCCTATTGTATTTTTTGGTTTTATGAAGGCTACAAAAAAAAACCCCACCACCCTCTGGATTGTTTATACTGCAGCCCCATGCACACAATTTCAGCATATGGGGAGCTGCAAAGTGATGGTTATCAAGTAAAACTCCCATTCTTTTTTCCCATAGACAATGTTACCTGACACTTAGAAATCATTATAAAATGTCATAATTCTGAGATTTACCTTAGAATTTTGTCACTACAAGGAACTTTTTGTACTAGGAAGCTTCATGAGTACAGCCACTTTTTCTTTGATTAATAAAAAAAAAGTTTCAAGCTTTGGGGTGGATTTTAGCTATGACTTCCAAGGTGTATTCTGGGAGTCATCTAATCACTGGTTGGAAAATTCTATTATATGCACTGCTGGCGTTGGGCAGAATTTGACATTCATTTGTAGGTTCTGGCTTAATTTTGGATGAATTCACAAACGGTGTAAATGTTATTCCCAAACACAACAACAGAGAGTTTCAGATCTGCTACTGCAAATTTGGTCCTCTGACTGGCTTCCACTGCAACAGCGGCAGAGACTCATGGGTCTTGTAGTAGTTAGAGCCATTCGTCATGCAGTAATGATGGACCAAATGTGATTTTTCCAAACAGAAGTTGACATAACTCGTTCTGAATACCATAAACCTACAGGGTTGTTACTCCAGTGTTTCAATCACCAGTAAAATTGAGGATATTGTGTTAAAAGTAATTGAAATGGGAATACATAACGGCAAAAAAACACTTTCAGAACCAGCTGTGGCAGACAAGCCAGCAGACAACCAGTCAGTTGGACCACAGCTACAGTAGGACATTGTGGACACTGGTCAGTTTCCATGGACAAATGTGTTTACCTGTGTTAATATTTATCCCACCATGGGTTGGTTAAGAAAAATTTCATTAGGGTTATGCAGGAATCTCTCAAAAGTTTAGGGCCAAAGAAAATATGCAAATAAACATGAATTCTTCATTGATGAAGAGCTAACAAGTACAGCCCGTTCCATTTTAAAGGTCTGAGGCTTGCGGTCTCTAGTGACCGCCTGATTTGATTTGAGAGTAATCAGTTCAGAAATGTGTACAATCTAACTTCTCCATCTTAAACTTGGCTGATTCTGAATGGATTTCTGTCCCACTATTCACCACAAAATAAGGCAAAACTAGGTTATAGGATGGATGATGCAGGTTTAAGTCTGAGGTTTGTGGTATGGTTTAAAGTTGTGTTTGCGATTGTGACTGAGGCCACAGACCAAATGTAAAGAGACAGTAAGTAAAGAAAGAAGAGTACTAGAGAGTAAAAACTATTATCTGGCAATGAATGACAAAAAAATGTAAAAACTCCCAGAAATGTTGATGCATATATTGCCTTAACTTGTCTGAATGGAAGACAAAATTCCACTGATTCCACGAGGAGGGACATGGAGCGATGGGCAGAAAGTGAAAAGAGAAATAATTTCTGCCACCGACAAAAATAAACTCTGAGGCCATTACAGTTTGGATGGATGAGAGAAGAATGAAAGAAAGAACGAGAAGAAAAACATCACTTGGGAGGTCATTAGGTGCTGTTCAGTCAGTGCTACGAGTCCAAAGGTGGATTAATGTTGGATGGGGGTAGAGCTGGTTGTGGACATGGAGAGAATGGGTTTGGTCATTTGGGTAATCTCTGTGCAGATCTGGCCACTTACTTGGAAAGTCAATGCTAAGTGCAAGTTGGGAGTAGCAGTTTCGAGGGAGGTTTGTGGAAACAAACTGCTAATGTGTTTTTTATTTGTGGCCGGGAGATCTTATCAAGATGCATGGGATAAACTGTTTGGACTGTTTGGAAATCACTCTCCCTTAACCTAAAGTCCAGTCTTTCCCTTTTTCTCTCCCAATCCTGGTTCCTATAGCCATATACAATTCAAAGACTTTTCCATAACCATAATTTTGTGCCTATGTTTCAATGTCTATTTCCTATATTCTCTTTCCTTACTTTTTTTTTTTTTAGCCCCAATGAGTCCTACAACTTAAAAGTGCTCATGTAGTTGGACAACTCATGACAGTTGTATGACTTGGATGTGTGAGGATTCAAAATACTGTGCATTGTCAATATAGCTCTATATAAATATATAAATGTAGGTCAGCCTTGACTGACGTTGCACATCCACGTTTGCTTTCCAGGCATTAATTGTATTATAGAGCCAAGTCAAATATTTAAGAACTTTCAGAAAACGCTAAGGTTTATCGGATGTAATTAAGAATTGTATGTTGCTAGATGTTGATGATGCTTGGTACTTCCAGGAAATCTATGCATATAAATAAACACATATAATTAGAGAGTGGGATGTGGTTTGTCTAGTAATTAGCAAAAATATTCGGTACGTTTTCCAAAAATGACAAATTGTTATTTTTACTGTTTAGTTTGTGTACAGATTAAACAAATAAGAAACAATGTATAGTAAGTCCTAAAAACTTTGGTATGCATATTAGAATTTTGGAGGCGCCAAGCTAGCCATTTCCCCCTGCTTCCAGTCTATGCTAAGGTATGCTAATCGCCCACCAGCTCCAGCTTTAACTTAGACCAGACATGAAAGTGGTATCAATCTCCTCATGCAATTCCTGAGAATTCCACAAAATTTCCTCAACGATTTGGTTTGTACAACCTTATAATACCTTATAATACAGTGAGTATAATGTGAATTACAAAATACATTCTTATTTGTTTCCGTAAAGTCTGTTATGACCTGACATTCCCAGAAAAAGTCAGAAATTCTGCCACTGTCAATAAATTTAATGGCAGTTCAGAGGCAAAGTTTGGGCCCCCTGGAAAGCAGCTAAAAAACGGCTCCAACAGAATAATCCTTGTTGTAATCTATGTTCCACAAGGCCCTTGTCCAGTGACTCATGCATCAGATGACCCCGATTCTGGCTGTTCTTTCCAATTAAGTACTTTGCAACAAGCCTTACAAGTTTTATAAGCAGTTCATGCAACAGATGTATTTGACTTGACTCAGCCTTGACACATCCTGACTCATGTGCTAGTGGCTGCTTAAAATTGTACACACCTCTCCCTGAAGACTATCATGACCATTTCTTTATCTTCTGTTTCTTTCCTGCCCCCTTCAATATTTTCCCTCAATATTATTTTTCAGATCAAAATAGACATTCTCCTTTGCGTCAAACCATCTGACCAGGTGGTTCAATACACCAGCTCCTGCCGTCACTCCACACTTCACCGCTGCAGTGTTGCTGTCTGGTTGTCATGGAAACCAGCATGGAAGGTCCATGGAAGGCCCCCGTTTGCCGTAGCGGGGCCCTATGCTCCGTGTGCCTGCGACGGCCAGGAGCCCGTGGTTTGTTATGGCGTGTCGCCACCCTCGGCGAACCACACGGCCTCCTGTTTGTTTGAACAAGGCCCCTGATGCCCGCCTGTTCTCTTGCTGTGGCGGACAAAAATGAAATGTAAAAAGCTGTCAAAGCTCAGCTGTCACTGGGAGAAAATGGTCGCGGAGAAAAAGGAAAGAGTGAAACAGGCTATGAAAAAAAAGTACAAAGCAGGTTAGGTAGAAAAGAGGGTTAAACTGGGGTATAAGGAAAGAGGAATAAAGACATGAACACAAATGAAAAGAGAATGGAGGTGCAATAGATGAATAGAGAAGGAGAGGGAAGAGGTAATAAAGATGGACAGATATAGTGCTTGCACAGTGGATGAGGACAAATGCAAATGTATGTCAGGAGGACAAGTGAAGTCTGTCACTACTGCGGCAGGGTGGGCCACTCCCGTTTCCATGACTAATTGAAATCTTCCACTGGACTGTTGAGGTCTCGCTTCTTTCCGACGCCACCCGTCTCTCTCTTTTTGCTTCTCTGTTATTTTCTCCCACCCTTCCTTCAATCACAAATTGTATCCTTAAACATGGACTGTGTAGTATATTGAGTGCATTTTTATGTTTTAGGTCATGTGATATACTCCAGTAATTTCATCCAAATTTCTATTTCTTTCAAATTATACATACTGTAATGCAGTGTGTTGTGATGGATGTTGCTAAAAAAACTGATGCAATATAGTAAAATATTTCAACTATACAAATTTTTCAACATGGTGCCATATCTGCCATATAAACCACTTTCACCATTTGATGACATTGAGACATGTGACGATAGGAAAAGCACAGGTGTAAAAGATAAAGTGAATGATGGCTGAATTCTGTTTAGCCGCTGGTCCTGGTATTGTACAGTGTGGCAGTGAATCAGGGTCCTAGCTGGTTTACTGCCACACTGTCATGGTTTACAGGGACACTTGAATACAACAGAACCCTCATTAAATGTAACATCTAGCAATAGTAACATCTGAGCTATTCCTTCCATGAGAAGCCAAAATGTCATATGTGAAAAAAAGGCATGTAAGTGACTGGAGATATCCCAAAAATTGATGCTATGCAATAAGATCAAAGAAAAGAGGGTGATTGGGAGGCAAATCTGGGATGTTGATGAATAAGTTTCTTCCCCAACCTGGACTCAGGTCCCCAAACACTCATCAGTCATATTGTCACACTATATTACTCAGTCAGGCTGAACGTATTCTGTTTGTAGGATTGATTGATATATTGACTTTTACTGTGAGACCATAGAGTTTCGTCAACTGGTTGAGATTGTCTGCACTGTTGGTACCACTGTTTGTTTCCTTTAAAATCAAGCAAATATCATTTTTTAAAGTTGTCCATTGGTTGAGACTAAACAGGCTCTAAAGGGCAATGTGGAAAACCGGTTTGCGATACGGCAATATGAGATTTACAGGATTTTTTTTACAGGACACACATTTGTTTACCCGCTAATGAAAAGCTTAAAAGATTGATATCACTGTCATATCCATCTGTTAAATATTAATCTACAGTCTGGAGACGGTTAACTTAGTTTAGCATAGCTTAGCATTAAAATGAAAACAGGAAACGGTTAGCAAAGCTTTGTTCAAGCTCTCTAAAGCTAACAAATGAACAATGTGAGCTTTATAGGGTTGAATTTTGTACGTTTGGTACTTTTGGGTAGGGCCAGGCTTGTAGTTTCCTCTCGCATCTATTATTTTTCTACTAATCTACTACTGGGTATAGCTTCATATTTAGTTCACAGACATGAGACTGATATCAATCTTCTTATCGTATTCTTTGCGAGTAAAGTGAACAGCTTTTTCCCAGCTTTTCCTTTACAATGAACACATGCATATTCTACAGTGCCACTGGAGGATACAGTATATGCAGGATCGGTAGAAGCAGGGGGCTCCCAATCAACAGCAGACCAAATAAATTCCATGTTGATATCTCTTTCCATCTAAAATTTACCATTAACTTTAACAAGATGTTCTGTGTGAGTGAGGGGCCACACATATGCATGTTAGTGAGTCCGGGTGTGTGTCAACCCTGCAGCACCCTGGTGCTATATGCTAGCAGGCGGTAGAGGAGGGGTCCAGTAACGGGTCAGTAGCCTATACAGACACCGAGGGGTCTATGTAACACACACCCCACAGAACATAAGTCTGCTGGGGCACAGCTTGATCCTCAGTCTCCCTGCTTGACTGACTAAGCCACATATTTATCGCTTACCCCGGTGTGACCGTGGCTGTTGCACCAAACATGTCAACTGTAAGGTGATTCATATCAACTGTATATTTTGTGTCCAGAAATCAGTGATTAATTACCTTTTAATCAGGCTATTAAAAGTCCAGTCAAAGCTATAAGAGCAGCCTTCCATGTATTCAACGCGTGTGTGTTGGAGACCAGTAGTGGACCGGGTCAAGTTTCTTCAAGCAAGAACCCGCTCTCCATTTATCTCGGGTTGAGCGGAGTGCTTGGAGGTTGAAACCCAAACACAGAAGATTTGAGAGAAGGCACAAGAGCATGAAACACGATTAAGTTTCAACATGCTACAAGCGAAAGCTGCTATTTTATTACACTGCCTGATCAAATTTATAAATTGAATTAGGTGTCTTTTATCAATCCAGACAGCTATTGATTTCATCTCAGAGGGGATACTCGGGATGCAGTGGGGGTTATATGTGTACGGGTGTGAGATGATGGAAAAATATTAAAAATAGAAACGTTTATGCCGTGTTTTGCTGCGGTATACTACTTCCATATGGATCTTTCAGTTGTTTTTTTGTACATGGGAGAGAGTCAGTCAAATTCAGACCTCAACTTTTATCATGTTAGAACATCTCACGCTTTTTATGTGATTTTTGCCAGAAGTTGTTTAACATGTTGTAGCAAGTCCCATCATCTTTTATATCTTCTCTACTCTGTTGTATGGCAACTGATGATGAAATGTGTCTCCAAAGGTACAGTCATTAGGACAAAGATATATCATTTTGAATGACAAGTCCTAAAAATAGAACATGTTTCCATGCTCTGTACCATCTTCTCACATAAGTCATGTATTTACCTGCAACTGGCTGAACCCACACACAGATTAGCATGATGATACTAGCAGGTCTTGTATGATGTCATGGATTAGTTTGAAGCTTCTACACTAATCTTGCTCCAGGTTTTTTACCTTGCGTGAGTGCTGCATTAATACAGCTGTTCACATTTGTTGCAATGGTTTTCATGTAGTGAAGACATTGTAATAAAACTGAATCCTGTGAGTGAACTTTAAGTGTTCAGAAGGCTTGGAGTTCACATTGAGTTCAGATACAGCAGCCCCCTTAAGCATCCTATTCTCATTGGATAGCAATCAGCTCTTTTGGTTGGGTAAATTAATTGGTGTATTGGCTTGTTTACTTTCTCTGCATGTTCATGCCAGGGAGTTAGATGGATATGTTTGGGATGAATGTGTCTTTCTGGCTGTATAGGGAGTTGTCTCCATGAATTCATATGTTATATATTTTGTGTTTGTTTGTGTTCATATAAGAGCATGTAGTACTTTAATAGGTGTAACTTGGCTTTTTAGTCGACGTGGTGATCTGGGCAGTCTTGTTGTTGTGACAGCCTTATTGTTTTTTTCTTTCTGGTATAGTTGTGGAATTCATAAGGTGATACTTTCTAACAAGCAAAAATAATCTAAGTAGTCCATTGGTTGTCTTTTGAGACTAAAAGCGTTCTCACCCCTGCCATGTTTACTTCGGTTGAAATGAACCTTGGAGCATTTCCCCCCCTGGTGCAGTTCATTTGGGCAGGTGTGAGAACAACAGTCACTCTGGTGCAGTCTAAAACAACTAGACTACCTTGTTGTAGACGTAGTCCTTGTTGAACTCCAGCATGGTTCTTCTGTGGTATGAACATGAGCCGACCTAGACCCGACCCAACTGCACAAAGCATTGCATATTTTTTGGATTAAACCAGCTACCATAGCCAGCTGCACTGTGGATTAAATGTATGTGTTCAATATGTGCTCCCTTCTCCTCTTTAGCCAACTGAAAGCAGCATGTCTTCTTAGCTTAATGTGAAGCAGTGTTGGATGGTGGGGGAGGGCGGGCAACATGAAGGTGTAGCAGGCCAAATTAAACTGTGGCAGTTAATACATTAATAGGAAACCCTGCGCAAAGTAATATATCGTTGTCTAGACATTGTCTTGGAAGTGTGTTCAAATGTGCCATACTGCAATTATGAAGATATGCCATTTCTGCCAATGGTACATTTTTTGATAGCTGTTCTGAAAGACAAAAAACTGATTTGCACTGAGACTGGTTTGAAGCCCAGACTTTCTGTTAATAGTCGGCATTATTCTTTATATTTGGATCCAGGATACTCCAAATGAGGTGTGCAGGGTGTTACCTTTCACTCTGGAAACACTCTGCGCTATCTCAAACTGAAGCTAACGCTAGCTTACTGGTGCACAGTTTGGCGAACATTAGTTACTTTAGCTAAATTGTGCTAACAGGGGAGGTATCTGAAACATTGTTACAATAGTCCAACGTGCGTGTTCGATGGCATTACATGGCATCAAAGATACTATTAGTCTTCAAATCTTCCTAAATGAGCAATAATTTCCAAAATTACCACCAGCAGACTTATTGGAGTGCCTGGTTTTAGCAATTGATACCATGATGACTCTTTGGAAAAAATACTGGCTTTATATTTCTAAAGAGAAGTTGATGCTATTTGAATGGGAGTCATTTGGAGCCAACATCTAGCAGCTATCAGTGGCATTGCACTTTAATGTACTTCCACACTGACTTCAGCCTCAAGCTGTGGTAGTTTCCACTTTTTTCTGACAGATACAAATTGCAAACTTTACAAACAGGGATGCTGATTCGATCACAAACATCATCACACAAACGCTGCAGCAACATAAATTAAATACAAAGAGAAGCTGAGGTGTCTTATTTGCCTCATTAAGTGCAATGTAATCCATTTATCACTTAGTTATGTACAATTTTTCTTTTTTAAATAATGTGTTAAATAAATTAGAAAACACTGGGATTAAGCCTTGAGTAGCAATTTCCTCATCTCAAATAGATCTCAAGTCTTTTACCTTGTGGTGCAGTACAAAAAGACACTGAAATGCAAAACCATAATCAGACTACCACTGTTTTTCTGTATTTTTCAATTGTGAGGACTTCAGTCACAATTAGCATCTGTTCATTCTATACATGGGCATTATCTGACTATAATATAGTGTAGGCAGACAGCGGTATTGGATAAATCAGATCAATTATTAAATTATCAAGAAGATTTATTTGTGAAGTGGGGGCAGGCATCCTTCATACTCACAATGGTATGAGGGTTTCAGTGGTTTAATATCATTATTGTTGCATCCAATGAGAGAATTAAGGAAAGTGTCTTTCTTTTTCATATCATTGCATTTTAAGTCATTGCTGTTCTTCTGCAATGATGCTTCACCCTCTCACACACTAGATGCCACTTCACCATCGTGGCTCTTTCTGTAATGGTCCTGTAATGTCTGAATAAAGTATGTTGTGAAGTATGTAAGTATGTTGTGTCTGAATGACGAAAACACATTAAAAAGGTAGATGAAACTAACAAAATTCCTATTAATAACATTTAGGTACACTTATTTAGTTTCAAAACTTAACAGTAGAATCCATTGAAGTAGTTTCACTTTGTATTTCTGTGAGGCTGAAAAACTTCAGTCTACACTCCTACACAGTTGGGTGATATTCAACTTTAAAAACATCACTGCCCAAAGAGGAAGTAATATTATTTTTCCTTAACATATTGACCAAAATATATTATTTTATTATTCCCCTCATACTTTTTAGTTTTTTTTTTTTATAAACCAAAAATTAGTTGAAAAACTCATTTAATTTTTACAGGGCCTGTGCAGCCTTGTTTATCACTGTGTCCATGGAAACGACGATGAACACAGCTATAAATGTATGGTTTCCTTACACAGGAAAGAAAGTCTGTTTATTATCTGATACCTACATCACTGCATAAGTCATAAATGTTCAGACAAGCTTAATATTTTGTTATTTGTGGTGCTATGTGAACTGTGGCAGCTCTGCATAGAAGTGTGTTCAGTCACACACCATATGTCTTGCCTTGCATTTGACGACACTCTGCTTGTATGATTAATTATTTTTAGAAATTCTCCATTTTATATAAAAAAAAACAGGGGCAATAGTCTGAAAACACAAAAATATTTTCCTATACTCATCCAAACCTGTCAAAGGTGTCACCCCAACTTCACAAAAATGCAAATGCACAGACACAAAGCTCATACACACACTCATAACAGAAACACACATGGCAAACAGAAGGTACACCAACACACACACGCCCACTCAAGCACTTCCCCCAGCCCTGTGTGGCACCCGGGGGCCTCTCTATGCCACCCCCTCTGAACTCTGATTGGTCAGCAACAAGTGTGTGTGTGTATGTGTATATGTGTGTATGTGCTGTAGCGTGTGGCAGTGCGTGAGTTGTCATGACGTGGTTTGCACAGCTCACTGCTCACATACTAAACTGTACCTGCCACATTATAAATCTTTGGAGCGAGAGGCAGAGAAGGTAAATAAGAGCGGCAAAGTAAGGGTGGACTGGAGCTGGAGTGAGGGTGTATGTGCGTTATTATGTGTCGCATTGGTTTTATGCAGAGGTGTATCATATTCTTGAATTATCTTGCAACGAGCAGGTGGAAGCTGTTTAGGTCGAGGCGGTTTTGTTGGTACCTGACCAAAAAAGACAGCCGACTTTCAATTCCAGAGGGAGCGTCTGTTTTTTTGTTTTTTTTTTCATAAGTTGTTGGAAAGAATTCCAGCGTCTACCTGCCTCGCCTGTGGTGTAATGAGATGAAATTATTCTCCGACTTGACTGAGGACGGCATCATTTAGTCAGTCAGCGTTGGGGATCTGGCAAGATGCCTGAGAGACGCTCAAACTGCGTTAACCTCGCACTCATCACCGCGCCTGTGTTTTCACTCTAAATATTTCACACACACAAAAAAAAAAAAAAAAAAAGCAGAAAAAGAGCCTCTCCAATTAATTGCCATTTACATATTCCTGGCTACAGCTTCCAGATGGGTTTGGGAGGGGGTGGAGTTAGGGTGGAATCTTTGGCGAGGAAAAGAGACGCCATTTCAGTCGCCACGCCGATTATTTGTTTAGGTCATTAATAATTCCCAAGGTGCTACGATTCATTTTGATAATTGCCAAATGAGTAGAACTGCTGGAAGCTGTAAGGAGGGACAGAGAGAAAGGAATTGGAGGTGTTCTCACCATGACTACAACACACACACGCACACACGCACACACGCACACAGACACACGCTTCTCCTGTGGTGACATTTACTGGTAAACAGTCCCAAGATTAGTTGCAGTTTATTTGTTTTCAGGTGACTAATGCTGTCAGTTTGGACGCAGGCTGCTGGATAACTGTGCTTTACACTGTGTCACCTGCTCCACAGCACAGAGTGAGAGAAGGGATAGGGGGGATAGAATGAGACATCAAGAAAGCGAGGTATAGTAAAAGCGGAAGGTGGAGATGGTGACTGAGAAAGGAAGGTACCCACATGAGTATACAGAGAAAAGTCAAGCTGAAATTTGAATTGTCCTCATTTTTTAAAGGAGATATAAAGTCTAATGAATCCCCAGCTCCCCAGCACAAAGTTTTTTCATATTTAAGAAGAGGATAAAATCTTTCTCAACATATTTATGGTATCAATCTCTGAGTTTCAAGCCCCTGGGTGGGCATTTCTCTCTACAGCCGTTGACTGACACCAGTGAGCTGATGTGTTGGAGAAGTGCTGTCACACTCAGCGTTACCTTTCGTCACATTATATTGACACCTACTCAGTTACTGACAGCTCCTGCACACTCAGTGTGGTGTTCTTCACACTTCATACAAAGAAGTATTTTAACTAGATGGGCTGACTTGTCGTAGTTATCTCTTTTTAAGATGAGTTTTTTGGCATTTGTTCCTTTATTTGACAGAAGTGTTGAGAGAGATAAGAAAGGGTTTAGTTTTGGGGTTAGTTGCACTACGTAGTGGTAAAGTGGTATGTCCAATTAGACACTAGCCATTTAGGGCACTCCACTGTCTCAATCATGGGTCCAAATGTGCAACGGGTAGTACTTTAACCTCAGCACATTACCCCGTGATTCAAATCATAACACACAGTAACAAATGTGCTGTGCCACAGATTAAGGTCATATGTGGTACAACGCAATGATTAACAACATTGGTCCCCAGTTTGTTATTGTGCTCTACCACTTTTAACATGAACATCAGGGTGAAAATAAGGACAACGTGTTAAATAATGAGGTAAATCTCTATTAGATAAAAGCAGTAGCTGCAGACTGTTCTCAATGCTCGTGACATATTTCTTTATATGGTCATCTGCTACACACAGAGTACTCAAGTTCACTGCTCTGTTTCGCTAACATGATGGCGGTTTACACCAGTCACACCAATTCTCAAGTTGAGTTTAGCTAGCATACTGGCAGGCAAAGTAAAATAAGTCTGTTCCTCTTTGTACTTTTCCTCCCAGCATTATTTTTAACTGATCCACTGAATAAAGAGTTCCAAATATCTCCTTGTGTTGTTGCGTGTTTCTTTTAAATGTATCACTCAATACTTAGTTATTTAGTATGAAGCAGTAAAGCAGGGAATGTTGGGTTTGCATTGGTGGTAACTTAACACAACTCTGATACAGTTGCCCCTCTTCCAGCTTCTGGAAAGCTGGCCAATAAGAACAGAGTGGGCTCATCGGAAGGGTGCCTTAAAGAGACAGGAGCTAAAACTGCCTGTTAGAAATAGAGGCTGAACTGAGGGGCTGCATGAAGGGCAAGTATACAATAAATAAAGAGTTTTCTGAGCTGTGAATCATGCATATCTGCTCTAGTGAAGTCCCAGAATAAAGACTTACAGCTGGAAATGAGCAAAATAGATCCACTTTAATTTCCTGTGTGGACATTGGAGTGGACATGGTGTGCCTGCCTTCATAGACGTTGGACCAATCAAATATTTACCAATGCTGGAATTTTTAGTTGGAGAAAACAAATGTGGAGAAAAAAAATCTAATTTCTTCTTTTTTTTGTAATTACGCTAAAGTCCTAGGCACACAAAATATATATTTGTTTCTTTGTTTCTTTTTTTTTGTTTTTTCTCTTAATCAAATCTGCTAACTTGGCCAGTTGATTGTATTCGCTGTGGTTTTATTTGTGCAGCCTTGGGTTGAAAATCTGAATGTAGAACTGTTTTTTTTAAAATAGCTTCTGAACTTCCAATACCATAGAATAAATAATTAATGGAGATTGTATTGTTTTAAACATGTGGTATTGAAAAAGTATCTAAATATCAATACTTTTGACAGTCTTAAATTACACTTTGACAAAATAAGCACACAAGTGGAAAACAAATGCCAGGGAAACATATTTCTTAGGAAGTTCTAATTTCAGCTCAATTTTAACTTATTTACTCACCTAGTCTGGTTTCGTTTTAAATCTGGTACTCCCGTATTAAACTTTTAAATGTGTTACTGTGGCACCAAAATGTCTCACCCTTACCAACACTTCTGGGATCCATCATATGTGCAAACTAAGTCCAACAGCATCAGTTCTTTTTTAACAAACAACATGGCGAGCAGTACTTTCAGGATCATTGTGTCCTTCCCTTTTACTAACCTCCAGCTCGGTTTAAGGTGGGCTGCTGCTTTTCAAACTATTTTGCTCGCAGGCTGTTCTATCTGCGATTTATTTATTTATGGCAACAGGGTTAGATTCAATCCCTAGGGTATGAACAGTGCATGTAAATAACCTAATCCAAATAAGATCTTAAGCAGAGTGTGGCCAAAAGCTGGCCTACTCTGTGCACGTAAGCTAAAGGCACAGAGAGAGAAACAGCGATGTTGTCATAGAACGTGGAGTCAATAAGAAGCAGCATGAGGAGAGGGTGGAAGAGGAGAAGGAGGAGGAGGAGGAGGAGGAGGAGGAGGAGGAGGTGAGTAAAACATGAAGTCATGGCCCTCACAGTGAGATCCCAGTTCTCAGCTCTACGTTTGATTCCTGTGGGAGCAGAAGACAGCGACTTTCCGGCTCCACGGCTGACTACCGTACGGTGACTGTGATGTTCCACATGTGGCGGCAGACCTTGTCTACCAGCCGCCACTGCCACTGTCGGTCAGTAAGAGCCACGCTCACAACACATACAGGGACGTACTCACGGCCAAGAGAAGCAACTGTCAAGGTGCTGACAACCAAAATGATAGTTTCCATTTGGCCTTTACCATTGTGAGGTGAGATTGCATTTTATTGGCAGGGTTAGTGTTCGGGAATAAGGATAGAGTAAGAATTTCCAAGCACATGTTCGACCCACTGAACAGCTTTGACTATGACCCCCTACATGACAGTTGTCCCAATTAATCCCATCTGAGAAGATGATATCAGACACTTATATAACTATCTTTCTGCTGGTAGGGTGGCAGGACACTAAAAACTAGGATCAGCACACTCATCATTGTACATCCTCTAAAGTCAGAGAGTTTAATAGAAGATCTCTGTACACCAGTTGAGGGCTTTTGGTGGTGGACCTCATTTTACGCAACATCCTGCTAATTTTGGCTTAACCCAAGAAAGTAAAGATGACATAAAACATCCACCACATGATGCTTTGTAATGTGGTCTCTGTATGTTAAACTGTACTTATTTGGGTGCAACCTGTGGCTAATGGCGAGACACTTTTCTATGTAATTACGTCCACTGAGTCAGTTCACTGGCTTTAGGAGTCTTCTTTACTTGTGCTACTGTTATACTATGTTCTACTGTTACCAATTTAGGCATTTAAATTTCTCAATAGTAAAACAAGAAAAGGCGTTTCTGGTTTTGGTGCCATTCCTACTGGTCATATAAAAGTGACTCGAGAGAATCTTGGGAAATGTAGGGAAATTCAATGTGCTGTTATTCCATAATTATCACTTGAAGCCACAGTGGTTAATGTTACACTGCTCACTTTAAACAAAATGGCAAAATGTGTGAATAATAAGGGGAAAAATGGCTGCGATATATAGAAAATCATGTTCACATGCTAAGAATAGTGTGTGGCCTTTAGAAATGAGCCCCTTTTGGGAGAAGCAGTAGTAGTGGTGTCCTTGACTTTTCCACTTCCACAAAAGCACTGAGAAATGAAATGCCTCCTCACGTGCAGCTCTAACCGAATTGACGTTCAAGTGTGTTTAAAGCTAAATGAATGTAGTCTGTGCATAGAAACACACACACACACACACATATTCTGAGTCATCTGCTGTGGCATTGCTCTTGGCCGACCACCAGGGAAGCCGGGTATGTTAAAGCTACGAGACCCTGACAACACTCCCGTGAACCTGAAAAACATACGGCCCTGTTCTCCCTTCCCCTCCGCTCTGACGTGAGAGCATGAAACGAGGCCCCTCCATCGCCCCATTTAGGTGACTGATAGCTGGGCAGATTTTCTTAAAACAGCCACCAATTATCAGATGCAATTAAGGCCCCCTCTGCACAATTACAACGCCCGGCCGTCTGAGTATGTATGTGTGACGGAGTGTGTTCCACTGTTGACCGGGCCAAATGACCTGTAGAATGGTAGGATGATGATGAAGGATGTGTGATCCTTCATGTTGACTTTATTCATAATAAAGTAAGGTAGGGTAGGCTCTACTTAAGGATTAGGGTTTGAAACAGCTCAGCGACTTTGAGCTTAATATTTAATATTAAAAAAATGTGTTTTTTGGCTTCATCAGGGTTCATGCAAACCAAAACAGATGCTAGATGGCACCGGCTGGAAAATTGACTTTACTCTCACCCAACATTCATACTACAAGGAGCTGCTGATGGTTCACTTTCTTCTTAACATACCACTCCAATGTCAACTATGAAGCAGTAGTTCCAGGATAGGATTTGTGTTTGTTTTCTTAACAGTGTTACATAATTTGCTGGTAGACTCTTGTTAGGCACCAATAATAATTTAAAATGACAGGAAACAACTGCATCAAATTGATCAGTATAGCACTCATCCATAAAGGTTTCTGTAGTGTTTTACATTACAGCTGTATATAAACTGGAAAAACTGTACATGATTGCTCATTTATTTCCTACTTATCAGGGAGAACAGCTGTTCATGAAAGTCAATCCCAATGGATTTCAATGGATTTTGAAGGTTTCTACGGTCGACTAGCTTGTCAACCGTCCATACATCAATTAGTCACACAACTGTATATAACAAGGGCTTCTCACTCACTCCCTGATTGCATTACTTGGTGTGAACAAGAGGTAGGATTTTGGCATTGTAGCTGGAGCACATTTATCTCTTGGTAATGGTTCTGTGTTGTAGTTTCTCCACTCAGTCAAATCATTTTAAAGCCTAAGACATCTGTTTGTGGGTAGACTCTCTGAGCAGTAACCTCTGTTGGGAATCTTGACTAATGCAAGGTTTTTGTTTTTGTTTTTTAACCTTGCTGTTTTGCCAACTTTTTGGAAAGATTGCAAAGAAGTAGCTGACTTTCCTATGCTTGTTGATCCAAGCTGGAGATGCAAGGTTTCAACAGATACTTATACCCTTACTATATCAAATGCCAATATAGCATTAGGGTTAGGGTTAGGGTTAGACTATTTCTCTCTCAATCTCATAAGGTGCTAGTGCCCTCTTCTCCATCTCTTAATTCATCTCACTGCCCATATTTCTTCTCTCTTCACCACTTTTCCACTTCCCTCATTATTGCTAAGCCTTGACTCCCTGGTCTGGTGTGGCCCTGGGTCAGGGATGGGCAGCATCCGGCAATGCGCTGGCACACGTGAGCCCAGTTTAAATAAGGACCGCAGGTAAATAGAGAGATGAAGCAAACAGATGCGTCATGCTCTCTCAGTTTGAACTTTGATTTAACATATTTATTTTGGTCTTCCTTGCTGAGGACGGAAAGACAAACGTGACTGCAACTCTTTGGTGAGTAAGTAGTTAGGGGAGTCTAATGTTGCTCACTGCTTAAGGAGGAACTTTCATTCATTCATTACTGTATAGATTTAAGCTCAATACTGAATGAGACATTCAATGAGGCATTGCATGACATACTGCTGGAAATAAGTGAAGGTTTGTGGTTTAATATAAATGAATAAGGTGATTCTACCAGTTCTTAGAATATTCTACAAAAATCTAACTCTGCTCCAGACTTCAGTGATATTTTCACATTGGAAACACTTCTGGACAAACTCCAACTTCTTGTATGAAACAGTTTAACTCAGCTCCACAAGAGGGGGCAAAACCCCCATGGGGAGTCACATAAGTGGGCCAGCAGCCATAATGATACAGGCTTAGTAAATCAGTCCAGTTGCTGCCATTGTTTAAATCAGAACAATAATCCAAGCTCAGACTTCTCCAGATCAAATGCCAATGATTGTATTATACATTGCAGTTAAATGTATTTATCATTACATTTCTTTTTTCTCTTTCTGCCTTTCATCTCCCCAGCCCCCCCCCCCCCCCCCCCCCCCCCCTCCTCCTCACACCCATGCACACCCCCCTCACACACACACACATACACACATACACACCGTAGCCACTTCCCTCCTCCTTCTCTTTCCCTGCACTGCCTGGTGTGTGTTTCATCTAATTCTCTTTAATGAGGCTCATTTCACTGTCAGGAGTCTAATGATGCTAATTAATTAATCCGCCCACCCGTGTTAAAGAAAAGTCTGTCAACCAGATCCTGCCTTAAAGATAATATATACAGTATCTGTTATGGTTGACAAAACAAATAACATTGTTTAAAAGGACTGTCTTTTATATACATCTAGACTCTGCATTGCATGTGGCTGCCGGATGATTTACATTTAACCTTTAGCTGAAACTTTTATCTGCTAAACAGAGGTAAGCAGAGAGCGAGCTAAACTGTGGATTGAACTCAAACAAAAGCACTAAGTGAGGCTGTCAGCTGTAAATCATATTACTGACAATTTCTGTAGAAGGGTGAATAATCTGTTTCTGTTGTGTGTTAAGTTACAGAGCTTTCTGATGTACTGTAATATTATAGGCCAAAAAAAAAAGAGGAGGGAAGCGGGGGGCGGTAATAACATAACAATGAGCGCAAAATCAAAATTCAATCTAATTATTGAGAATTGCCAGAACTGAAACATATTGGAAACACAATAACAGATCAAATGAGCAAGATGTAAGCAAACATTTTCCTAGTGATAAGACACAAACACACAATATCCATGCATGTAAAAGTAAAGAAAATACTGATTTGAAGTGTTAAAAGATGTTTTAGGTCATGAGAAGAAACACCTCCTGTGTTTAGGTAAAGTGTTAGTCCCATTCTGTGACTGGTATAGTGTGTTATTTCCATCCATCTATCCACAGGTTAACACTGGAGACTCGCACTGTATTCTGTATATCAGTAGTGCCCAACATGTGGTCGGGCCCCCCACAGGAGTACTGTTAATTGCACCTCTAAAAATGAACTAAAGTCCTCCTCCATTCATAAACGTGTTTTATCTTATTGTTACTTCACTTCGATATTTGAGCTTTATTGTGTAGTTTGACACTAGAAAGCTGTTTTCAATCAGCTGAAATTTTCTTTCTTTGCCTGAACAGTTTGACACATATATGTATGAGCAGAATTTGTAACATCACAACTAATATATAGTTCATTATGAGCCGGTATATGATTTGCACAAGTGCGATGTAGAAACTTGAAAGCTCCAGTGCACAGACACTTACATAGAGAGAAGTTTTTAGTGAAATTCAAGACATCTTCTATCCAGAGGTTTAAGTTTTCAAAGGAAAAATAGATTCATATTCATTGATTCTGTGTTTTCCTATGAGGCAGAAGGAGTAGATGCCGTTTTAAGAATCTGTAATAGGTAACTGAACGTTTCAATGGAAAAACCACGTCAGACACCAAATATCCAAAGCAGAGTATTTTTTGCTTTTCTTAAAACATATCTGGAGGGGATCTTTGTTTTTGTTCTTCATCAGAGAAGGAAAAAATATCCTTCACTGAACAGCTCACAATTGGTAGGCATGGTGGTTAGGTGGGTCACAAGTTGACATCGCTGTGTTTTAAGGAGTCATAGGTCAAAGAGGTCAGTCCGTGTTGGTCTGTGGATACTCTTTGAAAAGAAAGCTTGCATCAATGAGGAAGAAAGCAAGAAACAGTATATTTTCTCAAACTTCCATTACATCCACAACCTACCACTGGCTGACAATGCAAAGGTGTTTTTTATATGTCTGATAAACAGATAAATAGGGTTATCATGTCAGAAAAGCACCATGTAAAGTAGAGCAATAGTCCTAAAGGTAATAATTGTCTACCATTGATGTCAGCAATGATTTTCTACCTTTAAAAACAAAACAAAGGTTACAAAATAGTACTTTTGACAAGCTTAAACCAGCTCAAACCGGTTCATACCGTACTGTATTGACAGACATGACCTAGTGTTGATTGGTTGGTTGTCCTGCTTTGTCAAGCTTGTCCATGGATTAACTTATTAAAATATAACTGGTTTGAATTACCATTAACTGGTTTCATTGTTCTCCAAACACATTGAGAGCATGAGCCTTTGTCTATGCTTGACCACTCCGATTTTAGGATATGTGACCTATTCTAATCAGTCTCAGATGATCAGCCTTCCAAACAACACGTAGTAAAGTTTGCATGGACAGAGATAAGCTGATGTAGATGAAACATATACATTTTCTAATCCTAGTAACTGAATGTAAAACACAAAAAATGCAGAGAAGAGACATAAGATCATAATACTTAGACTACAAACCCTTCGTTACAAGCATTCCAGGCCGCAAAGCAAGTTCTTTCTCAAGATAACTTATGATACATGCTACCTACTTATCAATAAGGCGTCAGACATGCGTTCATACATTTTATTAACATATAAACTGTTCATCTAGCATGAATCTATAAGCGCTGAGTAACGCAGAGGAAAATCCCTGACGTTCTCACTTTACATCCGCAAACCTCAGTACATCAAACGCCAGTCGATATGATGCAATGATGAATGAGTCAGACTTTTTCTTTCCCACTGTTTATTTTTGGTAATCAGGGTAGACCAGCACCCTTCTGCACTTTTAAATGTGACACATCTAAATAAAACTTGATGAAACACTTTTCTCCGTGACTGGTCGCAAAAGGTTTACTTGATTTGGAAATGTCAAAAAAGGAAAAAAAAGAAAAGAAATGACATGACACGTAATATTCCATGTTTAGCATTAATACAAACCGTGTATGTTATGTTGGCTGGTTTACGCTGTTTTGGATAAATAAAGGTAACTCAAGAAGGAGAGGGAGGGACTATGTGTGTGTATGATGTGTGTGTGTAAGAGAGAGAGAGAGCGAGAGAGAGAGTGTGGCTGAACAAATCCTACCACACATTGTTCTTGTTTGCACAGACCTTAGCAATTTGTTTGACTCTACTGCTATTGAGGCGAGACATGCTTGCAATCTCTGCATCTGTGTGTGTGTGCCTGCATGCATGTGTATGTCCGTGTGTGTGTGTGTGTGTGTGTGTGTGTTTGGGTGGAGAGCCCTCATGTCAAACATCTCCTCCTGTAAGCTCGTGGACAATTTTATGTGGTTTGATTTGTGAGGGCCGGAGAAAGCCGACTGCTGTGTTATTCCCCTGTTCTGATTTCCTCTGCCTTCAGACCTTATTTAGACTCATTCTTGTTTCTATTCATTGCCTTTCATTTGTTCTCAGGCAAGGGAGAGAGAGGCAAGCATGGTCAACATGCACACACACACACACAACAACAAAAACTCCAAACCTCTTGTCAGAGCGTTGATTTATTGACAAGAACAGCAATGAAAAATCTGTCCTTTTCTGCATTTTCAGGAGGGAATTCTTTTCTTTTTTTTGTCTTTCTACCCTTTTGGGTTTCTTTGCCAAATGTCTGAGACCTGTCACTTGCTAGGGAGAGAAAGCTATGTCTTTCTTTTTCTTTCTTTTCTCCCTTTCCTCTCCCTTGCCAAGCAGTGACAGCTGTAGAGAAAGGCCAGGGTGGCACGGACTCAGCGGTTTCAGTGGCATACGAGTTGCATTTGATTGGCGCCTGGCTCATGGACGGCGGCCCCGGCGTGAGTCAGCGACACCGGGCGTAGACGTGCACGCGCGTCCGCTGGACTGTGACATCGTCATGGCAACGGAGGCTAAATGAATGGTGGACTATGTGTTTGCTTTCCTGACTTATACTTGCTCGGACCAATGTTGGAAGTTTTGGAAAACCTACAGATTAACTCTTTTTGAGGAGATGGAAGAAAAACAGGAGCGAGTACGCACTAACATGGCCTCAAATTATCTCTAAAATGTCATTTGGCTCACCTGACCATTATGCTGTGAGGGCAGCTTGATGGAAATTGAAAAGCGGGGGGTGGTTTGTGCAGCATTAGAGCATCCAGCACGTATTAGGAATGAGCTTTGTAAACAAATGACACCATCTTGGCAGATAATCCTAAACTCCATCCAAACACATGTAAGAGGTGCTGCTTACATCATGAATCTGTCAGTCACTCAGAAAACAACTGTATTTGTAGAGACTGACACTGAAGAAGGTAAGAGCTGTGATGGTGACATCACTCCAACTGGATCCACTAGTCCTTCATGGAAAAACAACCCAGATCCGCTGGCTCTGCCTTCAAGAGTCCGCCGTACATGTTTGGTGGCGAAAGAAGACACTGAGGAAAATAAGTGGAGTGGAGGCACATAGACCTGTTTTTCCTGTGCGTCAGTCACCGTGCCTTGTCAGCAAAAAACACAAACATGACGGAATGCAGCTTGTTGCGTAAATAGCAAAATGGCGCCACTAGGAGTTTCATCCCAACATAAACACAGACCAGTCTGAGACTAATGGGACACACACTCTCTCTCTCACAAACACACACACACACAAACACATACACACAGACACACACAAGCAAATAAGTAAATAAGCCACTGGCATCGCTACTGTTGAGTGTGTGTTTCCAAAATCCTGCTGAATCATTATGTGAAAAGTTTGGAAGGACAAAGTTGTTCAGGAAGAAGCAATGCTGTAGCAACAAAGTCACAACTGCAATACATGATATTTTGTTATAAGACAGGAAGTGAGTTGATAATCTGCCCCTACTTTACGTCAACTGGTCATGTTCCTACAACACCTATCCATCATTTAGTTGAAATTAACATCCTGCCTGATGATACAGATAACTGAAATCTGTTATCTATAAACTGATATCTATTAAGTATCCATTGGCACTGAAGAAGCAAACAGCAACTTTGCCAAACAGAATTATTTTGAACTGAACTGTGGTGTCTATGCGCTGGTCAATGGCATCAACCCTGTCTTGATAGCCACGATCATTTCTCCAACTGCCACTCCCATTACAAAGTTGTAAAACATTCAAATTATCATTGAAAAGCTGATTTTAGGAAACTCTACCTACCAATTGGAAGAAAAGGCTGTTCTTATTAAGAAATCATGCAAATTTCCACAACATTAGCATTATGGAGAAATGACAAACAAAAACAGACATTGGTCAAACAGACTCTGGTCATCACGAAAAGAAAACCAAGACAAAGAGTAAAATGATCTGATTTACTTAACTCTACTATCAAAGACAGACACCAGATGCCTGTGAGAAAGATTTCTTGAGGAGAAAAATGTCCAAGTTCAAGGGAGGTCAAAGTCAAATGTGAGCTTCAAGCCAAATCTCAACAACTTCCCTGCATGCATCATACTAGGTAACGTTACTAGTTGCGAAAGCTGAAACCATGGTGGATAAAAAAAGTAGTCGAAGCAGTCAAACCAGTGCCACTGATATGCCATGAGATGGCTGGTGACATTGTTGAACAGGTGGTCAATAAACTGAGAAGACGTGAACGGGAAGCCCAGTTGGCCACGCTTAATCATTTCAAAGATGGTTCAAGTCAACGATATAGTTGAATACATCCTCTTCTGCATGCCACTACCTGCAAAAACCAAGGGATTGATTGACTTTTTTTTCACAGAGCATGGATTGGAAGTGCTGCTGGCATTTATGCACAGATGGCGCAACATCCATGACAGGTCACTACCACGGACTGGTCTCTCACATTAGGCAGGTAGACCCTGTAATCCCAAGCATGCACTGCATCATTAACAGAGTGTAGACTTCCAGACATATGTTTGACTGATGCAGTAAAAGTGATTAATGTCATTAAATCATAATCACTCAATACAAGACTGTTTCACAAGCTGTGCAATGAAGTGGGCAGTGATCACCATCAGCTGCTGCCACATATGGATATATATTGACTCTCAAAGGGGGAAAATGTTACTGAGAGTATTCAAATTGAGAGAGTGATTTTCTCGAAGAGCAGGCACATCATCTGGCTGCCAAACTTTGGGACCACCTACGTTTTTGGTCATCTCTATGAGATGAACCACCAGCTTGCAAAACTGTTCTTCAGATGTATGATGTAGTTTGAGTATTCATGAGGAAGCTGACCTCTGTTTGAGATGGTATGAATCAGGTGATGTCAGTAATTTACCCTTAGTTTAACACTTGGATGGCTGACAGCAACATGAAGCAGAGCAATTTGAAAACTGCTTGACAGTTTTGCCAGGTGCATTTTTACCTGGCAAAACTGTCAGCAAGTTTGAATACTACATAAAGGTGTGCTTGACATGACTGGATATGCAGGCCTTTCATGCCCACCAGCATTGATACAGCACCAGAGTGACGCCATGAGAGCCTCATCAACCTGTCTTCAGACCTTAGCTTCAGGCTGAAGTTTTCAGAAACATCACTGAGACAGTTTTGGTGCTGGGTGGAGAAGGAGTGTCCAGAGCTTGTAAAAGAGTAGTTGCAACCATTTGGATCAACATACTTTTGTGAGGTCAGTTTCTCAGCTATGACACATATAAAGATCAAACCAAGAAAGGAACCTCAACTAGAGAGTATCATTACAGCTGTTGCCACCATTCAACCCAGGTTACAGAGGCTGATGAGAGGCAAGCGAGTAGAAGTCTGTCATTGATGGTAGTCATCAAAAACAGTTACACTCTATACACACACACTCCAAAAGTATGGATTCTTGAAATAAGAACCCTTCAACACACTATACCTGCATAACATACACAAAGAGGTGAAGATGCTTTGCTTTGAACACACACACATCTTCTCCTCTGCCTCTACAGATGGATAAAACTAAATAATATTTATTTAAATCTCATATTCTGGTTTGCATGTCTCTGCAAGCTATGATATCTGTTGAATATCATAGCTGTTGAGGTGAGGGTGGGTTGGCAGGGTCTAAATATGCAGGAGCTCCACTATCCAAGAAAGAGGATGCCAGGTTTATGGCACTACCAGGAGATCCAAAACAGTAAATTAGTCTGCCACACAATGCAAAATGTGCAGTGCAAGAACCTTGTTTTTCCACTTTATTATGAACAAACCTTAACAGCGTAATAACTCAATTCGGATGACATTAGATGTTAGATAAACCTACAGCGTGTTTGCACCTTGCTATATG
This sequence comes from Scomber japonicus, assembly GCF_027409825.1. Lineage (NCBI taxonomy): Eukaryota > Metazoa > Chordata > Actinopteri > Scombriformes > Scombridae > Scomber > Scomber japonicus. Next base: position 20,772,017 of record NC_070597.1, read on the forward strand.
CACTGAACCCTACACTGCATCAAACTCCTAGCCATGGCAGTGTTAGCGTCATGGCATAGCCCTCACTCACTGCTGATGCCTGACATCAATCTCAGTTGATCCTGCGATCCAGCTCTGGATGTGAGTCAGCAGCTTCCTGTAAGTGCTGTTGTTTTACCACTACACATAATCACTGCTGTCAAACGTAAGTCACCGAATACCCACCATTAACGTCTCTATTATAGTTTCTTCCATTCTGTCCATCTCACTTTTTCCCTCATTCACAGGAATCATAGTTTCATAGCAGCACTAAATCATTCGTGTATTGGGGGATCTGTATTGTTTGGAAAGGGTCATAAATCTGGAACTGATGATGGAAAGTGTGTATAGGGATTTAATTGGGCTGTAGTCAGCTGCAGAGCTTCAGTAAAAGGGTATTTCACTTATTCAAAACCTTTTTAACTTTACCTGTATTGATCTATCAAGTCCGGTGAAATGCATTTCTATAAATATGCATGGTATTGTATGCAATTAAAAGCTTCTTTGATATGATATCATCATAAAAAACTTGAGTTACAAAGTGGAGGATTTATTAGGACTATTTCAAAGAATGTTAAAGTCCTTGCACATGCGAGGATGTTTACCCATATGGGAGGGTGAGCACCTCTCCACGCTCTGATCTGCAAATGGAAGCGTTTACATTTTATCGCCTGCTTACTTTGACTGCATGGTAATTTCAGTGGCCTAAGAAAATAACTGACCAATTGCCGATAATTGTTAGAGATGGCAGCCATGTTAGGTGAAGGGTTAAAGGTCATTGGCGACAGGCTGTTTGCCAGCTGTGGATGGGTCAAGAGGGATTAAGTTTGAGGGACAGTCAGTAAAAGTAAAGTGAGTTGTGAAGTGTGTTGTTTAAAACAGGGATGCTATGAACCTATGCCAGTATGGGAAACCAATGTAGGGGGTTTTCTTTAGTTTAGGAAAGAATTTAGAAAGGGAAAAAAGGAAGAAAAACAATAAAATTAGGTACATGAGATTTCCACGGGCCCTAAAATTTAATAAAACATTTATTCTGCAAAATGCACCGTTAAAGCTCAATATAAACAGAGATACAAGCCTTAAACTGGAGCTTTATTCTTGAGGGTCCACCTTCCTCTGAGAAGGTTCCATGTCAAATTCTAGTTTAAACACCTTCATTATTTTAGTTTTGTACTTGCATGTTTGCTATATAAAACAAATGGTCTAATCAAATTACCATCTAAACCACAGTCAGGGAATATTTAAGCATTGGAATACCATAAAAACAACTAGCAGTGGAACCAAACAATGATGTTGTAAAGCAAAACTCTTGTCTCTAAAACATGTTGTTACCACAGACATTTCCTTGTAAGTTTTAGTTGCTGACTTCACTTGAGTACATACAACATAAGTGATTGCATTACCATTACTGCCTTGTCATTCAGCCCTGATTCCACATGTCGTTCAGTTAGTTGCCACTTCAAGCTGCTACAGTACATCCATGTGAGTACAGCTCGAGGCCTATACAGTGCCGTTTATAAAGGTTAAAAGTTCAGCAGATGCTTATTCGGGACAGTAATCACATTATGATTGCTTTGCGTGTGGGTTTTGCCTTTTTTAATGAGCTTTTACAAGGAGGTAACGCACTGTGTGTCATGACTGAGCCGACCACCACCGGTGAGGAGGTCTGCTGCTGAAAGCTACTGTTACAGTCAGACATAGTGACTCAGTAGAGCCAATTCAGTTGAAAGATCTGTGTCAAAAAATGTGTTTGTACTTAACCTCTACCTCTTCACACTTCAGCAGTTACTCTATGCAGCAATCATGCAGAGTTTCAATGACAATAAGCTGTAGTTTTAGTCTTGCTATAAAGAATTTACATGTATAAAATGCTTTATATTTAAATACACTACAGCATATACCAGTTTTGGACAGCTTTTTCCATTATTTGGATGATAGCTGCCTTTAACTGTTTAAAAGTGATCATAGAAGTAATTTGCTGTATGTTTAAACTTTTACCAGAAGGAGTTAGACACGGAAGAACAACTGAAGAGGGTAAAGATGAATAAAAAGAAAAAAGTGACAACAAAACCACCCTGGGAAAGAGAGTGTCTCCATTACTACTTGAGTGTCTGCCACTTCTGACCAACATGTGGTTTTAAGACTAATCCCACACTGAGCAACACTGTAATGAGTGTTTCCATCAATGCAGAGGCAGAGATGAGTATGAAGAGCTTTTAAAATCTCTCAAAGTCTTGTATGGTTGACAGTAGATTTGTATATTGACATGTTGTATATAGTAGAGTATAAACAACACAATGGGAGCTTGCTGCACCACAGCATCAAACCTTTGTGGGATTCCCACAGTGAAACAGAATCCCTGATCATCAGTTTGTGAGTGCTGCTTTACATAAAAAGGCAGAAACTGTAAATTCTCTCTGTTGCCATTTGAGTGTCAGTCAAATCTGACCACTGAGTCTGTGAGGCCAGGCCCACAGTGAGCTATAGAGTGTAATCAGTGCTTTGATTTTCCTCTGGCGGCGGAGTGTAATCACAGGCTGTGGCACCACAGCGTGGTCGCCTCTCCATCTGCTGCTGACGGCCCTGTGACAGCTAAATACCCAGGTCCATGTATTCCCATTAGTCTCTTTCTGATTGGATGGCTCAGTGCGGTTAAGCTGCTTAATTCCGCATCATGTCTGGGTGGTTGGCCGAGCTCTCACAGCTCGCTGTCATGTGGTTGGCAGTGTAGACATTAGACACAACAAACAAACACACCGACACAGGATTAAAGCACAAGTTCCTATGCTTTGAATGAAAAGTGCCCAATTTCTTATACAGGGACTGACAAGTTTTATTCTTAAAAGAAAAATCATCTTAAACTGTTCAAGCAATTTGTAATATTTACTATAATTCATTTCAGCACTTTGAAATAAAGAGTTGCAATTAACTTTTCCCTGTACCCACTTTCCCCAAATGATCCATCTCTGTCTTTCCTACAACAGATTTCAATATATATCACTGACAGCTACTTTTTAAGACAGGAGGACTACTGTGCTATGTTACCTATTGTCCAGTGACATTAGTATGGAAAGAGAATGAAAAGAATGTTTTTACACCCAAAAAACTACGCATTATCGCTTTATAAAACTGATATTGTAAATGTGATATTGGTAAACAGTTGCCTATTTACACATCCAGCAGACACAAAACAACTTAAGCCTTCATTTTGAGTTTTTAATTACCATATAAATGTATAGTACTTGTGGTACTCACTCTCCTTTTAGTTCTGTTTTGGTCTCCACCAACTCCAAATTGAAATGTCTTACTTACAAGATGCTACATGTTTCACCGGCTAGTTGCTGACTTCGTCTGTCTTTCATTAAGTACTGTTTAAGTATGTACAGTGGGTTTATTAAGTTTTTTCTAGGCTGAAAACCACTGAAACTGGCAACAAGGGTGATGAAAGGAGCAAAACTTAACCAAAACAGTAAAGTTGTGGGCTGTAAGCAAAACAATGCTCTGTAGAGCTGAGGGAAACTATAAAGTTAGTAATAATTCTCTGTGGATTTGTAACTATGAATGACTTCTCTCTCACATATTACAGACATTATGGTCATTTGGTCCATTGTCTATATAAAAATATTGATAAGGGTGGCTTTAAAGCCAAGGTCAACACAGTGTGAGACTCTATGAGCTGGCACATTAGTGACGTGACTCATTGGGGGACAGAAATAGTGTTTTCTGCTGTTTTTGTGGTCAGTCCTAAGAGTGAACCAGTAAACACAGAACAAGTGCCTGCTCCAACGTTTTCATTCCTTCTATTTTTAAATGTCCTCTAAGAATGGCATGCCTTCCAATTTGCAGTGGTATGACTACAAGTGTAATTTTTCACCTTTCAGCTGAATTGCGGGTTCGAAGGGAAGCTGTTGTCTCCTTATGAAAATGGAACGAAAAGTCAGTGGCTGACTCTCCAGTCTCCCCGACGACAAGCTGCTTTTAACACCACAAGGAGCTTTTTCCACATTTCTACATGAGGTTTCGTCAATCAACATCAAACTCAATGCCAGTGGATCAATATCCACAATGTTTTGATGATTTTGGTAGAAAATTGTAAGTACATAATATCTGTCTTCACATGGCAGTTTTTGGGACACAATTTACATGAAATTACAGTATAGGTTCTTGTTAAATATCCATATTTAGCCCCTCCACCCTTCATTTCTAAGATTGTCAGTCCAAGCCCTGGGGAGACACCCGGCCCAGACTAGCCAGCCTCTTGGCATTCATTTGCCAGTCTGGGTGCCTTGAGGACTGGGTAGCTTGCAGACATTTGGCCTCTGTGACTCCAAGGCTTCCAGGTTCATGTCAAGATCCAGCAAAGGAACAGAACTACCCCACCCTCCATCTTCCAGACAGAAAAGAGTGGCTTATACTTTTCGGAGAGCTGAAAATAGAGGTGAATAGATAGAATTACTCCTGTGCTACACATCCTGCCCACTGGCCCTTGTGCCATAGATGGAGTCGCTCGATAGTGGTTTAGTCTCGCTGGTTAGTCACGGCCTGACTCACCTTGTTGCCAGGGAACTCATGAAGCAGCTTGACCGCTGCTGTTGTCAGGTTGTCTGGTTGTCTGGCAGCACCGCTGGTCATGAGGGTTGCAAAGTCACGGCTTCTGACATGTAATTCTTACTCTAAATTGGTCTCAGTGCTCAACTATGAGGCTACAAGTCAGGGAGAACTTTAATTCAATGTATCTATTGCATTATGGCATGACTAGTCATTAGCTATTAGACCTGTGGATGAATTATGAGTCATATCATCTGTTGACGAGCCAAAGGTATGACAGTATCCATGGCTTTGTTAAGAAAGTGCTTGTTAGTTACTTACCCTAACATTTACATGAGTTGGCTCTTTATGTTGTAATATTTGGAGACTTTGGAAAGAACAATAATCTCTGAGGTAGCAGTTTAATGACATGTTGTTGTTAGCAGTGCCAGTGTGGCTTAATTTTAGTTCATGGCAAATGCATTGGGGGAAAGATTCTCATATTTTTACTGATCCACTTTCCCCACAGTGGTACACCTCTATTACTCACTACTCTTCAAAACTTATTTCCCCCTTTGATGGAAAATTGGATGTGTCCAATCACACATCCCCAATTATTGTGTTCTGTGTTTGGCATGTCAGCAGTGTCATTCTCTCGCTTTGCCGCTCCCCCGATCTACACCCACAGTTTACAACACCGTCACATTGTTCTCATCCATAATGCATTTTCATTGCTTCCCCATTCTAATGTTGCATTGCCATCTTGTCCCTTGTTTCTTTCCAAACAAGCATCAAAAAGCCTGAAGAACTGTAGCATTTACACTTCAAGTGTCTCATTTCAATATGAAAACCAGATGCCACTTAATACATTTTCATGTATACTCAACCACATACTGCATGCCTCCTTTAGCCAGATCACACATCGGATTCCACTGCCTTGTTTTTTCTGGGTTAAATGCAGATCAGAGGTAGGACCACTACATCCTACAGAGTGATATACTTACTGTACTAAAAGGTGTTTGGTAAAAGCTAGAAATGCAGATCTAGAATACCTTCTTCACTTTATAGAATGGCTTTCCAGTCTTCCAACCACTCAAAACACTTTACACTGCACACATTCATACGCTGATGGCAGAGACCGCCATGCAAGGTGCCAACCTCCTCATCAAGATCGGATCTGATGCACATTCATACACACACACTCACACACTGTTGGCACAACCATCGGGAGCAATTTGGAATTCAGTGTCTTGCCCAAGGACATTTCAACATGTGGACTGGAAGAGTCAGGGATTGAACCACCAAGTCATGACCTGAGTCATGGTACATTTTAGCAGCTTAGAAACAACAATAGTAGCTTAACTAGGATGATAACAACTATTAATGAACAATAACATTAATAACTTGCACAAATGTAGGCAAAACCACCTCCCAAAGTGGTTTTAGCAATCAGTCCACATTATGGTACTTGACTTTTAAGCTTTAGGGCAGCTTTCCAATCAAGATGCATGCAAGTGTAATGGAGCATAAGGTACTATAGATATGCTGGGAGTGCCTTTGGTCAAGCAGGGGATGCCAAGGACAGGTTGAACTGTGGTACAAAGCAAGAGAAAACTGAAATTTGTACTTTGCAGTTACTTTTGTTCTTGGTACTTAACCTCAATCTCAGGAGATGTGTAATAGACAGGCACTCATTTCTGCTCATGACTCACTGTTCTTACATTATTAGTTTCTGACTAATCAAGACCAGTGATAACATACAGTGCATGGTACTGACTCACCACCTTTTTTAGATATCTATTTTTGCCATTTTAAACCTTTATTAGATATACAACATTTATGAGATTTTGAGAAATGAGGGCAGTCGAACTATGGATGTTGTGATTATGTGGTATTACATCTTAACCAGCAAAGTCTTAATCTTAGTGCAACCAATCTTAATTTCTGATTCGTTGTCAACCTGAAATAAATAAAAGACCTTTGTGGGAAAAAAATATAAATTGATCCAATATTTTTCATTTCAAAGGATACTGATTCATTTATATCTATTACTTTTATTTAATTTATGGAAAGATATTATATTTTTTCATTTGATTATGTATTTTCTCATTAATTTGGTCAAATTCTAAATGTATGAATTCATAAATAGCCTATTATATTTATATTACCATGACCCCTTTGATAGTTCTGGTCCACTGCATTATGTTTTCCCTAGCTCCTTTCCAGTCTTGATGAGTCACAGAAACAGCTTATTCTTCCATGTGCAGTTAAAGCACCATGGCTCAGACCCCCTTACACACTAATATTAATGTTCAAGGATTCCTGGCATAATCTTCTGCACGGCTGTTTTACAGCACCTTTTGGCCCCATCTGTCCATTTGTGATCCACACATGCTGTATTCAAGTTGTGCTTGCACTGTACTAGACTCTCCATGTGAGACTACTACAGTAAATACTGACACTAGCGGTGGAAAAGGTGCTGCGGACCGATTAATGATTGTTCCTTTAAGAATGTTTTTTTTGCGTGTTTTTCCTTTCTTTTCCCCTCTTGAGGTAAGACTTACTGGTAGTGATGTTTTTGCAGCTTTGTTTAGTTAAGTTTTGTGTTTCCCCTATTATCCCGAGCAATTTCACATTCATTGTTCTTTCTTAACAGGACCTCATTGAGTCTTCACACACTGTTGGCTTTTAATATTCTGGGCACAGATCTTTGTGATATGAACAGCATCAAACGGTGCAAGAGTATCTATATGTCTTTATCACTGGTCTGTACAATTTGTGCTATCACCATTAACATTTTATGTCAAATCATATTCAAATATAACAGTTAAGATCTGTGTTATAGTAAAACCAATATTCCCTTTATTCTTTTAAACTGCTGGACATGTGATGTCTCTTACTTCACTGTAAAGTCCATTCTCAGTGTTTGTGCACTGGAGGCATTAAGTTTCCTCAAGTTGCATATTGGACCAGGATTTGCTTCCAAACTAGTTGTGATGCACAGAGACACTTTCCACTTTCAGAAGATGAATGTGAAAAACAGCCAAAAAGTATCAAAACAAGTATCAAACTCTGCACATACATCAATCTGCACAGTGAAGCTCAAACATCCAACTGTAAGCAGAAGATGAAAAACCTATTTTTGAGAGGATGGTGACTTTAAATTCTAGTGCATTTCTTTGTCTTATAGCGCACTGCATCACCTCATTGTTTGAAAGGTGCTATACAAATAAACTTGCCTAGCAACCAGGTGGTATGGGAGCCTGAAGGGTTTCCACAAGAAATGTAAAATATTTAAGTTTAGCTTTAAAATAAATTCTTACATAAAATTGCTTGATACCCATTAATTTGATCAAAAAGGTTAAGAAGCACTGGTCTAAAATATGATTCAGACAAAAAAATCCTTCAGGAAAATCTCTATGACAAGTGATACAAAAAAGTATAATTGTTTGGCTTTAAAAAGCAATATCAGTCAAACTTTATCACACATATTAGCACCTGCTATAAAAGAGACGTAACTCAGCCAACCAGCTGATGGCAGGTGTGTGATAGGAAAACCAGACAAATTGCAGAGGAGTAGTGCAGCTCCCATTTGAAAGACTTCAAATGAATACAGATGATTACTCACACATTTTAGTCACAATGAGAACATACATCTGCTGCTCCTGTCACGTGATAACTCCTCCTCTGTTAACACTTTCTTTTAATAAGCCTTTATGGGTCAGCATGAACAGCAGCTCTGGATGACAAAGTGAGTGCTCGAGACAGTATTGGAAAATTAGGAGAGTGGTGAAAAAAAAAGTAAAAATCACTTTTTAAAGTGACCCCAGTGGGCCAATGTTTTCCTGATCTACCGGCACGCTGCTTTGATATGTTTTAACCATGATGGGAGAGAAACGCAGAGAAAGAGACGGACCCCACAATTGGAAAGGAAGAAAATGTGTTTCCCAGAAGCGAGACATGCAGAGCTCTCCGCTGGAGCAGCTGCTGGAAGCATCAGGGGTTGTGGATGCTTGTAAGGCTGCTTTGCGAGTTCGTCCCTCAGGTACCCTCAAGTACACCCCCCAGTGTGCCAACCCGCTTTAGTTTACATCCAATCCCACATGTCTGCTATATTCTCCTCCTCTCTCAGCCTTCTTTCTCACTCAATAACTATCCTTTTCCTTTGCCAGTTTTTTTTTCTACAACTTCTTTCCAGCGTCCGTCCCCCGTTCGGCGAACTTTGCCCTCCTTCAATCTCCCTGGGTCCCACCAACCTTTCAGTCCCATCCATCCACCTCTCTTATTCCTCCTCATGTTTACACCCTCCCTCCCCCAAAATGTCCCTCCTACTCTCTCTCCACAGGGGTGAGGAAGAGGAGGAGACAGCCAGGGGAGATTAATGCATCTACCACAACTCCCGAGGAGCTGGATCAGTACGTCTGGCTGTTAGCAATGACTTTTTCATGACTGGTGCAGTCTGGGGACAACAGGACAAATTTAGCTAAAAGGTGTATTTGTCACACTGACAAATGACACTGGGGAGAAAAAATAGGGGGGTTAGGGGAGGACTGTGAGAAAGGTGGATAAAGAAATGCAATGCTGCTGTAAAGGTCTATAACATTATTTTAGACACCTTTGATATATTAAATAATGCTTGCTGATGTACAGTGCATTAAAATAACTTATGATCATGTCAATTTATTTCACTTGCTTGTTCTCTGCTCTAACTTGGAGGCCGTGTCACATATAAATTCTTCACATTCAACACTGTAACGTCATTTGTTGTGATATGTTGAAGCGAGCCGCAATGATTTTCATTGTAAATTTACAAGTCCAGTCGACTGTGTTAGTGGGAATGTAACCAGTAAATTAGATTTTTATTACTTTGGATTGCCAGCATCAGTCAATTTCACACTTGCAAGCAATTCCCACATGTCCAATGTCCAATAATTACTTCTGACGTGAGTGGATTTTCCTGAGTCTGATACAAACACAGCATTAGCCCCACAAGACACGTCCATAAATCACACTGCAGTCATATTTCTGAACAGTCATATTAACCAGGAATGCCGCTTTGTTCTGTAAAGATATGGCTAAACAAAGACAGCTAACATTAATCATTTATACAAAGTGACACAATAGATCAAGGAATAGTTCGGGGTTACACTTGTTTGCTTTCTGGCTCTTGTGTTTGTATGCTAAATATGAAGCTACTGCTAGCAGCTGGGTAGCCTAGCTTAACATAAAGGCTAGAAGAAGGGGAAACAGCTTGTTGGTATGTCAAAATTAAATAAGCAATTAATAAGTTACATAACTTGTGTTTACTATTTACAAAATTGAGGTGTAAAAAGAACAAGTTGTAGTTTCACAGAGGGCACACTTTATAACTTGCACATGTTGAGATTCAAGAAAGCACCCCGCCAAAGGCAGGTTAGCTTTTTCCACCTGCTTCCAGTATTTATGCTAAGCTAACTTGATATCTTAGTATCTTTCTTGATATCTTTCTTTTCAGCTAAATCTTGGCAAGAAAGCTAATAATCAAATTTCTCAAAATGTCTACTTTTTATTGTCTACCACTGAACTATCTAGCCATTAAATGTGTACTGAAATATCATATTCTAGATTATACTGCAATAAGTAAAGTTTATGGCCCAAACCACTCCCTGCTCCATAGTCCTTGCAAAGATATAAAAGTTAGACTTACTAATACTTGCCAACTGATCTGGCAAGAGAATTTGAAGAGTATTGTATAATGAAAAATATTTAGGCTGCAAAATACACCAAAAAGGCTCTCCCTGGACTCTGATAAATAGCTCTGCCGAACTCCTGGACCCATGAGTTCATTTCCGAAACACCGGAGAGCTTTAAAAATGTGCTTCGATTGAAGTAGTCAAGTGTACAGGCTTCAGTAAGAACAATATTTATATATTCCCCTCACTGTAAAAGGGATACTTTAAATTCAGCCGTCACGGCCCATTGATGGGACCATTCTGTCCGTGTCTGTCTGTCTGTCTCTCTGTTGGCAGAGATTTGTGGGACTCTCTTTCCTGGAGATGAAATCTACCTCAGCAAGGCAGATTTGGGTCAAAGAAAGAGAAAATCTTTACTACCTCTCTGCTTGCCTTTTATTTCTTTAAGTAAAATGGCTTCTGGAGGCACATACATGATCATATTAATGTCTCTGTCATACATGATCACTTGTTGTGACTCTTGATAGTTTTTGGTCATTGAAAATTTCAGTTGATTTAAGTTTAAGACATGCTCTCTTGTGTTAAATTAGACCATAAGCCGCTATGTGAGAGGATGAATTCTTTATGACAAAATAAGGCATGTCTACTCTGCTGTTAGGTTTATAATAGGGTTTTATGAAAAGGTTTGTTTATCCATTTCAATTCTTTGCCAAACACCACAACCACAAATTCCTTGGTTAATAAACTGGACTGGCTTTCCCCCCCAAAAATTTCCTTTTGTTTAGCTAGGTGTCTAAATGTGACTCAACTGTAACAGTAAACCACATTTTCTGCCTTGTTGTTAATAATTTTGTTAAAATTCTTATTATTTCTGCTTATGAGGAATTATAAAGTTACATTAACAGCAGCGGTAAATAGGGGTCTACATGCTGTCGGTCCCTCTTACAGTATTACTGTGAGCCAGTAGCTCCTGTAGTTGCAGAGGTGTTAGGCAACCAGGGCTAGTTCACTTCTGGTTTAATGTTTCATTCCAAAGATTTTTAGAAAGATAGAAACTGACTGTATTCCAGGAAAAATGCAACAAAGCAGGAGCCAAGTAGAAAATAACGATAGCTGTTAACCCAAATGTTACTGGAGCAGTTGTCAATAATTATGATGTCATGCGGTGTGCGTTTTAACATGAACATCACGTGACACATGCTTTAAAAGTTTAGAGAAAAAGATTTGTGTGTGGACATTGAGTCAGGCTGATTTTGTCCAAAGGTACCATGGATGAAATCTTAACATACTGAGCTCTCATGTTAACAGGTCCATCTCTTCTAACAGCTAGAAAACCATGTGCTATTATTAAAAGCTCTGGTAAAAACTAGGACTGCATTTCAAACTATTACTTTTAAGAATTTCAAGAATGGACCTTCATGCTTTATCTATTAAACAAGATTATAGTCATTATAGTCTGCCTGCACACTACTGATTAAGATTTTCTAAACATTGAGCTAAATTGGATTGTTAGAAATGTCCAAGTTAAATTCTTGAGAAATTCTGTGACAGCATGGGGAATCAAAGTTTTTGCTGGGCAAAAATAAACTTTGAGGTGTGTTTCCATCTTCCTGATTTAATAAAATGCAAGGCCCTTTAATCAATCTGTAAAAGAAGTGTTTAAAACTAAGATAACAACAGTTTAGACTGTGCAAGATGAATAAAACCACACAACATCCGGTTATTACAGCTAATATTAACAAGCAGCAACAGCTATGACTGGACAAGATTGAAGTGTTCAGCTGCTGCTTCTTTAATGTAGCTGGTTCTATAAAGTATCTGACTAAGTGGGATACCTTGAAAATATGTTTTGGGGAGAATTTGCTTCAAAAACTGGAGCTTCTGTAAGAAACTCAGGTTTCAAGTTTGTTACTGTTACATCACATGACACATCTCAACAAAGGAAATTAATATTTAAAAAGTGATAGTAATGGATAAGAGTTCAAACAACAAGAGTGTTCGAATGTATGTATAGTGCGGTGTGCATCTGTCCTAACTATAATATATGAATAGATATCTACAGTATATAACAAAACTGAGTGAAACCAGTAAGTAAACAGGTTAGATGGACTACATTGAAAATGCAATCTTGAAGTATTTCAATTTTTCAATTTATTTTATTTGAAAAGGGACAGTGTACTTTAATCAACATTAAAACGTAATTGTACCTTAGTCAATGAAAAGGGTTGTTTTCATCAGCATTTCCATTTCTCTGATGTTATTAGGAAACCTAGGATAATAAAAGATTTTCCTAGGATAATAAAAGATTATCCTAGGATGTAGTACAACCTAAGGGCTACAAAAATGATTACACTCAGCAGAAGCCAAAACACATTTGCAGTAGCGGTAAGTAGGTACAGGAGGTAAGATAATACCAGTATAAGTGTAGTTTCCGAACTCTAGAAAATTCACGCACACAAAATTCACTACTTACGCAACCTTGCAAAAAATGGGTGTTTCACTGACTGCTTAGACAGCGCAAAGAACATTGCATGAAGTCAACCACTATGGACAACGTCCAAAAAGGAAACCATTGCTCACGAAACGGCACAAAACTTCAAGATTGAACTGCCAAACAACATGAAAAGAGCATGATGAATACTGGCAGCACATTCTTTGGTCAGATGAAACCGAAATAAATTGGTTTGGATCAGATGGGGTCCAACGTGTTTGGCGCAAACCTGGCCAGGACTACCAGAGTGACTGCATAGTGCCGACCGTGAAACATGGAGGTGGGAGCGTGCTTATATGGGGTTGTATGAGTGGAAAAGGTGTAGATGGCTCTATGAATGCAAGTTTGTATACCCAAATACTGAATGAGTTGAGGTGACTCCCAGTCTAAGGAAGTTTGGCGGGAGAGGAATTTTCCAACAATGACCTCAAACACATTTCAAAAATCATGCAAGGGTTTAAAACAAAAAACTATGACCTGGCCAAGCATGACCTTTGACCTGAATCCACTAGAACACCTGCAAGACAAGTATCATCTATGCCCAACAGGATCCAGTGGACCTTTCATCACAGTTTAATTAGGCATTACACATTCTTTTTTTTAAATTATTGGCTGAATTCTTCTTTGGTTTTGTCTAAAAACCCAAACAAATAAAATTAGACTAAATGGACAGGATTTGTAATTATTTAACATTTTAGTGACACTGACCACAAATGTACTCAGTTCCATTATATATGTGTATATTTTATGCGTATGTACATATATATGTTCTTTGGGTATCTATCTATCTATGTGCTAGTGTCCATTGTTCGTTTGCATGGTGGCCTTGCTGGTCCAGGCCTTGAAGCTACAATACCTCATTAATGTGAAGACACTACAGTTTATAGTTGTAAAGGAAAACAAAATCTGACTAATTGGCAGTAGCGAGGAATAACATATAAAAACATAAACATTAAAATGATTATTGTACTTACATATGATAACTTGAAAAGGCTGCATTACATTATACTCCTCAAGTTACTCCAATTGATGTCTTATTTTATTTGACATTCAATATCATAGTAAACGCTGATGTAATCTCTCAACATATCAATGTTTTTGGCTGGAGACTTTGTGGTGACAGGAGGGTGAAGGCATCAAGTAAGGAGGAGGCCATTTTTTCTGTGGGATTTTATAGGATCTCAATGAATCAAACAGAGCTGCGACAAAAGCTACATCAGTTCTCAAGACACTTTGGATATCGGATTATATCTCGCCTAATAAACCTGCCAGGTGGCTGCCACCAAAAAACTCTTATCCACTACCTTCACCCAATAGTATGCAGCCTGGTTGCCAAAATGCCTCTCTGGAATTGTTTATTTCTGATATCAAATGATCAGATTGCGCTATTGTCTGGAAGGCCTGGGGATATCATGTTCAACCGTTTGTCAAAATAAACTTCTTTTATAGATTTCTTTGAATTATTTTGGCTTCTTATGACAGTAAAACTCAAAGCTCAGGGAGGGAATTTGATATGAACTGTATATATACCCCGTGTTAAACTAAACTCTGTGTTAAGCCAAACCTATGAAGATGTCATGGCAGGTAGAACTGACATATAAAGCTGTCATGCAGCCTTGGGTAGACCACGCGTCTGGTTTTAAGAGGGTGACATCACTTTCTTAGTCAGGTGGAGTCTTGGAGCAATGTGTTATCACAGTATGTAGCCACAGGGACAAATGTGAGGACGTCCTGTTTTGAGCGCTTTGTAGTGCCTGTTGACTTGGTCTTTGAGTGTGTTTAAAGTACAACAAAAGTAGCTTTCATCTTCAGTTTATCACTGACTTGTCCAAAATTCTGACTGTACCTGAAATGCACCATTGCACCATTTAAATGGATGATAGTCATCACAATAGAATGCCTCTCCTTGAGGAAATGAGGTGAGAACAAGATGAATGCATGCTGGATGAGCAGTGATTTAATCCTTTGAACCCTTTTTGCTCTGTTTTCAATGCCTTTATTTAGAGGCTTTTAACAGAGTCACTACATGTCTTATGTTATTTTCAAAATAAGTTGGCTTAGTCAAAAATACCATCAGTTTGCACGCGAGTTGTACTGAACATGAAATTGTACAATATAGTTTGGTGCAGTTTAAATCTGAGTTGTTTTGCATTTATGTTTCCAGTTATTCCAGGTAGATAGGACATAAGGCCTTAGTAATGTTTTAAAAAACAAACAGATAATATTAATTAATGGTGTCAAGGTTTAGAGCTACATTTTCCATAATGCTTTGGGGAATAAAGACAGGAAGTAATGCTGCCATGAAAACAGTGTGAATTACAGCTGTGGGAGACAACTGAGACCCAATTCTTTAGTCTATATCTGTTTGCATTCAAAAGTCATGCTGAAAGAGCTATTAGTAGTTCTTCTTTGCACTGTGATCATAGATACACATAAACTATCACTGAATTACTTTGACACTGAAGAAAACTCAAAACTTGAGATCTTATGAGACAAGATATATAGTTCAGAGTGTCTTTTTTTATCCGTGGTTGGGATATCAGAGATATTCATAGTCCGTAAAAGTGTAACCCTCATTCTAACCCCAAAAAGGTGTCTATTATGTACATTACAGATAAAACAACTGAAAAATGACAACAGGATTAGATTAGATTCATGCAGTTGTACATGTTTTTGAAAGAAAACTTGAACAGTAATATGTTTGTCATAGCAGCCAAAGCATCAGCTGTAAAGATAAGAATACAAAAATCAAGTATGAACACTGCAAGGAGATGAAGAGGGACAGACACAGTGCATGAAGATAGAGAAGAGACAGTGCACATGAGGAAGTTATTACAGTTCAGAAGAAATACGACGTCTCTTTTGTCTGGAAATTAATTGGATGACACTCAATTCACACTACAATACAACCCTCTTACAGTAACTTTCAAATTTTAGAGCAAAGGAAAGGAGAGAAGAGCTAAACATCAGCTCAAGTGTCAGCAGTTGAAGTGTTGGAGAAGTGTGACTGTATGTAAACTAAAGACAAAGTGATTTCACTTTCAGTAGCATTGCTCTATTTTCTCTTCAAGAGATCAGTGTGATTATTTTTACCTGTTGGACTAAATGCCTACAAGCTATGCAGTATGAATAATTATGAAAAGCAGGAAAAACATAAGGAGATTGCTATTAAATTATTAGCTTTCTTCTCTGTGGGTCAGTCAGAGGACAAAACCCAAAGAGAATCCATAGACACATGTAATGTACCATACATGAGTACACTAAGATAAACACACACACTGCTCAAAGGCTATGTGAAATGAAGCATATTTCCACCCACTGATGAGCAGAAAATGCACCATCGCCCTCTACTCCTCTCAGGAGTTACTGTACATTTATGATACAACCGCTCTACCAGCATTTAAAACCTCTGTATAACCACTGGCAGACGTGAAAGTACCCCTCTGAGGTGCCCACACATTAGAGAAAACATGATAAAATGCCATCTAAAGTGCATGCACAAATTTCCCTAAAGAGTGCCTTTATATGTGACAATCTTAGATGTAGTGCCCTCATGGGTGCCCTTGGAATAGAAGAAAATGTGATAGTGCCCTGTAAAATACCCCCTCAAGATGTTATACAGTGATTGAAGTTGTTGCTGTAATGGGGTGAGCTGGAGGTCCTGTCTGAAAGCCCCTCTAGTGAACTGTATGGGAGAGAGACATGGTGAAGGAACCTTCCAGTGACGAACATGAGATACAGTACTTTTACCTACAAGATGCTCTTATGATGTAGGTTGTCCATCAGAAAATAAAGCACCCTAAAAACATGCTGTAGTTGTTGTAACTGACATTACTAAGTTGAGTTGGTGCAGTACTACTCACTACCCCTTTTAGATGGTTTGAGTTAGTGCAGTCTAAGCTGTAATATCGATTCACTACAGTTTGTAAGGTAAATCACAAGGAGTATTGATTAAATTCTATTAAGGACACATTACTAATGTATATAAACTGTATTTTCTGAGTTGGTTTGATAGGAAGGCCTGTCCAAAGTTGTATAACATGCTAAACAATGTAATAAATGGATAGTAGCCAACTAGTGGGCTACCAATGGAAATCAACCTTGTGGTGTAGTAAAAGGAAATAAGAGTAGTAGTGCCTTCTGTATTTCTTTGCCCTGCCCCTCAGACAGCCTGAGTCCGCCACTGTGCATAACTGCCATCTATACAACTACCTCATTGGTGTTGCATTAGTGAAAAATGAGCTAGAGCGATTTCTGACCGAACTATGACGAATTTTTAAAACTTGAGCGGACAGAGGGTTAAGGCAGACATGACAGGCTCGTCCATGCAACAATCACTGAATCATAGCTCGTGGGGAATAATCTTTCTCTTTCCATCACGTCGGGCATGTTTTGGTATAACATCCTGACAAGTCCTTGGGCATGTGCACCAAAAAACGATCTGAGCTGTACAAGTCTCTAAGTGCCAAATCAGCATACACAAGAAGACATGAGTACAACATTTTTATTGGCATACAAGCAGCCCAAATGTAATAGTGCGACTGACTCCATAAGTCTGTCGGTGTGGACGAAGAACTGTGCAAATATACTGACGTGCCAAGACCCCAGTATAGCAGTGAAGGCATGTGTAGTCTTTGGACAATCCTTGATAACAATCTGAAATCTATCCCTTCTTCCATGTGCAAAATAACGTACCCACAGCAGACTCCGCTTACCGGTGCGTTTTATGAGCGGGGGCGAGCTTTTATTTCATGTTGCGTGAAATCAAATCTATGGGAATACGAGCACATCTGTCTCTGAATTATTGAGCAAATATTTTGAAATAAAACAGCTTTTGCGCTGTCAAACATGGGACGTCAAACGAGGCGCTGGCTTCAGATGGGTGTTAGAGTGTGAAACTGAATGGGAGACTCAGGTTGACAGTGCTGACTATGCACCAGTCATTCAATCAGTTTGAATTTAGCTGAATATAGGCTGTTTTAATTGGCCTGGAGGTTCATCTGTGATCACAGGAAATTGTGTTATGCCAAATTGTTACTTTGATTTCACGATGCTGAAACATCCCATATAATAAACTGGAAGAGATGTCTGGTAACAGCTCCCTCCTGCATTTACATATGGGAGGTAATGTATCTGTCCTTTCCATAGGGATTCAAAGTAGATCATTGGAAATAGATAGTGACCCCATAAACCTGTTCCTGTGCCATGTTTCAGTCTGCTTCCTACTGCTCTCTACACAAAGACTAATGTAAATCTATAGGCCCAGGGAGAGTAAGGGGGTGCACAGGGGGTCAGATGTAAATCAATAGCCTCAGTGGACTGAGCTTGCATAACTATGTAGTGTCTGAATCAAACACACAGCTACTGAGAACAATATCTGTAGGGGTGACGCTGTCTTCAGGTAAAAATTTGATTCTCACGCGAGTTCACTATCACTCTGACTTTTTTTTAACTATGATTGTGAGCAGTAAAAGTTAAACATGGAGACCCAGATGTTTATTTTAAATCAGACTGAAACCACTCACTCACTCTTTGGTAGACATTCTTGATTCATCATATTGAAGCGTTCAGGAACGCAGCTGTGCCCTGCTATTTACAGACAGTTGAGAACACTGGAAGCTGGAACTGGAAGCTCTGGAAGCTTAACTTAAAAATGTAAGTTCCTCTGTTGCCTTAAAAATGTGAGTTAGCTGAGCTAATCAACAACAGTTTAGTCAGTTATGTTTCAATCTACCCGTTTTTAATTGTGTAATGGATAGAAACGTGCATTCAACAGAATTGTCTCAGGAAATTTGACTGTGTGCTACATTTGGACAGAAATGTAACTACTGACATAATTTACAGTTATATTTGCTGTCCAGTTACATTCTCTCAGTTTTAAGATAAACTCTTTATTCTTCATTTGACACAAACGTCTGCTCCCATTGGCATCACTTATGTATCAAAAGTACAAATACAGCACATCAGGCAGCTCTGGCACCTTGTTAAATTAGACACTTAGGAGGTAAGGGGCTGTTTGCTGGAATTGTAACCATCAAAAACATGCTTGGAAGTCTGCTAATATGCTAATCAGTGCTCTTTAGAATCTTAATTTGAGTTTAATAACCACTCTGCATTACATTCATTCAACTCAAGTCAATGGAAGTCAGATAAACTCATGAAGTTCATGATAAAAGGTTAGTCGATTCCACTAGATCTTTGTAAGTGAAATTTCCCCAAGCAACTGGTTAGAATACACTTCAAATAAAGCATAAACCTTTCATGAGACAGTTCCAGGCAGTGCTACATAGGTTTGGGTCAGGGTTCAGGGTTAGATAAAGGTTAGGGTAAAGTAATGACTGTTATTAAGGAAGCTCTGCACAAGTAATGTAATATACACGACTGTGAGAATGTTCCTCTATATGTCTCTATGCATACATGTGTACAGAGAGACATATAGAGGAACAACAATGTCTTAGCGCAAGTGACGACAAGAGAATTTTGCACTAACATTCCTCTGAATTTTAATGTCCATATCATTTTCAGATACAGTAGCCTCATTAGGCTGACACAGCTCCCCTATGAGAAGCTGCTTTCCTCCCGCAGACATCCTGCTGAGAAAGACAATACTTAGGTTTCACATTTACATTTAAGGCATTTAGCTGATGTTTTTTGTTCTGACTTATGAGTTGCATTTAAGGTGACAGCCAAATACATTGACGTCTAGACTAATGACTCAAAAAGCAACAGTGTGCAAGTCAGCTTTTTTAAATATAAAAAGCTCAAAAAACAGCCTCAAGCTTTATAGTTTTCCCTTTTTGCACCATTGATGGTCTAAACACTTTGATCACCTTCAATTTGAGATCTGTTTTATAACTATTTTAAATGCGCTCTAAAATGTAGTTTATTGAAGGACTCAAAAGCTGCAAAGTTCTCATACTAAATATGCAATTGACTTTGCACTGGTAGCTTGTTTTACATCCAGATAGCAGCAGCATTATCATATCTTCTAGTCCTCAAGAAACTTGAACTGTTGCAACAACATTGGCAATTTGTAAAATATACAAATATATAGTATAGGTTACATTACTGACCTTTACCCTTTGCATACAACAAACAAAAGACACTTTCAGAATGGAGGGAGGAGGACCTGGCTCATTCCAAACCCCAGCTACATCCCAGCAGCATTTTCACTCCTTGTTTGTAATAGATATGTCACAAACACACACACACTCACCACAAGTTCTCAAGAAGGTCAAATTGGCCATGCCACCGACGCATTAAAGTTGTTCCGTGGACGCCTGAGCACACGTCTGCTGGAGATTCGAGTAAACACCTTCCACCACAAGTGTTTATGCAGCACTGAGATTCACTGAAGGACACCTACACAGGTCTGCTGTTCTCCCTTACGATTAAACACAGGGGAAAATGTTTGCTTGGACACGCCAAATATTTGTCCATTGGGCTTTACCTACCACTAAGCTCTTAAAATATGCAGTAATTGATACTGTAGCACAGGAGGTCCTAAGCTTTTTTTGATATCAAGGAGCCTCAAATAGATACTCATTAAATCATGATCATTAGCTGTTAGGTTTGGTACCAATTTAATCATGTTTGTAGGCTTATACATTAAATCAGGAGACAGTGTGGTAGAGATTGCATTGACCATATTCAGTTATAAATATGAGGGGTTAAAAACTTCAGTGGACTTCTGGCGCTGGTATGCTGCATTTAGTTTATGGTTACTTTTGGTGTTTAGATGATTTATTTGCATGAGATGTCTTTTTTAATATAAAAATAAAGATTACGTTCTTAGTGTAGCAAAAAACAATATCTAGACTATGTAATTCTTGCTGAACAGCCCACTGTAGCCAACAGTGGTAATTATGGGATATTGGTGCATGTACTTCTGGTAAATGCTTAAACACAGTGTATTGATCGAGAAAAGTCAGAAGTTAGAACTTAATTAGTAATGTCAGTTTCACAGCAATATTCTTCTAGGATTGGTTAATGCCCTGAAATCTTTTCTCAACAATCTTCTGACACTGAGTGATGGATTGAACAAGAATGACCATTTTACTGGAAGAATTACAACAGTTTTAGTGATCTCCAATGAGAAATAGTTGTATTGATTAGTTTCGCTGAGCTCTCGTCACTGGTTTCAAGTGGGCAGGGCTGGATTGGCAGCACTGGAATCCAAATTAGATGATAAGTGGTAGTTTGTTTGGCCATTGTCAATCATTCCTGATCCAAACACAGAGTTCTGGCTAAATTAAACTCGTAACTAAAGACTTTTTATTTTTTATGTAGTCTTGCGAAGACGCAATGGTCTTGTGGCATCAGTCTCTAAACCTAGATTATAAGAAAAGCTGTCTTATTCTAACATAATGAGGATGGAATTACAGTAAAGCCCTGTACCATGATGAGAATATACACTCACCGGCCACTTCATTGGGAACACCTGTGTAATGTAATACAATCCAATACAACAGCTCTTCTATAAATTCTACATTTGCAAAGTTTATACATTTTCAGTTTTTGTTGACATTGTCAGAAAGGTGATTATTCTACTTTTATTATTTTACTTCTGTTAATTACTGAGGTCATAGTGGGAGGTGGTTATGTACTGGAGTGCATTATACTGAATGATGTTCCTAATATTTTGTCCACTTCATTAATATACATGATGAAAGGAGGTGTTAGGAACACTTCCCAAAATTCAACATTAAATTGTATTGGATTGCATTAGATTGTACAGCTGATCCTAATAAAGTGGCTGTTGAGTTAAATCTTTTTAATACTTTTTCTTTTTTTTAAATACACACAGTTGTTGGCTATTAGCTTTTTCAGTACACAACCTCAACTTTCTTATTGGGTAAACCCTATCAGTGACCCTGGTTTAGGAGATTCCATGTATTGATTGATTGATTTTGGTATTTTACAATCTGTGGTGAACCTTTGCAACATAATTACAGGTAAATTACATTTTATTGATATTTTATCAGCCTAATATCCCTACAACACAATCACAATGTTTCTTCTGTATCCTTCAAGCCTGTGTAATCATGCAGATGGAGCATTCAGCTCTAATCAAGGGGCTAGAATGTTTAATGTTTGTGCAAAGCAAAGAGCTTAGCGGAGAAGGTCTAATCAGAAAGCTGGATTGTGAATATTAAGATTCCCATGACTGTTGAAAGGAAATATTCCAGCTCTTCTTGCTCTTGACGTGTGCTGCGCCGCGGTCTGGGAGCCATGACGCAAACTTATAAAGTCTGCAACTCAAACCCCGACGACTCTCTGCACCAGTTCATCTCTGAAATTTAGACAGAATTATTTGGAACGCTCTGCAAGTGCTGATGAGTTTACATGCAAGCAGGCATGTTTACTCCAACCTAATTTCCCTTGTTGTCTAAATCTGTGTTTTATTGGCAAGCTGCTTGGTCAAATAACCTTTGACGGATCTAGGAACACTGCTTTCCTGCATTTCTGTGTGTTTCTTCCAAATGGAGACAGTATGTGTGTGTGAGTGAAAGAGAGAGGGAGAGAGAAAAAGTGAGAGAAGACCAACACTGAGAGGTACTGAGACTGCTGGGTACGAACCGAGGTTGTCCATCATGGTTGGACCGAATATAGAAGTGGTCACTCTTGACAGCTCTACAATCTTAGATTTTCCAGTCTATTTGAGATGAAGAAGGATCACAGGGGGTGTTAGCCTGCTTGGTAGCTAATGGTGGCAAAAACCAGAGTTATCGGCACTGAAAGACTCATCCATCTTCTGGCCACTCTAGTGACGAAAAGCAAACACGGGGAACAAGACGTCCATACAGCATCCAGCTCTAACACTCTTGGCCAAACACACCTTACAGAGATAACAAGACGCTTAAGAGGCTGGGGAGGGCTGGGAGTTACCCACCGGGCTGAAAATGTAAATAAATCCTGCCTGTTGAATAGAAATAGCTATAGGCACAGATCCACTGGCCATATTCGGTAGTATTAGGTGTCATTATTTGATACAATATTTGTATTTACATGGTTTCTAAAGACAACGACTTCATATGTATTAAGGATCTTTCTACAGTTATAGTTGTTCAGGGTCATAGAAAAACTCAACAGTAATTGAAGGATCTCGTTTGCATGGAGGCAATTTATGTTTATGTAAGAATGGATAATGTGTATTGATTAACATGAGCACTTGGGTCCATTATGTAAATGTGCTTTAACCATATGGGCTAATTTTCATCTGCAGTCCCTGGCAGGTTAACGGCATATAAAAAAACCCACATAAACACATAGGCAGAGACAAATAGGAAAACAATGATATAACCACATAACCAGTTAAACCCTCGCTGTCAACGCGCCAAGTAAAGAAAATCCCTCCATGAGCTCGTACCTTGAGGTTCACCAACATAATTATGAACCATTTGTGAGGTTTTATGGTCTGGAACCCATGGCTTTCTGCCTGCAAGGTACCATCATTAGGTGAAAAATTAAACTTTGATAAGTTGGTAATTCTAATGGGATATTATATTTTCAGTCTTTGATACTGCTGGAAGGATACTGATGGGTCTTTAGTGACTAAGGATGAAAGTGGCTCCAGGTTTTCCAGGCACTTGGAAACAGTCCCAATTATTTAAAAAAGTGCACTGAGTGCCTCCTTATGGGTTTGATAAATACTCATATACATATTTTGCCCTTGAACAATTAAAGGCATAGTATTCAGGATTTGTTGGTTACTGTTTATCAACACAACATTCAAAAATGGCCCCTCCTCCCTGGCTCAATATCTCTCTCCTCTGCTCCCCGTGCCTGTATGTACACACACCCACACCCACACCCACACACACAGACACACACACACACACACACACACACACACACACACATAGCGAACAGCAGTCTGCTGCAGAGCACAGCTGACAGAATGACACAGAATTTACTTGAGTAGATTACGACTGCTCAGTGCCATAAATGAGACAACATCCAGCAGTAAGGGAGACAGTACGAGCAATTTATCAAACAACTGTTGAACAAGCAGAATATCAGCACTGTGTACGCCATTGTCATACCTTCCTCTTGGATGTGTGCTTCTGTCACTTGGTTGATAGATTTTTTTTTTTACAATTGATGCTTTTATTTGGTCACATGTCAAGTAAAATACCCCAAAAAGATGGGAATAGAGATATGTTTTTCGTCCATTACACAAAGGATGATGGGATTGTTTCTGACGTCTGTACTGTATAGATATCCAGTGATAGAATATAAATACATTAGATGATCATAAATGGGGTTTGATTTCATGAAAAAGATTATTAGAAGTATTTACATTTTGAACTACCGGTACTTAATTAATGTATGTATTTATGTATGTTTAATTCCTTTAGTCAAACATTAAAGATCAAGACTTTACATACAGAACATATGATGAGCATATAAATTGTGATGCAATATTCTGATGAAAATATGCAATACGATGCAATATGCAAAATATATAGATAGATTAAACTATCTTAGAATGTATAAAGTGATAGGAACCTTGCTTGACCTTGCTTCTTATGTAACAATGCATCAGTAATAATAATCTAATCATGGAGTAATATTATACCTCTGATGGGAGCTATTCTGCTGCTTAATCAGTCCTTTTAATACTACATTTACATGTATATTTTGCTAATACTCTATACATGACTTTTAGATGTAATAGAGTAGATTACTTTAAAAGAAGATTATGACACTTCTAAATGTTTGTCTAATTCTCATATTACATATATGAAGAAAATCAGCTACCTCCATCTGCGCTGATACACACAGAGTTATAAGACTTTTTTGCAAATTCAGTGAGACAGCAATTATTATTATCAAGTGACAATATTTATTTGACCTTTTCATGCTATTATACTGCACTGCAAGATTTAAACCATCTTAATATATCTTTTTTGTGTTTTGATTCCATAAATCGTTTCACAGCACAAGGCTGAATGATAGCCTCAGGAGGAAAAAGAGGTCATTCACTAGCTGTAGTTCACTGCCTGAAGTTGTTCAGTCCTTCAATGCTTTCCAGCCACAGACAGATCCTCTCATCAAGGAACGTGCCATTTTCTTAACTGGTGGCTGTCACATATCACGACCCACAGTGACTATTCCAATTAACGATTATAATTAAATAATTGTCTTTCAGCTAAGCAGACCACTGGAGAGACACTCAGCTGTCCAGACATAGGAGTATTTATATTGGAGCAACAAGGTTTAAGAGCTATAACTATGATATATTCCACCAGGGATTGGTCACATGGATCTCATTGTGTGGGAGGGTTTAGACGGTCAACACATTGTATTATGCTGACCCACAGTAAGTGCTTTTGATAAAAAGTCTGATAAAGGCTTTTATACGATATGTTGCTGAAAGTAGACCATTTAGAAATAGGTTGAAAAAGAGTCAGTCAGGTATAGAAAAAAATACAAATGCTGAGTATTTCATCTGTGGATTTATGTGACTTCTGTTCAAGAGTAGGGAAACTAACTAAAGTAATAATCAGCATTATTTTCAGACTTTTTATCTACCTCCACCTGATAAACGTGCCACAGTTTTGCCACCAGTTTTCTAAACAACATCCCTCTATATCTATATTTCTAATTTGATCCAAATTACAGATGAAGGGATGAAACAAATGAATGGCACCAGCAAACAATCCTCCTTAGTATTTACCCTCTCTGCCATCAGTGGAAAATTAAATTTCTCTAAGCTTTATTCATAGGGTGTAAACCGATATCATCTGAGGTCAGCTTTTTTTCTAAACAGGCATTTCCCGGTGGCCATTGTTGATGTTGCTATATTTAGCAGCACAGGGATAGGACACACGTGCCACTCATAGAGGGGCATACAGGCCCTCTGTTTCACCAGCTACAGTCACAACAGGCCAGTGTGCTGCTGCTGCACAGAGGACTCTGTGTCCCACTGACACCATTACCATACAGGACAGCAGGTCACCACCAAGTACGGTGAAGCGCTGTGGAACTCTGGCCTGTGACTGGTGCCAGTAAACAGGATTGAGATGTTTTTTCAGACTTCAGATTGTATGTCAGACAATTTAAGGTGCAACAAGTGAAGCTTTTACTGCACAAAGCACAGTGGCTCAGTGGTCAAAATATCTGACATTTGCCTTTTCAATGTTAGTTTTTTATTGTGTCTCCTAACTTTTATCCTTTACTCTAGCCTTAAATATACACTAGTGAAAAATTAAACACCCAATTTTGCATTTTTAAGGTGACCCATGAGTGCAGAAATCCTTTTTGATAAGACTAGAATCCATTTGAGACTGGAATACGAAGAACATGAGCAAACCTAGACTCAAAATCTGTGAATAAATAGAATAATATGTTATATGAGGGTCCCCACCGCCTGGACACAGACAACCACGCTAATAGCTACATGATTAATACGGTATATTTTCTGTATGGGGAGGTGTTTCCGTGAAAAGCCGTAGGGCCTTAAAATGTTACAACCTGGTTTTTAGTAGCTTACACCAATTTTCCAGCCATGTCTGCAGTCTAAAAACGGTTCTTCGACTCTCGCGTGCACCTCTAGTATAGTGGTTGTGCCATAAAAATGTCCCCTTATCTTTCCTGTGTGTGTAAATCCTGACTTGTCTAATCCGAGCTGTATAACCCAAATACAGAATGGCTGTGGTGAGACAGGAAGGATAAGTGGAGGGAAAAATGAGAGAGGGAAAACAAGAGGGAGGTATAAAAAAAATAAAATAAAAAAAACAAGAAGAAAATTAAGTGCACACTTTGCCATTTTTTATATAAATAGCAAGAAACACGCGCCTACGCAGAGAGTTGGTGCTCGGAATGTATTTTGGAAGTCAGAAAGAATAATTGCTTTTAGTGTTGGCTTGTTTCTCTTCAGATTTTTTGATTGAGTTTAGTTTTGGACTCTTTATACTAAACTGAATAGCTTTGGGATTGTGGACTGTTGGTCAGGACAAACAAGACATTTTACCATATTCTGACATTTTATAGACCCAACAACTAATGAATTAATTGAGAACATAATCCCGACAGCCAAGTGAGCAATTGACACAGTAGTTCCATGGACCAAAAATAAAACCAGGGAAAGGAACACTTCAAATGACGTTGTTCATTCACTTGTGTTGCATAGACGTGTATTTATGTTGGGTATAGGACATGTGAGACAGTCATAAAATAAAAAACAAGAGTCAGAGAAACAGGTAAAAAGAGGCGTGGAGCAAATCACTCATCCTAAGTAGGTAGGATTGGATGGATGACAGATGTATAGACTTTACCTTCCACATGTGATGCTGATGTTAGTGCCGATGATGGTGACAGCGGCGGACGGCTGCGGTGATGATGACGTCTTGCTCCCTTGGGTGTCCTTCAGATGCCGAGACAGGAAAAGGAGGGTTGCCTTTTTCACCGGCTGGTGCACCCCAGCCTATGACATCAGTAGTGAGAACATTAGTTTCTACTCGTCGCCTCAGATGTATTTTCTCTGACCACTGACTCCCCATCTGCTGTCCACACTCTGCTGTAGGCCATTGTACGTATCCCACTCGGTTCGTTCTGTGGTCATTTTCCATGAGTCTTACACAGTTACACACAGTTACACTGTCATAGAAGTTTCTCATCAGGTCATTAACTGGTTGTAACTGAGAATGGTAGACAAGAGAGAAAACAATGAGTCTAACAATGTGTTTCCATTCACATACTGCAAACTGCTAAATGCTAAATGCTACTTCTGACTAATCTAGTCAAAACTTCCCTCCATGATTACCCTCCAACCCACCCAAATTTTGAGATATCCCTATCACCTAAGCATCGAAAGCATATTTAAATTCAAGTGTGATATTTCTGACAGAGGATTGAGGATTCCACTGGTAATGCAATGAATGGATTTTTGATAATGCAGTTTGTCACAATACATGCCAGTCTGCACGTCGTCGAGTCCAAAGAAAATGTAAAAAAATAAACTAAAAGATTTTGAAAATTCTTACTCCCACCAACACTGAACTGGGTTGGCTCTTTGTCTGGGTCTCCCTAACCCACTTTTATTGGTTTGAGGTATAAGGACAACCCACTTCTGTGAGATTTACAAGACAAGAGTTTGGGTACATTTTTGGGTACATGAGATTGTAGCAAACCTAAACCAAAGACTGTAATTTGTGCTGGAAGCTGGTGTGGACTGGTTGGTTGCGTAATGCTCTGCTGAAGGTTGTTTCAGCAGTACAGTATATTTGGAATGTTGAAAAGAGTCAGACATTTCAAGTCTTTTATACTTTTTTCTATGTAAACATTTTTTGTATTGATAACATTACTAAATTGACCTTTAACCACATGTTCAAAGCAAGTTAATTATTTAATCAACTATTTATTGTGTACTGCCAATTTTACACTCCATTTGTTGGGCAATTCTATATATAGATCTGGCCTTCCTCTTACTTCTAAAATATAAAAGTTTTGTCTGTCATCTCCAGAACTGTAAAAGTAGAGGGCAGTGGTGCAGCTGGGCTCCATTTCTACCAACCAATACCACAGTATGTGTGTGTATATGTCCAAACCAGGGGAGATACACACCAACACACACATACTGTCTGGTCTCAGTCTTAATGCAGTGCCATACTTGGGACATGAAGCAGAGCCTATTGTGTGAGTGACTGGGGGGGGGGGGGGGGACTGCAGCGATGACAGGGTACTGCTCGTGACCCCCAGGGTGAAAAGGCAGACACTCAAAATTTGTTTCCAGTGCGGGCCGTATTCCAGGGTGCCAGCTATAAATCCAGAGTATACCACTCGGGAGACAAGTCAGTTGAGTTTTACAGACAATTATACAATTTTTTTGCAAGGTACTTTTTTTTTGTAAATAATATAGAACATGCAGTAGTTAGCAGTCCTCTTTATCAGTGCCCATTGCAGTTTTTCTTGTTGTATTAGTACCACTAACTGCCAAACAGTGACATTGACTGTGGCATAAAACTGACTGTGGGTATATATTTATATATATATATAGGATATCACAGTACAAAACCAAACAGTTATCCACTCATTAAAACATTGCTCCAAAACCTCACCCTTGTACTGGTACCCTAGGTTCTGACAAATAAATGGTGTTTGCTACCAAAAAAAACACACATTTCAGGTTTCTACTGTACAATATTTTGATATTGATAAGATTACTTACACCATCTGAAATCCACTCTGCCACTTATATCAGACCTGAATATGCTTGCTGACAGCAGACGCAGGTGTAACTAATGACAATAATGACTGTTATATTCAAGTGTCCCAGACTCCCAGTAAGCCATGACAGTGAGACAGCATGCGCAATACCAGGACCCGAAATTCAAAGCAGCTAAATGGAATTCAGCCATCATTAATTGAATTATATACAGTACCAGTCAAAAGTTTGTACACCCTTTCTCATTGATGTGAATGGGAAAGTATGTCCAAACTTTTGACTGGTACTTTTTTGTACCAGTCAATAATTTTTTGTAATTGATAATATCAAATGTCTTCAATGAAAAACTTATTTAGGCAGGCCCAGGTGTTCTAAATCATTAATAATGGCCGTAAACATTAATTTGCTAACAGTAATAGCTAGCTTACAGTGTTTGTTGTTCTTCTGTAGGAGAAGAATCTAGCACAATGATATTTTCAAGGGTATTCACTCAGATATAATGTAATTGAAATAAAGACCTGGTATTAGTTCATCCTTTAGACGACACAAACCAACTTGGAAAATGAGTTAGCTTGCAGAGACCCCTATAAATTACCTTGTTGGGTATCAATAGCTAGCTAGCGTCAACATTTGCTCCAGAATTACACCAACTGTATAACTTCTTCCGCTGATTCCCCCTCCTTGTCTGTTGTTTAAGTTGTCTCCTTCTTCATTTGACGCAGTTTTAAAATAAATGCGTCAATTCTGCTGCCTTTTTCCACCGCCTCAAATCTTGCTAGTTAGCAAGCTGGCCTACAAAGATCATCAATTCGGAAAAAGCTCATTCCAAGTTTCTTTATTTAGCTTTCCCTTGATTTGGCATTTGTCATTATTTGCACAATGTAAACATGACTAGCCGCCTTTAAAAATGATTTTCAATCACGGTTTATTTCCCTTAATGCATTTTCTGCAGTAGTCTCAGACAAGTTTTTCTTCTATGTTTTACATTTGAGCCAATGTACGCTGAAATAGAAAATCTAATTTTCAGCTGACGAAGTAGCAGAGTAAGCGCTGACGGCTGAAAAGGCAGCAAAGGTTGTTTTTGTCTTATGACATGGAATAACATTAGCAATATTTCAACAAACATGCAGTGAAAAGTGGAATCCATGCTCATACACACACACACACACAGTTGAACAGACAGGTTTTGTAAGGACAATTTAGTTCTTTTCTGAACTGAGGTCTATTGAAAAATGCTGCAGAGTGACAAGTGACAGAGAAAGTCACTTGGGATACATTGTGGCATTGGCTGCATTACATAACCAGGAGTATTTCACACCCTTGTCTCCATTTTCTTTGCGAGCCAACTGCCAAAAACTAAAAAAGACATGCAAACAAGATGAGAGACAAACATGTCTGTTGTATAAAAGCCACTTTCACACTCTGCTCTTAAGTTTGAGATGCTAACCAGGCGAGACAGGCTAAGCTTTATTTTCATCAGCTCTCTATTTTCTCTTTGAGTCATCAGGTTTTGACATTATTCTTGGAGAGCTGCTATGATGCAAGTATCTCATTCGCTCCAGATAAAACAAAGACTTTGGCCTGCTCCCTCTCCTTCCTCCCTGCTCTCGCTGTCTGAAACTGGACTCCCTCCATCCTCCATTGTATCATGTTCAGCCTGTCCTCTCCTTCTCCTCTCTCTCTTTTCTTGGCATACGGTTCGCCACATGAGGTCCTGGCCTGGGAGGCCTCAGGTTGTAGTAATGACACTGTTTTCACTAAACTGCCCTCTCAGTGTAGACGCAGCCCATATCACATTTCATACCATGGTCCATTAGGCTGGTGACTCATCAGAGCTACCCTGACTGTTTAGTTTTTCCCCTCTATTCATAGCTACAACATCTGGGGAAGCTGTGGCTAAAGGACAAGGGGACAACATCTCTTTGAGTATGTGTGGTTGTATCACTTGAGAGGAAGATCTCCACAATAGACACAAAACACCAGAGGTCCAGTCTTTACATCGGTCACTTTGTTTTAAGGTGCGTTCAATAGGAAAAGAAGTATACTTTTATAGAATTCACAAAGTTGATACAAATGTACATGTCCACTGTACATATAACTGCCAACTTTTACATACCGTACACAACAAATATATCACCCACTCACTGCTTAATCTGAAAGTCAGCATAATACTGCTCAGCAATATCCAAGAGACAACATAAAAATATCTTCACATTATCTCAACTTCACTTTTCTGCTCATTGTGTCAAAAGGCAAGGTCGACACAAAACAAGATAAATTGTGATCAAAAGACAACGCAAGGCAGCGGGAGCATAACTCATGCTCGGTTGGATCACACATGTGGTGATCTTCTATAACTCAAGCCGGGCTGCTGCTCTCTGTTGCCAGTAACTGTCACAGCGGCTTACGGTTTTGGCTGAGTGGTCCAACGAGCAGCTCCGAGCAGGAACATCCTGGAGAGAACAAAGAGTTTCAACATGAAGCTGTGGCCTAATGGGCAGGGAGTCAAGATTATGTGGCTGGAGAGTTGCTAGTTTGAGTCCATGCTGGGAAAATCTGTGTGGGGAAAGGGAATGCGATGACCTTGAGGGCGTCTAAACTGGATAAATGAAGGTTGACAAAAATGGATAAATAAAGGAAAATCTGTCATTGATTATCACGGCAAACAGATTTCTACTAAAAGGCCGAATCAAGTATCAAGCCCTTGTGTCATGTAAAATGCATATTCGTCAGAATGTTTGCACAGCTTGGAGATGCAAATGATCTCATAGGTTCTCCTGTCGGTAAAGTCTTGCCTGTCAGTTCATACACCATTCACGGTCTTAACATCCAGGCTAATTGACAGTAGTATCATAGATGGTCTTCCCGTCAACCATGCAACTTTCGTCCTCCTGGGACAAAATTTACCCGGCTTAGTTTGACTGTTTATAAAGCATGAGGTATAAATTATCACCCAATTTTGTGTCAGAACTTTTATGCCAACTTCATTCCAACTTATTACCACAGGTTTTACACGCCTCATTTAAAGAAAGTATACCTCATTTTGAGTTAATGCCTGTTGTCCTGTCCTGTGACCTGAGGACAATAGTAGGGTTCCATACATTTAGCTAGACTTTATAAGTGCATGAGAATTAACTGTATGCTGTGTCAAAATATTTCCTGCTTAAGCTGCAGGTGATGACTACCAATCTTCTAAGAGTATTGTGTAATTAGTCTGAGAAAATACAACAGGGAAAAGGTGAACTTTTAACTTTTACTGATGGAGCTACAGTACACTGCATTAAAGTTTCGTGAAGACTTAAGAGCTGCTTTTTCTGGTTGTAATGAAAATGGAGGTAATGTCAGATTTAAGCCTAATGAAAGACAAGAGAAGATTGGTGACATTGTTAACAATAGATTGTACTGTATATTATAAGTTGACTATTGTCTTGTTGAGAAAATGCAGTCTATCCGTTCCATGACATTTAGCTGACTTTGTAACAGTAAACTAGCAATTATAACAATTGATGTGTGGCTTTTTAATACTTATTTGTGTAGCACTTTTCTCATGAATACATTGGTTAGTCAAGCACTACATACATATTTCCATTGTAATCTTTTGTCTTGTTATCTAAATCACACCAAACCCTTAGCTCCAAATCTCACGGTTTCATATTGATCTCATTTCTACCCTCAGAGCAGATTTGGCTCTGAGAAATATTTATACAAATTCATCTTTCAATCTGCAAATTCTTTTTCTCCAAATAATTCTTCTTGAGGATGGAGCCAAAGTACAGCAGTGGTTCAGTAAGCATGCAATAAAAACCGATGGTTACAGCTACATTGAATGTCTCTTAAGGCCTACCGTGCACCTATGCAAACAGCATCAGTGGATCCAGTTCAAGTTCAAAGGATGACCTCAGCTGTTCCCTCCAAATCAAGCTTACTGATATCAGAGCCAGAACCAAATCAAAGAGGATGGAGGAACATGATGTTGAGAGCAGCGGGGGTGAAGATTCCGACTTAATGTCTTCAAGAGCCCAGAAAATGACACTGAAAACATATTTGCAACAGTGTGAACTATTGCACTGATATATTATAAAGGGATGATAACAGCCTTGTATTCAAACATCCGTAATGTCTATCCTAATCACACAGTGACAATAAGAGCCAAAAGTTGCGATGACATTCTATTTCCTCTGGACTTTTTGATGAATAATTTATTTGCCTACTAATACGTTCCCTTCCTGTTGTGGCCACACATGCTAGTCTAAGCCCTGAAAGATGGTTTGGATAAAACATGTGCAAACAGCATGTGGTGCGATTTGCTGACTCGATTCCTTAAGTTAACATCTCCTAAATCAGGATACATCTAAGCTTTTTCGGGAGATAAAAAGGTAAGCATCTTCCTGTACAAAAAGCTAACAAATGACATGCTTCCAGCTACCTTAAGCTCGCATGCTGTTGCTGCTTACCCGTGACATAACGATTTCAATACACTGAGATGACTGGCAGAAGCCGTGGACGGACGATCAACAGGAGGGACACACATTTGCAATCACAGGGGGGATGAGTTATTGATGGTCATGGTAGCAAATATGTCAACGCGCACAGAATGAATAGAGCTCATCATCATCAACTTACCTCTCTTGATTCAGGCCATGTTTCCTGGGCCAATGAGCCAGATCGGCAAGCAAAAAAAGGAGATAAAATAAAAATAGGGGAGGGAAGGAGGTCTTAAAGTGTGTTTAACCTTGGAGACAGTATCAATCAAAAGAAAGCCGAGCCTTCCCATGCAAGACCTCAGTGTGTGTTTTTCAGCTGCAGACAGTAAGATGGATGTCTGATAAGTTGCAGGTTATACGTTTGATTTTTTGGGGCCGGCGATTCTGCTGCAGTCCTCTGCATTGTGAAGAGGACAAGTCATAAAAAGTCCCAGTCACCTCATTTCAGATTTCCTCTGTTTCTGTTTATTGCCAGTACGGTATCCCATAATGCACAGGAACTGCTGATATATCTTGGCTACTTGCGGTTAGTGGGGGCATGAACCAGACATCCAGCCGATGCAACCCCGCTCTCTCTCTCTCTCTCTCTCTCTCTCTCTCTCTCTCTCTCTCTCTCTCTCTCTCTCTCTCTGTCGACTATTCTCTGTCTGGTTTTCGCTTACATACACACTCACACACTGCAGTAGATACAGTTAGAGAATATGTAACTATGCCAATTAGTACTTGGCAGTATTATATGTGACTGTAGAGAAAAAAAGTCAGTAGAACAACGCACGGAAGAACATTATGACCTTGTGTAATAAAACTAAGTGGGGGAGCTGCTGCGGTCGGCACACGTGCACCTCCAGACACCCCTGGGGGGTGTTATGGTGAAAAATGTTTCTCAGCATTTCTGCTGCACCCATCAGTATCAAGTTAGCTTAACTCTGCCTAGGTTGCAAAATTTAGCCGTGATTGGCAAAATCTAGAAATGGTCTTTTCTTAGGAGTGTGTTCATGTTCTAGTGTCTGTTCTACACTCTGTACTTTGTTGTGGAAATTTCCCTTCAATGTTGTTCCATTAACTCAGGTGATACTTTTACTTTCTCACCAAATCAGTGATTTTCCAATTTAAAGTGCCACATAAAGGCCTTGTCTAGGACAGTTTCCTTATGCTTAGTCACCAGCATGACTTTATAAACCATCTGCTTACGCCCTGGTGCCATTTTTAGCATTTTTGTTGTTTTATGATGTTTTCAAGGGTGTAAGCGGACCTATGGGATGTCTGACGGAAAGCAACGTGTGGGAAGTGAGAGCCCAGAGAGCTGACAGTGAAAAGCTATTGACAGTTATCATGGTAACATGTAAACAAGCAGAGTAAATGGACATATCATCATCAAGAACTCTCTGAACCTGACAGGGGCTTTGTTAAAGTGTTTCTAAATGATTCAAGAAATACACATAATATATAGGAGATTGTGTGGATAGTGAACATATTCTTTACATTTGCATCAGCACGCTAACCTGCTAAAAATGTAAGCATTGCCAATGTATAAATAAAGCCTCATTTTGGTTGCTGCACATTGTTTACTGTGACAAAAACAGAAAGTATAGTTTCAAAATAGCAAATTGCTTAAAAGGTGCGCCTCCCCTCAGAATGTCTTCACTAAACCTCAAAAGGTGGAAAAATCTGTGTCCTTGCCAGACATAGTAAGAAAATAAACAAAATCCAGCAATAAAACTAAATTCAGTGTCTTTAAAACATCTGTGTGGGCCGGCAGAGAGGGACATAAGCCGGAAAGTGAACACATGTCTGCGTTTCCAAGTGCATCTGTTGTTTGGACACCTCCGCCCACGCTATACTGCACACTGTTTTTACCAGTCTTGTCCTGCTTCTCGTGGGAGAAACATTCTCAAATAACAAAAAACAGTTGCTACTAGTTGTGGTAGGGTACTGCATTAAAAACTATTTTGAAACATCAATATTGAAGAAATAGAAATCACTATCTGAAGCTCATCGATCAGCTTGTGTCATCATTTTGTCAACCAAAGTAAAATAATGTTTTCCCTTAACTCCACTGACATCTAGCCTAAATCTACTTCATGAAACTTTTCCAAACACTGCACATTCCACATTTTATGTATCCGCTTTGTTCTGAATAAACAGACAGGACTAGGTAGATAGCTTCAACAGTGACAGCTGCTATGGCTAGACAAAGAAAAGATGCCAAATAATCTTCTCTTATCGCGTGCTCATACTTATAAACTTCAGGACTAGGGAAGCAACAGGGTGCCAGTTATTTTCAATTTAACCTCAATACACATACTGGTACTGGTTGCCAAGAATAACGACTCAGATGACTCTCAGCACCACATGTGGGAGTTTACAAATGATGGTTACAATATTGTAACTCTAGTTCTATTAGCTCAGGTGGAGCCTTCCACTGGACTCTGGGTAATACTCTCCTCCAATCACACGCACATAGAGGTGGGTGAAAAAATTAAAGGAAAACCAACATGAAGTGTCTTAATAAGGTGCTGGGCCACCACGTGCTGCCAGAACAGCTTCAGTGCTCCTTAGTGTTCATTCTTCAATTCTCTGAGCTCTACTGAAGGGATGGACACTGTTCATCCAAAAGATAATCCCCCAGTTGGTGCTTTGATGATGGATGCAGAGAGCGTTGTCTAACACATTGGTCCAAAATCTCCCATAGGTGTTCAATTGGGTTGAGATCTGGTGACTGTGAAGGTCATAGCATGTGATCTATCATTTTCATACTCATCAAACCATTCAGCGACCCCTCATGCCCTATGGATGGAGGCATAAGCTAAAAATATTCATGTATGGAATAAAAAAGACTTTGCTGCTACATTGATGTTTATCCTTGTCTCTTTTTTTTGTAATTGGGTTAGGTTCGTGATTTGGCTAAATAGGTGAAAATTCCTTCAGTGACCTGGCATCATCCAGATAGTCTGAAAGTGCAAAAGTATCCATTTTCAGTCTTTTCATTAGTTCAATGTCTTCCAGGGCTGTCGTGTTCTCCATCACCACATCGCGTCCTGTTTCCAAATGGTAATATATCACACCTCATTTGGGCACACAGGGAGCTTTTCCTTCTAATGTTACATAACTTTAAGTACTAAACTCAGTTGTGATTAAACCGCATGTTTTATGTTTCAGCTCATTCCAAAACTCACGAGCATGTGAACGACATTCGCAACAGTAAGCACTCCCGAAAAGCTACAGAGACACGACGCGCCCTTTCAGATTAACACTCAAACTTCACTTAAATTCATTTTCACTGCCAAACATTTCACTGGAGAATGCATGTAGGCTCCACATGGGGACAGCGTGATATTTTTTGGGTCATTAAATAGTCCACGGCGCAACAATTTGAGTCTAATATGAGCGTTGTCCAAACATTGTTATTCTACATCAGCTCCACGTCGGGATCTGGAGCTGGACTGAGCTGCCAGAGTCGGGCCTTCCCTCAGCTTCATCAATCACACGGCGACAGTGAATGGCAGGATAATATTGTTGCTGGTGGTTGATTGGGAAGTCCCCCCCACGACTGTGTGTGTGTATAAGTGTGAGACATAGATGTATGAATGCATGAATGTGTGTATCTGAATGTTAATATATGTGAAAAGTGAGGACCAGTGTTACATGTGTGCGTGAGAGTGTCCATATCTTCTCATCAGGTATTTGTGCATATGTGCAATGAATGTCACACACACTGTACACACACACACACACACACACACACACACACACACTCACACTCACACACAGTAGGTACACTTTAACTCCTTGGCGCCTGGGTCTTCCTGTAGTGCTGGAGCTGTGCTGTGCGCTACTGGACAGGCTCTTCCCGTTAAGGGCCCTGTGGTTACAGAGGGACCATGTGCCCATTCACCACTGTTTGTTTTCTATGTCATTATGAGTCCAGCACTCCTTCACTGACCGGCCCCATCGAAATAGTCTCCTTTGTTAGACAGACTCTCTCCTCCGTCATGGAACCATATAAAAACATTTGGCTAGATACACTTAGGTGTGCTTAGAGGTGTATGTCCAAATCACACATAGGTACACACACACACACACACACACTCTTGCCTCCAGTCCGCATGCACGCACATCCACGCACACACACAGCTTTCCATTCAGCCCTCCTCTCATAATGTTTCTTTACTTAACATTTAAAGTTCCTGAAATAGGAATGTTCCTGAATGAAAACAGTTTCTTTAACGGAGCGCTCGCTGAAACGCCGATACCGTTTTGGTCCCGCGGTGCATTCTGGGTTATTATGTTTGGGCAGCGGCGAACCGTCTCCGTTGCTCAGCAAGTCATTAGAAGAAAAAAAAAGAAGAAAAAAAAAAAGATTTGATTTGATTATGATGTGGTGGCACGCAGGACACACAGGACAGGGGGATATTTTGTCTATTTTGCACCCTGGCAGCATCTTCCAGCCACTTCTTGTACCTGCAGTGAAATTGGAGCGTTGTTTTTTTCGAGCAGAAACCATTTCAAAGTAAGAGCGGGTAAACCCGGGCCACAGCAAATGTTGTGCTCAGGATATGAGATGGGGAGCGAGGGATAGACACTGGTAATTACACAGATCCTGACAAATAGCAGGTAGGCGGAGGAACACTCAGGGTTGGGGTTTTGCAGGTGGAAATAGGCCATAATATCCTCTAAATCTGCAAATGGAAAAAGAATATACTAACCTGTCCTCTGCGGTCTAGACAGACCAACGCATGAACACTCAAGGGCGAAAGTAAAGAGAGCAAACAAGAGTAGTCGTGTAGAATGTGTAAGAAAGCATTTTATGGATTTTAGAGACTCTGCAGCGGGTAGAATATTTTAGAAAGGTAGGTGGGGGCTTAGAACCTGTTTCTTACTGTTTTTCGTCTACTCATTTTTAAATCTTTGGAAAAAATATGCAAAACATGAGGAGGAATTTTATTAGAAACAGCTTTGTAAACATCAGGCTAGTCGTCTACTGCCACTTTTTATTCACATTTGTACTAAAACAAGAGATCGGATTGGTATTTTTACCAATACTCACCTTATGAATAGATCGGGTGTCTGACATGTTGCTACCAGGGGAGGGAAAAGTTGGATCAGTGCATTTTTAATGCATACAGATATGTGAATCTTCCAGTCCAGTCAAGTGCTGGAATTTTTTTTTTTCACATTACACATTGATCATATTGATTTATTTTAGATATCATATATCTCAGAACTTAAGGATGGATAACTAAATGTGTGTGCAGACTGAACGCAGAGCATATTATAGGAAGATTGGCTGCGTATGAAGTGAATGCAAAGTGATTAATAGATGAAAACTGATACAAATTCACCCAAGAGAGGCAAAGATGTGTCCGTGCATGTTGGAAAGCTTTTAAAATTCAACATTTATTCATTAAGGAAGAGGCAAGAAGAAAAGGAGAGGAGTCTGGAGGAAAATAATAGCCGGTATGTAGAGCATGGGTAAAATTTGCTTTGCATTGAATTGAAATAGGAATTAAGAATTCTACCTGTTGATCAGATAAAGTCAAAATCAATATGAAAGTATGGTACATGTGTACTCAAACATACACAGACACACTTTGGGGAGTAGCCTTTTCCAGCAACAACCGCAGGCGCCCTGACCTGTCTGCCTTGTCACCGTTTGATGATGTCATCCGGAAGGTTCCAGCTCAGTAGCCGCCACACAGCAGCATGACTGGCCGGAGAAGGCAGGTGCTCCACATCACAGTCACTCCATAAACACACACATGCACACACACACACACACACATTTAAGTAAACATAAACACGCATTACACCGGCAAGCAGACAGCAAGGCAGCGGCGGCGCTGCGGTCGGCACGCACACTGTGGACATGCAGGATGCAGAAATATGAATAAACATGCTCATACTGTACATGAAACACACACATACACACACACACACACATTGGTTCAACCACAAGTGTGCTCATGTATCAAACCCCACCCGGGACAGCCTCATTGTCCCTGGCAGCATTCACTCTTTCAAAGTAATGTTTTCCCCCCCAAAAAAACATCAACTCAGTATCCACCAATTACAAAAGCCACATAATTATAATAATCACAGACTTGAGGGATAAATCAAGAGATCTGCAAATTAAAAACCTCAAAGACTCCTTCCCAATGACAAGAATGAACCGCATTCCTATGAGAAATCAATTAAAAGTCAATCACGAGCAAAGAAACACTAAGAAGCTGCTGGCTTTTATACGTCACAACAGGCCATAAACTCACCACAGCCTGTGGGGCTCCAGCTTGTGGTTTGTGCAGTGTATATTGGGTGGCTTCAAAGTGTGTCACTGGTGTCACTTTGATTCGACTTCCCTCCAATAATCGTCTCATGTTTTCCATATAGATCAGCAAATCATCTTGACACATAAATACACAGGACAGCAGGAGGCTCGCTGTCAAACTGCTTCAGATGAAATTATTATTATTTTTATTTTATGTATGAAGGCTATAGAGGCAGCTGTTATGGAAGTCCAATATTTGTCATGCTCAAGAGGAATTGTTTGGAAAGATCAGGTCTTGTTCCACAATTATATTTAAGTGACAATTACAGTTGGTTTAAGAACATTTAATCTGCTGCGGTGAAATTAAAATCAAAAAGGAAGTTAAAATTCCTTTTTGCTTCAAAATCAGTATATATGTTTGTAGAATTGTAAGGACATGAATAAGAAAACTGATGGGGTGTAAACATTTGGTGCCAATTATCTCTGTTGGTGGTGACAGTTAAATTTAGAAAAAGTAAGATTGCAGGTTTATTAGGTTTATTCATATTACATGTATTGTGTGTCTAAATTGCACCAAATTTGACACTGCACTCCCTTAGGTCCCCAGCAATGCACCTGACAAATATGGAGTCGATTGGATGAATGGTTGCATTGGATGAATGGATGAATGGATGCAAAGGACATACATACAAACAGACAGACTGACTGAGAGTCTTTTCTTTACTAGAGTGATACTGATGAGATGTTAGGAGCTTTACACATAATACCTAATGATAGAACTAGTGATTATGTTACAGTATGTTATGATGATACAACCATACAGACGATTAACCAGCTGAAGGAGCAATGTTAGCAGCCTTTTTTTCAGAATGCCCTACACTGCTCTGTAAACCCCTGTGTTACTCCTGTCACAGAATACTGAGGTTCAGGGCTGACTGTTGCTGTGAGTCTGGCCACAACAGAACTAAAGTATGTCTTCTTGCAATGCCAGTACTCAAATATCAGTCATCCATAGGAAACACCTACCCCAAGGCCTGAAACTTAGATAATAGCTGCAGTATCATTACAGTTAAATGTACTCAAAAATTGAGGACAATCGAAATTTCTGTTAGACTTTAAGTCAAATACAATATAGATATGCAAATAAGTATGTTACAGTATACAACACGTACAGAAACCTGGGTACAAAGGCCTTCACAACAAAAAAAGTACAGAGAATGTAAGAAGAAGAGAGATGAACTTGGTTAAATTATTTCCTGTTTAGTGTGTTTAATGTCAGGGGCAAGATACTGGAAAACAAGTGTGTGAGATATGTAGCTCAGTTTAAGTTCATTGTAATGATAGTGTTTTTAAAAAGAGTTGGAAAAAACTAAAGATCCCAAATCCTGGGGAAAAAAATTCTTAAATTTTGTGGGACAATATGAATTAACTAAAAAATGTAATATTTAAAATCCCACATGTGCCAGTGTCCCTCTTCTATAGCAGTCTTGGTAAACAAACTTCCACATATGAATGTTGCTCAACGTGTGTGGCAGTCCTGTTAAGTGATGTGGGCATGATTGACGAACCACTTGACCCTGCTCTTGCAACAATAGCAGCATGGCACAGGGCAGCTGCTCTAGACACACAGACACACACATACACACACACACACACACATCTCTGGATGCAATTATAAATGTTTAGGGAGAAAATAAAAAAATGATTATGAACACTCGATTGTGGCTAATTTCTTTCACCAGAGAAATATTTTCTCAAAAAATGGCGCGGCCTCTTCTTGTTTGCTTTGCTGCGGTAGTATTTACTCAAAAGAGGTTGGCGATAATTTCATTATTTCATGAAGGTATGCAAAATATAATTACTGTCATATTGTATTTCCATGTCGTGTGACACACACACAGTGTATGGATGCTGTGGTTGCAGCTCCTTGGTGTGTGTAGCTGCTGAGGCACTGCACTACATTTTCATGAGTTTGGAATAGAGTCTGGTGCCCGGTTAAATGCCTGTTCAGCAAGGAAACACTCCACATCACCCGTGCTTTATGACTCTCCTTTGTTACTTATTTCAAATCAACATGAAGTATACCACATGTTGATGAGCTTTGAATGTTAATTTATGTTTGCGTTGTATAATTAGGGTTAAAGATTTTAACAGCTTTGCCAGCTGATATGTCAAATCTTTACAGCTCAAAATCTCAGCACTGCACTGCAGACTCACAATTTATTACCCACTTACCAAGCTGTAATTGGGTAGTTTAAATGTAATACATATGGTCAATGTCTAGTGAAATGCTTAAGCTCCAACATTCGATTTGTTTTCCTTTATACTTTCAAAGTTTGTTTAAAAAAACACACATTTGACAACTTCATGTATATATGCTATATGTTTGTTTCTGACGCTATAACACTGTTACACTACAATTTACTTACACTGTACAGTAGTTCATATTGTACATTAGTCACATCTATTCATAGTGAACATATATTGGTTTATTATTCAGTCTGTACATGAATGTATTGTTATAATAATTCTATATGCACACTGCTGCAGTTTCCACTATGTGGCAGGGTGCAAAACTGCATTTATTATATAAATAAATAAAGAATCAAATCTAAAATGTTCTTTTATGACTGAAACATTGCACCAAATGCTAAAAAACTACATGATCTGTGCATCATTTACACACACGTCCCTGTAGTTCAACATACCATGTTTGGTATATTTAGAAACCCTAGGATACTGATCAGATATGACAATACAACTACATCACTTTGACATATGGTTTGTGCAAAACTTTAGTTCTTTTTAAAGGTGAAGTTTGGTGATATTTTTTATTTGATGTTATTGTCAATAAATCCCATAAAAAGACCTGAACCAACAATGCATTAGTCCATTTTTCACTACTTTCCGACCTCACCAGTCTTTCTGCGGCTCTCAGCACAAAACCCATTCGTTCCAACTGAAAATGTAAATATTAAAAAAAACAGTGGCCCAGTGATGTGTTTTTAATAGCATTTGGACAACAGTGGAGCTCTATGGCACAGAAGAATAAGATATATCAGACCTTGGCTATATAACAATACTTGTTAGTATAATTGAATTCATTGTTTATTTTGGTCTATTTCTTTGATGACGATAACCAAATGATTAATGGGACTGAAGAGGTTATATTGGACTATACATTTCTCTTTTTCAGAACTGATTAGCTGTGTCATAATCAAGCTAAAAAAGAAGGCTGATATTTTTAAGTGAAAGCATTTAAACTGACAGTAATAATTCTGCATGTACAGTAGAATATTTCTCGTTCAGTCCACCTCAGCAGTAGGTGTAAGTGAGCTTCTCGGCATTTTGGTAACCAATCCTCCCACCGACCCCAGAGTGCACACCACAGTCTTCACTAATCATTCCAACATTTCCATCTTATTAAGTAAGACAATACATTAATTGCAATGGCATGCCGAGGCCTCCCGCTATGCAACGTTACCCCTCTCGGGTCTGCCACCGAAACCCCAAAGGTGCGCGGCTAGAGCTGACACGGAGAGTTCATGGCTTCCACTCTGCGTGCCGTGCAACTTCTCAGCGGCCACGGGAGCAGATTAGAGACGTCCGCTGCGCATTCCTCGCCTAATGATTAAATATCAGGGCAGTTTATTGTGAGTGTCACTTTATGGCGGGCTTGGAGATGTGGCTCTTGGCGAGCTGTGAAGGCCGCGAATCGGATGCCACTTTGGAGATCTCTTTCTCCTTACTCTGCTAAGTTAGAGATACTTTCAGGGGATGATTTAGCGAGTGTAGGCACAATTTTGATTGCACCGCAAAGAATGGGTGGTTTTATTTCTTTATAGATATGCACAAATTTATCTTGTGGTGTAAAAACGAATCAAATGTCGCCTACTGGTTTGCTGTGGCTGCAGTGAGGATTAGCTTCAAAATTCATAGGCAAGAAATGCTTACATATCATTTATTTAAGGTATGAATATCCTGATAAATACATCTGTACACATACAGCTGAAGCTGATGGAAAATGAAATGCTACTTTCACTATTCTACCATCCAAATGGATATTTAGCATTTAAAATCACACATTTCTACCTCCCACAGTTTGTTACCTCTTTCCACTTGACTGACAGAGGCTACAGTATCCCTTAAAACAAATTTCTTTAAATATATATATTTACCCTAAAAATCTATTTTTTTCAGCTTGTTTCTATATTGGCGGCAGTGCCAGACATATTTTGATTAAATGGTCCCCTCTGGCTCATAGTTTAGCTAGAGGTATTAGGTTTCACCTAAAATTAGCCATCAGACTCAATTTATTACCTCAATTGAGAGGCTCGAAAAGTGCCCATAACAGCACCCCGACTAACACGGACTAACCTTGGCCAAGCCATATAATGTTGCATTTTAATTCAGCTGCAGGAATTGCCAGCGAGGCCAAGCCCATTATAAGTTACACCTTTTTTCTTTTTTTTTTTCTTTTCTTGCTAACCCAGAGTGGAGGAGCGTGCTCGAATATTAAACGGGTACAAGAGTGTTAGGCAAACACTAAAATCCAAGATAATTTTATTGAGGTAAGAAAACTGCTTTCCCCTGTCAGCCAGATGACTTTTTAAACCTATTTTAGGAGGGTAGGGGGGTGTTATGAAAGCGGGGACAGAAGACCCACATGCACAGATGCATTAAAATCTTTACAACCGCACACACACACGTAGACGATGAAGTATGGTGGTAGTAATCCCTCTGTATAGATTCATCCTGTGTGTCTCCAGTGGGACAACTTTCAAGTCTGGATCGGATGAGTTTGCAACACATCCACACAAAAAAACATATTAGCCAGCATGCATGCCTGTTAAATGTCAGCAGCTATCAAATGATAGCGACCACAGCAGCCTGGAAAGAGTGCCACAAATCTGTTGCAACTATGTGTCTGCACGAATGTAAGGAGTTTATCAAAGCTGCTCAGTAGTGACAGAGCGTATGCATGTCTCTCTCTGTGGGCTCAAGAGCCATGCTTATCTGTCAATAGTTGTTTGGCCTGTATAGCTAAAGCTAAAAAGAATCATCTGAAATAACATCTGTGACTCATTCAAATCTAATCCTTCACATGTCTCGAAACAAAAAGATGCCCAATATGAACAAAAAGTCAGGT
The DNA here is from genome assembly GCF_027409825.1 of Scomber japonicus. NCBI lineage: Eukaryota > Metazoa > Chordata > Actinopteri > Scombriformes > Scombridae > Scomber > Scomber japonicus. The sequence goes on from NC_070597.1 coordinate 20,816,794, forward strand.
GCTAGCTGTGTCAATCCAAAAGCAGCCGCTAACTGTTAGAAACCTGCCATGCTAGCAGCTTTGTGAGGCTGTACTTATGAATAGTAATGCTTAAAACTAATGTCATGCTAACTAGTAGCATGTTCCGAAAGGTCGTTTTAATGTTTAAGGCCTCTAGGGAATAGTAATATGCTGAGGAATAATGTTTACCATGTTAGCCAGCTTAGTTTTGTGTGTTAGTGTGCTAATTTTTGCTAATTGGCACTACAGATGGGAATGTAGTTTTGCAGGTGAAAATGATAAAGGGGCAAATTTAAAAGATGACCTGATGATGGCAATTCAAAGTGTCTTGTCTTGACTAATTCTAAAAAAATAGATCATGTTTCACCACTCCTTTCTTCTTTCCATTGGTTACCTGTAAGTTTTAGAATTGATCTTAAGATTTTTTTGATAACGTTCAATTCTTACAGGGTCAGGCTCCTAACTATATTACAGACTTACTGGTGCCCTATGAGACTCAATGCTGCCTGGTATCCTTAGGAAATCAAGTCTTATATTTGTTCCTTCTACCCTTCTTCTTACCAAGGGAGACTGGGCCTTCTCTGTCTGGGTATGGGACTCACTGCCTGACTGCATTCCTAATCCTTTTTATGTTTTCAATTCTATATCTTATCTCTATTTCATGGTTTTGACTGTTGTTGGTTTTACTGTTTTATAATTTGATGTTTTTTTATCTTAACTGCCTGCACTTTTATCAGAACTATCAACTTTGCTCTTTCTATGTTTTACTTGATTTAATGGAAAGCACTTTGTAAAATAGTTTTGAAAAGTGCTGCATAAATAGTTATTACTATTATTATTATTATTAATTTATCCTGAAGTGGACATGAATGTCTGAACAAAATTTCATGGCAATCCACAGTTGTCTACACATGAACCAGACTTCATGGTGGTGCCAGAGGAAAAGTCAGACATATCACCAAAGCTATTAGGGTACATCCTGAGGTTGACATAAATATCCGTGCAGAATTTCATGGCAATTCATGCAATAGTTGTTGAGATATTCTAAACTGGACCAAAGCGCTGGACTGACCAACAAACTGACCAACATTGTCATCCCTATAAACCACACTGCTGGCAAGGCTAAAACAAAATATTCTTCAAGAGCACGTTTGGACCATTCTCAAGACAAATCTTTAAACCTTTTAGTAATTCTTCAGAAGCTACAAAAAATGGTTTGTGTATGCTGTTGTATTGTTAAAGCGTATTGCAACACACATATTGCAAAACAACAATAGTGAAAGCAGGGTTAATGTGCACCAAAATCTGTGCTCTATCTCAAACAAACCTTTTAATTGCATTACAATTACAACATTCAGGAATTTCCCTTAGTGTTCCTTTAGAATTCACAGTATGTCTTTGCAGAAAGTGAATAAAGGAAGGCCTACTATAACTTTGGGCTGGGTATCGGTACTTCATGTCTTTAATATATTAACTGAAATAAATCGATACCAAGTGATATTGAAATGTCTCCAGTCAAATAATACCTGTTGATTCTTTTTGTACCCAGAGCTGGAAAATACTACTATTTGTCTGGACTTGCCAAGATGCCACCTAACCCTCCTAAAGTGTGGCTACACTACACGCCTGTTACGCTGGATAAAATCAAGTGCACAAAATTTGTAATGGGTATTAAATTGAAAGTACTCAATTGGTATCGATATCACTTTAACCCTCCTGTTGTCCTTGAGTCAAGGAAGGAAGGGAGGGAGGGAGGAAGAAGGAAGGAAGGAAAGGAGAGAGGAAGGAGGGAAGGAAGAAGGAAGGAAAGGAGGGAGGGAGGAAGGAAAGGAGGAAGGAAGGAAAGGAGGGAGGGAGGAAAGAAGGAAGGAGGGAGGAAAGAAAGAGAGAAGGAGGTAAGGAAGGAAGGGAGGAAGAAAAGGAGGGAGGAAAGAAGGAAGGAGGGAGGAAAGAAAGAGAGAAGGCGGTAAGGAAGGAAAGGGGAGAAGGAGGAAGGAAAGAAGGAAGGAACGGAGGAAAGAAGGAACAGTCAAAACGGACAGGGTCAATTTGACTCGGGAGGACGACAAGGGTTAAGGGTACTTGGATGTACTGGTATTTTAATATAAACGGTACCCAGCCTTATTATTACTGTTACACACATTATTACACATGTTATTGACATTGCAACACCACAATTCAAGACTGTCTCAATTGATGATGTCTGACTTGGCTCAGCATTTTTTTAATAATTACATTTACTGATACTCCCACTGCATGTCAGCATTATTGGGTGTCTGCTATTGGTGTAATTTCCCAGATTCAACGTGCCTTCTGGTGTTGGTGAAGTGATGCACTTTCCACCTTTGGCAGCAGCAACAGAAGCTTGAGTTGCATTTGGTGTTAATTTGGTCCATGCAGCACCTGTGCAGGATGACTTTAGGACTGATTGATGAAGCAGAAGTTTTTTTTTGATGACCATTGTGTTTTCCTCATTTGTTTGAGCATATGGGTGATGGACCATTACACTTTTGGATTTTAAAGATATTTCACCACGGTCAAATATGCTTCTTTTTGGTCCTGCAGAAGTAATGAGCCAGCTGTAATTTATGTTTACTGAAGGTGTTGATTTTATAACCCTCTCACATGGCTTTCCCGTTTTCTCCTCTCCTCCTCCCTCACTTGCTTTTTCCCTCTCTTTCCTTCTCTCTCTCTCTCTCTGCTTGCTCTTCTCCTCCCTCCACTTCTCATATCTACACTGAAATCATCCACAGGCACTTTGCTCTCTCCAGCCTATTCTTAGCTTAAGCTGCGGCTGCTCCAGTAATATTTTTAAAGATTATTATAGTATTCACTAACCCTTTTTTCCCCTTAGGCGCCCTTCCAGAGTTTCTTTTTCTCCCTCCTTCCCCCTCCCTCCCAACTCTCTCCTTCTCTTCCCTCCCCTTCTACCTTTCTCTCGACAGCGATCTTTGGTTGTAAAATAATAGAGCATCAGCCAGCAATAATTTGCAGTCCAAACAGAGCCGACGCTGGCTGACGTTTATTGAAACCTCATCCCCCCGCGAGCCGGTTTCCCTTTCCCTCCCAACTCCGTTGCTGCGTGTTTGTGCAGACAGGGCCTGAGTCCTGGCCATTGCTTTTAATAATGAGGCCTACGGCCGGCCTTGGCTTTGGCTTTGGCTGGGCAGGGGGAGAACAGGAGGAGAAGGGGATGAGGAGGAGGGAGGCTGCTTTCATTGGCTCTCATTAATCCTGAATAGCAGTCGGCGGTGGAGGAGACGCTGTCAGACATTCAGATGGACTAACCTACCTACAGACAGACAGGTACAGGTAATGAGGGCCAGGGCTGGATCAGACTGGGGAAAGGAGGATGTCTCCAGTGCAGTTTTGTTAATCCTGTTCTGGTTAGATGACTGATGACCAACAGATTGGCCCTACCACGCTGAGTCCATACAAAGCTGCAGTAAGCAGCCTAATTAATCGGACCAGACTGAAGGTGTGTTCAGCTGGAACACAAAGCAAATGTCAAACTAAGCATCATTACTGACATAATGGAAAAGGTGCAAGTGAGCACCAACGTAAGAAGATTTGCATCTACATGAGCTAAGAATGTTTCAAAAAAGGAAAATAAGATTATTTGTAAGATCAATTTGAGTCAAATAGACACACAACCACACTTGTTCCTAACTAGCTCCAGCAACTTCTGCACAGCCGGTACAGAGGCTGTTTAGGGCAAATAAACACCAACTATACAAACAGTCCAGCATTTCATTTGCATGAGTAATACAACACAATGTATCCAGTATGGTTGATCTAAGTTAAATAGTACAAAGGGCCCAAATACATACTGTTATTATGTTTACACCTAAAGTGAGAAGTAATGTGATGACCAGTGGCTCTGAAATGTGAGAGGGTGGTATGTATACCTTCAAAGCAATAAAACTTTGCATTTTGGACACTGCTTCACTGACATACTTCAGGTTTGAGTCTCTTGCTTCATCTTGAGATAGAAGACGCTATCTTTGGATCATTTGCATGTTAGGAGATGAATCTAAGGAGGGGTTTATACGTGGTATTTTGACATGTTTTTTGTCTTTATGTGTTGACTGATGGTAATAAACTGGGGAAAGCAGAGAAATCAGCTTCAGCTTGTGGACCTGGTGATGTTGCAGCTGGATGCTGACCAGCATGATAAACCCACCAAGCTTCAATGGCATCAAAATGCATTTTTTAGGCAAGAAGCAAAGTCTGAACCGTGCTACTATTTTTCAACTGCTGAAGCTCATAAATTGCTGCTGGCACTCAGGTCTAGTGGATCAGGTGTAAATCTTCTGGTTAGCTATAGACCGATTCTGACTGTCCTCCAGTTAACCTATGTGTGTTTGTTCCAAGTAGTTTTCTCAGGTCTGTTAAAGAGGTGAAGACTTCTGTTACTTGCCAAAGAACGACTAGAGAGATCACAGCAAAAGAAAGTTACTAAAATGTATGAAAGTAAAGAACAGAACATCAGCATAAAAATACCCAGGCAGAGATGTTTGTTGGCAGAGAAAGGGACAGCCTGTGAGATCGCTGAATGTGAGACAGGTAGCGAGAGAGGGAGAGAGAAAAAAGAGAGTCTGCACCGACAGACAGGTGGTTCACCATGAAATTAAACACTCATTTTCTCCTCAGTGTCTAAAGCCCCACTTACTGGAACTCCTGCGGATTCCTCTGGTCAGCGGTCAACTAAGACAAACTAATCACCACGTTCTATGGACTGAGGTCTGACCACAATACTGCCCAGGACAAGGCCTAGCAGACTGAAAAACACCGAGCCCAGGTTCATTTTCCACTGTCGTCACCATCGCTAACACCGGCCGTGCCAAAACCCTCTTAAAACATTAAATTCTGTATCAATAATAAAGGTTAAGCAATTATGTTGAATTTCCTCGTCAGGATCGAGGTGCGCAAAATTGTTGCAATTGCGTGTTATAAAGTGGAGTTTTAATTGAATAATATTTGGCATGCTGTGCAATTTCAGCCGCAGACAGGAACAAAAATCCATACATTTCAGCAGACACAAAGTAGTATAGAGGCGGGCTTGTGTTTCCTCCTACAGGGCTTCTGTGGCCAAAAACAATCTCGAGGAGCACAGCTGAATGTTTTCATTGTGTTTCTTCTGCTGAGTTGGGCACAGGAGTGGGTTTCTGCTACTCGGAGCAGGCAGAGGCTGGTTCTCTAACTCACACCCACACACTCCAAATATGAAAAAAAGATGATAACCAAACCCCCCCCTCCACCTGCCAAGCACTGCTAAATGCCAGTAAAAACTGTTTTCAGTGGGTAAATCAATAAGGGTCACCTGCCACACTAGCTAATCATTTTTCAAAAATTTGAATACGTTGTTTAGTTTACAGACAGTTTTTTTTGCCAAACAGGGCCGTACCCTGTCTGCTGCTCTGCTTCTTTACTCAAAGTAGTTGCATTCAAATCTCAACTTCTCTGCTGCCATAAGTGCTATGCATTGTGGAGATGTTCTTTTACGACAATCACCAATACACAGTAAAGTGTGCCAAAAGTTGGGTGACCTTCTTCTGACAGGTGGCACCACTGTCTAGCCCAGACCAAACTTATCTTTAAGCTGCTTTCAATCCTACTTTCACCCAAGCAAAGAGCAGTTACTCAGAGTCTCAACCTGTCCTTATATCTGCTTTGTGCCTGCTGATGCTAAGCTGCTATGACTGGCTCTACTGGCTTGATAGGCAGCAGTAGTCCAGCCAAATGTACATAAGAAATATGTTTTATACATTGCATGTAGGAGTAGCTTATTTTAATTTGAAATGCTTGACTTACTTTGCATGATTTAAACCATAGGGGTAAATAGGGAGAGTGCAAGAGGGGTATGACATCGGGGAAAAAAAGTTGTTTCTAACTATATTAAAGGGTTGGGTAAATTTATAGGTTACATCATTTATGTGCTTAATAATTATTCATATTAAAGAGCAACTCATCATCATGTTTTTGCTTGAACACGCCAACTTACAATAAAAAGCATTCAAACCTAAATGCTTACGCTCGCTCTCAAAGTGTGAGCATGACATTGCTTTGTTCATCACAGGTGTGGAATACAAGGTGATGTCATCAACTTTTGTTGGTTGGTTTTTTGGGGGTATATAGTGTTCTGAAAACAAGCAAATACTGTCACTGCTTTTGCAATAAACATTATGAACTAGGACCAAAATGAATTATCTGTATATAATTTCACTCACAAAATTGCATTTAGTGTCAAAGGAAGAGTTTGCCAGGTTGGGAAATATACTTATTAACTGGTTTTGCCATGATACCACTCTCATATCTGCACATATTAAATGATGTAATTAGCTTTGCATAAAGACTGGATGTAGGGGTTAAGTTTGTCCAAAATCCATTCTAAGCAATCCAATCTAATTACCAAACAAAAATGACAAGTTATGGTTTTGCAGTATTTAGGGTTGCTGGTAAGTGCGTTCTGGAAACTTTCCCCATTTCCAATCTTTATTCTAACCTAAACTATGCTGGGTCTAGCTTCTGTCCCTCAGTTATCTTCCACTTATCTTTTTTGGATTCTAATTGAGTTGTATCTTTCCTCATATTAAGGGCGTCCAACTCCTTTGCAGCATAACCTAGTCAGTTACACATATTTTATTGTCATTACTGTATTTAAGGAATTATTTAAACATTTATTTACAGCAATAATCTTGTTAAAGGGGAGATAAAAAGGTTTTATCCTCCTTCCATGTATCTAAACTTATCAGAATACACAAAAACTCACACCTATGTACTCACTCTTGTAAAAGTTAAGCCCGTATCGCCTTATTTAAATGTCTATCAGCTAACACAGAGCTGCTGTTGGTAATTTTCCCTCTGACCGTTCTCTGTCCTTCCTCCACCTCCCCATCATCAGAGGAAAGGGGGAAATTAGACGGGACACTTCATTCATGCGTAGAGATTAAAAGCTTCAGTGAATGTCGGACCGGTGTGATTGTAAAGCACCAAGAAATCATCTCTGGGAGCTTTTTGACATGTGCTCTCTGAGTATGAGTGTTTCACAGGGAGGAGCGTGAGGGATCTCCAGGGGCATCGCGGGGCCACACGTCTCACGTCAGATTACACGGATCTCGTAATCCTCCCACTGTCGCTGGGATAAGAGAGGATGGATGAGGGAGGAATGGAAGAAAAAACATGACAGAAATGGAGAAACCAAGAATAGAGCAAGGAGCTACAGACTATATGAAAATTGTTAGTACTGAATTGTTAGTTAAAAAGTCATTTGAGAAGATTTGGGGATTTTTTTTGTGTGTAAATAACATTTGTCAAAAATTTAAACCAGACTCCATTCAAATATTTAAATATCTGATAATGGCCTGTTCATGATCTCTCTTCTGGTTAGCGTCAAGCCTGTTCAGACACATTTCTACAAGCCAGTTTGGTAACTTAAAATAAAATGATTAGTTTTAGGATTGGATTAGAAGTGTTGGTAACCTTGAAAATGGTATGTCAGAGGAGCTTATTGGGAGGCAAGCACTGCCTGAGAAGAGAAGGCCCAATACAACGAGGTCCTCATCATACTTAAAAGGAAGATAGTCTGTAGAGATTGAAGCTTGATTATTATTTGGCTATGGCTCATGAAAAAGGTTCCAAATATGATTTTTTTTTAAAGCAGAAAACTGTTGATTGATAGAGCTAGACAGCTCTTCCGTTTTTTAGTATTTTGGCACAATAAATTGCATTTATTAAATTGCAAATACTCTGGAAATCAGTTGCATGAATTATTGTTATTAGAAAATTGATAATTCCTCCAGGGACTGAACATTGACCTGTCCGTGGTCCTGATATTAATTCTGTTGCATTAACAAAATTATAAAATGTATCCCTAAGAGGCCACCAGACAAAAAAAAAAACGTGATTACTGAAGTTTTTCCACTTTAAATAAGATATTAAAACTAAAATTTACTTTTTTGACAGGTGTTTCAGTCCATGGTGTTGACAGAAATTTGAATCCAGGTTTCAAACAGACCTTTGGGCATCATAACCAACTTGGCCAGGAAACAAACATGGCATCATATTGTAATACTGCCAGTATTAGCAGTCAAAGAATGCATAACTATAATCAACTTAACAATAAAAATGTATGTGAATGTATGGAAAGTGTCATTTGTCACTGGTTGAGGTATTAAAAACAAATACGGCAACAACACATCGGCCCATTCCTCCGATTCCTTGAAATCAGATGGGACACGAATTAAGGTGGTACTCAGAGATACACAGAGAGAAGTAAAGAAGTTATGGGAGGGGGAGTTGGATAGAAAGAGAGTGGGGTAGAGAAAGGGGTGGGAGGGGGCACAGAGAGGGAGAGAAAGAGAGAGAGAGAGAGAGAGAGAGAGATGGATGAACCCAATTATCCCCCTATTTTCCTTCATGACGCTGAACCTCTGTAACAGCAGAGAGTAGAAAAAGAGAAGGAAAATAATAGAAATGTGTGGAATGATGGAGGGAGATAATTAAAAAGGCCTGCATTTCTACACCCGCCGATTGTGGTGTAATTAACCCATTACAGCCCCCTCTCCACCCCTCCCTCCCCCTCCTCCCTCTAATTTTTTCTCCCTGTAATGATTACAATAAGTGTGAGGGTGAAGGCTTTGGCAGGGGAGCGTTTACATGCACACTCCATTTGGTTCACTCAGACATGTCACAGCGATCATTAATCATGGGCTGTTTTTTAACTTCCAAATGGTTGGCTGTGCAGGCTATAAGGTTTTGGGCTTGTTAGCAGAAAGTAATAAAAAATGACCTGCCGTTTCATGGTAATTTCAACAGACGAGGAATAGCAGTTTAAGGTATGAGAAGTTGTGTGCCATCAGAATCACTGAGACTAAGTGTATGTGTCTCCACATCAGCTGTTGTTCTAAAGCTTGGGTTCAAGTGAGCGTGTAGTTTTTGCAGAGGCAAAAAGTGCAGCTCCAACATCAGGAAAATCGATTAAAAAGTCTAAGCTGCAGAAATAGTTGAATATCTGAATGAAAATATGTTGATATTAAATGGCAGGTTCACCCAAATTCATAAATTTCCTCTCTGGTCTCCAGTGGTATCTAGCAATAGTTCCGAAATGTTCTGACTTATAGTTGTGTTTATGCCATCTAGCAGCCATTGTAATTATGACCTGTGGAGGTGATGTAGTTCAGATGACATCAATATAAGGTGACTTGATAGGGTGATTAAGCTGTATTAGGAGAGGGTGGGTTGGGTAGATGACACAACCGACTATCTTTCACCTTCCATTTCCAACTGCGAGTACCAGTTCCAATCTAAGTACCCTTAAAGTGATACTAAACCAATTGAGTGCCTAATTTGATACCCATTACATATTTTGTGCACTTGGTTTTATCTGGTGTAACAGGTGTGTGGTGTAGACACACTTTAGAGCGTTTAGGTGGCATCTTGGCTGATGAACTGCTTGGCACGCTAACTCACATTCATCATGACTTCACCACCATAGACGGGTTGTAGCTGCTGTGGCAGTGGGCCAATCACATGTTGACATAAATCGAATAACGCTTGCATTGATTTGCTGTGGGCAAGTCAAATAGTTATATTTTCTAGCTCTGGGTGCAAAAAGGATAGATTATAGGTATTGTTTGACAGGAGACGTTTTGATACTGCTTGGTATCTATTTATTACGGTCAATACTTTAAATATATTGAGTACCGATATCCAGCCCTAACTGTGATCAAAATCGTAACAATTACTTTTGTGGTGTTTACTGTTGCCATGATGACAAAGGTTACGAAACTTTGAAGAAGCAGAAACCACGTTTCAAGTGATCATTTTAACACAAACCATGATATATCCCTGACCCTAACCAGACCTAAACCACTGCACTGTCACATAAACTTGACACCATAAACCATCATTTTATTCCTATTTCTGCATATTAAGCCTTTAGGGGTGATTCTGAAAAAACTCATTCCATTCTGGAATGTAGGTATAATCAACCTATGTGATTTGGTTCTCATCTGTCCTATAGAGGGCGCTGAAAACACTCATATAGTATGTTGTCTAGGGAGTCACTAGAAATAGAACTATTGTCCTTAGAGATACTGAACCTTGCATGTCAGCCTCTGCCATTAGTGTGTGTGTGTGTGTGTGTGTGTGTGTGTGTGTGTGTGTGTGTGTGTGTGTGTGTGTGTGTGTGTGTGTGTGTGTGTGTGTGTGAATGGGTGGGTTTGAGAGGTCAATAGACTAGAAAAAGGCAATATAAATGCAGTCCCTTTACCATTTAAAATTGAAAAAATACATATCAGTATTAATATTTTTTAGAATTAAGTCATTATATTACAAGATATGAATTCTCTGTCTATAGTTAACGGGAAAGAACAGTCCGTTAACTTTTATGAGGAGGATGTCAATAACCTGAAGTCATAGATTTCACCAATAGGCATCTTATGATCATAGACTTCTACATTTTTATATGAAATGAAGCCGATTGCCTCATACATGAGTCACATAACTGGATTTGTGTAAACTTCGACCTCATTCTTGCAATATCACTTTTTTTTTCTCAAATATTCCAACTTTTTTTCTCAATCAAAAGGCAGCTGCTTGTATTTCACTGCAACACATGTTGTTCTTTAAGCAATAATTTCCATAAGTTACAGTTACTGTCAAGATTTATGTGCGTAAGATAATAAAATGCAAATGTTTTATGTAGCAAATTTCTCAACATTTCTTTTATGGGACTGTGTTACTACCAAAAAGGAATAATATTCACATATTCAAGGGATGTGTGGGCAGCTTAAATGGAGCTGGAATACATCTTAAAAGAAAATTACTGCATGAAAGTTCGAAGTGAAACATGTAAAAGATGGAAACCATTCCATCCTATGGTCTAAATCTCCTTGTCATCGCCAGCTGCCTTTGTTTTGCGAACATTTGTCTCTGCCATTTGTCAGTGGCCACAGCACAGTTTGAGCTTCTTATTTTTGTATGATAACATTATTTTTCTTTATTAAATGAGCTGCGACCTCGAACCTGCAACCCAACACTGCCCCTTTCACCCTCAATCACCCCTCAGTCACTAACGGAGTCGGGACAAACGTAGACTTTTCTTCAAGTTTTATATAAAGAGACTGCAATTTAAACAGGCCGCTGACACGAACAAGCACAGCATGATTTATTTCTGCCATTATAAACCTTCGCTGATCTTCTCCCCACCTCCACGTCTGCAGAGTATGTTATCGTTCCACCGTCCATTTATTTTCTTTCATTTTCCCTCCTTCTGCTTTTATCACGGCGGCCAATTGTTCTTGGATTGAGGGATTCGAGCTTTTCAAGGGGGAGAGATGACAACAGAGGGGGACTGAAAATATTTAACCTAAATCCCCTTTTTCTTGAAGTTGCACAGACAAAATGAGAATGACAAGAGAGAGAGAGAAAAAAACCCACAGGTGACTACAGTTTTGGGAGATTGACCTGAGGTGAAACGTGGATAAATATTTAGGATTTGGATAGCGTTGGTCAAGAGGATAGAAGAGGGAAGGGAAGACGTACAGAAGGAAGAATGGGACTCAGGGGAGATGTCAGAGGAAGGTCACAGACACCATGCAGACACACTGTTACAGCCAACAGAAGGAGAAGAGGACTAAAACAGATTAGACTCTTCTTCTTTTGGTCTCTAAGGCTTAACCTGTTCCACAGACTGTCCACAGACAACACATGAAAAGCAAGCAGCTGAGAGACACCATCGAGCCAAACACACAGCTTTATGTGCCACATATGGTTTATAACATCCTATTACTGACTTGGTTATTGATTTACTAGTTGACAGGTATTGGCATCATAAATGTTATACTGACAAACACAATGATGTGAGCACATGATATTTATTCTAAAAAGATCATTCTGGTTTATTTTATCACATATTGTAGTGGTTGAGGTAAACGGCTTAATTTTGAGGGAGGCATGTCCTGTTTTCCTCTTCATTACTTCAACCCTCTCTTCTACAAATTACACTCATATTCTACTAATTAGCAACAGCAGATACACTCAGATAGGAACATAATGCCACATGGCTTGACTTTTAACTCTTTTTTTTTTGGGTAATGTTGTTAATCAACTGATCTGGCAAGTCGCAAAATGTTGACACTAAATGTATCTGCAAATCATTTACTGACAAAGCATTGAATTTATTTTCCCTCCAGTGTCCTTGCAATATGGCTCCTATCAAATTAAGCATGAGTCAGACTTTCTTGTGGTTAGTTTTAGGCAGACTTGGTTAATGTTAAGCAACAATTGTGTCCTTGGTTATATTTTGAAAAAGGAAACTATGACTTGACGCAAGAGGCACAACACGTGTTTCATGTTTTGTTTAAAGAAGCAGTGTGTAGGATTTAATGCCATCTTGCAGTGATGTTGCAGATTACAAAAAGCTGAATATTCCTCCCCTTCCCTTCCAAGTGTGTAGGAGAACCTACAGTGGCTGTGAATCTCACAAAAAGTGTGAAAAGAGCCTGTGTAACATGGCGAGCTCTGTGGAAGAGGACCCACTCGCTATGTAGATGTAAAGAGCTCATTCTAAGGTAATGAAAATACACAATTCTTATTTTTCAGGTGATTATACAATAATTAAAACATGCTATGAATATTATATTCCATTTCTGCCAGTGTGTCCCCCTGCATCTTACACATTTTAATAGAAACAACTAACACTTAACCAACATGACCTAGCTTTAACCAAAGTGCTTTTGTTGCCTAAACCTAAGCAAACATGAAACTCAGGATGTGGCCCAGTGTCAAACTCTAGACTTCATACTCCCACTATCCTCCCCAACCACATCCCTATGAATTTTAAATAACAAATAGACTTTTTAGAGCATTTCCTTTGTAAAAGGTGTCACAAACCATGTTGTAATCTGTGAAGTTATTACATGTCCCCTCAAAATGTATTTGGCAATATGAATAAGTAGCATCAAGCAGAATTGGTAGAAAACAGTGTTGGCTATGTTTTTACTGTGGTGTCTGATTATCTTGTTAAAATCTCCCCAAATATTGTCATCTTACTGTCCAGCCACTATAATCTAGAAGAGAGAACCTTGAAGTTTATAAAAATGTGCTCATCTGAGTCACCTTTATCAGCAGAAGTAAATGTTTTGTGGTTTTCCCTGAGTTTTGCCTCACAGGTTACATATAGTATTCTGTTGGGGCTGTATGCTACCTGCAAGAGAAACTGCAGTCACTAGTCAGGACTGAAAACAGTCTGTCTGCATGCTTTCCGGGTTAAAAAACATCAATAATTTTTAATGTACAGATACAGCAATATTGTAAATGCTAGAATTTACCATCAATCATCAATGTCATTGATATATAAATGTCAAATATAATATATAATAAGATCTTAAAGTTAAATACATATGATTTAAAGAAGGGTTAGTGTTAGACATGATAGCCAAAATTTATGCAAATTAGATCTATGCTGTAATATATCGGAATTACCCTTTCAATATGTAGCAAAAATATAGCAGCTTACACAGTAAAGGCTTTCCTCTATAACAGAGTCAGTGTGTGTGTGTGTGTGTGTGTGTGTGTGTGTGTGTGTGTGTGTGTGTGTGACAGTTCATCCTACAGAGCCCATTTAGCGCTAGTTATTGAGAGAGACAACTTCCCCAGGACAACAGTCACATGTGATTCTGCTGATCAAACCTAGCCTCGAGTGCTGCTGTCGCCATTAGCTGGACAGCTGTGATTAATGCCCGTGAACCGGCGGCCTCAACCCCTGAGGTGTTAGCTTCATGACCTGTTCCCAGCCTCTATCATTCATTCATGGGTTTGAACCGTACAATACTTATTGAGTTTCCTACTTTATTTGTCCAAATGAAGATGCTAAAAAATAAGCGAGCTAAGCAAAGCTTCCTATGCAAAGTGGATTGGGAAATTGGTATCAGGGACTTCTTAAACTCCATGTGGAGCTTAAGCAGCCATCCCTTACAGTTGTCATTTTTAACCATGTGACAATTTGACATAAGATTTGAGCAACAGATCTGATTTTTTTTATATCTCTGATCAGTTCAGTGGTTCAAAAAGAAAGCCAAGAGTCTTTATCCATCTCTTTTTGAGAGAAACCTTTTCATGAGTTATATGAGGGGATCAATAACATGTCTCATGTTTCATGGAACTAGACCCAAGGCTAGCTTAGCATTAAGATTAGAGGCAGGGAAAACAGCTAGCCACTATTTGTCCAGAAATAGCTAAACCATGCTATACCCCTTAAAACCACAAACTGCTGTTTTTACATTAGTGTTATGTATGAATTAAGCAAACAAGAAAAATCATTTCAAATTGTGAGTTTTGGTGGGTGTATTCTTTAAATTTTGGAGCCAGGCTCATTGCTTCTAGTTAAGCTTATAACCTCTAGCCACAGACATAACAGCAATATTATTACTATCATCTATCAGTTAGCAAATAAGCGTATTTCCCTTCTAACTATTCGTCTAAATATATGTATTTAACTGAATTATAATTGCATTTATAATCACTGTGACTTGTTTTTGTATTTTTTTTTTACATGTTGAGGTTACATAAAGCAATTTGTTATAAACAATGTCAGTGATAATCATTTACATGCTTTTGAGTCACTTATTTTATATCAAAATAAACATTTAGCCCAGTTTAAACCATCTTTTGACCTGTAATCCAACAAATCAGTGCTTACCGCTAGCACTAACAGGTACTGGTAACTCCCTTTTGGGCACTGTTGCTATTCTTTTTACATTTTATCATTTCAGTTATTATACACATATTACCTTCTTCCTCTCATTTTTTCTTTTTTTCCATACCTTCTCTCATGGTCATTTTCCTTAACTGAGGTGGGATTCTTTCAATGCTGTGTGTACCCCTAAACCAAGGTGTTTATTTTGCCCCAAGTCAGCCTGCTTGAGAAAATATTTTTCCCGCAATCTCCAAAATGGTATCTACGTTGCTATGGACAGGAGGCAGGGCCCTGGCAGAGTAAACATCAACAATCTGAGCTGTAGGCCTTGGCTGTTTGGCTGTGAGCCCTTTTGGGAATTGAGAGTGAGGGGGAACCTGCAGGAGCTGTGCAGAGTGACGGGCAAACACCAGTAAACACTGACCCCCTTCCTCAGAGTTGACCCCAGGGACTCAGTCAAGTGTCTGTTAAGCTAAGTGAAGGTGAAGCACGTCACCGTCAGTTCCGCTCAAACGTTGCCTTGTTTGGTGAGTTGCTGAAGCCTGATGGTTCATAAGTTCAATAACCTGTTAGCAGCTCTGAGTAGGGCTCTTAGTGCTTTAATCTGCTCTCAAATATGGAAACCTTGTCTTCATATGATTATGCTTTTGACTTTGAATTGTCTTGTCTGGACAGTACAGTTAGGTGTCAATCTAAACATACACAAAGGTTCATTTTTAGATGTGTTTTATGGATGTTATCCACAGAAATAAACTTTAAAGCCCAAATCAGTAACATAGTCCACATGGCATGTGTCTGAAAGTCTGAAAATTTTGCTAGTAAGGACAAACCAACAAGGAATTACCATCTGACCACAGGAGGTTTTCGTAAATACTGAAGGTTTTATTGTCTTTCAGCTCATTCTTTTGGCTTAAATGTACTGTTTTGGTACCCCCTCCCTGCTCCCATCAACCCCTACTGTATTTGACTGAAGTTATTCAACTGGCCAGAAAATTTTAATGAATACATATGATGGTCTATGCCTACTGGATTGGTCTATTTGCTCACACATTAACTATAATAGCTTTAAAAAGCCATAATAAGTTAAATGTGTGTAATCAAAAAAAATGAAAATAAAATAAATACAAAATATCACTATGTCATTTGGAAAATATGCAGCGGGATTTATTGTCTGTGTAATCTAGTCTTTTCCCTCAAAATAGGATTTATACAATTATGTCCATAAGATCTTTTGAACATTGTAATACTGTGATTCTCCCATAATTCTTTAATCCTGACAGATAAGACTCATCCTTCTGGATATTAATGGTGAAAGACAGTCAGTGGGAAGCACCAAAGCACAATAACATTTATGAAAGACAAAATAAAGCATTTACTACTTTAGAGAGGTGATTCTGTTGCCCTCACGCTACGCCATCCCAAGGGCGTTCACACACACACACACACACACACACACACACACACACACACACACACACGCAATATGGCATCCCAAGGGCACAGACAGACTGGCACAGTGCCCAGTAAGACCCTCAAAAATCCCTTTATAGAACTGTTTGGCATCTTACACCAAGATCAACAGTCCTGCTTTTCACCATGTAGTGCACTACATGCGCACGTACACACACACATGTGCACATGCTGTGTAATTCAGGAGTCAGACAGGAGCCAGAGTTGAATGGGCTGCTTTTTTGACAGTAAAGTAATATCAAAACGTTTGCGTGCAATAAAAGTTTTGCTAGTTTGTTTAATTTCCAGGCATATTATTGTTTTTCTGTGGATGTTGATGCTATCCAACCTCAGGCAGTGAGGGATTGGAATAACACTAAGTGTTTTAATGGATGTGTTTCAGGTCTACCTGGACCCTTGACGCCCGTGGCATTTATATATATTAAAAGGTTGTTCAGCAACTGCATATCTTCTTCTTTTTGGTGGCATTAAAAGACAAACTGGCTACTTCAAAAACAGGATTAATTCAATGTTGATTTCAGATAAATGACATTAGAAGCCAGACAGAAACCCATCTACTGTACATGTTATTATATGCAAGTCTTATAGTCACCTGTAAATGTAAAAGCTCAACATTTTACATGAATCATTGCAAAATATTAGATCCTTAATTTGGTTTCTTAAGTTTAATTCATATAGAATGAATAATTGTATTCAATGTAGGTATATGAAGTATATGATTGTGACCTTTAGGCAGTGATGCATTGTTAGCATTAAATGGATATAAATTGTTTTGTACCGGAAAAATCCTCATATGTCCTTTAATCAATTTCAGTGACCTCATAGCTTTACTTTCATCTGCTTCCTCTCGCTCCACCTTCAATGCAGCCTGTTTTTTATCACTGGGCTCTCCTGGACTCTTTATGAATAGGACCTGTTGTGTGGCTCCTTGGCACTCACTTTTACCAAACATCTTAAGGGTTTCACTCCAAAACACTTCTCATTTATTTCAGAAAAATACTACTAAGCCAATATTCTAAACATGCGAGGAAAACTTCACTGCATGCAAATGTCTTAATTTAATGAATAATATCCATGTGCTCTTCAGAGGAAGGTCGTCATTGACAGATGGGCGGACAGGGTTAACAAAACACACAACATGAAAGACTACATTTAAAGGCCTCGTGAGGGCTGATGATGTGAAGCATGATGACGCAATCTCAGTGGAAGATAGTACTATCTGGAGAAACTGCACATTCCATGGAAACAAGATGAGCGGAAACTTGAGGTGCTTTGCTAGGAAAGCTAATGTGGGCGGTTGTTCTAGGTCTGTGGCTCTTGTGTATCCAACTGCTATCAGGCTCAGTGTGACCAGTCTAAGGTCTCCATCTACATAGACTGATGATGAAGAGGTAGTTAATCAAAATAATATAAACGTAAGGGGGAGTATTATGAAATCAGAGAATGAAAGAAACTCACCTACCACAGCTCATGAGTTTTTAGACTTTTTCTGCAATGAGGTTGTTGACATTAGAAGCAAAACTCCAGTTACTCCTGCTGAACCTGTTGTACCAAATACATATTTATACAAAGAGTTGTGACCATCTCTCTTGAAACTTAGACTAAGCTCATGTCAGTTTCTAAACCAACTACTATCCTACTTAACCCTTCTACCAACAAAACTTCATTTTCATTTTCTTTCTGGGAACTACAATATTCTTAATTTGTCACTTAGATAGATTAGACATTAGATAGATTGAATTATAATTCTGGGGTCTCTGGCCTCACTCTCTCATGGCTTAAGTCCTACTTACCTGAAAGAACACAGTGTATCTGCTATGATAATATTACATCTATATTATCTGATGTATATGGAGTACCTCAGGGCTCGGTTCTTGATCCTCTGCTTTTCTCTCTTTATATTTCGCCTCTTGGCTTAATTATCATACTGAAATCACTCAATTAGAGGCCTGCTTTGCTGCTGTGAAAATTTGGAAGTCACTAAATATCCTGCTTATAAATTTGGATAAAACTGAGGTTTTGGTTGTTGGACATGCTAGACACAGACAGCAGTTTGATCAAGTAACAGTAACGCTCAACTGTGTGATTTCACAAAGTGTCGCAGCCAAGAATCTTGGTGTTATGTTAGATCTAAGCTTCTCCTTAATAAAGAAATCACCAAGACTGCCTTTTTCCACTTAGGCAAAATTGCTAAAATTTGTCCATGGTTAAGGCAGAGACAGAGACACATGCCTTTATTTTATCCAGACTTGATTACTGTGATGTTCTGTTTTCAAGTCTGCCATGTGCTAGTGCTAAAAGTCTTCAGATGGTTCAAAATGCTGCAGCTAGACTCAACCATATCATACCAATTCTAGCCTCCCTTCATTGGCTTCCTATCCATGTTAGGTTAGATTTTAAGGTACTTCTGCTGACTTATAAATTCCTAAATTGGCTCCATCATACCTGTCTATTCTTCTTAAACCTTATATTCCATCTCGAGTGCTCTCAGAGTGCCAGGCTCCTGTATGTACTCAAAGTTAAAAAGAAGTGAGCAGGGAGCAGGGCCTTTTCCTATTGGGCCCTGTTCCTATGGAATAATCTCCCTGCTAAGGTCAAGCAATCCAAGTCTGTTGAGTCCTTTACATCTGAACTTAAAACCCATCTGTAATTCGTTGTCTTTAATTATTAGTATTTCATGACCTCATACGGGTCAGTTTCTGTCCTGCCAACAATTATTATTATTATTGATTATTGCAACTGTTCTGACAGACATTGCTTCTCTTTAACGATCGGTTTGTTCCACAAGCACAAGTGCCCAAGCTGTATGGCCATCTCTCTTTTCTCCTGCTCTCTCTCCCTCTTTTCTGCTCCCGTCATCTCTTGTCTCTCAGGCATCTCTTACTAGACCAGCACCCATCCTGGAACCGTTCTGCTTCCCTGGCTGTCGGTGCCATTTCCTGAGGTTTTGGATCTGGTTCCCCATCGAGCAGGAGTTCAGCATCACCTCATGTCTCTCTTTCTCTGAATGATGTCTTTATCCTTCTCTCTCTCTCTCCTGTGTGAATAATGTATTTTCTTGTCTCTTCTCCCATGTATTTGAATGGTGTGATGTGAGTCTCCCCAGTGTGTATGTGTAGTTTTTCCTCCTGCCAAGTCTCCATGGTGATGGAGGTCATGTGGCTCTGTTCTGGTGGCACCTGAATGCTGTTTGGTGTCCTCCTCATCACATTATTCATACATCTTATAAATCCACCCCTCCTCTGTTGCTCTTTTTGAGGTTTCCTACATTTTTTTCCCCAATTAAAAAGGTTTTTAGGGTATTTTTCCTTATTCAAAGTACCTAAGGACAGGAGATGTTGTATTGCTGTGCAGACACGCTGTTGAGGAACTCATTTGCTTTTCTTTGTCCCCTCTGCTGCTTTCAGAAATAATTTGCAGCTAGATTAATGAGTGTTCATGTTGTGTCAAAAGTAGTAGAAATATGATGACATGTGGATTTTTCAATGGTTAATAAGGCTGCAATTATAGACTATAAAATCATACTGAGGCGTGATATTGTGGTAAAGTTGGGACACAGCTTGCAAGTCATTAAGCTGCTATAATTTATAATTCCATGATTTTTATGATGATGACTTGTCATTATATTAAAAAAACTGCCAGCACTGAGTAGTGTTGGTTGGACCAGTTAGCAGGTTAGCAGAATGGATGCAGATAGGGACCTCAAGTTTCTTGCAAAAATGACTTGAGCTGCAACTGGAGATAACACTGAATGGGAGGCTTAGATCAAAGTTGGACCTGACTCAGGGGAGAGTGAAAAGCTAGGTATTTTTGTGATGGGAACTTTGGTTAACAGGAACATTTCCATTGTGTGAGATCTACTGGAAGGCATGTTGGGAAATGTACTGTAGGGCAAATGTCTGAAAAACTGACGTACAGTAAGGCAATGCAAGTTAAGAGAGATCAATAAAAGAAAAATAGAAGCATTTATACACAGTATCAGTATTGATATCTTTATACACAGATTCATTACCTTCCTGTCTTCTGTAAAGCACTTTTATTCCACGATTATAATCTACCCCAGATGTTATTCACCACATCAAAACTTCTATTTGTCAGCACACTGTAGGCTTCAGTGTTTGTGTCTATTCTAAGCAAAGCTACGACTTGATTAAGGATGTCTCTTACTGCAGTGGTGCTGCAAAATTGCAAGAGAGACCTCTCTAAGTTCCCGTGTGATAGTGAGCCAACATCAACCCCATTACATCTCCTTCAACAGTGGCTCAGGGTTCACAAGAAGGGGAAACACTACCACACTGCTGAACAACAGTGTGTGTGTGTGTGTATGTGTGTGTGTGTGTGTGTGTGTGTGTGTGTGTGTGTGTGTGTGTGTGTGTGTGTGTGTGTGTGTGTGTGTGTGTGTGTGTGTGCGTGTGTGTGTGTCACTGGCAGAAAAGATTTCGTCCCTCAAAAAGGGGAAATATTTGACAGTCGAAATAAGTGATAATTATACGAACAAAGTGATTACAGATAAAGCAATTAGAGATTCCATGTACTATTAATTATAAGTTTATTTGAATGTGATGGAGCCAAGTTTATAGTACATACAGTCCTGGACTAATTCTGCTTTTGGAGCTTAGTGTATGTTTTCATTGGAAGGATGACAAAAAGTCCACATTTTAAAATGTGCTCACTTTTTGAGCATAGTGTCGTTTCAAAGTGGTGTGAACTAGATTGAATGATTAAAGTAAATTAGTCGATAGTAGTGCAAAGGCTTCTGAAACAGCTCTGAGAAATAACTAATACATCCCGAATCAGTCAGAAATGTATGTGAATTCATTTTAACAGATTTTTAAAACTGTTATCATGCAAAACACTGACTGTCTCTAGAGTCTGATTATCCGTTTTTTCAATCTGAAGAGGCCACATTCTCATGAACACAAGACTATTCCGGTTTCAAATGACTACCTCTTCACGTGACAAAGACGACGCTTAATCCCTTAGAAGTCGTGGAAATAGCCTCTTTCAGCAAAATAAATCCGGCATGATATCATAAAGCTGGAGCTTGTTTGGCGGCACTGTGGCGTAGCCCTGTTTGGTCTGTCGTCATGGCGATGAGGAGACAGGAAGGAGGGATGCAGGAGCCAAAGCGAGGTGAGCTATAGCAGGTGATCCTGCTTGTCTCTCTTTATACCCCTCCTCCCGTGTCGCTGTGATGGATGAAGGCTTCTGTTAAGAGACTTTGGCAAGCGCTTCTTTTGGATGAGTGTGCGTTCATGTGTGTTTGTATGCGTGTGTGTAGGGTTCAACTGCAGTGTTTTGAAGCCCCGCTGATGCTTCAATGAATCACAAGTGGTCGATATTTTGGATTACATTTACTGGCTTTAAAGCTTTAAAATCTTGATTCTTCTTGCCAAAAGATGTTGTGTTTGGTGCAGTGGACCGTTTAGTATGTATAATCTACTGTGACTCTGATGTTTAATGTGATGCAATATTTATATTCAATATGAAGACACATGCACAACTTTTAGAAAAATACAGAAAATAACTAACTCACAAGGACAGTATGCTTCTGCAAATACAGAGAATAGAGCCAGAAACCTGCTGTAATAACAGACAAGTGCTGCAGGTTCATAAACCATGAACACATCCAGAGAACACACCTAAATACAGAAACATGCCACATATATTGCAAACACAAACAATTGCAGAAAACACAGAGAAATGTACCCCAAATTCAGAATCATGGCCAAATACAGAAGTAGGCTGCAAGCACTGATAATACTACCTATTGCAGAGAAGCACTGCAAATACAGATAATACAACCAATGTTTGTTGCATTGTGTTTTCATTTAGGTGGATGTGTTTCTCAACTTGCATGTTTTATTTATTAGCAGCATTGTGTTTTCTCAATTGTCTGTTAAGCTGTCAGGGCCTCCGTAAGTATTTTATTAAAGCCTAATAACAATCTGTGTATGCTTCTGTGTGTGTAGTCAGTGATATTTTTCAGCTGTACGTAAGGCAGAGTTAGCCGTGGAGTAAAAAGAGAGAAAGGAGAAACTCCGACAAATCATTCTCACCTGCTGCCATCCACTCTTCAGCTCCTCACAATATCTTGTCATCCCCCCAAATTGCTCTGGCTTGTATCAAATTCCCCCTTTCCACTGATCCTTCCAATTACAGTGTGTGTCTGCGCACAGTGCAGCGACCACACCGTACATCTCCTCGCTCTAACTATGTTTTTACAGGGACCAGAAGCAGACGTTGAGGTATTTGGGTTATTCTTTCGGTTAGATGTGCAGCGCGACTGAAAATCCCACAAAATCGAATGCTAATCGAGCATCGGATTGAGACTGAGGGGTGGTGGTGGTGGTGGTGGTGATGGGGGTCTAGACTAAAGTCCATGACCCTACCCTCTCAACGTCAATGTACCATGAAGTCATACTTTACACACTTAACAGGAGAAGGGGAAGAAACATCAGTCTTTCTACTAGTTCACATGAAAATAAAACACTTAGAATTTATTGGGAAGCAAGAAGCAGAGAAAAAAATGAATCCAATAATGAGGTTTTTTAAAAAAAGCTAAGTTGTGGTGTAGTGGGGGGATTTGTCTATTCTTGGTCCTGATCGCCTATAAGAAAATCTCCGCCCCCCCACCACCCCCCCACACACACTCATTATCCAAACTCTCTGCGTCTTCTATACCCGCAACCTTATTTTCCTTGCATTTCTCAGAGGTGTTTATGGAAAGCATTTGGCCATTTTGACATTTGATTTGAAAAAAAATAAGAGATGGAGAGAAAAAAAAAAAATCCAAATGTTAAGTTCGTCCTAATCAGATGCGAGCAGCCACAACGCTTGAACTGAACTGTTATTCTTAGCGGTTTTGAGGGCAGCAGGCTTGTCATTTTTGCTGTGTTTATATTTCAGATTTTAAGCAATACATATATAACAAATTATGCACATCACCTTCTCATATTAGACAGAGTCTGGACGCTGGCATGTAGCTGTAGTGGGTAAAGGTCTGCCAAGGCCAAAAACCACTGGAAAAAGTGTGTGGGCTGAGCCGTGGATTCAGTCAGGTCTTTGTAACATGTGCGGGAGATTTTTCTAGAACATGCCTCAAAGAATGCAGCCGCATTAAGTAGATTTACCAAAGGAGTAGTCTGTACCTGTCCAAGGAGTATTAATAAGGCTTGGAATGGAATTAAATCAACAATAACAAGTCATCACATTAAATTTTACACCGTGGCAGGGCTTTTCCCTCTTAAAATATTAAAGGGTGTCTTAAAAAAGTAAGCAGAAGCAGTGAGTGTACAGGCGGGTGAGGACGCACGCAGGGACGCCCTGGCCGCAGAGATTATTGAGAAATGACTAGAGTTTAGCTCTTCATGTGTTTCACATTTCCCATTCTGATTGAAGTGCAATGGACCGTTTCTCCACATTTCCCCCAAAGTTTACCAAACTGTGGTTGGAATTTCTGCTATTATCTAAACAAGGGTAAAGGGTACTGCTGCGATTAGAAAGCCAAGACACTGAGAGCCACATTGAACCGAGGGATTAGTGAGAGCTCTCAGTATATCTCAATATCCAGTTACTCTCTGATAGTTATGCCTTATTTCAAATAGGGTTTGATTAGAGGCTGAATTCCATTCAATCTTTAGAGAATAACTCTGGTCAAATACAGCTTGGTCATTATTAATGTTATTTTTTGGGCCTTATTGCCTTCATTGGACGGCTGGTAGCAGAGAGGCTGACAGGAAACAAGGGGAGAGACAGAAATGGGTATGACATGCAACAAAGATCCCTTGCCGGATTCAAACCAGGGACGTTGTGGGTATATGACATGCACTGTAAATACTCGGCTACGAGGGCGCTCCAGCTTACTGTAGTCATTTTTTTCATTTGATATTTCTATCAGTTATCATGAGTTACAGTGTACCTACTGATATATGAGATGTTAGGATGACTGCAACAATAGAAGAAACAAAGCAATTAGATGATCACAAAGGCTGTAAGCAAACCTATTCATTCATTCAACTAACAATAAAGCCTGATGATCTAAGCCAAAAAATTGGTGTGGTAAAACCTTGCTTGCAACTGCCTTCGATTTATTCAGCAATTCAAGTAGGTTGGAGGTTGTTTGCATGGACTGTTTCTACCTGGAGAAACAACAAGCTAATCATAGCTCTTTGAGAATAGGGACATTGTCTTCCATCGCACCTTAGCCAGCTAGCTATCCAGCTATGTCCATGAAAAAAAAAATCAGGATATGCATTGATAAGGTTGAGATCTTTACTTTTAAAATTGGCATTGAGCTACCACTGACTTAACTGATGCTAGCTATCGACCTTGATGTTGGAGATTGGTATGCATAAAACAAAATAAACCTCGTCCTAGCAAGAAAATGACCACCATTAGCACACAATGTCAGGCCTAATGGATGAAACTGAGTGGAAAGAAACTGTAATTCTGTCTGATTATCAGGAAGGTAAAACCAAAAATGAGGGCACCCAAAACGTTGGTAATAATCCCTCAAATTGCAGGAAAACTGTACGCTCAACTACATTGAGTACGGTCTGTGATGGATGTCTACAAGGGAGTGTTGATGTAACAATTTTATGGTTTGCTATTCTTTTGTCGGATCAGTTTGGCTAACCTCAAGATTTGATTAAAACCTGCCTGACCACTCAAGTTTTTGGAGTCATCTGACTTGTTTTAGCAACGATGCCACGTTCCCATTAACTTGGTGAGTACAATGTGACTATTAGCGTGCTGAATAATGGCTACAGCCATGCAAATAAGACTTGAGTTGTAACCAGAATGAGACACGGCTTCCAGGAACAACACTGCTAGCGTGAAGAAATGTTCGATTAAATTTATCTTCAAACGTGTAAACAAGACATCAAATGCACCACAGTCATTAAAATGTGAGCGCCGAGCATCACTTGACAGCTTACCCCAAGATGACCCTACTCATGTTGTTATATGCATCCCACTAGAATTTATAAGGTATAAGAAAAACACAGCACCCCAAGCCAATGAGAGGCCTTGCTTATGTTTAACTGCAAATTAAGCATGTAATAATTACAAGCTTACAATGTGTGCAATTGGAGTGACTGGACAAAAACTCATTTGTTTATTTGTCTGTGTAAGTTTGCCCATGATTAGGTGCCATGTTCTGAAATTAGTGTATTACCTATGTGGTGTAAAACAAACCCTCTTTCTCTTAAAGTCTCTGAAATCAGACATAATTAAAGACTCACTCAAAGTAAACTAACTTTAAAACCCTCATATTACTCTTAGCCAAGTCAGCCTGACCACTCATCTCAAAGCAAACCTCCTTTATGTATGTATGTTTCTTTTTTTGGGCAGGTAAATGGACGAGATGGAACATTTCACAGAGCTGCAGTGCCTTAATGCCATTTCCTGACATTCTGACACCTCTGTGTTCATATATGGAAGATGTGGAAAGAAAAGAAAAGGCTTTTTGGGGGCAATTTATGGGGGAATCCCAAATAATTGCATGTAATTAAGT
Source organism: Scomber japonicus (assembly GCF_027409825.1). Lineage (NCBI taxonomy): Eukaryota > Metazoa > Chordata > Actinopteri > Scombriformes > Scombridae > Scomber > Scomber japonicus. Next base: position 20,842,482 of record NC_070597.1, read on the forward strand.
CTGTCACACTCAGGTTGTCATTCCCAGGTTGTCTGCTGTCCCTTTGTTGACTGCGGCTTTGAAAAAATTGTTCGGAAAAGTTCTGTTTTCTTTCTTCCAGTCAAAGTAAAGAGCTACGACTGAGACGAAAAGCCTTCTTAGAACTGATGTTACCTGACTCCTAACGCCCATAAAATTATATATTTTCTCCTCTAAATAAATCCATCTTATGATCTTCTTGCCTTAACTCTAATTGTTATGGTTTTGTGTATTCTTTAGTAAGAAGATTAAGATGTGTTTTCAGTACAGACATAAGGTTTTACTAAATCAGAAAGAACAAATAATGAAAAAAGGATTATGTGTGACTCTGATGATGGAAAGATTTGAGAAGGAGACACACCTAGAACAAAATATCATCTACCTTGTTCTTCTGGTGTCCAATGAGTGATCTACGTAATATGTCCTAAGAGATATCCTTATGGTATCCCTAGAACCAAAAATGGATACGAGAAGTAATAGTGACCAGTCACAGTTACTACAGCACAGTGTTGCTATTGAGTAAGTACTAACCTAACATTCCCTGCAGGGATTGTAAAGTATGTTCACTTCTGTTGGGCTAAAATCTCTTCCCAGAAAGTAATGAGTGGAACAAATAAATGATTCTGAAGTAAATGAGGATTTTTCAATTGACACCTCGCAAGGAACCAAATAATGAGGAGGTATCAAGGGCCAGGAGCCACAATCACCAAACATTGCACTCGCTCAACACTTAATATTTTATCAGCTGCCTTGTAAAAAAGACATGAAAACAGGTGAGGTTTCTCCCCTAATGGCTAACATTGTTGTAAAGTGTGATTTTTCTTCTAAATGGATTTGACAGTCTGAATGAGATTGGAATTGCAATGCTGGGAAACACCAACTAGCATGTGGTATAGTGTCCATTTCTACCCTGACTCTCTTAATAAGGGTATTTATATAGGATTAAATTAGCATGGTAATGAAATGCTATGTGATACTATGGAAGCATGTTTGCCTGTATCGATTCTTATAGACAAATTCAAGCCGTGGTAGATGTGATACACAGAATTACAAGCTTTTCCTTGAAGTTTCCCACACGCAGTCACGAAAGGTGTCAAAGTCAGTTTGGCAATGTGGTGTGAACATAGAGATTGATGGCAAAAGTGCTTTCATTTATGTATTTTAGTCTTATTATGGCAGGCTATTCAGCAGGGGCGGGAAAGCTGGAAAAATCTGCTCAATCACACATGAACATCCAGTAGAAATAAAAAAAAGGGGCCAAAGTGACGTTTTTGACCAGCAATAACCAAATGCAGAGAAAACCACAACTAGTCCCGGGTTTGTTTGGGCCATTTGGTGGGTAATTTCATAGAACAAGTTGTGTTTCTGCAGCCCAGTCTGTCTGTAGAATGTCTGCTAATGGAAATGTTAAACGAGCAGTGTCAACGTCAATGGAGAGTAAGAAGGATATAAATATTATGCTAACTGTTTGATAGGAATGCATGCAAGACCAGTGTGAGGTCTTAAATTATGATTTGCTTTTTCTTCTTTGACCCGCAATTGTGTGGCAGAGAGCAAGTCAACACACATAGAGGCCTACATTTGTCAAAGAGCAGTTCTACGTCAGTGGCGCGGCTCCCGACCATGATTCCCATGAGAGTTCATTTATTCCACTGTTTAGTATTGATCTGCATATAAGAAACATTTACAGCCTGGCAACTCTGTTTAGTGTGTAAACTGCCGGGCAAACAAACCCGACCGCATAACTTGATGCTCTTTAATGAGGGCTGGGTTGTACTGAAGAGGAACAACCTATTCCATAATCTATGTTAACCACCTGTCAAGCAACATCTTCATCAAAATTAACTGCAGAGGTCAGTGTATAATCTTCACTTTCACATAGGCACGGTACTGTACTATTTCACATAGTACAGTCTTTCTACTTTTTAAATGGTCCATCAGTGATTTTACACCTATGCCTCAAATATCATGTTATCCTTTACCTAATGACTATTTAATTGATAGGAGGCTTTTTTTAAGTCCTTAGTTTACATTGGTTGTGGGATGTGCTACATTGGAAGTGTGTATAGTTGAGACTTAGATTATTCTGCCATGTGATTGATATTTATATATTACAAATGAATACAGCTGTATAGAGCTTAAACATCTTTCTGCTCATTGTTTTGGTTTCATGGCCCACTACTTCATTCTGACCACTCTTGTCAACATTTAGCCAAAACAACCCTGATTAAACCACTGTATACAGCTCAGCACCAAACAGCTGACAAAGCTAATGATTAGCTAGTGAACAGGGAAGTTGGTGGAGAACAAAGCAGAGCTAAAAGGACAGTTGATATTGAATTTACATTTATTGGATGGTCAGACACATCACTCCAAATTAATCCTAATGGTTCTTCATACCAGCTAGATATGTCAATAAGCAACCGATTCCTTGCACATTTGCCACATAATCTTTATATGATAATATGTCAGTATGTCAATATTGTATTTATAGCTTGCTGTGCTGCCCTAGTCTTTGAATGTTTTCATATTAATTGGGTGTTGCTTTTGATTACTGTATTGTCTATGAAGAATAACAGATGTAAATATTGTGGGAGTTGAACAGCTGTGATCTTTTATATACATTTATATTTGAATTCTTCCAGTTATACTAAAGACTATAAAGATACAGTCATCAAACAACAAGCTGATTTATGTTTGGAGCTGCAACAGCATTCCACTGATTTTACCTATTAAGATCAATTTACTTGTCATTTACTACTTAGTCTTTTGTGGGTCTGGAGCTTTTTAAAGTCTGACAAGATTATCCAGATGATGTCATCAGGGTTATTCTTTTGGTTTATCTTGGCTTGTGTTTTAAGACTAGACATTCTTAATGGAAAACTAAAAATGTGGAGTTTGTGAAGATGTGGGTGTTTATTACGTAGAGAAGAGATAATATTGAGTTGCATTATGAGAATTGTAAGATCCAACTATTTCGATCTCTGCGTAATTATTACAGTATCCCTTTAACGCTGTGTCTTACAAGGATGGCCAAAGTATACACTGATGAGGTCATGTAATATCATGTTTTAAATACATTTAACCACCAGAGATTTTCCCTAAACTGATGATGTTGTACGTTACCAATGCAGCCAATTAGCTGCCATCAACAGATTTTTTTCCCGTAACACCACACACAACTCCTCCTCATCCATCTTCCCCCCTCCTCTGCTCCTCCCTTCCCAAAGGTAACTCAGCCCCATTGCCCCATAATCACACCAGCTCACCCCACCTGCCCCACCCAGCTCAATCCTCCCCACCTCATTTGGCTCCTCGCCTAGCATCTTAGTGTCCTCCACCCTTCCTCCCCTCTTTCCTATACTCTACCCAACCCTTACCTTACCCCGCCCATGGCTACAGCTTGGCTGGGCCCGTTGCCCTGTGGTGCCTGGTGATAAATGAGAGCTTTCACACTCTGGGTTTGTCCTGGCTGCTGGATCGGGGGGAGATGTTGGCACTGCAGAATTCCTGATGAGCGTTTGCAGAGTTACAGTCACTTGAGATGAGGATAAGGAGGGTGGAAAGGAGGAAGGGATGGTGAAATAAAGGAAAGGAGGTAGGAAGAAATCATGGAAGAGGAGAAGGTGAAACAGAGAAAAAGAGGGAAATGCTGTATTGAGCCAAACAATATTTTACAGAAAGTGTCTGTTTATACTGTGTGTTTACAGTTTGTCAGCCTTACGAATGTTTAGTTAGCCAGTTTCTGACAGCTCATGTAACATGTTTTGCTGCCAAGAAGAAAATAAATTCTTTTCAAGAGAAAAAAAAGTCGAAAGCGTCTCCTGATGTCTTTTCTGCAGACAGACTGAGGACGGGCAGCAGAATTTACCCCAGGGACATGGAACGTCAATGATTAGCAGCTCAAAAACACAGTCTAACGAACAATAACTGTTGGACACTTTAAAAACCACCAAATTCATCCAAGAACCATGAATGTCTATGCAATATGAAGTACCAATCCATCAACTACTGTAGATGTTGAGATATTTCACAGAACATGGGAAAACTGTTGCTGTGTCTCGAATCGTGTATCCTGTACTTACACTTAATCATTTGAGTGCAGAAGTGCATTCAAACTGAGTATGGAAGTATGGAAAAATGCAGTGCACTAGTACCCAGGTAGTGTACTAAGACATGTGTAACTAAGGACACTTCTCGCCCTCAACGGTTGCTATCTTAGTTACATACAGTAGCAGAAGGGGAATGACCCCTTAAATGGAAATGGTGGCAGAGGTCATTGTTACTACAGTGAACATCATCAAATTATACAAATGCATTATACATGTGTTTTTTGAAGTACACACCACTATACTGTTGTCACATATAAGCCATCAGTAGGTTTATTGGGTTAATAAAGCATCTATAATGATTTAGTGCCGTAAACGATAACCACGAACACTAACGCTAGCTTGCTAACTTGCTAATCGTCATTGCTGGTAAGTGTGCAATGGACGTGTTTAATTCGAGACAACACTAACCTTTTGAAATGTGTGCACTACACAAGTACTGAGTGTTCAGAGTGTCCTACATATAACTATGTGATTTGAGACACAGCATATGACTTGTTGGTGGCGCCAGAGGAACAGTCAGAATCACCAATATTATTGGGATCAAACCTCTGAGGATCGTAAATATACATGCCAAATGTCATGATAATCCATCAGCTAGTTGTTGAGACATTTTACTTAAAAATAAAAATGTCAAACATATGGTGGTGCTTCAGGAAATTTTGAAATATCAACAAAGGCAGTTGGCTTCATCCTCCGTCTCTACAAAATTGCATCCATGGCACTCCATCCAATAGTTGTTGAAATATTTCAGCCTGGACTGACCGGCCCACCAATATTGCCATTCCTATATCCATGCCAGTGGATAAAACAGGCTTGAGAATGGCACATTGTTTTATAGTCAGGGTGGTGTTATATTTGGGCCAATACTGTAAAAGAGGGAAAAAATAGGGAGGACAAGGAGGTGTAGAAAGAAATAATGGGGAGAGACGGAGGACAAACTGGAAAACAGGACTCAGAGGAAGTGATGGTTAAAGAGAGGCAAAGAGGCAGAAACAGAACAATGATAGAAAAAAAGTGGATTTAACAAAGCAGATTAAGAGGGTATGGACGCAGCAGAGAGAGAGAGAGAACCCAAGGAGGACGAAGAGAAGGAGAGAGAGACAGAAAAACAGAGAGAGCAGAAACCAGCCAATTGAGTTTTATGTTGTCTGGCTGTGTGTCTGGTCCATTTGTGGTTCTGTTCAGCATTCCTCTACAGACCACTACAGGCCACATAAAGCGCAGCGGCACCAAGTCACAAGAGAGAGCAGGTGTGTGTGTGTGTATGTGTGTGTGTGTGTGTGTGTGTGTGTACGATGGTCTTTATTTACGCACCCAATGTCTGCTCCATCCCACTGCACTTTCACTGTGCACAGCATGAGTGTGGATTTATGGATGCTCTCCTTTGCTTTTGCATGACTTGTTAACTTCGGCAGGCCATTCTATTCCAACCACCCGTTTCAAATCTGCAGCCGATTGAAGGCACAATCCCATGCTAGGGGGTGGTGGTCATAGCGGTCACACAGGACCGTGAGGGTACAGGCACAGGAAACCGAAAAAAGAAAACTACCCTGGAGAAAAGCTCACGGTCAGGAAACACAGGATAATAAACCCTCGGTAATTTACAACAGTGTGTCTTTTTCTTCCTAAATGTCTGTGTGTGGCTGCATCACAGCGCCTCCTGGCCTGTTATTTTTGCCTTCAGATCTAATTGACGTGATCTTCAAACCAACCATTCCACCCTGGTGCCAGTATGGATGCATGTGAGAGTGTGTGGGTTGGCTGCATTTGTCACCAGTGTTGCAGGAGTCGATCTTTAAGCTGTTGCAGACGTGCGACTGCCCGACCATCCCTGTGGTGACCGCTGGCAACAATACAGGGCGTAACACAAACACTGAGTTACCGATCAGGCCAGCAGACTAGAATAGTCTTATAAGAGATACAATTTACCACGCTGCAATGACTGAATGAGTGTGTGTATATGTGCGCCGTCCAAGTACTATGGAAATAGATGGGTATACATCTGGTTGTGATGGGAAACGATGGCTTTCCACCATTATAGCGGCTTGGCGAGTGACTTCCTGAAGCTGGAAGGAAAATGGGAGTGTGTGGGAAATGTGGCATTGGAATGGAAACACCATTCCATGATTCCATAATTCATGGCAATGCAAAGCTGCTGGCGTAAAAAGCTTGATCGCTTTAATAATGGTCATCATCATTAGTATCCGCCCAATACTGTTCAACCAGTGTTCGCCTACACTGTAAAGAGTTTGTTCTCATTGTCTCAATCCTAATACATATGTGTTGTTACATACCTGGATGTACATACCTATAATGTGTATTAATGTTTCTTTTTTAATGTTTTTTTTCGCAAGTAATCTATAAAAATGTCAATGTAGCACCTGGTCTAGCAATTCAAAACATCAGTATCTCTGCTTTCTTTTTGCTTTCTATTTTTACTTGTGAATTACTCAGAATTTGAATTCATTTCCTTACAATCTATCTAGTTGTAGTGAAGCAGATTGTTTAAGTGCAGTGTTAAAGTGATAGTTTTAATATACTTTAAGGTGGGGTTGTATGAGGTAGTTATCCATGGTCAGTGCATTATCTGCAATTGATTTGGGTGGGCCTTTTTTTGAGTGGATAAACTACATTTTTATTGTTGGCTCTCTTGTCTGGGAGCTTGCTGAGCCAAATCTGTTGCAAGTAGACTATGACTATGAATAACTATCTGATACAACCCCACTTGAACTATGCCTTTAAAGTACCACAGGAGTATTGAGACACTACAACTCTAATTATATTTTCTAGTAGTTTGGGTAGCATTTTTATGATAATGTAACATTTCCAGTAAAGACCGATTTTTTTCTCTACTACGTTGCAAGATAGTGCTACTTTCTAACAAACAAACAAAAAAAAAAGTTTGGAAATGGCAGTCTGCACAGATTCTTCACCATGACCTATTTGTCTTCTGACTAAGGGTGAATCAATTAGGAAGGTTAGGGTTTGACAGCAGGGGACAGTCAGATGACAGATGACCCAGCAGGTCCTGGGAAGCAGATCTGGTGCTGGTCCCTAGAAAATAACGCTATATTGCTTTAAGAGCCTCATAACATCACATTGGTACACCCTTAAATTCATTTAACTATACTGATGTTGAAGTCATCAGCGACAAGAGAGAGCGAGACAATGTAAGAGTGTGTGTGTGTGTGTGTGTTTGTGTGAATAGAAGGGAAAATACATGTTAATATATCTGGTAGTCATGTAATTCTGTGCCATTAATTTATCAGTAATGTACGGAAGTTAACTGCAGACTAAAGTCTCTGACAACTGGATTCATTTATTTAGTTTTTTGTTAGGGCATTTGTTTATTATATTTTTTTAACAATAAATATGTTTTAATGTGAATAACTTATGACTTGTAACATATGAAGCTGTCTTGTAGCGTAACTTGATAGCTTGTAGCTTCACAACCGACTGTTTCAATGTAGCTTCCTCAACACTAGTGCTACATAACAATAATAAGACATAAACATTGGCTGTGATAAGAAAATGGAAAATATAGTATTTCTTAATTATAACAAAATGTATAAAAAAACTGCAGTAAATACCAGTAATTAAACACCATGGCTTGTTACTTTCCCTCTTTGTTGGCACCTCTGTGATTTATTAAGGAAGCTGCAGGTGTTTGCAGCTTGAGTTATTTTCCCACTTTTATTGCTGAGTTCAAGTTCACACTGTTTAAATGGTATTCCTCTCTCTCTTCTCTTCTCTATTCATCCACCCATCTGTCCAACTTTCTCGTCCTGACCCCAGCACTTCCTGTTCCTCTCCCTCTTCTTCTTCTTCATGCCGTCCTACACATCCGACCTCCGACCTGTCTAAGTTTCATTTAGAATTATGGGGCCATCATCGCCCACCCATTTTAGGAGAGACTAATAAAATACGAGCAGGGAAGCGGATGAAAGAGGCCTTGTCCTGGGTGAAGATTAATTGAAGTGGACAATGGGACAGGGCCTCCCCTTCCTTTGCCTCCATTCATACGCAAAGTCACAGGTCGCCTTCAGATGTGTCACCCTGTAGAGTTAAATGGCTGCTACATAGCCGGTAGCTGAGGAACATGTGTGGGGAGGAATTACACCTCCTCTGTTTAGAGGAGTCAATGTGAGCATCATTCATTCATGCATTCATTCATATGGAAATAAATCTCTATTACGTAGACTGTGAATTTTTCCTTTCTCATACTATAGTCTCACGTTCATTTCCTTTATCAAAATACATTTATCATGATTATATATACTTATAATTCAACCATAGACTTACTATGTAGTTTATTTCATTTGTTTGTTTGTTTTTTTTGGGGGGGGGGGGGTTATTATACAGCCACCTTAAATGACTTTCTGTCTGCTGTCCTTCATTGACATTTTGATTTTTAAGTAGATTTTTTCCATTTATTTTGAAGCTTTAATGAATAAAAATTAAACTCTAAAGTAAATTTGTTTCTCAGTTTTACATACAGGTTCATCATTGTATTGAAAAACTTAAAGGTATTCCACTGACTGACTTTAGGAAACACTGAAAGGACCAAAACATTTCACAAACTGTTCAATCACTTCACTTCACTTCACTTCACTACTCATACTCATGAACATTTCCTGATGATGAATTTTTTCTTTGGTCCTTTCACAGTCAGAGTTTATGATCCGACGCACCTGCCCACAAGATTTTATAGAGCGCAGGAACTTTGTGTTACCTGCTGGTTTTGTAACGCCTCAATGATACACACTGCATGTTGGTGAGAAACTTTGAATGTCAACAATGTTTACAGGAAACCTCTAACACTGTGTCCTAAAAGCACACCAGTGTCCGAAAATCATGCTGCATTGCATAACATGGGACTCTCTCTGTCCACACTAAATATATTAAATATGCACGTCTGTTATGTCATGTAAACAAACCACATATCATGTAGTAGCTCTGCACTCAATATCACACTGGAGACATACCCACTCAAGTAAAAAATGGTGTTAACTTGCTATCCTCTTCTTGTACTTTTTAAATAAAAAACATGTCATTTATTGTGATATTTAGATGTTTTTACTTGAAACAACAATATAACCAACAATAACCAGAAACTTCCAGCTCCCTGATGATCTCCCTCCAGCCAGCTGCCACCTCATTTTTGTTTGAGGATGTATCATAGAGATAACTCCTCATTACATCTAAATGAATCAGCTGTTTCTCGTCCATGATGCTCTTTTGAACACGAGAAACGGGATGTAAATAGAAACAAGAGGCGGATAAAAGTTCAGCTGCATTGCCAGTAAGGACACTCCAATAAAAAACAAAGCAATCCAACTCATTTTGTTGCTGACACTTGCCCACGTTGCATTCAGTCGCTGACACAGTGCTGACAATTTCATACAGCCCTGCACATGGTTCCAATTTATTGTCAGATGTGAGCCACAGGTTTCAAAATGAACCATACCAACATCACTTGATTTGTCTTTAATGGAAAAATCAAGCACTGAAAAAAACAAATAAATCCCTGTTTTTCACCCAATCAGGATCTTATGTTGCCTAGTTACTAGGTAAAAAACATGTCAAGGGAATTCTGTGATTGGTGGTCCCTCTGTAAATGTATAGAGGGCCTGTCCAATACAATAAAACAATGCTACAACCAGGAAGGAACTAGTTAGTCAAGTAAATAGTTACAACTTCTGCCAGGTAGAAGGCAGATGTTTTACTGACTGTTGGAAAGTGGGGATATTTATTTTTGTATTGCTGCTTGTTGATAACACTTGAATAAAAATAGAATGGAAGAGATTTGAAGATTTGGGCGTTATTAGGCATTATTTATGGATTTTAGGAAGACTTTATGAAGTTTTTATGTGATAAAAGGCCTTCCAATGATCACAATTTGCCACTACTGGAAAGTTCTCACACCTACTCAACTTTCCTCTTCATACATCTTCCTCTATGTGTCTTGAAACGCATTTTTATTGCAGAGCTTCAAAAGCAACCTCTCCCAACCTCAGACGCTTTTCATGTAGACAATAATGTAAAGCCAGCAGAGGGTTTGATCCGCCACTCGTGACTACTCAGAGGAAAAATATCCGCCTCTGCTGTTCGCCCATTTGCAGCTAATTAGACAGCATGTGACTGATTCGGGCCTGCTGTAAACACTATCGCATCTGACTCCCATTACAAAGCAGAAATGAAATAAGCAAGGACCTGAGTGGGAACCAGCAGTAGCAGCGGCAGCGGTCACACGGGCCCCACGACGCTGTGTTACAATGCAACGCCGATGTGCCGCTGCTACATCATGAAGTACTTTACAGCCACTAATTAACACACACAGGCGCTTTGGTTTCTGCCTCAGAAAATATACAAATTAGAAAAACATTTCCACTTGTGCTGAGGCAAGACTCGCCTGATGGGAACAGCCTCACAAATCACTCTGAGCACAGCGAGTGGCGACTTCTATCCAGATCGAGCTGTGAGCGGCTGTCTGCCCGGAGATCCCCAAAATCACACACACACACGCACGCGCATACACAGACACACACGTAGATGCACATACCTCCAGACACATTTCTGAACCCTCATGTCGAGATAAACAATCAATTTAACAGCGCTTGGCTCACAAACACTGTCATGCACTGTAGTTAGACAATGAACACTGCCGTTCCTGAGACAACTCGACCAAAAACAAATAACTTGGAAACAAAGCAGACGCACACCCACACACACTTTTTTTTTTTTTTTTTCACGGCTCCAGTTGCTCCATTGCCCGACACATCATTTATTCTCTCTTTCAAGCCGGCCACTGAGCAGCTGTTATGAGTAACGCTACATAACACGGAGCTCCTGGCTGTTAAAAAAAAAAAAAAGAACCCCACCACTGATTTGTTAAATGAACAGATGACTAATTAAAAACACAGTAAGTGTGTGTAATTAATGAGTCCATTAGGTCTAGGTAATCTCCGGGATCCAGTATTAACAAACTGTGAGAAGGCTGGGATGGAGGTGATTAACAGTGTGGCCACATTGGCCCTAATTTACTATACAACCACAGTCAAAACCAGGATCGATGAGCATATGTCAGCATTTTGAGGGTCTTACAGTAGGTGAAGGTAATAGGTGTCATGATGCATGGATGTGTCTTTAAAGCCTATATATGTATGTGTGTGTGTGTGTGTGTGTGTGTGTGTGAGCTACTAAAAAGAAGCCAAATCCAGGCAATTTTTACAGCAAGTGACAGCTGAAAAGAACAAGTAAAACTCATTTTTTTCCACATAATTCATGTTAAGCAAACATGAAGACCTTCATAATGGACCTTTATAATGACCACATTTGTAAGACAAGTCACTAATTGCAGGTAATGACAGGCTACTTTTAAAATGAAGCAGCGTTCTGACATCTGAAAAGAAAAAAAAACTCACAGTAAAAATGATTAAAATGGACTGCGGTATGAAATCTAGTTTGTCCCAGTAAACAGCTACAGATTCTCCGGTGTGTGCTCGTGCATTCATTCCCCCGTGGAGGTGGTTTTATCTTATCACAACCATCTGCCAGGTCTGCTCCTGTTTTGTCCGTAGAGATTGGAAAGAAGATAGCGTGGGCCAAAAACACTTTGCAGTGTAAAGAGGTCTGCCTCCTGCTGCCTGCACAGCTGCTTTCATCTCTGCAGCTCATTATGCAGCACTTCCCTGGCTCAGGACCCAGGTATGATGCAAAGACAGTGGGTAGGAGACTTAATAAATTCCTTTTGTTTACCTTACGTCAGTGTGTGCTTGTTGTCCAGTGTCTGTGTACACATATATAGAAACTGAAGCTGAACCACAGCTACACTTTTTCTCAGTCTCTAAGGAGAACTCTGGCTGAAAGTTTTATTCTCTATTTTTTCACTCTGTAAGAAAAAGTTGCTACAGTTGTGTTTTGAATTAGGCTCATTGTAGCCTCTCCAGCTCTGGAGATGTCGGTGTATTGGTTGGTCACTGCACCACTTTGTTCCAGTCTGAAACATTTCAACTACTATTAAGTTGGTTTGTCATGAAATTTTGTGCAGACCTTTATGGTCCCCAAAAGATGACGCCTACTGACCAAAGGCAACACCACTACCAGCATGTGGTTGGCATTCTTGGTTTTTCGTACATGTCTATTCAATGAATGATAGTCATGAATTTAAGTCCAAACATTCATGTTTCCCCCAGGATAATGTTGCAATAAACATCAACTGGCACCATCATCAGGTCAAAATTGTAACTTTTTAAAATACTTTCTTTGATGACCTGGAAAACTAAAGGAAATCAGCCTCAGCTGTTCTTTGTGTTTGGTGCTCATTAGCAAATAAACTCCGCGCATGCTCAGTAGGAGGAGAATTAGTCATTTTGGCGTTTCAATGTGGACTGTAGAAACAAGCTGAAACTCCTGCTGCGGATGCATGTCATCAAAAACAGTGTTTTGGGATTTAGCTGGCTTAATGTGGACCGAGTCTAATATAAAAACAAAAACACATCAGTGTTTATTTTGATTATTAAAAACAGTGTTATCTCCAAGAAAGGCAATCCAAATTTAAAATCCTTTTTTAAACAAATTTTAAAGGACTCTGGCGCAAAATCAGCAGCTCATCTGCATTTTCTCCTCTGTTTTATCAACTTCGTGTCACTAGAACCTATTGTGAGCTGTGCTTGTCTCATCTTACCATGTTTATTATGCTTACAGTGGCAAGCATATCTTCTTAGATACAAAATTATGTGTAAACCAGAATAAATAATCTGGAAATTTCACTATATAATTGACTAAAAAGTAGAAAACACAAGTCCTTATCTTTTATAGATACACATTTGTACTACTGCAGAGCATCCACAAAAGAACTACAGTACACGCAGGACTGACAGAATATATTCATGTAAGGGAACTTTCATAAACCCCCATGTGCTTCACTGAATATCTATGTGTTCATATACACATGTATGTATGCACATGAATGTCGTCTACCCATTTCCCCCATGGGAGAGACACGGAGTGTCAGTCTACGAGGCTGTCAGTGCCTGCTCACTGACAGCCTATAAGTTCCCCTGGTTCCCTTTTGGAATAACAACCACCCCCTTATTGAATAACCTCTGTTTCACCTAACCCTGCAGTGCGCCCCTCGTCTCCCTCCAAAGCCAAATCTAAGCTCAATATGAGCCCGGTTAGCCCCGTTATTGATAAATCCACGTTCCTTACCCCAGCCGCTACAAATTACCATATTATAGGGCTTACAGGTATTAGTTTTGAGAGGCCTTGACCCAAATCAAACAAGGGATACCTGAATTACTTTTGTCTGTCTGGACAGGCAGTGATGGAGACACTGGCTGGAATGAGGGAAATAGATATGTATGAGGGACACAGAGGAGGAGGACCAAACGTATGAGCCGTTGGAGACGGAGATGAAGGTGGCGTCATCTGCAGTCACAACTGATCAATCTCACAATATTGCAAAAGTAGTAAAGGCCAGACTGACCGCTATTCACCATTCACCAGTCACATGGATAATGCTGTGTTACTAGAAATGTAGCTATATCTACACATTTTATACAAGTGTAAACATTTTTTTAAAAGGTACAAGAGTCAGGAACAAATGTCAAACTTTTAAGATTATGATATCTTTAAATAAGGTGGTGTGAGTGACCCCCTCAGAGCAAATAATGGCCTTTATGTGGAGAGTTGGGGATTTGGTTTGAAGGGTTTTAATTCAATTTAGAAGATACAAACTGTATTGTTACACAAATGAACAAAACAAAAACCTTTCTTTTCTTAAACATCATGTCACCTCTTCATTTTTCTGGAGACCATGGGGTGTCCTATCTACAGTAGGTCTGCCAGTTAGCCTAACTGAAGTTTAACCTAGCCTCACTAGCATGTAGCTATCTAGGTAAGCTAATGTAGTTCTACAATGCTCCAACATAATAAATGCAGTAATGGCTAGCTTTTTTTGGCTATAATTTAGTTTTCAGAGTCTACAGCCATAACAACAGTGCTTTGTGGTAAAAGCTAACACACCTGAGTTTAGCACATTAGCATGGTAACATTTGCTACTTAGCACAAAACACAAACTATAGCAGTACATTCTCACAGTTAGATATATTCATGCTGATTTTTGCTCACAGAATTTAGCAGACAATTACAAGCTGTGGATTCATTTCACCTCGAAATCTTTTAAACCTTATTATTCCAGAGCTGCGTTTCTTTGCTTGGCCAAGTTTGCTGTGATTCTGTACAATCAGCTAGATTGTTCGCTGCTGCAGAGAGAATTTCTACCATAAAATACACACTTGTATAACTCAATCTGCCATACGGTCTGGCTGCAGTTATTTCACCCGAGGCTGTGGACTGAGGTTGGAGTGATGAGTTTGCCAAAATAAGGAATCAGTAGAACCATCATTTCTTGACTATCAACACCTCAGTCTCCCACAGAGGGATGGCAGACAGAGGGGAAGTGAATGGCAAATGCTTTTCGAGGATGAGAGACAGAAGGAGACTACTGCAGAGACACAAATCACAGACAACAGACTGACACACCCACATAGTAAACTATTTATTTATCCATCAATCTATCTATCAAGTGGAACTTCTCTTACACTCATACACAGCATATTAGTGTAACGGCACACTCTGTTTTGACTTCGTTAAGATTTCTTGCAGTTTGGTCAAAAATATGAAAATAGTAACACAGTCTCTTTCTAACAGCAACCATTGAGGGAATAGTTCAACATTTTGTGGAATACACATATTTGCTTTCTTGGCAAGAGTTAGATTAGAGGTTTGATCTTCTCACCTAACGCTCATCGAGAAGACGTTTCCTAAAACCTTGAACCAGTCTTCTACTTATTGTTGTACTTAATGATTGGGCAGCCCATTTAGCAGAGCTAGGAATGATTTCCTGCTATTGAAAGTTTCTGTAAAAGTATTAAATGGTAGCTCTCACATTATCCAAATGTTCCTCTTGTCATCTCATATCTCTTGTGCATACATCCATGGCATCTCAAGATACACTAGACTGCATGATTGCATGTATTAATGCATACATGCGTTTTCAGTATTAATGAAATGTACACATGCATGAGCTGATGTGTTTCTGATGTACGTCTACTAACCAACAGATGGAGCGATTGGAAACTGGAAGTGAAAATGAAATATTAGGAAGAAGAGAAGTTAAAGAAGAAAAAGAGAGAGGAAGGCAATAAAATGATAGATTTGTAGACCAACCGTCAACTTACTCACTTATCCCAGAACGATCTTGACAGTGTTGATATTTTACAGCTTGTTTTAACCCAGAATATGTCGGTCTCCTGCACACCAAAAGACACATGCTTGCTCCACACAGCATGTCGGGGGTCAAAGGGCAACAGGTAGGAATGCAGCACCATGGGAGCGAACATAATGAAATCATCACACCCCGACCTCAGCCCCGGTGAGTTATGAGGTCTGTGAAGCTCAGTGGCTGATGGGTAAAATAATGGGGTCATCGCAGTCATCTTCTCTACTTGGATGGTGTTCACTGTCAAGTTCAATAACATCCTGTTGCGTGTTTTTGACGACTTCTTCTTTATCAGTTTCAAGATGGCTAAGAACCTGTACAATACATGGTGCCTTGCAACAATGATATACCAAATAGTGTGACATGTATAATGATGGTCAGGAGGTCAGCGTCAGCCTCTCCGCTGATGTCCAAATGCCCATTGACAGTTTATGGAGCAGCCGTTTCCTTTGTGGTGACGTCGCCTTGACTCAAGCCTATGATGACTCAGCATCAAATGTGAAGGTCTCATTAATTTAGGCCACTTAAGGCGATTTTCCAGTTAGGCTTGTTTTCTAATGAGGCAGGGCAGGGCAATTAGGTGATTAGGGTTATGGCAGCCCTGTGCTTTTTTAGGCATACAGGAGTGGACAGAATCTAGCTCACTGTCTAAACTGTGAAGGAGTCATTAGATAAATAGATGACAACAAACTGAACAGAGTCGAGCGCTCTGCACTTAAAGGGACGGTTAATGTTTTATTTCTGCACTCCGTCTTACTAAACGTGTGGCCACAATCGTCATTTTAATGATACTTTAAGCTAATAAGGTGGCATAAAAACCTGTCAAATGTGAAGCGTTGCCTCATTGAAACTCCTGAAGGGAAGCGAAGACTGACCAAAGAATTCCAGTGGGTTCCAAGAAGGGGAGGAAAAACAATAAAGACTTGTGAAAGAATAGAAAAGCAGCAGCAGGTTTCCTGTCAGTGTCTTAGCAACCAATATTTGTTACTTTCCCCATGTAAACCTCATTTCTGTGGTCTGTGTGACCAATCACTTTGCAGCCCGCTCTCACTTTTCAGCACCTTGCACGCATGTCTAGACCCAAAAGGTGTTAGCAATGGGTTCAGTGAGTGTGTGTGTGTGTGTGCTTTTCGCCAATGATTCATCTTGCCACTATTGTACCGCATGGAAATATGGTGCTGAAAGGCACTGGCTGAGTCTCGGTTGACAAGTCGACCCCGGGGTGGTGCACTGAGGCTGACCTTCCAGCCACTTGTACGCATCCCAGTGGGATTTGCAAATTTGATTCAGGTCTCCAGCCCGCACATTAAGTATGTTTAACAATCACATCAAGGACCCCTATACTGACACGAATTCGACCACGGGCCCCAATTTGATAAGACTTTTACTTTTAGATGTTACAGAAGGGGAATGTAACCCTTGATCAAAATAGTCATACATTCAGTCACGGTGTCACTTATGGATGGAATTATAGTAAAAATAAATGATTCCCCTTGGTACCTCCTCAAGGACCCCAAGGGGTACCCAGAACTAACTTTAACAACTAATGATACACAGTACACCATTAACCAGTACAATCAGACAAGATTCAGAATATGTTCGCATTATGTAAAAATGGCATACACAGCTGCAGCAATGGTTGCACACTGTAGCCCTGCTTACCTTACCTATAAGCAGTGATAGTAAAGTACTGTTATTTTGGTAAATGGGGGAACGATCATGTTTGATGAAGGGCTGTCACGCAAAGATTGCACATCACACCTGAATCGTGCAGGGGTCTTGTATTCTCATGCATGGGTTGCAAATTTGTGAGCACTACATATGCATAGATTGCAATTATGACAGCGTTGCATTCCACAAATAAATTGTACATAAATGTGCATTCCTTTAGGACTCTTGCATGCATATCATTTGATTTGATAAGTAAAATGTGGTAAGAATAAGGGAGAGGAAAAGATTGCAGCTTGCATTTTGCAAGGTTCTATTTGCCAGTTGGATGAAACAAGGAACAGATGATGACTCAGTTTTCATTTAGTCAGTGTAGTCACACTTGTCTTCAACACTAGTGGATGCCATAGCAACAGCTATTCAGTGTTAACATGAACTGCCAGTACTGGTTGAAAATTACAAAGCAAAAGCTCCTAATGAGTTCATGTTCAAACAAAACTCTTCCATCTCTTAGGCAACAATGATGCAGAAAATGTACGGGGGAAACATTAACAATAGTCACATCTGTAATTTTACACTGGGATTACAAACAGACATGCTGAAAACTGACTGCCACTGAAAGATCATGTCATGTATCCTGTCAAACTGCCCTTGAGCAACACACTGAGATTGTACATGCATATCCTTTTATAAAGCATCGCTATGCACGGAAAACAATTGCCTAAATATAATGGTATATACACACGCTACAGTTTCAGTACTTACATAAGTATTTTCTGGGGCAAAGGAGTACAGTTTGAGTTTGTGGACTGTGGTACTGTCCAACACCGTGACACAGACCTGCCTCTGATAGCTCTGGCACAGTCGTTTTGTCTCACTGTACCGTCACAGAAAATCCAGGTAAGGGATTTACTAAACAAAATAGTGTCTGAAAATGAGACTGAGGGAAAGAAAAAGAGAGTGAAAGAAACATTACGGGACCTCTCCCTATGTTTACCTTTGCAATTTTGTCCAATTTGTCTAAATTGCTTAGCTGACCTCTTTGAAAAAAAAGCATATGCTTAATGTCAAAAAGCAGCAAAATATGACTGATCACCTTCATTTTGTCCATTTGGCTCCTTGGCGCAAGACTAAATTGTGTATTCTTTCCATGGCGCCAAACCACCCGCCCTGCATTTAATTAATTTCCTCTTATTTATATGGCTGAAACTTTACAGCAGTTTTTCTTTAGGTAACGTAGACTTTCCTGTCTTTGGACGACCCAGATCGTCTGAGCTTTGGTTAATCATCATTTACGGTCACTTAAATTATTTCATTTTGTCTGTCTCGGTTTTTGTCACTGCAGGTTTTTTTTGGGGAAGGGGATGAAAAAATGGAGCAGAAATTAATTTGTCAGGATCAGATTGTTAGAAGATGAAATTACTGCCATCAGGACCAATCGGAGAGTAATGTTGGTGAACGTTCCTCGTGGCAGGGTAATGAGCAAAATGGCTTTTATACCGCATTCGGGAGGGCAAAGATCTAGCCCAATTTCCTTGTTGATTTGGCTTCCCATGGATCATTACTTAGTAGGCCTACTGGACGAAAATGAAGGCAGGATACGGGAGGAGAAAAAAAAAGCCACCACTATCAAGAATCCAGGGGCATTTCTAAAAGGTAGCATTCATGTTTGAAGCGCTGCGTCAAGTGAACAAGTTGCAGATACCATCTTAATGTAATCCGCTAATTTGGAAAAGCAATTAGAACACAAATAACAAAGTCACATTTGCTTAATTTAGAGATGAGAGTTGGCCTGAGCGAAACTCCTGGGCTTTTTTTTTTTTTCTCAAACAGCATGTCAGCTTCAGGTTTTAATGTACAGTCTAAACCACATTCCTGTCTCCCTTTTCCCTTCGTTCTAGCCAAAAGGTAGAACATGTTTTCTTTCTCTCCTCCATATTTAATACAGCTCTGAGCTTGTTTACCTGAAGGCCCTGGCCTTTCCCGTAAGTGAGCCGTCAATCCATCATCTCCATGGTGGGTAACCAGACCAGGCCTGTTTCCACTGGGGTGGAAGCCCCTCTGTGGAGGGATCTGGGTGGGCATGGAGGGATGGGGTGGGGGGTGAGAGTAGATCTGTACAGGAGGAGGGAAGGAGTGCTGGGGACTGAGCTATAAGTAGCCATGTGACAAGGGAAGACAATATATAAATGATGCTTTGAGGTAAGATGAGTCACATGAGAGTCTTTTTAAATTGCTTTTTGAGAATGAGATGTATCATGCACTTTCAGCGTCTGTTCCCCCATATTAAGTTTCCGTTTGTTTGTGGATATATGACCTGATGACTGATGATTACAGATTGAAGAATGTCAGCTTGTTAAAAGTTTTGTTGATGAGCTGGATCCAAAGAAAATAATCTATAGGTACAGTTAGTGTCTTAAAAATTCTCAACAGAAGGTCAAGTGGACGATCAAGTTGCACTCTTTAGCTCATTCCAAACAGTAGTTCAACCCAGCAGTAGATTCATGACTAAAACTTGGTATACACAGTCAGAAATATGCATATGCCTTATTATCAGTAGAATTATAAAGCTGTGTGAATGAACTGTCCTGTTGTATGGCCCATATCCAACCATTCATACATCAATACTACATCAATACCATCTGCATCACTCATCTGAGATCGGTGAATTAACAGGAGCGCAAAGAGGAAATGCAAATGAACTGATTGTGCCAACAATGTCAGAGCAGCTGTGATTCCATATGGGCTGTGGCTATTTACAGCACCCATATGATCAGTTCATTATATTTATCTGTAAACCATCATCAGCAGATACATCTCAATCAGCATTATTAAACTTCAAAAATAATCAATTTACTTTATGGCACTGAAAATAAGATG
Source organism: Scomber japonicus (assembly GCF_027409825.1). NCBI lineage: Eukaryota > Metazoa > Chordata > Actinopteri > Scombriformes > Scombridae > Scomber > Scomber japonicus. The sequence continues at coordinate 20,862,447 of NC_070597.1, forward strand.
AAACCTGGCAGTGGGAGTAATTACAAAAACACTGTTGACACATACGCATATCATAGGCTCTGCTGTAGCTTATTTTATTCAATCTGATAACATTTGGAAAGTCTAGTAGAGCCACATATTTTCTACCCACTCAAGTTAGCAGAAGTCTAACTGTTCTAAGTTAGGTGCCTTGGTTGGCTTAATTCTGAGGTACGCATGCTCTATGGTTACTGAAAACAGCAGAGCAAATTTTCAAACAGGCGTTATTTGGATAAACTAATGGGTAATTAGGAATCTAAAATAAAACATCAACAGTCCAACACTGAAAATAACAACAGCTTTTAGCCTGCCGTGTCAGATTTACCAGGGAAATTACATCATTCCCGGCATCCTTATGGGTGCTCAGCCCCTGGGTTATCTTAGTTGGACCACAAGGCAAACCAATCATTGCTGAAAGACTTAAAAGACATCACTACTGGTGTGCCAGCACAGGAATGTCGCCACAGACACCAGATTTCAAAACTGCGTATACTACGAAATACAAAGAGATTTACTGGTGGTGATAGACTTTATCAGCACTCATCTTGTCAGGCAAGTAATGGACATTCAGGCCTGCAATGTTATTAATAAGAGCAACAGTGGCAGAAACTACTAGCATTAAATGTAAATGTTCATTGAATCATAGGAAAAATACCAAAGTCAGTATATACTTTATACACATAAAGTAACTTTCTGAAGTAGATTTATTAAACTGAACTAAACAGCAGCTTTATTCAGTGATCAACAATAAAATATGCAGTGTTAATACATTATGATGATATCTGTTTTTCTCACATAGCCTATAATTGAGTAATAGTTTAGGGATGTGGCCTTCATCACATCACTTGACTGTTTTTCACGGGTGACTAGAATCAGCAGAAGTCAATCACCATCGTCGACCTTCATATATTTGTATAGCACTTTTCTTCTGGGATCAAACTGAGAAATTGAATACAGCGGTGAGCAAAAAGCGATGGAGAGACATACAAAGAGACAAAGTGCTGCAATTTAAACCAATAATTTAATGGTGGAGCCTGAATCTGTTTTACCTGTCTGTGTGTGTGTGTGTGTCTGTGTGTGTGTCTGTGTGTGACAGGAGGCAAAAACAAGCTCAGCACCACACGCAAGGGAACATGTGATCGCCGACCCAGCTGTGCCTCCAGCTCTGTATTATTCCAGTGACCCAACCTGAAATAGCACTGCTGTGGCAGTTCATTTATTATAGTCAAGCCTCCTGTTTCTGTCTGTGTGTGAGTGTGACACACATACACACACACACACACACACATACACGCAGGAGGAGGTGTTTCCCACCCCCTTTAAATATAAGCATCAGGATTCCCTGTTCTATTTTGGGCTGTGCTTTGACCTGCTCACTCTGCTTTTCAATTTTGTTTTGTCCCAGAGGCCGATCCTCTCACAGCACCACACATTTCTACTCAATAACAGAGTTGTTTCTGAGTCACCACACTATTATAACAGAGGTGGGCCTACTTGCCAAAAACAAAAACTTCATCATATATTTTACATGTTGATGAAATACAGCCTTATATTTTAAAATAAAATATAAGCAAGGGGGTATTCATGCAAATATCATATATCTAAATAAAATCATTGTTAGGTTTTTGTCTATTAACTAAATGTATGAATCAAATCAAAACAAAGATGTTTTGCTTGCTGCTTTAGGAAACAACTCATTACATACATCTAGAGGTATTGATACTCAACAGCTCACATAGAGTAAGGCATGACCCTTACACAAAATACATGTTTTTTCTATAATAAAGATCAATATTATGAGGAATATACAACTCATATTTCATAGAGTATAGCTTATTATAAAGTTATCATGTATGTTGCATATATTTGTTTATGTTGATATTAGAAAAATGTATGATGTGCTGTCATACATGACATAGTATTCTTAAAGAACATTTTGGGAAATAAGCTTATTTGGTTTCTGTCAAGAGTTTGATGAGATGGATGCCACAGTCATGTCTGTACGCTAAGTATGAAGCTACAGCCAAGGCACTGTTAGCTTGGCTTATCATAAAGACTGGATACAGGAGGAAAACAGCTAGCCTAGCCCTGTCCAAAGGAAACAAAATCCACCGACCAGCATCTCTAAAGCTCACCAATAAAAGTGTAAAAATGATATGTTGCAGTTTTATAGGGGTACGTGTGCCAGACTACTTTGAAAGAGCGTCATCCTGAACTCCCACATGACTCCAGTAAGTCAGTCAGGCACAAAGCACCCTGTGAAGACCACAACTTGATGTTTTATTACATTGTATGAACAGTGTTTCAATATTACTGAGCTGCAACAAGCGTGTATTTGTGCTCTTTTCCATTTAAATTAACCAATTAATTTTCTTGCCATAAAATACAAAAAAAAGAGGAAATCTAAAACATTAAAATATTCAATTTACGCTGATATTAAAAAGATAAAATCAACAAATTTGAGCGGCTGGAAACAGTGTGTGTGCGTTTTTTGTATATATGTGTGTGTGTATTCCATGAGGAGACAAAGAATATTACACAACCCTCTCTTTCTCCCTCTGGGATTCCATGCAGGTCTCGTGGCTGAAGCGTTCCAGTGATTTGTTTAATGAAGTGCCAAAGTGCAGTTGCTCATGCTTCCTCTCAGCACAGATACACAGTGACACTCGGGATATGCTTGGGTTCATCTCAGGAAGGCCTGGACTGTGTGGAACCACCACAGGAATAACAACCTGATTCCCAGCAAAAATATTTACAACGCAACTGTGCCGAATTCACAGAAAGTGTAATTATCCTTATTGATGAAGGGTTGGTGGCACGATGCATCATCCCGGCGGCAACAGGTTTGTGTAACATCCGAGGCGAAAAAGAAAATATCCAAATGTACATTTGTTTGCTTTTCTGGCAAGGAAACGTGGACAGACATGCAAGCGGGCTACACTACACAGGACAGCTTGTGAAAATTCGTCCCTGTTGTTGATTTGGATTTTTTTCTTCACTGCTGTTCTTTTATGACTCCCATATCGTGTGATAAATCACAGCATCAGAGTGGGGACAGTTTCATTACATCATTCACGCTACATTTCCAACCGTGAGCCGGTTTTTGATTAGGGCTGTAAATCTCCTTCACCTTTCTCTCTGTGTCCTTCTCTCGGACACGCGCTGTATGAGACACACTGACAAATGTTCATCAAGGTAAAGACTGAATATTGTTCTCTGTCTGACTATTCCGATCCAGATGGAACAGAAGACCTTTTTTTAAAGATGTAGTATGTAGAATTTAGTGACATCTGGCAGGATAGACTTGGCAGAAATGAAATATTCATAAGTATGTTTTAATTAGTGTAAAATAAGAATCATTGTCTTTTTGTTACCTTAGAATGAGTCCTTTATATCTACATAGGGAATGGGTCCCATTCCACTGAACCATGTTGCACCACCATGTTTCCACAGTAGCCCAGAACAGACTGGCTCTAGAGAGGGTCTTTCAGGTTTTTTAATGAGTTTTGTGAGCACTGAAGGTTCCTACATGCCTGGAAGGGGCAACGTATTCAGTTGGTTGTAATCTGCAACCTCACAGCTAGATGCCACTAAATGGTACACACTGTACCTTTACTACTACTACTACTACTACCAGTACTACTACTAGTAATGTCACTTTACCAATAATAGACTTGACTGAGAAAGAATGAACTGGAATGCACTTTAAATATAATCATTCATGGACTACTAATGAACTATGGATGGACTGTCTCAAAAACCGCTGTGTACGTATTCTTGTCTTTTTTAAACTGCACTTTTTGTACTGTCCTGCCACGATGACTCTGCTAAATTTGTTATATGTTGCTCTGCTCTGTTTAATGACAATAAACAGAACTGAACTTGTTCAAGTAGTGCTTTTATGAGATAAGCATTGACATCGCCACGGCATAAAATAAAGACAAACTAGCAGAAGTACAGAAAAGTCAGGGTGAAGATTCACTGAACGCACTGCAAGTTCAACACCATTTATTACAGGTTGCTGGGGAAGTGCCTTCTCTAGCACTGTGGGATAGCAGGTCCCTGACCAGCAATGTCATGAAAGGGAGGGGTCAGGTATTTTAATAAAAATGTAACTGGAATTCTCCTGAAAAAAGCAATATCTTAGTAAATCAAGTTTTTCACGTGTGGCTGTAACAGAGGATCTCTGTTGTGATTTTTGGTATTCTTATTTTGTACACCTTTTCTTCAATACCACAGATAAAACAACTGCTGTTTAGTTATAAGTAGTAGTCAGGTGTTAGAGAGAATCACAAATTGCCAATTTGCTAGCATGAAGCTACTTGCTAGCTTGCTTGTTTTGAAACGCCAACAGCAACAAGCTGGTGTTGCTAAGTTAGCGAATTTCCTGTTTTTATTCCAAATTATTTAATTTGACTTTTTAACTTTTTTCGCCTCAGTTTGATAAATTGATTTACTACAGTAGAGTACAAGAGTTACTGTTTTACAGTCTTCTATAGCCAGCATTAAAAGTTTGGGAAATTAAATTAGATGCATATTGATGAGATGCTTGAATAGCTAATAGAAAGCTAGTTTAGCTCTAATTTTAAATCTTGTATGGGTCATGGATGGATGTTATGGCCCATAATAATCTGCCTTGTGCCCATGAAAAAAGCAATGAGGCTTGGCCAGCTCCAGTGGCGCTGTACTTCAGCCGAACTTTACCTGTGACCTCATTGTGCAAGGCAGCGGGTCGAGACGAAGGTAAACCTCCCTGAAAATATCATTAATTACATTTCATCCTTCCTCCATTTAAATCTCAAAGCCAAAACCAGTGTTATCTCAGGCAATTTTAGTGATTATAATAAATGATTATAGACAATCTGTGGTGAAAATAACAGAGAAGAGAAAAACACCCAAAATGAATTGGTTCATTAAGAGAAGGTATTCGAGAACACTATGTCTAAATTCAAGCCGGTGTTTTCTTTCTAGGCCGCCGCTGTAACTAACCACTCAAACCAAAATACATCACGACCAACAGCCAAATCCAATCGCTGAGGTCACCTCTTGGATGTGCAGCTTGGTATCCAAGTGTACCAGACGGAGAAATTGAATTAACTTCGTAACAAAACTTCATGGTTTCCTTCCAATCTGGAGTCATGAAGTCCGTAAACACTGTTGTTTTACAGCTGGGTTATTATTTCCACGCCGAGCTGACTTCTCGGCAACGTTCGGGATTTGCAGGAAGCTTTATTAACTGGGAAGAGAGTGAGCGGTGCTCGACTTTATTTAGAGGAGGGGGGTGACACTGTGGTGTTAGAGGATACAGCGCTATGAAATCATTTCATCATTACACTGTCAAGGGTGTGGAATGTTCTTTCATGGTCTTTCATGTCGGAGAAGAGGAGGAGTGAGGGACACAGGAGGATGAATTAATATACAGCCCACACGAGACAGTGGTATTTAGATGAAATGTACCAAATTGCTAAAAATGTAGCCTCACCACATTGTAGCCACAGCCATATGTTTGTGCGTTGAATACATTTACACCCCATACACTCTATAACGTTTATTAAAAGTTTCCCTCATGTTACGAAAGTGACTGTGAAACTTATAATTCACCTAATTATGGTTATGCCTCCATATTACCCTTGCCCTGTTTTCTCCCTCTCTCATTACTCTTATAAAAACACATAAATCAGAAAAGTATACAGCGTACCCCTGCAACACAATGCACTGGGGGATACCCCTTAACTATCCTTACACGTCTCAAATTCAAATTTCTACTGACATTCCAGTTCCCCAATCCACAGCTCGGGTGTCAGAAAATAACACAGAGGAACTCTCGCTCCGCTCTCCCCCTGCATTATTCCGCGTTTGAAAGATAAACAGAGCGAGGAGCAGGTGGTTGTAGGGGGATTTTTGCAGAGACTTCGATGTAATGTCTGGTGGCAATTAGGTGTAATACAGGATGTCAAAGCCCACAGCCGCTAGCCTCAGATATCTGCTGCCTAATGTTAGCTTTACAGATTCACTCTGGCATATGGCTTTGACTGAGCAGCCCAGGGCCAAATTAGTGAAAGCTATTACCTCCTTTCCCTCTGTGGCAAAGGGCACAGCAGAGAAGAAGAAGGGGGAAAAAATAGGGGGCAAAGCATACTGAGGGAAAGTCTTGCAAGAGTTGAAACATTTTTTACACATACTGGAGAATATCTCATTGTTGTGAACGAAAACATACCACCGCGCAAAAATTGAACTTCTCCTCTGAGGCGTTATCTTAAAAGTGCAGAGTGAGGCCTCGCAGGGCGGCCAGTAGAAGATCTCCAATATAGGGAGTGGTGTTGCTTATGCAGTAACCAGATCTGAGATATCCTTCGGAAAAGGGTACAATAGTCCGGCCTGGGTTGAATGCAGCACAGATGGAGAAGGGTGGAATACACAATTAGGGAGTCCTTGAGAAGTGCAGAGGTGGGCAACAAAGTGCTGATGGGGAGGAAGAGAATAACATGTTGGCATATTGTACAAGGGAAGTCAAACAAAACAAGTAGCCAAGTTTTTTTTGACACAGATCTGCTTATAATTAGATTGTTAGAACGCTGATGGAAAGCAGCTTATATCAGATACACTGAATCTTCTACACTTCAAGATTCACATTCAGTTCCAAAGGTTCGATACCAATGGACAAAGTAATGTGTCCTATATATAGGCAGAAAGTAATGGATGGGTCATTACATGATGTGAGTCACATATGTGCAGTAAGGCAACACCACTTTCGAGTGCTGTCTATATCTGAAGGCAACGACCAAAACGACCAACGTAATCTATTTTAATCTTGTTTTTTACTCTAATTTTTAATAAACATTTTCTCTTATTCTCTCTTATTTTACTTATTGAATTTTTTAATTGTATCTACTTCTCTTATTCAAATTTTCTAAACATTAGTTATCATTATTTTCTCATGCATTGGTCTCAATATTTGTTTTTTTTGTTTGTTTTTATTCTTTTTCTTTATGTCATCCCTTGCTCTGTCTTATAATCAGCTGGTTTATCAACTAACTGTAAAGCACTTTGAACTACACTAGCCTGTATGAAAGCTGCTATATAAAAGTTTGAATGGCTGCTTGATTGATCTTTACATACTACAATTCTAGAAATACAATTAATATAATATTATTATAATTGAAATGATCACGGCCAGTGTATGTAGGTCACAGCTCCTTCTCTCACTTCCTTTTCTGTCCTCTCTCTTTGCTTTACCCTCCATATTTCCCCATGCTTAATGTGGACAGGGCTTTGTTGGATCTGCCTGTTTTTGTGCCGATAAATATTTACTTAATTGTGGTATGCTTTCCTCTGATTTACTGTAACTCCACACACTATTAGAAGAGTAAGCAGCATGTGTGAGAATTCCAGATTGAAGTGTTTTTTTTAACATACAAGTAAAGACAGAGATCACAGTAGAAAAGATTAACTGCTTTTAATCTTATTCTTAATCAATAAACTGAGTGGGAGCATGTAAGGTAGGGGGTGGCATTTTGAGCATATGAGAGTTGATCATATGTACTGTATATTTGTGGTAATTTAGGCAGATACTTTATAACTTTCAGGGCCAAAGAATGACATCTTGAACATGAACCAATAAGTTTTACCCATAGACTGTATAAAAGAAATGGACGTAACATCCGTGATGTCACCCATTGGTTTGTGGACTGCTGCTCGGAAGCCAATAGTTTCGAATCTGGGCAGCTCCATCTTGAAAATTTCAAGTGCATGCTGGGAAAAAAAACATGGATTCTACTTATATGGGCACGAGGCGGAGCAGGGAGGGTGCTATAGGTTACGAGGGCTGGATCTCGAGGACATCAACCTGTCAATCACGACGTAGCCCCGCCCCAATGCATACCCTGCTTTATCGTCAAATATAAAATCAGGGAAGCCAAAATTTCACAAATGAACATCATACTGCATTGAAGAAGGCTTTAAACTAGCGATTGAGACCATAAACACATTTTGAAAACGTTTACTGAGGTTAGAAATCAAGTGAGAAGTTGGTGAATTCTCCATTGACTTGTATAGAGACTGAAGTCCTTTTGACACCAAAACGGTTGCCCCCTGGTGGCATTTTGCTAGAATGCAGTTCTAAGTTACTTCTGTGCTTTGGCCTCATTTCAGAGGACTGGAACTCCTCGCCTGGTTTTACCTAAATAAACAATATACAAACACCTATAGGATGTAAGTAAAAATAAAAAAGGCCCAATCACATCAGCCGCTTGCGTATGTGCGACTCACATTGGCCTGCATGGTTATCACAACAGAAAGTAGTCGTTTCACAGAGCTTACAAGCTACAATGTTGGCTACACCATGGTCATAATTTGTTATTGTATAGTTACATTTAGAAAGACTCCTTATAATTATATTCAATTGTCCTCCATCTTTACTTTAAACTAGCAGCAGCCTTCAGCCACTCTGCAGAAACAGCTCCATCACAGAACTGTTACAACACATCACACGTACAGTACGATAATGGCGAGGCCGCTCATAAAAACTGCTTTTTAATTTTAATGTGAATACAACATAACCCTAACCATGTCTTAACCATATTTAATTTGCCATAATCACAGGCTTTTTAAGCTTTAACCATACTGTAATGGTCATGCACAGATATTGTAGCGAGCGAGATGGGAAAGTATTCGGCGTTGGCGTTGAATAGAATTCAGGGCTTTGCATAATTGACCAATATTGACGTTCTTGTGTGCACATAGGGTTGTGTCCACTGCTGTAAAAATAATAAACAGTGGACATTTATGTGTAGTTTTTGACTTGGTATCAACTACAAGTTAAAAACTGCACAGTAATAAGGGTGTAGGTTTGGGTTTTAGCTTTGGTAAGGGACATTTATTTTGTTGGACTGCCAAAATAATTGTGTGTACTTCCTCTCGATCACTCTTTTCTCCTTCATAGACACATACACACACCCACACACACGTATAAAGAGCCTGACTCTGCAAAATGTTTACTTTACTAAATATCATAATAACTAATACAATAAACATTACAATAAAATATACGTACAGTATGTATAGAAGCCTGTAGGTAATGTGCGAGGCTGAAGCTCACCTCTCTGTGTATCTCCGTGCTGCCGGCAGGATTTTCACAATAAAATGACGCCTGACGGTCACAAACAAATTAGCGCGACAACCTGTGGCTAATGTAGCTTATAAATAATGTTCAAAGAACTCTGTTAACAAGTCAGAGTTGTTAACAATATAATTGTGATATAATAAAAAACACTCTTGGTGTATTCACTTTGCGTAAAATTGGAGGGAAAAAATCCTTTCACTCGTTGGTCAACATTGTTATTTACGTCGCAATGCAGTCTGGGAAGTGACATCAAATAGTTGCACCGGTGTTATGACGAAATCTGTTCCCCTGTCGATATGTGTTCCCCCTTCTCCACAACACCAAGCAGTCGTCTTCTGAGGTGCTTAATGCTGCGTTAGCCCCATCAAGCTAACCATACCCGTAACCTCCAACTGTGGATGTGATGCTATGAGAATTTTAAAAGGAGGGCAACATTTTATTTTACTGTGTACTTTTGAGTAATCCAGTGTCCCTTTCCAGACATCAAAAATAAGCATTTTTGTCTAACTTTGACGTGTGATAAATAACATTTCTTCCATAAGTGCTTTATTTTTGAACTCAGTACTTTTCAGACTACTTGCTCAAATGCTATGAACTGTTTTTACTGTGTACTTTTTGAGTTATTCGGTGTCAAAGTCCTTTCCAGTAATCATAAATCGCCCCCTTCGTCTAACTTTGATGTGGAATAAAAAAACAGTTTCTTTCGTAAGCAGTTCATGAGCCTCACATTTCTGGACTCGATACTTCAGACTACTTGCTCAAATACTATCAACCATTATCCACATCAATAAAAATGATGAAAAAGGTGATTTTCGATTACTGGAAGGGAGTTTGACACTGAATTACTCAACATCTCATGTTAATTCTCACATAATCCAAAAAACTGAGAGCACCAAACATAAAATAGACTGTAACCACTTTTTCAAAGCTATAAAGCCAAATGTCATATAATATTTTTCCTGTTTTCTCTCATATGCTTATTTGTGTACTGCCATGCAACACTTCCACTTTCAAATTCAAATATTGGTTAGGAAACATGAGCCAACATCTCAACATGAGGATATCTTACTGCAGATCGCAATGACTGTCATCAAAGTGGGTGTCCTTGAACATTTAGAGCAACCGTGAAAAATTGCAGTTCTCAAATGCAGAACTGTAATGAGTCATGCCGAAACTGAGCATGCACGCTCACCAAACCCTTTCTCTGAATAAATAGAGTTTTAAGAAAAATCTACTGTGCGAGCAATGAATCATACCTAAACTCTGCTTTAACTCCCTCCACCTTTGCTGTATCATTTTGTGATATAAATAGTCAGACCACAATTTTCATCAATTTCCACGGATTTTTCAACCACTGCTCTTACGGAAAACCGAGGCACAGCACAGAGGTTCCCGCAACACAGGAAGCGCTTTAACATTAAATCTGACAGTTGAACCTTTAATCCGCTCTTCTACTCCCATCAGTATCTTAACAAACCTCTTCCCTCACGGATTTAAGAATGAAATAATTCATTGATGGCGTCGGTCTATCTACACGCACACATAGGCAATAACTTGGTAAAATAACACATGACGTCCCTGCTGTGGCTGCAGGTTAATGTATTAGTCCAATCAGGATGGCAGGAAACGCTGCACCTTCATCATCTCTTTATGAAAAAGACTATTCAGTAATATTAGTCTCCTCTCGTGTGTTTCACTGACAGCTTTTTAATGCTTTAATGGATGTCATGTTTCATGCATGCATTGAAGAAGGATGGTGTTTATTAAGGAGGAAAATGCATTTTACATTCAACATTTTAGCAGATGTTTTAATTTAAGTGTTGTTGCAATAAGGTAGTAAAAAGCTATTCAAAAGGTCAAACTCATAGCTCTCACAGTTTATGTAACAAACTGTATGTTTCACCATAAACACATCATGTAAGACAGAGGAGGGACAGTGTTATATTAAAGCTGCTACATACAGTATTTTGTGTGTCTCTAATGATTCAGAGCACATTTCCAAACCTTTTTCCTCCTGGAAATTAAGCAGCTGGCATGCACGTTTTGCGTGTACAACCATGCAATTATAAGGCGCCTTCCCATTGATCCCAGTATGAACAGCAGTCGCGTCTTGTCTCATGTTTTAAAAAAAAACTCCCCTTGCACTCGTTTCTTGCTGAGAAAAGTTCTCTTGTCTCATTCTTTCATCGAATACTGTTGTTTAACATATGGATTTTATATTATTTTTCATGGATTCCTTTAATGTTTATACTCATTCATTTGTGTTTAAAGTCATGTGGGACTACAGCTGATTCTGTGAGTTACTAAACTGAATGGAATTAGAAAGATAATCAATGTTTTATTGTCATTTGCTCTTGTTCCTCACTTCAGTTGTAAGTTATATCTGTGGTGTTGTTTTTATGTTAAACTCCATACTTAAGGTATGTGATGAGAACACACTTAAGTAAAAGATGACCATGAGATGCAGCTGAAAGCCCTGGGAAAAAACCCTTGAGTCAATTGTTAATGATTTGTTCTACTCAAAAAACATAATTAGTGAACAACAAGAACAAGTTTACAAGCCTTTAATGTTAAATACCTGTGTGGTAGATATCATGCAGTACCTCTCAACGATGCATGGATCCTATATATTTTTTAAATTTAGGTTTTTATGTATTTCTGCTTTAGGCTAACAAATGTACTTTCATTTTTATGCAAGTACAATAAATGAGTGCACTTTTCCTTGACCTCTTAGTATCATATTTACCATATGCGTGTGTATGTTCATGGATCTGCCTCAAATTATCTCCAGAAAGTTTTACTATTTTCCTCTGGGATATGAATGGCCTATATGTCACACATAACGAGACATTTGCAGAATACACAGTCCAAATATACAGATATATAAGCATGACTTCTATACAGATCCACACTGTCTGCATCTACTGCTCCGGCTTACAAAGGCTCCATAGCCCCAGACAGATTGCAATCTGATCTCAAATAAGCACTGCTGTGAATCCATTCACAGTCCAGCCAAACAGCCACCAGCAGCACAACAAGGCCACTGAACCCAAACCTTCACGACTTACAGCGCGAAATCCACCAAAACATCTGTGTGGCACTGGAAAGTAATGGAAAGACGTTTGGGGAACGACCCAAACCACAAGAGGAAGTTGGATGTCGATGTTCTCCCATACGTGAAAATGCAGGAGCGTTTGCCAGGTGTCAGCACCAATCGATGTGACCGTCGGCCGTGGAGCGTGGCTTGTTGGCTTTCACATGATCCGCCACGCCCCTCAACCCGCTGCGTGAAAGTGATTCGTCACACAAGCAGGTACGGCAGGAAATCAACCGCACAGACTCACGCGAGCGACTGACTGGGTGCTCCAGCATCTGGTCGGCCCTCTGTGTCTGTGTGTGATAAACTCAGATTACAGGTCACCTGTTCTCCATTGAATACCACCATGTGGTATTTACTCCTTATAGGCACAGTTCATTATTGCAAACACATGCACAAGAGAGGGGGAAGGTGTGTGTGTGAGAGGGGGGGGGGGGGTGTAGAGTCTAGAAAATTAACACATGGAGATGAAAGGATGAAGATGTCACAGGCACGCAGGAGTAATTTTCTGTGTCTGTGCTTTTAACAGCAACATGTTGCTTCTATTGCAGGAGACAGGAAGGCTACAACCTTCACATATGTTAGAATATAATTAACAGGGACAAATGCTAAGCTTCAAGCAAGAGGCTTATATGGCTGTAAAATATGGCATCCAACTTAAACTGTATTTCTCCTCTTTATTATGGTTTTTCTCAGCTCTGACACTTGTGGTGCTCCGACCACCAGGAAAAAGATGGTGCACAATGCTGCTGCTGATGGAGGCCATAAAACTTGTTTAGTGGAGCTGAAGAACACAAGTATAAAGAGGGTTTTGGTCTACACTGCAACTTCCAAACAGTGTGCTGCACTTTTATGGCTGTCAGAGACTGGAGGTCTGTAACACCAACATAAAGCTCTGTCTTAGCAGTCTCCATAACCTATGCAATGAAGCTGGTAAATAAAATGCTATCACAAGAATAAAATACAGTTTGTATTTTTTAAATGACAAGGAAAAATGGTTGTTCTTGAACCCTTGTGCAGTTTTGAAACTCTAACTATGAAGTGCTTTGTGTTAAGGTCAGTCCTATTAATATCGATTCTGCACCAAACATAAAAATAACCAATGCGTGAACGAAAACTGCACTTTTAATAAATAATAGGATAAAAGTTTGGTTTTAGAACAGTTTTCAGGGCCAAACTCATACTAAACTTTGTAAAGATTATCAACAACTTATAATGTGTCAAAAATTAGTAAAAAGTGGGACTTGGAAGATTTGTATAAAAAGGCGAGGGTAATTTGGGTTCTGGGAACAGTTCTTAGTTTAAGAACATCTCAATTCTTAATAATAAGAGCAACATTACCTCATTCTTATGATTTCATTTCAGTTAAGACCACATTATTATGTTATTCACACTGGCCCAGGTAAATCAACCTTATCTCAGTGGGTAATTGAGTAGCAATTAATAGAGTATAAAAATAACTGCTAACTCAGTTACCCCACAGTTAACATCCCTGAAGCAAGAAATGTTGGGACATTTCCTGCATGCGTTGTACAAATGAACTAAGGCCACTTTGAGCCTGGATAGCAGCCGCGTTCAGACAAGTGTTAAGTCAAAAACAAACAAAAGCTAAATGAGTGAAGTCTGGAACAGGACATTGTGGATGTTGGCACAGTGACGCCTAAAACCATGCACATGTACGAACATACAGTACCAGACACACCTTCCCATTCCCTGGAATAAGAGAGTGAGTCCAAACCTTTGAGTGGTACTGTGTTACTGCAGGTGCTCACACATTTGCACAGAACTATATGTACATATAGGCTATGCATGCATACATACACTGAGGAAAGTGATGACAGAAGAGGAAGAAGGATCTAATTTTAGATGATTTCAAGCCCGCAAAGGCGAGCTGTCCTGCAGCAGGTGTGAGGGGAATCGCTCAGTATTTGTTGATCCTCTCACCACCCTTACCACTATAGTGCCTACCACTGAGTCTGAGTCCAGAATGCCTTTACATAGACTCAGCCTTACCCTATCTTTAGTGCAGTTCTATTTTATTTGAATTTATGTACATTTGTGTGTTTATTTTTTGAGCTCCATGGCTGTGTCTACGTAGAAATCTTGAACACTCATCACCCCTACGGAGAAATGCAAACCCACATAGTTGTTTCGTGTAAAGAGCCAGTCAAATGTTACTTATTAAACATTTAAGGAATAGTTTGTGGTTTTGGAAAATACACTTACTCACTTTTCTGTTGAAAGTTAGATGAGAATAGTGATACCACTCCTTTATGGGCCATGTACAGAGTGAGAGCTAGCCTAGCCTAGCTTAGCCTAGAATAAAGTCTGGAAGCAGAGCACAGTAGCTAACTAGCTAGCTCTGTTTAAAGTTTCTTAATGATCATGTCAATTTGTCACCATGACATCAGGCTAATGGTGTAGAATATAGTTACTGCTCTTGGTCAAGGAATAGTCATATAACCCATGCAAAACAGCAGCGTGTAGTTTTCCCACTTAGGTTTATGTGCAAATAGGGCAAATGAGTTAGAAGTTAATTAGTTAGCTTTAGATAGGCCAACGTTCTTACATTTGGACAACGATGGGCTAGCTGTTTCCCTCTGCTTGAATTTTTATGCTAAGTTATGCTAACCACTTGCTAGCTGTAGCCCTTAATGGCCAGATATGAATAGGTTTATTTCCCAATAAATGGTTAACTATTCTATTATAGCAATAGATTGATCAGCAAGGGTAAGATGCAAAGATTGATTTGACTTATATTTGTGCGTCAAATGTCGAGGCGAGGAGTACAGCTCAGCATGAAGACTGGAGGAAAATAGCAAGCCTAACTCTGTGCAAAATTTAAATAAAAATACCCCTAGTAACACCATTATGTAAAAAAGACTATGTGGTTTTCATTAAACAAACAAGCTTTAGTGAGCATTAGAGGTGTTACTAGGGGTATTTTATTATTTCCAGACAGAACCTAGGTTTTTTTTTTCCATCAGCTAAACTAATTTTTTTTTCTTCTTTTACCAAGCTAAGCTTAATGCCTTGTGACTACAACTCAGTACTTGATGTACCGACACGAGAGTGATATTGATCTTCTCACCATACTCTCGGCAAGAAAGTTAATAATTTGTGACAATTTTACCCAAAATGTTGTACTTTTGCTTTAATAGCAGTTAAGTGTTGCTAAAACTAACAATATTTGCTCGGTGTGGTTGCAGTGGAGGGTTTAATGTCCCATTATGGTGTAAATGCTGTTTCAAGGGTTTGGACGCTATGTCAAGAACAAAATCCCAAACTGTGAAACACTCTGTCTTCTCTTTTCACTCTCTGCTGTTCATCTATTCAAATGTGTTTACACAGGGTACGGTTTATAAGACCAACAAGCTGGCAAAGACTCAAGACTCATGCAACTTAAATATACTTCTCCAGCAGAATGGAGACAAATTGTATACCCTAACCTAAAAATGGAAACAAATTGTGCTTTTTTTCCCCCTAAAACGTGAGACAAATTGAGTGAAGGCAGAGCAGATCAACTTTTACTGCTTTATTTCTTCAAAACATATGGAGAGTGCCATTAATGCGAGACCACATCATGAAAATGGATGGAATAGAAAAGGGTTTCTATGCCCACTTGCCCGTGTCTGTATTACGAGACCAGACAGAGGGTATTTCAAATAAATACAGGATGCCACAGAAATGTACACTTCCCTCTAGAGGACTGGGGTGCAGGACTGAATCTGCACACCTAAACACTATATTCATTATGCCTTGGCCTCATAAAGTGATTACATTAGAGCTTGATGATTGGGACGAATTTGCTGCCAGGGAGAACTTTCCAAACAGAAATGGTTCGCCTTAATGGATCGCTCGCTCTCTCTTTCTATTTTATCACTCTCAAACACCCAATTTCATTGTCAGTGTTGCACTTTTACTAAAACACTCTCTTTGTCTCCATTAACAAAGTGCCAAGGTGCAGCAGTGCGCAAAGCGAGCCGTATGACGCTCACCCAGGTGACACATGGAAGGTCAAATAATGCCGTTTAAAAGGAAAAATCGCCCCTTGGATGTGCTTATAATGTTAGTTCTTGTTAATCTGTGATGTTTGGAGTGTTCCAAGCATTATTTTGTGATGAAGTGTTGTAATTTACCTTTTTGCTGTAGCCGCGTTCCATCAACTTGCCTCATTCTAAAGGCTGTTTAAGTCACTTGCTTTCATACATCTGGGTGAGAGAGCAGCTTTCAGGGGTAAATGAATAGGTGGAAGTCATACTGTATCATTTTTGACTGCGTTTTACATCCAAAGCCAATGTTCTACTTTTAAACTGTTGGCAGCTAGACGGCACAGTTGGTAGGGACATTCATTTTGTTTTATGCTATAGTCATTTTGTTATTATTGAGTAACATTCAAGGAAAAAATAGCCTGGAGTTGTAAATGCATGACAGGTGCGCTATAAATGATCAAAGAGATTCTATAATGCCACGGCTACTGCCATACATCCATTTATATGTGCTCCGAAATATCTTAATATCTCTAAAATTTGAAATTTTAACGACCAGCTTTGGAAAAACATTTGCATGACTTAATGAATAAAATACTTTTTTTTTTTTGTTGGTGCAAAAATGAGTAGCAATTTACTCCCCGCCCTGGCACCGACTTTTACTTGTCCCCTGTTGTTCTCCTTTTAAATTCAGTGAGGAAAACCAGACCTCAGCACTAATAGCTGTGAAGGACAGAACCATCACATGTAAAACTATGATCATTACACACCGGGGGGTCAGGTTTTTTCAGGGGTGCCTCATCACGTTGAGGGGAATGATTCTAATGGATTTTGCAACCACTGGGAGTAAAAACAACAAATGACGGCTGCTTGTTAATCAAGTGATTTAATGTGCATTAAAATATACACGTGAGAGGAAGATCATGTATTGTATTTTCTGCTGCTGTAATTAAAGGTGATCACTGCTACTGTTACAGGCATTACTGAAACTCCCCTTTTAGATCCAGAGGAGTGAATCGCCTCCCATAACTGCTGCCATGTGGTGGAATACAATACATAACACATTTGTCATCCTGCTGTGTTATACAATATGTAGTGTTAATGGATTTACTCAGAACTACAGCGAAAATCTCAAAATAGAAATCACTTGCAAAGCGCTTTTGAACTCTCATTACGCCAATGTGTAATGTGTCGAAATTGCTAATCTGGATCTTGACCAAGTCAAATTAGCAGATCTTTTTCAAGATAATTCCTCGTGTTTCAGCCAAATCTCTCACAAGAAATCATCCAAATAACCAGTAAAGCAGACAGATGGGTGAAAACATGACCTTTTTACCAGGTTTTTTAAAGCTTCATTGCAACTTGGTGCTGTGTCCAGAGTTTAGTACAGCGAGTGCGAGTGAGCACGCAGGAGTGTTAGGTGACAAATCGAGACATAAGAATAAGGGTCACAGGGTCAATGCTTGTTATAGTCACCGTCTTCAGCAACAGGCATATATCTGTATGTTTGGGTAGGATAATGAACACCAGTTTCTATAAATACTCAACTGTGTACTGCCGAGGATACAGACCTCTAGGTTTTATAAAGGCTCTAATAAAGATGACATTCCAAACTGTTTCTGATATGAGCACCAGATAAATAAATTGCAATGCAAGCACACTCAAGAAATGAAGGCAAACATCTAAAAGAACCACATGTAAAAGGTTTCTTTTTCTTGTTACCAAGGTGTAAACTGAAAATAAGCTGCAATTTACATTTGAATATTCATTCATTCATTTTTTAAACCACTTATCCTCTAGAGCAGTGGTCTCCAACCTTGCTCCTGGAGAGCTACTGCCCTGCATGTTTTAGGTATCTCTCCACTCTAACACACCTGATTCTAATAATTAACTGTTGTAAAGCAGCTGAAGCTTGTTAAGGGCTTGATAACGAGTTAATTATTAGAATCAGGTGTGTTAGAGTGGAGAGATACCTAAAACATGCAGGGATAGTAGCTCTCCAGGAGCAGGTTTAGAGACCACTGCTCTAGAGGGTCACAGTGGGGCTGGAGCCAATCCCAGCTGGCGAGAGGTGCTGTATACCCTGGGCAGATCGCCAGTCCATCACAGGGTTAACATATAGTAGACAAACAACCATTCACACTCATTTTCACACCTATGGGCAATTTCAGAGTGACCAATTATCCTAAATTGCATTTGAATATAGTCATCATAAATATAACTTTATTAAAATGAAACCAGAACAAGCTCAGTCACACACACACACACACACACACACACACACACACACACACACACACACACACACACACACACACACACACACACACACACACACACACACACACACACACACACACACACAGGATCTTAAAACTTGTCAGCTTTCAGAAAAAAGAAAAAAATAACCCTCCTCCCCCACACACTATACACAAACACACAGATGTTTGACTATCATCAGTGGCAACTATAAAGAGCTTGTTGTGTGGAAGTTAGTGATGGGGGTAGGGGGGGGGTGTAAAGGGGGGGTTGAGGGTTCTGGCCTCACGCTCACTGTGACAGCTCCTTTGTTTCTGCTTGACCTGCACCGATTCCACGATAGCACAGATAACGAGAGCTGGCTGCAAGAGTCAAAGGACAGATTAGAAACAATTTGCATGCATTGGGGTATATGTTTAAACTGTTATGTCACTAAATCTGGTTCCAGTGTCACAGATTCATGACACAATACTAACTTTTCTACACATCATATGAGCTTTTATGATGTTATTGTTGTCTTTTGGGAAGTGATTTGAACGCCTTTATCTAAAACAGGACAGCGATGCTCAGCAGCGCCATACCCAACACGTCTCGTGACTTGTGATAAGTGGCTTTGTGTTGTCATGACAACCATTCTTCTTGTCTCTCGGGCGGAATTATTAGGGCAGAGTGAATGCTGTGCAGCTGGGGCTCTGCTGAATGACAGTGACATCCAGCAGCAGGGATATAAGGCCATCTTTGTTTGCCACAGGTGTCTGCCTGCTAAAAATGCATAGACAGCCATGCTCACACATGCACGCATGCATGGAGATATCTGCACACATTCACACACACCAACACAAAGGCTCACACATATACTAGAGCTCCTGTTTGAATACTGAGCAACAGTTGAAGTCATGCAGGAGAAATAAGTAAAAGTGTGTGTCGGTGTGGGAAAAGGTGTGAGTGTGTGTGTGTGTGTGTCTGAAAAAAGGAAGATACGTAAATTGTTAATGCATGCACACACACACACCCGTGTAGATATACGTTGCATTACAATGCATTGTTATTATATATATATATTAAAATCACAATCAAGTTAGGCTCCAGTATTTGGGAGGAAGATCATACAAGATTAAAAATGGGGGGAAAAAACAGAGAGTGGGGCAAAAAAGTTGCTTAGTCGGTCATTCCACCACCCACCGCCCCCCCTCCACCGCCAACCCCAAAAACGAGTAGGGGGTTCTAGAAAAAAAAGCTAAAAATGTTTGCTGAAAAACTTTTTTGGCTTCCCTGTTTTTGCTTTGCGGTCCTCCGATCGAGCGTCGTTTTCGTTTTCTCGAGCCGCGTGCCAGACCTGTTGCCACCCGCGGCCTTGAATGGCTTCTTTCATAGTCCAAGTGAGCTGACCAGTGAGGCTTTTCTGTTAATTTTTACGCCTCTCTGATGCTCCCTGAGATTTTTTAAACATGCTAAATAAAATATATTACCCTCCTTTAAAAAAAAAAAACCCAATCCAGTTTAAGCTTCATGAGTCATCTCCTCCTGTCTACATACACCTTTACTGCTTCATCCTTGATTTCCTGATTTCTCACGTCACATGTGCACAGATTTGCACACATACACTCAAATCTTGCATCCTCCCCCCCCCCTCCCCAGACGCTTCTCCCTCCCCTCCATTTGTCCACCTCAGGTTAGGAGCCACATTTATGGTTCCTGGTCCGCAGCCAGAGCTGAAAAGGGCGTAGCATCCCTCTCCTCGGACAGGTTTGGATTTCAAACGGATGCCAGCATGGCCCTGGTGAGAGGTGGGACCACAGTCGGACCACCGGGGCCCCAGCTAAAAGCCTTGTCTGTTTACCGAAGGAGGTCGGTGTGTGTGCGTACCGTGGGTGGTGCCGCCACTACTCGAGTTCATATTTGATTTGGTCTCTGATGCAGCGTGCTATTTCGATCAGGAATGACGACGGCTAACGAGGGATGCTCTCCTCCGCGACACCCCGCGTGACACGGAGCGTTCGGCGGCTCGCGGTGGGAAAGCGGAATTCGCCGAGGGGGAGCGGGCAAAAACAAGCGGCGTCATTGTTTCGGACAAGATTCGTCATGGGAGAGGGGCAGGAGCAGAGGGATGCGGGGGGTTGCTTCTCCTAGGTGGCCTGCGGATGGAAGCGGAGCGGTCAGTTGATTTGTTGTCTCAAAAGTTTGCTCAAGTTTGCCGAAGGTGGAAGCAAAAATTATTGCAATTTTTCATCGGGAAACACCAGTAATTGCCACGGCCCCTGCTGCCAAATATGACCACGGTTCCTTCAGATGCAAAGCCGGTGTAAATATGTCTTCTTTGGAGTCCATAAATATGCTAAGTGTAAATCTCTGAAACCACAGTGTCTCCGAGGGCAGCAGTTAAACCGAGGTTTGAACCAGAGATGCAGAGTAGAGGCACGCAGCACACCACCTAAACTAAATAGAACATATTCACTCAGGTAGCCTTTCTGTCCCCCCTTTTTTTCCAAACTTACATGTCACCTCTCATCTTTTCCACCCCTGCCATCTTCCTTTAAAATACAGCAAAGAGGGCTTTAGCTGTTTCATGACCGAGGCCAATCTGAGGTGGCAAAAAAAACCCCTGCTGTTGCTGGGGAAGTCTGTTAGGAACAGTACCAACTACACCTATACATCTCTGCCTCCTCGCCAGTCCAGGAAGAGTCACAGACCATTTAACTCGGGTATTAATGACCAACAAGAGCCCGCTGCCTCTAAAAAACTAGAGTATACGGACCTAGGAGAGCATATACAGACAGACGCTGGGGAGAAAGTGCAGAGGGCGAGGTGCCAAGGCAAAGAGAAATGAGGTGTGGGAAGGCGAGGTAGAAAGAAAACAAAGCGTTGAAAACAGAAAGGGTAGATAAAGAATGAACGATTTGGAAGAGGAAAAAAAAAGGTAGTTACAGTACCATAAGCCAAGCAGATAAACAAATGTCAGAAACTGCACTCAGGAGTGATCTGGGGTTGCAAATGGCCAGATGGAAACATGAGGCAAGATATAAGTGGTACAGCAGAACTCGTGCAAGCTCTACGAGAACCTTGATTTCAATGGAATTTAGCCTACAGGTGATACTCGGTCTGCCATGACTAACAAATATACTTAGTTATGTCCTGGTTGTGAAATTGGAGAAGGAGCGTGTGGTGAGCTGCAGCCAGGAATTTGATTAACTTCAAATTGAACATGTAGATTAGTTGGCTTCATCTATCTGTAAAGTGATGGCTTTTTGTCAGTCAGACTTTTACTGAAATGTTCCTCATGGCTCCATTCAGCCCTTACACAACCTTTATAGAAAAAGCAGAATGCATTTGATGGATATTCAGAATTTTATTCATGCAGCTGGCATGACAAAAAATGTCAAATATAAGAAAGAGATGGTTGAGCTAATGATGTTTTTTTAAGCCTAAAAATGATTTTTATAGACTGATCTAGCTTCAGAAGAATCTCTGCAACAACTTTCTTTTTTTTTTAAATTGAGATTTTATTGTGATATGTTTGATACATCCAAAAGGGGCATCTGTGATTTTAATTGCATGTAAAGACAAAAGTACAGCACTGCCTATGTGCTATATATGTGTATATATATATATATATATATATATATATATATATGTATGTGTGTGTGTGTGTGTGTGTGTGTGTGTGTGTGTGTGTGTGAGAAGACATTCATTTTTCTCAGATTTCTGTTTCTGTTGTTTGACTCTAGTTGTAAAGTACAAATTTTGCCGAGGTCCATTTGAGAGTCCTGTGACTTCCCAAAAGTACATTTTCCCATGCAAATACGGACATGTGAAAAATGAAAGGAAAAACTGAATAAATAGGTGGAGAAGTGTAGTAAATGTAAATGCTTTCATACAGGTCACAACTGCTCAGTAAATGGTTTGATTAGCATTAAAAAATGATGCAAGTCGTAATGAACTGATCTCAATTCAACACATCACTCACATCACACAGTGGTTTGTTGTTTGGAGGTAATTTATGAAGGCAGTCAGGAGTTATTGAGCGGAATAGAGTCTAATTTTCTGTTGGAATAGCTACTATTTACTATTTAATTTAGCAGACACTTTTATCCAAAGCGACATACATTTGAGAGCTGAAACACAAGTATAAAGTGCCATAAAGCTGAGTGTGCCATATAAATGTATTGAGAGATATAGCAGTCAAAGAAAGTGTTGTTGGTGCTGAAGCTGCATCAGTGGATCTGTGACTGTGAGCACGTGCGAGTGTCAGCCCCCCTGTCTCATCTTTCAGACTTGTTCTCTTGATGTCCAGCTGAAAGGTCAGGATCAGAGAGAGATGAAGGCACCGTTTAATCAGCGCCTCACTGCTGGAGTGCTGACATTTGACCTCTGACCTCAACCACATGACCCCCCCCCCCCCACTCCCCCTCCGCCCTCCAGCAGTTCCACTTCTCACAGCGGATTCAAAGGGCTGCTGGCGGGCCATCGGGGGCACGGTGAAGACCTGAGGGGTCGACGGGAGCAGCGGGACTCATCAGAGGCGTGACGGCCCCCCCGCAGGGCTCAGCTTGTCCCCTCAGGTGCATCACAGACAGCCCTGCACCCACATCAGCATCAGTACATGATGCTTCTACACACAGTGAATCATGTGCTGTGCTCTTATCACAAGAAACATGCAGACATTAAGTTACAGATCAGATCTAACATCTCTGGATGATTGCTGCTATATATTTTAGGATGTGGAGAGCAACAGAAGAAGAATGATCATGTTATAACTGTTATTTTGTGTGTCTGTATTGAGGCATTTCCACAAATAACAGCTGTTAAATTTGCGTGAGTTGTTTCGCTGTGTCTCTTTTTAATCAGTCTAAAATATAAATAGTTGTGTTAGAAAATGATTCTTTTGATACAGATTCAAAATTTGTGGGAGAAGTTGACTTGGACTCCTATGGTGCATTTCGTCAAGAAATATCTAATCACACAGCTTAAAATTGAAAATGATGTGCTGGGAGTGGCGAGTGAAAACTGTTCAAATTGTTCAGAAACTTATTTTACTTCTATAATCTGGATCAGTTTTGGATGAGTTTGGGAACAACGGTGCAACATTTTATTCCTAAATGAAATGTTTTTTGAATTTCATACATCTCTGATTGGTGCTGAGGCTCATGGATATTGCAGTATTTAGACTTGTCTGCCAAACTGACTGACAGAATATGATTTCTCTGAAATGACCCTGATACAACTTAATCTAGTAGCTTGTTACACTATCCAGTAGAGCCCACAAAAACCAAATGATAACTTTCTAGAAACTGAGAAAAACACTTCCAAAAGTTGTCCACGTAACTCTGTTTAAGAGTCCAAATACAGTACATGTAACCAGTGTTCACCTGACACATAATCTGATTGAGGATATTTGAATTATATTTCTTCACTATATGTACTTTCATCATTGTCAAATCCAAGTAGATGGGGCCTCCATTATTTTTGATTATTTAATTTAATGTTTCTATTTTTTCCTGTAGATTAATTATATCCCAAATCATAACTGATATACAGTGGCTGAATCACATATGCAAACATGACCAGAGCATCACAGTATGGGAAGTAAAAACTAATCACATCTTGTATATCACATCTTTATCTCATCATAACATTACTGTATATCAGCCAATCACAATACAATAATATAGGCCAAGAAAACAGCTGTATTTGTGTCATATGTTCAGTATAGGAATGGACACAGGTTAAACCAGCTGTTTAACAGTAGTGTAGTGTGAACCTAGCCTCTGATGCAAAGAGAAGCACTAATTTGTACATAGACACACACACACACCTGTTTCAATGCTCTGATTGAAGGGCGCATGACCCAACCGACTTTAAATATGCATACACACATATGAATATGGCCCACACACACTCAGGCTCCCGCATGTACTCAATCACAGCTTCCTGTTTTGCCTCTGAGCCCGAAGCGGAGCCCCATCGGGTGTGATGTCACTGATGAGGTCACTGCTTCGGTCACCAGGAGCACTCTTGATGTTCCCCTGAGAGCGGCTTGTAATTATGAAGTCATGGATCAACACACACTCGCACCCACACACACATATGTATACATCATCTATTGGCAGCTCCAGCTGGTTCCTGGGTCATCTTACAGCGCGCTCCATCAGCAGGAGCAGCAACAGCCTGAGAAAACTTCACACCGGGTTTATTCTAACAAGATGAATTCAGAGTGTCAGGATGGAGCATCTGATGAAAACTAAACTTATACTGTGCCTCAGCATAGGAGAGGACTATCATCTAAATCTATAATAATAGGGAGAGGTGCCAATTCAGTCAATCTATGTATTAGAGGGAATCATTGTATATTTTACTCTCTACATTTATCTGACAGTTACTTTAAGAGCAGGAGCTTGGACACTAAATCTTAATGTACTGTTATTGATTTAACTTCCCCACAGTTTGGAAGGAAACCTCCCCAAGCTTTATACCATAATGGCTTCACTAATGATTACTTTTTGGTGTTCTTTTATTCTAATATTACTACATTTCCTATTTTTATTTTAATGTAGGATGTGTTACTGCTACTTTACACTTAAAGATGCACTCCAGACACATTTTAAGACATAAAAATACACTGCTTGGAATACTAATATATACCTAATTAAAATAACATCTACTCTTTTGTTCTCATTAAAAAATGTTTTATCCTACATCACTATAAAGTTCATTCTTAGTGTTTGTGGAGGCTTCATGTTTCGACATCACACTTGCGTAAATTGAATATTGGGCCAAGATTGGCTCCAAACCTCTTAAATTGGATTTTGAGCTCAGAGAAGCTTTCCACTTTCAGCAGATGAATGTGAAAACAGCTTCTAGTGTCAAACTCTGTACCTCCTTCCAGGCCTGTCACAATAATTAAGTTATCGACTTATAGTCCAGTAATGTAATTATCAACATCACCATGTCTATGGACTTATTGCCACACTTCACATTAGCAGTTAAGAGGCTATTCATGTCACATTGGCTAAGTGAGTAATGTCCTCCATTCCGTCCATTCCATTACAGAATTAAAAGGTAAATAACTGTCCTGTCCATAATGGCAATCTCTGTTGTTACAGAAGTGTAGCGCTCACTCATAACCTAAAAAGATGAAATAAGTCGTTTCTATAAGTAAATTAAAATGATTGTGTTTCTCAAATTGGATAAATAACCACAGACATGGGTATGGTGAACAATACTCACTGAGTTAATAAATGGAATATCTGACTTGAGAACAGTGTGGGTCAGAACTTCAGCAGGTTACTTTACTTTTATATGTATAATTATTCATTTTAACAATCAACAGTAATTGAATAATCAAGCAGTTACTCATCAAATGTAAGTTTCCAGATTACAAACACAATAAAAAACACTAACTGCATTCATGTTGTTACCATCTGATACTGACTTGATGGTTTGATGGAGTAAAACGTCCCTTTAACATGACTTTAGCTTACAGGGTGAGTGACACAGGACCACCAGTGTACTGTGTACTCACTCGGCCTCCAAGCCACCTCGTCACTCTCTCTGTGTGCAGCAGCAGCAGCAGCAGCAGCAGCAGCAGCAGCAGCAGGGCAGCGTGTCCTCTGTGTGGCCCAGCGCCACCTGAAACACAATCAGCCTCCAAATCTCCGGTAATGGACTTTACATTAAGCTACCCCACACTGCATCCTAATTGTACACAGGAGGCTATACGGACTGCAGGCGTGTGTTCACTTACATGCGTATGAGTGTGTGTGTGTGTGTGTGTGTGTGTGTGTGTGTGTGTGTGTGTGTGTGTGTGTGTGTGTGTGTGTGTGTGTGTGTGTGTGTGTGTATGACATCATGGTTAATCAGAGATTAGATTCCTCAATGAGCGAAATGCACCATGGAAGCAAAACATGTTCACATGCACACAAAGACAGAATTGTGATGAGGAAACTCACATTTGTTTGCCCTTTCGCCACACACACACACACACACACACACACACACACACACACACACACACACACACACACACACACACACACACACACACACACACACACACGTTTTCCACCATCGCTGTTTACTGCAGTTATCTGATGATCTTTCTGCACTAAGAATCTTGACTTTTTTCTTTTTTTAAATTGTTTCTGTGTTTTTCCTTTTTCCTTGTTAACTTCTGTTTATTCTAGATAACAAGTAAGGGTCAAGCATATACGTGAGTGTGTGTGTACGTGTGTGTGTGTGTGTGTGTGCCTGCAGTATGTTCAACGTCCTTCCACCTGTGTGTGTAACTGTGTGTGTGGCTGTGTGTGTTCTACGTATAACTGTGTGTGAGCAAAGTGTCTATGGAGGAGATCTGGCAGTCATCCCACTCAGGACATTTGACCTTGTAGAGAGTTTTTTTTTTCTCCTCCGCAGTTTTTTTTTCTTTTTTTCAGCCCCTCTCTCCTTTTCCCCTAGCAGAGGCTAAAGGGTGGAAAGCAAAATATTTTCTTTAGTCTCCTGGACGCCAGGTTGCATAAAAGGTTCCAAA
Source organism: Scomber japonicus (assembly GCF_027409825.1). NCBI lineage: Eukaryota > Metazoa > Chordata > Actinopteri > Scombriformes > Scombridae > Scomber > Scomber japonicus. The sequence goes on from NC_070597.1 coordinate 20,889,455, forward strand.
GCCGTTTGCATCAAACCTCGACCGTCGAAACCACAAATTCTGTTTTTCTAGCCATAAAACTCCCCCCGCCAAAAAAGAGGAGGGGGGGCGGGGGGAGAAAAAGATTTCCATTCAGTTGATTCTTATAAATTTAAATGAACTGAGAAAAAAAAAAGGTTTACTCCCCAAAGGAAAACATGGAGTTAAACATGTGATGTGTGCCTGTGCTCGTGAAACAGGAGCAGATAAAGACACAGTATGCTTGATCAATATGATTGATTTACAGCTGACAAGGCCACATGACAAATCACTCTATTGATACTATATTGAATTTTAAGGCAATTACCGTGTTACGGCTACGGAAACAAGATCAATTTTCACCAATTTTGCAGAGCGTGTGCAATGAAAATGAAAAAATGAGTCCAGAGGGGGTGAAAGTTTACGATTCGTTAGGAGACGTGAACACAACACACACCAGGCCAGAGATCTGTGTTAAAGTTACTATGACAACCAGCCTCGCAGCAGGATGTGAGGGTGACATAACACACTCACAGTGCACAAATAGGAACATCCTCAAGTCTGATGAAATGGCTCTGGAAGGACTAGATCTCAAGTTATAAATCTCTTTATTTATCTGACAAACGACAACAGCTGGAATAAATCCTACTGCAGCCAATCACATTGCCCCGGCAGAGCGGACAAGCAGTCTGACGTTTCAGATTTGGATTGATCTGACTCTGATGACAGCTTCACACTGGTAAAATGACAAATGTTCTCTGGCAGCAGCAGTTTTTATTCCTGGCAGAATCAGTTTGAAACGTCATTTCAGAGATAAATGTGACAGAAAACAGTATATATTAAAGGTAGAAACAAATATATAATTCAAATATTCACTGATGTTGCACTCTGAGTAAAATATCCACTTCTTTTTTTTTTGCAGTAGTTTTTGCAGTACAGGATAAAATTTGATGTTCCACAGGTGTTGCTTTTACCTTATGATCAGACATGCACAACTTAACAGCAGACTGGAAACAGACAACCTGTAGTTAGGGACCGTTAGGGGCCGTCCTAAAATTGCATGCAAATGAGCCAAAGGAACATATTTAGATTTTTGTAAATAGCTTTTATATTTTTTCTTAATGATCATTTCAAACTAACTGCATTTTCATCTGAGCCAGTTGTAAAAGATCATCCAGAATGGCACAATGCAATTCTGGCTTATATTTATTTATTTTACTCCTCCCTTGCATTATTGATTTCTAACCAGGACCGTTAACAGTTACACAACTTTTATTTAGACTCGTTGTTGTTGATACAATACAAATATTGTGTTATTATTGGATTAATTAGTGTGCAGGGTTAAAATATTATTTTTTTGTGTATATTATATATATCAAGTTTATGACCTTTACAAAGAAAGTTTGGATTCAAAATACAATGAATTTCAAAATTCTAGTGTCTAGATATATATTTATTTTATTTTATTTTTATTTTATTTTATTTATTATTTTTTAGTTATTTTATTTTATATATGATGCACTGACTGGAGAGCACTTTTAATGTTGTTGTACCTGGTGACAATGACAATAAAGATCTATTCTTTTTTTGCCAAAAAAATGCCCACTAAAATATTGTTTAAATTTTAATTGTTCTCATTTGACCTCTGAACACTTTTTAATAAAATTGCAAAAAATAAAATTTAAAAGATAGATTTAATCAAAAAATGTAACAGGTCAATATAACCCTTTTTATTATATTACATTGTGTGTTCCGGTACTGACACATTTTAGAAGAGGAAAAATATTCTAAAACTTTCTGAGAATATACAATATGAGAATTAACTAGAAATGTGCACCTTTGATATTATATCATTTGCATGCAGATAGAGTTTGGTAGAGTTCAGTAGAAAGCTCATATATGAGTGATATAAATGGCAGTAAAAACAACTGAATACAGAACAACTGTATAAATCCAAATAGAGAATCTTTATTATACATCTGATCATATTACATTTGTTAAATACACACAGAACCCAGTAAATATACAATATGTTCATACTCTCAGTGTGTATGTTCATTAATTAGTGAAAAAGATGAGCTTATTTGTTATGTTAGTGTACAACAACACCTAAGCATGTTTTCAGTTAATGAACTCTATTCACACTGTGTATCTACCCACGCTGTTTGTGTGTGTGTGTGTGTGTGTGTGTGTGTGTGTGTGTGTGTGTGTGTGTGTGTGTGTGTGTGTGTTGTGTACTGTGCATGCAGGTAGAGCAGTTTCCAACACTGACATGTTTACAGAAGGACCACACATAAGTAAAGGACTTATGCCAAGCCTGTGAAATATCCAGCTACAAGTGTGTCAACACGCACGCACACGCACACATATATATATATGTATATGTATATATACGTACACTGCATACACAGAGTTCGGAAAGCCACAGAAATGTACCTGGCAATGTGCTATATTTTGCATTAAGTGCCTCTCCCACCCATATAGTTTATGTTTGTCAATATAAACTATTTCAGCAAATATTCCCTGACGTGGGTTTTGCTGTGATTGCTCTTAGTTTTATGGCCTTCAGTGTGTGTTATGTGTTTGTAACTGGTGCAGCTGGAATGTTTCCACCATCTTCAAATAAAATAAATCATACAACATACACTATTTCAAAAGGATTCAGGAATATTTTAACAAGAAGTTGATTTCCCCCCCCCCCCTGTAGTGAGGCTATATCAAAGATTATAAAAACAAAGTGTAAAAAGTTGCCCTCTTGCACTTGAACTGGGGTTATAAAAAAAATGTTATAGCTTTGCTGGATGAATTTATGGGGAAAGGTAATGTAAGTGTTAATAACTACTGTAATGTATTGACTAGAATAACAGAATAGTAATGAAAGTATTGAAGAGGGAGCAACTTAAAATACAATTCTACAGGTAATAAACATGCCAATGCAAAGGAATAATGCAGAGTAAGCAGGTTTTGGACATTTTATTAGAACTTCTATTATGATTTTTTTGAATAACCATTTTTTTAACATTATAACAATGGTTTAAGTAATACCATGTGTCAAAGGGGTCACTCATAATGACAAACCTACAGAGAATCAGCTGACTGTGCTTCCTCTCAGCTCTATGAAGCGTTTTAGCATCTATGAGTTCATTGTTTTGGTTTTCTGATCCACTGCTTTACTGGTTTGTATCGTTATCACTGCTCTCATCTGTACTGTTTTAAACAAAAGGCTTCTAACAGCTCAATGGACACAACCTGCCCAACCTACTACCTGAATCAAGCATTTACTGTAGCTGGTTGTAGACCAAAACTAAACTAACAGATAAATATTGCACTTATATTTTTTTAAAGTTGTATTTTAAGACACATTCAACTTCACATTACACACAGATGTACAGTACAGGATTCAGTTTGTTTGCTTTTGCAATTTTGCAGAGATGTATTGTTTTATTATATTCCATTTAATTAGTTTTATTATGTTTTTTATGACCATGTTCTTCCTTCTACTGGCAGTCATGTGTTTTTTTGTTTTGTGTGTTTCCTATATTTGGGCAATTATGTCATATGGTAAATGTTAAATATCAGTCAAATCAAATCAAATTCATTAAGAGACTGTTTTTACACAGATATATGAAATTAGTAGTTGAAGACTTTGCATTGAATATTATAACCAGGATGTTTAATACATTAATATCTATCCAGTCACATTCCGGCGAGCCAGTAAAGCAGGTTTACATCCTCGCTCACATCAGGTTGCTGCCTACACTCTGACCTGTGACAGTTTAATGGTGGTCACGCTCTGACCTCTCGCTGTCGTCACCCAGCGTCGCCCGACCTCAGGAATAAAAAGACACGATGAAAGACGGAGGGAGGCGGGGAGAGCCGGGTGGGTGTTATGCTGATGTGTTGACACTGAGGGATTGTCAGTGTGACAGCTGCAGTTGTAACACACCCACCTGTGTGATATCCAGCAGTCTTTGCCCCCCCCCCCCCCCCCCCCCCAAAAAAAAAACAAAAAACGCCTTTTTACTACTGGAAATGGATCCTTTTTATGTAGCCAATTAGATAAGATGCATGTTGGTGTATGCTGAGCAGAGGGGCTAACAGGGGTTTCAATGCTTCTGTGACCAAAGACAATATCTGACCTCACCCCCTCCAAGCTTCACTCCCTGTAATATTTAGAGTTAATTTAAAGCAGGTTTACTTCTACACGTTTCTCTGAGGCAAGGTTGCTCTGGAGGAACAAATAATCTCATTGGTTGAGTTAAATCTCACTAGGCAGAGAGAGAGAGGACAGATTTTTGGAGTGCAACTTGGCAAATGAGAGAAACTGTGGTCAAAATATGCTTTAAATGAACAATATAAATGGTAATGACACTTTTTTTTCACAATCTTGGCATTTGTGACCCGGAAAGGTCAACGGAGCCAAATAGCAAAGGTGCATGTTTTCTATTACTTATGAATATGTGAGGCTGCATAATATGAGCTTCCTTATTTTTTACCTCTCGCGTTTTTGACTGAACTCCAAATAATTAGACAGAACAAGCATTTTAGCTCCACCTGCTAAGTTGAATTCTACCAATAACATGACATGTGCCTCAAAGAATTGACTTTTTCTGGGAAATGCTAACCCCTGAGTGACATGTTTGATATTACATGCTGCCCTCCCCAACCTCTCTATTGTAACCTCACTCACCACTGGAGCATTTTCAAGCCATAAATCAGATCAAACAGTAGATATACAGCTATACTGCTCACCTTAATGTCAGCTTTCTGGGCCAAAGGGCAAAATAACCCCAAAACATGCTCTTCATTCAATCACACCAACCACAGAAACCTCAACAGAGATACTTATCAATCTAGCTGTGGACTCTTGGTGGAAATTCACAAAAATCTACATTGGTAGGAGAAGATAATGACTGGAAAAGGACTCGGTCCAGACTGGCTGTCCTCCAGCGTGAAGCTCTTCCTCCCTGCAGAGCTTTGAATTCCATCCACTAATCATCCATTAGTGAGCACAAAAAAACAAGTTGGACCAATACACAACCTCAAACATCACCCGACCCCCCTCCCCTCTGATTCTGTGTGATTCCCTTGCTATCTTGTGTGGCATTCATGCGTGGAGCTATTTCCATCACAAGAAAAACTGTTAAATACAAACAAAACATTCAGGTAGGATATTACAGGCACACAGCTGCACTGCATTCAGTTTCATTGCCTAACTATTTGATAGATTAGGGGATGGAGTTTTGCAAGTTTCTAGTTGTGCAACCTTTTATGTTTAACCTGTTGGGCTCTGAATCTTCTGCAAAAAAGCTGATATTCCCCAAATAAAACAAGAGAGAGATGAACCAACTAGAGATGTCTAAAAATGTTTGTGGTAGACGCACAAATCCAGAGTTAGAAAGCAGATGTTGGACCAAATAAGATCAAAAATAATAAGATGCCAACAACTAACTAGAGATAACCAACTAGAGATGTGCCTTATCATATTATTTGTAGATAGTAGCAGTAAGTATACAGTGTGACTTGTACATCATCAGCTATGTACAACAGCAACACACACTGCTGGAAGTGAAAACATCATGGGTGCTGATGCCACTGCAGAGGAGGCAATTCCAAAAAAAAAAAAAAGGAACAACTTCTGTAGTGTGAAACTGATTCGAGAAAGACAGCAGAGGCTACTCGACAAAACCAAAACCAGCTGTACGCTGTCATTCAGTTACGACACTGACCACAACATAATGTAATGATTGACCAATCATTACATCATACGTCCCTTGAAAATCAGATCAATCGATTGGTCATACTTAGGAGGGGGTACGCGAGATAAAGTTCACCCACGGGCAAAGAAAGGGTGAAGTCAGCGAGTTTAGAACTGACAAATATTGGCACTGCGGGTCCATCTGCATCAATGACTGTGATCAGTTGTTTTAAATAAGAGAGTACAGCTTTACTTCTCTATGTACTGCTACAAAACATTGTGAGAATTGTTATATTGTTATAAATGTGGCAAAAATGCATCATGATAATATTATATCATGATATCCTTTTAAGGCCTTATTGCCCACCATTACTACAGCTTAAGAGATGATCATTTTAGCATATTCCATTTGAAAAATTCATTTGACAATTGGCAACAATATGAATATAAATATAACACCACAATCTGTTATCTCCAAATGACCTCCATCTTTACACAGTAAATACATTGTTGCACATTGCTGCAAATGTTATTCATATGCCTGGAGGATACACTCCAAGAAGCAAGGCTTGACTGTGATATGCATATGCAAATCTTTTTTTTACATGGCCACACTTATAAATATGTAGGAGTACGTATGAAGAAGAAGTCAATTACATGTGTGTGTGCCTTTCGTTCTAGCTTCTGGTAGTGTGTGTGTGTGTGTGTGGGTGTTTGTGCGTGTGGACTCAGCTGGAGGTGACTACATGGCCTTTCACTGCCCTGTTTCCTGCTGTAACTATAGCTCAACATGAACCCGGCCAACCCCCTTGCCCCCCCCCCCCCTCCCCTCCCCTCTCCCCCCTCTTCCATTACCATAAAGCAACACAGCGAGCACAATTAAAGATAATTTAAGACTTAAGCAATTAAGGTCACATCTCCTCTGGAAACACACGCCCACGGAGGTCCTGGTATCTGTCTACCACAGGATGAAATTGGACAGGTTTGGTAGTGTGTGTTTGTATGTGTGTGTGTGTGTGTGTGTGTGTTGCTCAGCTTTGTAATTGCAGCCGAGGCGCAGGGTCAAGCGGGGTCTACAGGGGGCTGTTTTTGGCTGAATTGCCCAGAAGGAGATTAGGACAAAATGACACACTGTGCCTACCTGCGTTCCAATTACACCTAGGTAAACACTGACACACACACGCACACATGGCCATGTATGCACAGAAAGCAGTAAAAAAAAAAAAAAGTTTGATTATTGAGTTTGCATGCACACGCAGTAAGAATAATCCCATCTTCGTGCAGACCTCCAACACTATGGATTTTTGGATTAATGACTACAGGCCACTGAAGAGCTCTGTCTTAAAGGCCTGAATGTGGCGTCAAAGTATAGTTGGCTCCGCTTACTGATGTTATATCAACAGTGTTTTATTGAGTGGAAATCAAGTGGGATTTTCTTAAGGAAGAGAAGTGTTAAAAACAGCTTTGGTCCAGAGCTTGCACACAGCCTGCACCTCTGTGGTGTTAAATTATGTTATATACACTGATATAGGTTTACAGCTCCCACCAAGCACTGTCTGCTGATCTTAGAGCCATCATCATAAACCTACAAACACCCACACACAGAGTATATTCCCCCAAGAACCACACACTGCTGACTCATCACATCCCAGCAGCTAGGGAAGACAGAGTCCTTCTACTGCCCGTGTTTCCCCTATCGCTCTTCTCTGAAGCAGTTCTCCCTGTGTGGTCCCCTCAATGCTGCAGCCACTGTGACTGCCACCTAAAGCAATATGGTGGTGGGAGGAAAGTAAGAGTGTGTGTGTGCGTGTATGTGTGTGTGTGTGTTAAGGAGCAGGAGGGGGTGGCAGGAAGACACTGTCACCCGCATGGGATTGAGATCAAATGGATGAGGTGACAGTGACAGATCTCCCTGCTTTTTATTTTCACTTTTTGCTACAGTGCTCAGGCAGCTTGCAGATAGCTTGCAGCGAAAGAGTGATGTAACTTCTCTTGTCTGCTTCTAGTTCTCTATTACACATGTTCACAGCTGTTTTTTTAGTGTTTTGGAAAGAAAGATTCTACAGTAAATGATCTATACCTTACACAAGCACTACATGCTTTTATAGTTAGTTACATTCACCTTTAAACATCAACCCTAAACACACTTAGTTTCTGTAATTTATACTTAGTAACCAAATTGTTACATTTTGGCACCAAGCCTGAGTGTCTTTCTACCAAACTGACCTTTACCCAAAGACAAGGCAGCTTTACAGAGTAATGAAAATACAGTAAAAATAAAAATGTTTAAAAATAAAAAAAGTGAAAAAGAGCTGATAACAGATGCAAAAGATACAGTACTTAAATATAAACTAGTACAGTTCGAATCAAGAGAAACAAAGATAAAAGACCACAACATATGCTCTACTCTTAATCTTGATTCATGTCAGATCTCACTGCCTAAAAAAGACAATTCATAGATTTTCCTCTTAGTCAAAAACCTTACCATCCACAGCTGGATGATCAGATGGATACAGGGTAAAGCTCTGCTCCCCTCCACACAGTGTTCACAGCATTACCAGACCAATGAAAATTCATACTTGTCAGTGTCAGTTCTGTTAGGATACGGAAACAGAAACAATTAAAATGAAGGCTATTTAAAAGCTAAACTGAATTTTAGCCTTTACAGTGTAGAGTAGGCCAGGGATTCCCAAACTATTCCATAAAGGGCCATGTGGCTGCAGGTTTTCATTCCAACCAATCAGGAGCACACCAGGCTTGACTCATATAATCAACTGATCTCAGTCTTCAGACAGTTGATTGATTGAATCATGTGCTCTTGATTGGTTGTAACAAAAACCTGCAGGCACACAGCCCTTTATGGGATAGTTTGGACATGCCTGTAGAGGTCAACGTAAACTAGGACTTGACTTAAAAATGGACAGAGGCGGGGCTTGTCTAATCATCTGGGAGGTTATTCCAGGTCTGTGTTGCATGGTAACAAAATGCTGTTTTTACCGTGTTTTGTTCAAACTCTTGGGACAGCCAGTAGGCCAGCCCCAGATGTGTCAAGGATCCTAGAAAGTTCATATCGCACAACTGTGTCAGATGTATTTGGACAGAGCCACAGAGTGATTTGTAGACAAGCAGCAAGATTTTGAAATCAATTGTCTGAGTGACCGGTAGCCAAAACTGGCGTAATGTGGTCATATTTCCTAGTTTTAGTCAGGACCCTGGCAGCGGCGTTGTGAATAAGTTGGAGTTGCCGTGGAGCTTTTCTGGAAGTCCTGTGAACAGACCGTTGCAGTAATCCAATCTACTGGAAATAAAGGCGTGGGTAAGCCTTACTAGGTTTTGCTTGGACATTATTCCTCTGACTCTTGCAGTAATTTTTAGATGGTAGTAAACTGAGGAAGTTACTGATTTGATGTGGCTATTGAAATTTAAATCCAAGTCCAGGATAATGCCAAGATTTCTGACTTGACTCTTAGGCATTAGAGACAGGGAGTGGTTAGAGCCAACATTCAGTTATTCGTTCTGTGCTCCAAAGACAATTACTTCAGACTTCTTATTGTTTAATTGGAGAAAATGTTGTTGCATACTGTCACTAATTTGTTTGATACAGTGACACAGAGATTCAACAGGTGTGAGTGATATATAGATTTGCACATCGTCTGCATAATTATGGTTGGCTACTTCTATTATTTGTATGATTTGACCTAAAGGAAGAATATAGAGGCTGAACAAGAGAGGTCTCAAAATAGACCCATGTGGAACCCCGAATTTTGTGGCAATCTGCTGAGACGCATAGTTTCCAATGGAGACAAAGTACTTTCTGTCATGATGTATCACTTGAACCACTTAAACATAGTTCCAGAGAGTGATATGATTATGATAGAATTTATTTTTATGATCCAGTGTCAGGAGCAGTATTATGATCCAATAGTACTAAAATAGAAATTTTGCCTGGTTCATTGTTCAGGCGATTATCATTTAGTACCTTTATGATGATGACTTTCAGTTTCAGGGCTATGTTGGGGCCTAATTTCGGACTGAAAGTTATTATAGTAACTAAACTGTTGGTGAACAACTTTTTCAATAACTTGTGAGTGAGTTTGATAGTTATTCAGTACAGTGAGGCTTAATGACTGCCTTTGGAAAAATGCCAGATTGGAGAGAATTGTTAACTATGAGAATTAGTTTTCTAGAAGCGTTTTATAGAAGCTAGAGGGCAAACACTAAGGTGGAAGAACTGAGATTGGAGACAATTTCTTTCAGTGTTTTGTCGTAAATGGGATTAAACTGTGTTATACCTACCAAGTTACTCCTAGAAGACTGTGGTGATGATGCTTTTTTGTTTTCCATTGAGATGTTAATAGCATGTCTGATGCCTTGAATCTTGTTATTAAGGATGCAAACTCTAAATTTGCTGGTAGAAACTAGTTCTGGTGATATTGGAACTGGGGGGGTTAGTTAACCTGTCAAAGGTAGCAAATAACGTGTGAATTATTACTGTTCTTGTTGATGATCTCAGAGAATAATGATTACGTACTACTTTTCAAATTCACTCTGTACTTGTACTTCTTTATAGATTTCAAATTGAATCTGGAAGTTTGATTTATGCTATTTTCGCTCTGCTTTCTGGCACTCCCTTTTCTGGACCCTTTCAAAATGTGTGTTTCTCCACGGTGCCTTTTGTTTACTAGTGATCAATTTAACCTTTGCAGGAGCGATGGCATAAATTATATTTGCATTTTAGAATAGTTCTTTTTAATGAACCCTCAAAAACCTTTTGGGGGTGCCAAATACTTACCAAGCTTTTGAACCCTTTCTACATCGAGCCACTTATTCTTTGTGTGTATGTAACTAAATATAGAATAAATGCAGATAATTTCCATTTTAAGTAACACATATTCAAAGGATGAGAACTTTCCAAATGATAACTTCTTACACAGGAACCTATCATGAACACCCCCCCTTTTTTATTCTGCCGTGCTTCAAACTCAAATATGACATTTGGTGGGGTGAATTCAATAAAGATAGCATTCCCATTCTTGGTGTCCAACCAAATCTCTGTTGAAAGCATAAAATCAAGCTTGTAAGAGGTTATAAAAATCACTGATTAAACGTGAGTTTTTACACAGGGACATAAAATTAAATAGGGTTAGTTTTAGGTTTGTTGGAGCTGGGCCTGAGATACTTGGCTTTACAGGGAATGTGAATCAGATTTGTAGGACTGGAAGATTTTACTGTGACCCGCTTATCTAATCTTTGTCTTGACACTGTAGCTATTGTATTTGGGAAGGTTGCTCTCTCCCAGGGCCTCAGCTTGCTATAGGATAATTTATTAATATTAGTTCTGGAAAAACAGAGGCCCAGGGTGTCCTTGTTGCTGCCGACACTGATAGCAACCGTTCTTGTGCTGTTCAAGGCTTTAGAAGCCAGTAGTAGCAGCCAGTAGTGTGAGTGAAGGCTGATGTTGAAAGGTTGGTTGATGAGGAAGGGGGTGTGTGCCGGGGGGCATCATTGGGTGGAATATAGGTGATGGCAATACTGTGACCTGGTCATATTGGGGGTGAGAGTGATCATTTGGATCCCAGACTTACCAAGCCTTCCATCTGGCTTATGAACCTAAGAGGAGAGGCAGGGGTGGGAATGGATGTAGCAGAGTCTGATGGGAGTCGGGGCAGATGTAGGGGGACTATTGAATTTGTAAATTGTGTATTATGAAATTCAATAAAGATATTTAAATTAAAAAGGGAAGGGGGATCCACAGAGAAGGGAAGAGTCACTGTTGTTACCCTGAAGCTTGCACTCTTTCTGCAGAGGAGACTTTTTCCTGGTGGAGAGTAGGGCAGGAAGTTGTTTGGTGCCTCAGACAGTGCAGAGAATTGTCAAAAAAATACATTAGGCCTTAAAAAATATGTAATTTCTAGTAATGTGTTTAAACAGAGTTAGCAATTTGCGTGTTATAATTGCTTTTCTAATGTGCTACTGAATGAATCTACCTATCACTTCAATGCCAGTTCACGATGTGATGATGAAATTTGGAATCTGTCAATGGACCAATGCACGTTGATTGGTTAGGGAGGACATCCTCTGGTGAGCATCATTCTCACAGATATTAGAGAGCCCTGTATTCAGTGCAAGTAGGCGGCTGATTTTTCTCTCAATAGTTTGAAGAGACCCACTGATAAAAGATTACATGTCCATCTCATCAAGTCTGTTAACATTTTGAGACAAATCTTGTTTTAGCAGTTGTGTTTCAACTGGTGTCACCCACAATTAGTTTTGATTTTGATACTTTGATTCATATCAATCTAGTGCTGCACTTGGCTGCATGCGATGATCTTTTTATTGTTCACAGTGCTGATAGCACCATCTCCCACATGGAGTATAGCTCTCTCCTTCACCTTTAGCCCAGATCCTTTGTCTTCATGGGCTTTGTGCACCTTCTGTTTGCCTGTGTTAATGTCATGTTTCCCCTTGTGAATGAAATCTTTCATTCTTTCCAGTTTCCCATTCATAAAAGTGATCTCCAGCTCAGTGTCACTTAGTTCAGACAGTGGTTGATCTGTTTTTGTCTTATATATCTAATGATGCTGTATTTCCCCTTGTAACGTTATCATTTGTTTTTCTCACTCTGTGGTTGTGCTTTGGCTTAGCACCAAGTGTATGCCAGATGGCAGTGGAATCAACTTTTGCAAAAAGAAAGACATAGTATCATAAAAAGTTTAGCAAATTAGTTGTAGCATCCTGGTCAGTACAGCTTTGATACATGGTAGCATTCTGGTTAGCTTACAGCTTTCAGTGTAAAAAGTTTCACCTGGAGCACAGCAATTTTTTGTAGATATTTCTGACAGTTTTTAGGCATAATGAGTCCATTGTGGATTTTCATTGATTTGAGTCACTGGAACCATGAGGTATTGTAGAAATCCACAGCCACAATAGGCTCTAGTAGCTAGCTGATAGTATTGCTAACAAGCTGCTAATATTTACACCAATAGTTCAGCTTGTTTTATTCTCCGAAAGTTCTTTTTTTCTATTGACTTGCCGAGTTTGTGGCTGTGAAAAGAGAGCAATCACTCCCACCAGCCCTGAATGTAGACTGAACCCAAATTCAAGTGAAGTTAAGTCTACAGTTCGAGTAACTGATCTGCAGACAAATGTTTGCTTTAGAAATAATCACCACTCAACACCAGTCATTGTTCGGGTCATTTCTTTATCCGCAAGAGCTCTTTTTTTCTATCACTCTCTTAAGTGATATAATATGTAACAGTAAGAGAGAACATCGAAAAGACAATAAACAGATAAACAGAATGATCGTAAACCCTTCACTATCAAGACTCCCTCTCCTTAGCAATTCTCTTTTGACAATACTGCTGTATTATTATAGTAATCACATGAGAAGAGTTGGAATATATATAAGAATTCATTTTATATTACCAAGCAAGGAATAAGATCTGGCAACCTCAGCTCTTAGTCCTTCCAAACCTATCTACCATTTGAAACCACTGCTACAAAAGCAGAAGACTTTTATGTATCATTAAAACTACTATGGAATTTATTAGCTACCCAGAGACATAAGAAATAATATTCCAGGTGACGTCAACTCCAGTATATTTGAAATATTGTGCAACAGATATTAAGCAGTGTTTTAAAAATGGCTATGGAGTGTTTTGGGATCAAATCCTTCAGTCTGCACAGAGAGCAGCAGGTCCTGAACACAGGGCAAAGAATCTGAAACACAATACTGCATAATAACAACCGGTTAAAACCTGTTATCCTGCAGGAATGTGCAGTGTCAGAAACAAAGAAAAACACACATCCAAAAACAGCATCAAGATTATTTTGTTTTCAGCCAACTCTGAGATTGCTAAACATAGCCATCTCCAGGCGTCCATGGTTTTAACCCTCCGGACAAGACGATTAAAACTTTGTTGCTTTTTTTACTAAATTGGGTAGAGCTTTAAACCTATACACAGCAGGATCAACCTGTATGAACTGTATAAACACACACACACCTCATCTCTGTTTTACAGGTCATATGCAGCTTCACGTGAGCTAAGGACTGCCAGTACGGAAGCCACAGCGATAAAACACCAGCCACAGCGCCACAGTCACAGGCTAAGAATAACTCTGCCACCAAACAGTCACTTGCTCAACCTGTAAACCCAAAATATCTGTCTCTGCCTCTCTCAGGTCTGTCTGTAGCCGACAATCCTGCCAAGTACGTGTCAAGCTTTGACTTTGCAGGACTGTCATAAATATATTTCTGTGATTTAGAATACTGACTATAAGACTGACTGATGATACTAAATGTCTTGAAAACTTCTGTGCTGTTGGATACACTACATTCCTCAGAACAAACTCTGATGTATTTCAGTGGAAGATTGCAACTTGTAGCGGTTAAATGTAAGACATAAATAGTATTCTCAGCTACTTTTTCACTGTGGTCAATAATTTCTCTCTTTTTTTTCTCTCACTGCCTCTTCTCGTTATTCTCTGAGTCTTTTTACTGCACCTTGTGTTTCTCTGACTGAACAGGCTAAGTAGGATCCTTCAGGAAGGAAAACCGCACATTTCAGTCATAGGAAGAAAAGAAACAAAGCATGTCCTCACTTCAGTTTAAAGGACAGATTCACAATTTTTCAAGTCTGGTGTCTAAATAATAGAGGTATACAAAATTCACAGATTGGTATGGAGTGGTGGTTGGGTGTGCTTTTGGTGCAGCAGGAAAAATGAAAGGTAGAAAATCATATTTTGGTCCTGCATATTGAAAAATGTAAACATCCAACAACAGTCCACTGACTGTACCTATTACTGAAACAGCTTAGTTGTGCTGCAGTGTAAAAGGGAAACTCTTTTGCTTTCTTGCAGAGTCAGGACACCTGCTGACAGCTGCTTTCTGCTGATTTATGGTCACTCAAGACTTCTTATTATATGCAGTCCAAACACATCACAAATCAAATGTGTTATAGTCGTTTTGAACTGCTTCACTCAAAGACGGAGTGAAAATCTGACTCTGGCAGGAGAGAATAAATATTGGGATAACAGTGCACATTTAAATAATAGTGTTAGAATCAATCAGCATCATGGGAGGTTGGTCCAGTTCTCTTGTTTGTCATTCCTAGAGCAAGGATAGTGACCATGGTAATAAGGGTTAACCAACATAACCAGAAATTGGCTAAGCCAGCAAGAACCCCCCCCCCCCCCCCCCCTTTTCTCATGGTAGAGTTGTATAGCACACACACATACAGAGAGAGACAGAGATACCTCCCTTTAGAAGATAGATCATTTCCTCTTCTCAGCTACTATCACATTCTCCTTTTGGCACTGACAAGGATACCCTCTGCCTGTTTCTTCAGTTTTACATTCCCTACAACATACCTGCTAATGAGGACTGAGGATACAGCACACACTTTTTATTACTATGGCCAAATGGTTTAGGTTGATATGAATTCATAATGTCAAAGTCTCTTTTCCTCTCTGCATTACTGTCACAAATACTCATTCTTGTCCACACACACACACACACACACACACACACACGCACACACACACACACACACACACACACACGCACACACACACACACACACACAGACAGATTGTATCACATTGTTCGCTCTGACCCGGTCAAATTCATAAGCAGCAACAGGGGAGATTTTAATTAAAGAGCCATCATCTGGTTCCACCGTGGCAGCAGGTGTGTAATGTCTGGAGAGCTACACCGTACTGAAGACGAGCATATCAACACATTAAAAGTGGTCAGAGACGTATTACACTTTCATGAAGTCACTCTTAACTTGGTTTTATTAGGTTTCAGTGCCTAAATCCTTATTTTATGAATGAAAAAAAATGCAGTTTTTCATTTTATTATGCACATCCACAGTTGTCTGCCTATCTACTCAAGCAAGAGAAGGTGTTAGTAGGGAGAAGAACATGCTTCTGCACTATTTTTACACTTAAACTGGGGATTAGAAAACTCTTAATGGTCACAAACTCTGTTCTCTAAACTTTCCACTCTACGCTGTTTGTTAATACTATTGGGTATTTTGCAAGGATTTATTTTAAACCAGGAAATATGCGTGAGTGTAATGTGTCTTCATTTAGAGTTTTAACAAAACAAGTCCAACATAGTAAGACAAAACTTTCTTCAAAATTTGTTTCTGTTCTGTCTCTGCCAATAAATTCCCAACATCCCTGCTGACATCTGAAAGCCTCCCTGAAGTCCATATGGCAAACCCACAGTAAGTGAAACACCATATGATGTTGTCAACCTCAGAAATGTGACGCTGGTGCACCCCGTGTCTTCTGTAGGTGGTGCAGAGTCTGTCGGAGTGGATGAAACAAGACTACAAGTGCGATAGTCTGCTTGGCACATTTCGCCAGCTGAAGCGTCAGTAACATTCTCTGGGGAACTGAGCTTTGAGCCTCAAACCTGTCTCAAAAACAGCAAACAGTATGCACTGATTAGTATATCACACATAACCTCAGTTATTTACCTCAAAACATGATGGAATGAGAGTTCTGTAAGAATATGATTATGAAATATGTATGAGATGCAATGTCGAAAGTTGAGACTGGTTGCATGGTGTTTAAAAAAAAAAAAAAAGTTTTAGGTTTTTCAACATTTCAAACTGTGAGAACTAAATATAATCACATAGGAGAGGAAAGGCAACAGAGGAAGAGTAAATGCTTAACATCAGTTTTTCATTCAATATTTCTAAGTCTGCCCTTGATAGTTTTAACTCCCAGAAATATAATTTACCATGACAGCATTTTCTGATGACCTGGACTTGCACAAGGTCATAGTCATCATCTTCGAGATGAGCCAATGGAACGAAAGACCGCCAATATCACACATAGCTGCACAAGGCCATGAGCAATGATTGGTCCAAGTCATACTTGTAGTGTTGCCATTTCCCGACAGAGTAGGAACTTGTGGCGTTATGGTTGTCTAATGTGACATGGTGACCATCATGAAAGACATTAGTAATGTAACGTAATGTAAGGTTTGATTCATTTAATCAGCTGATCTCAATCTTCAGACAGCTGATTGGTTGAATCATGTGTGTTCTTGATTGGTTGAAACAAAGTCCTGCAGGCACACAGCCCTTTATGGACTAATTGGGCATACCTGATACCTTGAACTGGCTCATAGAGGATATTCGTAAACCTGTATTGATTGACTGAATTTCCTGGGCCACTCTGAGAAGCCCAACAAACTGTAAAGACAACATCTGATGTACTGTATTATCAGTTTTGGACTCCCTTGAAAACAAGATGGTGCATCTCAGGGGAACTTGTTCTCAAATACATAAGATCTTATGGTGAGCATGCTAACAAATACTTCTGAAAGATATGTCAGATAGTTGGCAGAATAACCAAAACAATTAGCTTAAAGATGCTAAAACACTCTATAAAGGTGAGGGCAACTGCAAAGGTCTCATGTGCAACACCCTTGACATTACACTTGGTCATTCCAGTCAGTCCATTGGATGGATGGATGGATGGATAGATAGATAGATAGATAGATGGATAGATAGATATGTCTGTTATGTTGATCATGAACATAACCAACTCAGTAGTTACTGTTACTACAGGTCAATGGTGCCCTGTAAAAAATTGTTGCAATTATTTCCACATATTTTCCTTTTCCTTTTGACACACAGACAGAACATCTGCACGACCCCCGACTTCGGTTTCCACCGTCTTCACTCCTCTAGCCTCTTCATCACTTTCTTACTCTTTTTCCCCATCTAGCTGCTGACTCACACCTTCTCCCCATTTCCTCTTCACCATCCTATCCATCATCCGTCCAACTCTCGCGTTCTTGCTGAATCATGTCTACATAATTCTGCTCTTCCATTTCTCTCTGTGGCCCTCTCAAGGTTCCTCAAACAAAACTGCTGACATTCCTCCATTCTTCAGCCTTTTTTCCTCCCCTCCTGCTTTTCTTCACTTATCTGAACTGAATGTGTGGAATTGCCGAAAGAGTATCTGAGGTCTGAGAGATCAGCGGTGTAAAACACATCCAGGCAGAATCTCCTCCTCAAGCTCAACCCGCAACCGCAACCCCAGACCGAGTCCCAGAATTTAATCTAGCACACGGTCCCGGAATTTAATCCAGAACCGAGCTCAATCAACCAGAAAATGTGACATGTGTGAAAGCCATGAAACCAGAGCCCAGACACCTGCTTTGGCACCGGGACCCCGAGAAGGGAGGGAGGGAGGGGGTCATTTCAGTCGTTCTTCCACCACATGGTTTTGTGGAACACTCCAGATGACGACCCACAAACCAGAGCTTTACTTTTCGCAGTCGAGTCCAGAACCGAAGGAGAGAAAAAAAGCTATAACCAAGCAGTTGTTGGACTGGAACTCATTTGAATTTTTTCTTCCATCACCTGTTATTCTTTGCTATTTTTTTTCTTCACCGCCATGAAAACGAATAACCAAAAGACCCAGACATCTGGTACCAGAGCCGAGCCCGTTATGGTCTGTATTTCCCCTTTTATTTATGGGACAGAAACAGAACCACACAAATGGGCCAGGGGGAGCTGCCCCATAGCATATGCTCCTCACCGCAGGAGAGGAAAAATAAACGCACGCCAAACCCTAAAAACCTAAACTAATGTAGGAGCACTCTTGAAAATGAAATTGCCCATTCAGTATATCCATGCTGAATGTCTGAATTTCGTGAAATGTGCCCTAATGTACGGTAAAACAGTTATTTTTGACAGAATAGCTTGCACAGATTGTGGTGGTGGTGAGAGAAACGTAGGCCTTGACACATGGGGAAGTATGTGCGTGTTAATGGAAGGACCTGCTAGTGACTTGTCTTTATTGCAAATAACAGATATCACACCTACTATATATGATGTAGATAATATTAAATCATTTAATAGGTCAAAGTAGGGTGAAATAAGACGATGCCAATATAAAGGAGGTGAAAATGAGAGAAAGAGAGCCAGCCAATGAAAGAGTGACGAAGGAACAGAGTGACAGAAAGACAGTGAGAAATGACTGTGTAATTTATTGTCTAATATGGAAACAATTACCTCTTGGCAGGGCAGGCTTGGCACAGTTTAGCAGATCTGCTGTGGCCAGGATTGTTACTGCCTGCTTGCCTGCCTGTCTGTGTCTCCTCTAACTTACATATCCGGGTGTATGAGTGTGTTACTGGACTCATGGGCATGCATGCAGGCGGTCCAAAGACGTCGGGTGACTGGGAAAGTGAGTATATGTGAACTAAAGACAATAAAGTGAAGTAGGAGAGACAGAATGGGAGGTTAAGCCTCAGTCACTGTATGGTCCAATCACAGGCTGATATAGTGTATAAATGTGGTTGTGTGCCTATGAAAGAGAGAACAAGAGCGTGCACAAGTCCTTGCAAATTATACAAAGGAACAAAATTAGTATGCCCCACAACAACACATGAACCTGCATTAACTGATTTATTAGCAACTGTGTAACAAGCTGTACACACCATGAACATATTATTACCTTCTAAAGTTGATATGGTTAATATGTTACCAAGCATGAGCCACTAATTATGTTCATTATAAATTAATCAGCTTATTTAGTAGATGAACTTATTCATCATTTTGTCAAAAAAGTCAGAAAAAGGTGTAAAGTGCCTATTTTCCAAAACCTAAGTAATGTATCATTCAAGTTTTTTGTTGATTTTTTTTCCGGCTTGAGTCCAAAACCTCCAAATTTTATTCTCTTATATTACAAAATCAATGAAATAGTCATTTGACTGAACTTTTGGCATTTTTGCAGGAAAAAAGACAAACATTTGGTCCATTATCAAAATAGTTGCCAGTTGAGTTTCTTGTGACTAACTGATTAACTACTTTAGATCTATACCAAACAGTTGCTCAATATTTAGCAGATATTGAGCAACATTAGCATTCATTTGGAGTCTCTGGCAAACTTAAGAATGCAAATCCAATATTCACTGTCCTTCTCATCTCTGTTATGGTCTCAACCAACTCCCAAAGGAAATATCTGGCTCTTTAGCTGCTTAAATGCTCCACTGTGTTCACCAGCTAGTTGCTAACTTCGTCTGTTTGCGGTTTGGCACTGGGCAAGGAGCATACAGTTGAATTTATCAGCATTTTCTCACTGAAAACCGTTGCGTGCTGCAGCTGGGGGGGAAAGAGAACGGTGAGACTGACTCAGAACAGTTAAGATGCGAGTTGATAAAAAAAACCAAACAATGAGTGGAAAGACATTAAAATGTTCCTGTAGAGCTAGAGGCAACTGCTGAGTCGGCTGATAGTTTGAATACTTGATACTTGATCTATCACTATTAGCAACCCCTTTTCAGAGAACATGATCATCCTTGTTTCTGTATCATTTCTATCAGTTAATATGATATTGTACTCATCATTAGTAAGCTGAAATCTGGGGACATATTGGCAATATTACAACTATGTTCAATGGGGAAAGATAAAGGAGTGGTCAGATGATCAGACAGGGTGTTAACCAGCCACAAGTATGACCAAATTATCTAAACTATTTTTAATAAAAGCCAAACCAGAAGTCAAGAAAAACTATGTTCAAGTAAAAGTAAGGTAAGTTTGGAAGGTCCAATCTGATGTAGAAAGGTGGTTTGCAAACTCTAATGCTTGTTTTCTCTTCCAAACCTGTGGATAACATATTAGGTTGTTTAAAGCCTCTTAGATTTGAAACCTTAAGTTTCTTGCCCCATTTAACTTCTTTTCAGCAACATCACAGTAATAAATTTGGTGTCGTTATTTCTGATAGTAATGATGGCCAAAACTACAACGATCAAGTTTCATGAAACAGTTCTTGTGAAGAGTACAGAAGGTGTATGATATTGTAGGATATGTGTAAATCTGAAAGTGTGCATTCCTGAGCATCTGTAGTAGATGGCTCTTAATCTGCCTGTGTGATCATCATTTATCATGGAGTGTTTTATGGCTGAAACATGCAGTTTAAGGCACGAGCCTACAGCGCACAGCAATAAAGTAGTGCATCATCCCACATTTAATCTCCACCCTGATGACTTTACCAAGCGCCTTTCACAACTCACGGATTTGGTCATTTATCAACGAACACTGCTGATCCTCCCAAGCCGCTGCACTTCCACCTGCAATGAGGATTGCACTTCTACTTGGAAAGTATCTCTAGATTTATTTTAGTAAGACTATTCATGGACTCAAATATTGAAAAGGTCTGTTGTAAAGTTCATGCGTTTTATTGCTTATAAGACCTTGGCCATCATGCAGTCAACGTTCCTTGAAATTCACTATTTCACTATAGTCCCTTGCCCCACCCTGCAGTACCTGCCAGTAGATACCCACAACTGCACCATTACCATTACCACTACCACTTCCTCTCAGGAAATGAACTGGGGTTCTGATTGGCTGAAGTCTCTGTTTGGCACAGGATAAGAGAAATCTGATTGGCAGGGAGGTTGTGAG
Source organism: Scomber japonicus (assembly GCF_027409825.1). Taxonomy (NCBI): domain Eukaryota; kingdom Metazoa; phylum Chordata; class Actinopteri; order Scombriformes; family Scombridae; genus Scomber; species Scomber japonicus. The sequence continues at coordinate 20,910,587 of NC_070597.1, forward strand.
CCTCAGCCAGAGCTCTCTGCGGGGGGCGGTGCTGAGAACACAGATCCTGTAGACACGCATTCACGGACGCACACGCACACACACACACACACACACACACACACACACACACACACATCAGAAGTAGTATAGCACATCCTGTCCTGAAAGACTCTGATAGAGCCACCAGGGTTTGTAGCTAAAGAAGAGGACAGCAGGAGTTTCATTTTGTTTTGTTGTCACGGGAAGGACTTGGCCGGTGGACAGGGACAAATACTCACAGGGAGAAAGTATAGCGTGACTTGTATGCAGAACGCCGAATCATTTGCCTCTGAGGGGAACACAACCATGCAAAGCAGAAGCTCTGGAGTTTAAGGAGAAAGTATGGATTTGGTTAATGTCTTAATAGGAACTTTTTTTGACAATGTTCCTTTTTTAAAAGAAGTTTTTGAGAGGGTGTAACGCCTAGATCAAAGAATTCTCCAATGTTAGTTACTGTGACGAGTTACTTACAGATGTGTTTGTGAAGGTAGAGCTCTTCTAGAGACAGGAATGATGAACGGTGCAAAGCAAAGACGAAATTACAAAATAGAGAGGCGGTGGCACATACTCAAAATGCTTTAGAAACTAAAGGAGAAAATGCCATAGCCAGAAGTAATCTAACTAGTTGCAATATTTTAGCTGACCTGCATACTGTCTGCTGACCATAGCACCCTTTTTGGTTTTCAACTTTGCCACAGTGCTCGTTTGCATTCTAAAAAACTCAGCACAGCAGCTTCAAGAAATGTTTCTCTAACTAAAACTACAGACTGCTGACTCTCTCAGGTCAGAGGTGTAGCATTACACTTTGGCTGTCAGACAAACTACCCAGACTCACAATAACGACATGACGCAGTGTGTGGATGGATTGAGGGACAGACGGAGGAAGGGAGCCGGAGGAATGTAAAAACACACAGGATTAGAAGAAGGAGAGGGGGCTGAGATGTTGGGACTATCAGGAATGGGATGAAAGTGTGATGGGTGGTGATAGGAATTATAAAATGTGTCAATGATGTCCCCCTGCTGTACTGATTTATCTGCACAGTCAAATGAAAACACCATATATAGCGGCTCTTGTGGGCACAGCTGAGGGTAGAAGTCATGTTTTACACCATCCTCTCTTTCTCTCATTTGTTTTCCCACATATGGATGTGATTTCTAGTAATCTTTCAGGCTTTGTGAAATGACAGCCAGACAGAGAGACTGAGGAATTATGTTTTGTTGCCAGAACATGACACTTGGATACAAGATGTTGTGGCTGACGAGGTATGCGCCGACACAAAATATACTAACAGCTAAGAAACGTCCATGTCGCATGTTTTGAGCCCAACTTTTGGTTTTGTTAAATGTTGCCCTTTCTCACCATTCTGCCATGCCTCCCCTGCTTATTATTACTCTTCAAATAGCAAATGTCAATCAAGCAGCAATAACCTTAAGAGGCGAGCTGGAATTGGGATGGTGGAAATTTGAGGATTGACGTTGGCTCTAACAACATGCTATCCAACTACAGTAAAGTGCCCCAAAGAAGGAGTGTGAAACTGGATTGAGATGGAGGAAAGGCAGGCTGGAGAGCTAAAGGCCCATACTGATCGTTTAAGGAAAAGAAAAAGTAAATGTTCCGAAAATAAACCACAGAAATTATTGCAACCCCTGGGAAACTTGTTAAAAGCTCATAAAAGTAAAGTCTGCTTAAATACATGAAGCTATAATGGGGATCCATTTCACAGATTCTTTTTTTGCAGGGTGAGTTTTTTTTTCTTCTTTCTTTTTTTTTTTTCAACAGGACGTGGCAAGTTAATGAGGGATTGGCAGTCTTAAGTGTTACAGTACATGAGTCCTGAAAGCAACCTCTTAGCCAATATAGTCTTAGCTGTAGGTTTGACCTTTTGTATACCTCACAGTGGTTTGATTGGTACGCTAAATATGCTTTCTAAGGATTCTCATTTCATGCATTTATTCATAGCAGAACGCTCTCAATGCACTTAAGAGTGAAACTGAATAATGGTTTGAAAAATTAAACTATACATATATTGAACTGAAACCTTACTCTACACACAATTCATTGTAGGGAAGGAGCAACATATGGTGATTCATATTTCTGCATGCAGTAAAAATGGAGTTCTACAATAATAACAGTAGACTGTCAGAGGCAGCAAGGAAAATTGTGCAATTGCAATGTTACATAGCAGGTGTTTGTATTTATAGTATAAACACTGTGGGGAAAAATGCTTGTATCTTGTGTTGCTACGTTCAACAGTTAGCATGTGTCCAAAACATACAGTAAAGTATTTGTATTGTATTGTTTGTGTCAAAATCCTTCCTGTAAAATGTCACAAATATTTTTAATGACTCATTCTGCACTTGCACAGTGCAGCTAATCTCTCTCATCATATGAAACCACTGTGGAGCATGTTAGCTTGTGTATTGTAGCTAGCAGTGTGACGCCACAGACGAGGGTTGTATTTGTTAGCATAGACTTGTTTTACATTCCCTAAAAGTGCATGGCTTTGGTGTGAGTTCATTTCTCCCTCATTCTCTCTCTCCACGTCCGTCCACAAACACACATTCTTCCCAACAATTAGCTAAAAACCCTGAATGAATTGAAATAAGTCAAATAGGCTACGTAACATTCTGCTTGTATTCTGATTCATTCAGAAAAGCCTCACATTTAAAATCCTCTTGACCGTATCAAAAATATTTTGACGTGGAGTCAATCTTGTAGCCTTCCACATTTTCTTAGCTTTGCTATATGATGCTAAATAATGGAGCACTATCTGAAACTTGTACCTCCATGTGGTGTTAAAAGCAACAAACTGTAATATTAATTGTTCATATTGTTCTGTTATAGTTATGTAATGTAATATTATTTAACATGAATCAAAAACTATGGATCAGCTAAAGAAATGTTGCTCACGATAGCTTAGTGCTTATCTAGATCTTTTTCCTTTTTAGCAGGTTGACCGACTACCATCAAGAATCTTTTAGTCATGTTAAATTATGTAAATATGTATATTCTATTTATTTTCTGATCAAATGAAGCTTAGAATTACATTATGTATCTTAACTAGATATTCATTTTGTCGTATCGCAAAACACTGTCTGCAACACACATTCACTGCAGTCCTTCGTCTACACAAATTTAGCATATCACAAGACACCTAGACACACATACACCCACACTGGCCCATGTCTGGACAAATTGGAGGTGAGTATGCTCTGAGTCAGAGAAGGCAGGGGCGACTTGGCTACCGGGGTCTGCTCTGCGTTCAGCCTAAATGCTTCTGATAGTCCTCGCTTGAAAAACGACATGGTGTTGAAGCAGTGGAAATCAAGAGCCGCTGGCACAATGTGTTGTTTTAACTGCCGGGCAGGGGGAAGGAGGGAAGGGAGGACCACTAAGAGCAGAACATTCCTCCTCTGCATTGATAGATGGATGTAACCTCTCGCAATTCATCTAGCTCTTGTAAAACACTCACAGAGACAAATTGAGGAGGGAAGGAGCAAGAGCTCTCAGTTTAGAGCCAGCATCCAATCTGCTCCAATCCTGTCCCCTCCTCACTTCCTCCTTTCTTTCCCTTTGCTTTCATCTTTCTGTATTCATCTTTCCGTCTACTTGGCCTACAGAGGGAATGTGTGTGGTAGTTTTTATTTTCTGCATAATGTAATAAATTTTGTACAAAGTGCTCTATTTAATGTTGCTTTGATCTGCCAAAAAGTATAATTTCTGACAGTTTCACTGCAAACATGATGTTCATGAGAAGGTACCTTAGAGTGCTTGAATATTAAGTTGCGTCTTGGCAACTTAGTATGTCTCGTGCTTTTTTTTGCAAATCAAACTCCTTCTCTGTCTTGATGTTTCTGACGCTCTGTCTGATAACCATTTCAAAAATAATCCTGTCATTTCTTCACTAATCTCACCTTTCACTCTCTGGCGTCCGCCCGTTTACCCACCCATCTCTATCCCCCCCCCCCCCCAACTCTGAGGTGATGAGAGCTGTGATTGATCAGCGTTTCCAGCAGGAAACGAGAGGGCATCTCTCAGAGGTCTGTTTAAACAGCGACTTATACTGTTACAGAGTTGTTCCAGGACAGACTTTCACGTGATGGCCGACCTGTGTTGCTTACCCAGCCGACGTGAGTCATAGTTCCCTACCAGGTCCTCATCTCTGAGGTGTTCCTCACATGCAAGCGTGTGCATGTGCACAGAAACATTGTAATCTCTGTATGTTTTCCTGTACTGCAGTGTTTTTGTCTTGGCACGTACAGTACAGCAGTTTGTAACTGTGCTACTTGTACAGTGCAGAGAATACCAAATCTTAACTTTCTTGTTTTTCAATTTAAAATGAAGATGTGTAAACTATCTATTTTAGCAAATAACAATAGCAAAAGTATGTAGTCATTGCAAATATTTCTTCTGTTAGAAGATTGAGCAGGCAGCAATTTCATGAATGATATTGAAATAAAATCATGATTTGTAATTTATTTGTGTTTATTTATGTACACACACATACATATATATATATATATACATGATTTATTTTTATTTTTTTTGTCTCTTGGGAAGTGCAACAACAAGGTGTTAACAAGACACCAACATGTTATTCCTTAAAAAGCTGATATGATGAATTTGTTAGCAAACAGTTGCTTATTTTCACATTCAACAGATAAGTAGTGACATTAGCATTTTTCTAATATTGTTACTGGCCAACCAATGAATGTGAGTCCAATATTTACTCTCTTTCAGCTCTGTTTGTGGTCTCCACCAACTGCTGAGAAAAATATCTAGCGTTTGAGTGGCTAAATGCTCCACTATGGCTTCAAGCTAGCTGCTCACTTTGTCTGTGTGCTGTCAGTGCTTATGATAACTAGCTGTCCGCTGCAGCTAAAAACAAGGGCAATGATACTGCTGAAAGTGAACCAAAAGATTAAAGTTGCAGCTTTACAACCAAAACAATTAGCTAAAAGTTCCTAAATTGCACTGCAGAGCTTAGGAGAGCTGCACAGTCAGACAGATCATTATCAGTATACTTGACACTATGAGCCACATCTTTTTTATACATGTAGTCAGTTTTTCTATTGTTAATATAAAAATATTGATTGATTGCTTCAAGTTTTTGGTATTTAAAGGGATACCAGTATTGCTGAGGTGAAGCTGATCTGCTATTTTATTCCAGGCTTCAACATGATACATTTTCCACCTCCTCCAATTTTATTCTCTCCTCTGACAGTGGAAAAGCATCTGCAACAACAGTCAAATCACCATGGGGCAGTAAAACTCTCCATTGAACCCCAGACTTATAAAATTGTGGGTGAACAGCTCCTGAATCAGTTTCCACTGCAGGATTTTCAGATGTAGCAACCCTGAGGCTGTAAAATGATATCCTGATCTTCGTCATACCAGAGCTGGACAACAATGACATGCTGATATCAGATATTTATTAAGTCAGTATCGGCCAATATAATGGCAAAACAAGACATTGGTCTAACCTGTGTGTCTGGTTTTACTCTTTATGATAAATTATTTTTAAAGGAGAAATAACCAATATTTCTAGCCAATTGGCTTCTTATATTAATTAATCAAGTGAAGTTCCTTGGAAAGAAAAATTTGAAAAGTCATTTGTGTCCAAATGTTCTATTCTGCCCATTTAGTTCTGTAACAGGGTGTCATGAACTAAAACTTTTCAGGCACTAATTCACAGAGGATTCTGCTTTCTCTCTCTCAGATCTTGATCTGTGAGACAAAAGTTGTTGCTGTGTGGTTTGAGATCCTACAACAACTGCTGAGGCAGCATTGTTACTGTCTGGCTTAACTTCCTCATCTGCCATCATGATGCATGCTCACTGTTAATTAAAGGAATCCGCACTCATACATCTGGATCCAGGAGAAAATTTAACCAGAGCAATTAGGGTCTGGCCATTCCCGGCATCCACATTAACACAGGCCCCAAAACACACTTCATCTTGACAATTACAAGCTCCTCCGGCAAAAGAAAAAAAGAGACAGAAGAGGAGACCGAGAAAGAGTAACGGCGAAAAGGACTTTCTTTCTTTTTAATCCAAACCAGACTTCCATATCTCCAGCCTGTTTGTGGCCGGTTCCACCTCTGAGGCAGAGCCGGCTCAGCACAGGATACCGGGGAAATGAAACCCGCAGTATTAGTCTCCCCAACACTACATATTAATCAGCATTTAATAAAAGGAAAATAAATTGCTCTCCACTCCAAATATTATGAGTGTGACGCTACCTTTATTTTCATTTCAGTGCAGGTTTTTCCTCAAAAAATCTAAAATAAACAGCGCTGGTGAAAGGAGGAGGGAAGGATGGAGAAGAGGAGGTAGGAAGACGTATGACTGAGGATTTATGTACATGTGTGCCTAAAAGAGAAAATCTGAAATTAAATAAACAGATGCTGATGAGGAGAAGGCTTTTTATACGCCTGGCCTCGCCATGTTCAGGTTAGAAACTTATGATTACTGATCAATGTTTTCGGACACAGCGTTTCCAAGTTAGGGTGGTAGCTGACTTCCAAAGATCTCTTTTTCTACGTATGTGATTAAATCAAACATGGAAATCACCCCTGAAAATGATTACCTTGGCTTCTATAGCACATGAGAGTTAGAAAAACCTCTAAAGTTGTTAACAGCAATCAATAATTGTGGAACATGAAGAAGTGCCTACAGACTTCAGGCCCATTTCTAGCAGTAAGGGTGTATGGCAAAGCTACTTTCAATATCTTTGTGTATTTTAAAAAATATATCCTTATATGAACCTAAGTTGTTATAAATCATGCTTCATGTTCTGTGTTTGTTTTCTACTGTGGGTCACACTCAGCATAATTATGGTTTAGCTACCAACAAAATACACAAAATAACATATTGTAACCATGTACCTACATTAGTCATGTAATAGGCTGTAATTTGTACTGTATTTGAATCCCATCTTCTAAAAAAGGAAACGTCTGAGTCTAAATAAAAGTTGTGTAGCCGTTAATAGTTCGGGTGAAAATGAATACTAGAAATAGAAAAAAAGAGATGTTTTAACAGTGGAAAAATACAAGTTAGAATAGCATTTTGTAGTATCATGTTATTTTTCTTTAAAAACTGGAGAAGGTGTGAACAGTAAAATGGAACAAGGCCCAGATGAGTGTTAACTTGAAAATGTGAAAATAATTAACTTAAACAGCTCATTGACCAGATAACATGACTTCAAAATAGGAGTGCAGGAGCAATTGCAATGAGAGGAGATGCAGAGGAAAATACAGTTGGCTGAATTAATTTATCTTTATTAATTAAATATCTGAAACCCTCTTCTGGCCATCTTGCATGCAATTTTGAGACGGTCCCTAACTTCAGCCCCTCAGTTTTCCGTCTACTGTCAGATCATGCACCGTGCAGGCTTTGATAATAGTTCATGAGTTAAAAATAATAGGTTTGCAACATCAGTCAAGCTTCAGTCTGCACTGTCTGAACAAGCTGGTGGAAGTAAGTGAGGGTGAACCTGCCTGAACCATGCTTTTTTTGCACTGGGGAATATTTATTTACTTTTTGGCAAATTTGCATGAAGGTTAGACATGTTGTCAGTTCAACACTGTGGCTGTAAAACTGAGTAATGCTGTCACCTCACTCATGAACTTCTGTTGTCTTTGAGCACTGTATGTCATTGTACAGCTGACAGTAGAAGTGCTCTGTGTGCACTGAGCAGCTCCCCTGTGTCAGTGTGTGAATGTGACAAAGGGCATCATTGGTAAAGGTCAGAGTTGCTCTATTAACTGTGCCCGAATAAATAAGATTCAAAAGAGTGAGGTTCCTAACTCCTCATTTAATGTTAGCTCTGGCTTTGGAGCTACAAGATTTAGCCATGCGTCGGTTTTGCCAAAAAACGCAGAGCAAACTGTATTTGCTGCATTAAAACTGAAGCATTAGCAGTATACTGCCCAGACACACCTCTGTTCATAAAAGGTATCCATGAGTGTGAACAAGTCCAACACACACTCACTCAGATGCCACACTGCACACACGCTGACACACTGCAGTCCTTTTACCTGTGGGCTCAGCTCTTGCCCCAAGCCCGGTCTCAAGTTACCTGTTTTCCTTCGTGTGAGTGTAAAGTGTATTCATATGCTCCTAAGAGGGCTGAGATTGGAAGGAGACTGTTTTGCCAGTGATAAAAATCACTTGGCACCTAGCGAGGAGCCGGCATCGCAGCACAGGACAGCACAGCACATCGCAGCGGAGCGGAGCACAGCACGGCACTGGCACAGTTTCAGTGTACACAGGCAGGAGAGGAGGACAAGCCACACATGGGTCTGAAGCAATATCAGGGCTCTGCTACTTAACCACTGGGTTAATAGGTTTCATACTTTTATTTTCAGAAGGAAAAAAGGGTAAACAGTGGAAATAAATAGAAAAAATACCTTTCCGAAGGGGAAAGATCTTGTGACTGTTGCAAATTTAGATCAGTCAGTAGCAGCTACTGTAAAGGCTTTCATCCTATGTCTGTGATATACTGGTAGTGAAGATAACCCTTCCTTAAATGTTAAAGCAGAAATTTTGGATAATATGTCGAAGCACAAAATACAGACCAGATTACCAATCTAATCTGACACTTGAAAACAGAAAATCACCAAGAATCAGTGCTGGAAAATCACTGGTACAGTACAGTACAAATTTAAGGTACATGTACTTAAATATTTCCATTTCACACTACTTAATATTTCTACTCCACTGTAATTCACAGGTTAATATTGCACTTTTTCCATGCAATTATTTCTCAGCTATATTTAAAGAACTGGCTACTTTGCAAATTAAGATTTTACAAATGAAACATATAAGGAGCTTATGAAATAGGATGCATTACTGTACATTCACTTACCAAACAGTATGTCAACTTTTGCATAAGTAAAGGATCAGTAAAAGTAACCAAGTATGCTGGTACTAGACTGGTAACTTTAAGGATACATTTTTTTTTACATAAACATGATCAGTTTATAAAATGCAAATAATTATATCAAATATATATATTAAAAAAATACAGTTGATTTGTTTTATTTTTTGTACATGTGTTGTATGTATATTGTTGTATCTATGTATTTATTGTCTGTGTGTACCACAGTGGAGTAGCACTCTTAATCTCACTGTACTGTAATGTACAATGACAATAAAGGCATTCAATTCAATGTTTAAAAATAGTTCTGCTTCAACCAGTCACAACAGAAGACTCTGCCCACATGTTAACACATTTGTAACAATAATCCAATAATGATACAACACTCTGAAAGTAAGCACATTTTCTGCATTGGATAGGATTTTTACTTTTCATACAGTACATCTTGCTGATAATACTTCTGTACTTTTGCTTAAGTTATATTTATAAATCAGGACTTGTACTTGTAACAGTATGTTTTCATGGTGGCATCACTTGAAAACTACTAGTATACAGCAGCAAACGGAACTTCCACAATGGCTACAACTTGACCCCCTTTTTCTGAGATTGTTTTCTCTACTTCCAGACTTCAAGGGAACTCATTCTGTGTGTCCCACAAAGGGCATTTGTGCGATGAAACCCTGCATGGCTCTGTGTTGTCTTATGGGAAGTTGTCTAAGCTCCCTATAAGCCTATATTACCCAGACAGACGTCAAAAGGGTTTGGCTTGTGTTTTTCCTGTGCATTAACTCTATGTACAGAACCAAATGAGTTTATTAAAAAGTGCTAATTCCAAGCAAACATCATTGATTGCCAAAATAAAGAGCCTGCGTGCAGGTCTTTGATATGAAACAGTGCTGATGTATGTTTGGCTGACACTTGGGTCTACCTCTGTGTAGGTGTATATGTGAACGGTTCTCCTCGCTGCTCGCCCAGTCAGCTGATAGTGAGTGCTTCTCTGCACTGTTTGCATTAGCTTACACCTAGATTTCCCTATTAGAATCTTAAACTCGAGTTGCATGACAAATATAAGGCGCCGCACAATGCCAAGAGGGGGCCAGAGGTGAGGGATTAGCTGCAATAAGCCAACACTTTTACCTTCTCCTCACACAGGGTCAATGTGTAACGTGTCCTAATAGAAGAGGTAAATTGAATACTTAAGCTCAGCACACATAGGTCTCCATATCTTCACTCACAGCCACCTACATCGCCGGTCTACCTGCCAAACCACACGGCTGAATGAGCCTATGAGATAGACAGAGTGCTTACTGTACATATGGCCCTCTGCTACTCCACCACTCACTCACCACAGTGGGTTTTTACTCGCAGAGGGGGTCTTGGTGACAGGGGGCCAGTGTTACCTTTAGCCTTGGCTCATTCGCCGTGAAGGTTTCAGGCGTTATTCTATCACAGTTTCATCCGAGCAGGTTTTTCTGCATCTTCGTTGCTCTCCAACTGTTGTTTTGTTTCATTCTTGGCAAAAGCGATACCTCTGTGTTCCCCTCGTTCCCCAGAGTGGCAATATTTGAATCCTCAGATGGCCTCGCAGTATCAGTTCCTTCCTGAAACAAGCTGACACTTTCTCCACCCTGTCTCGTTCTCGCTACCTGATGAGAAAGACGTCAGCGGACATTCCTGCATTCCTGGGTGTTAGATGCCGCTTTAATAACAACCCCAGAGACAGAAATATGATCGCTTTCAGTGTGTTCCTGTCTCTGTTTTGCTCAGACTTCATCCCATTCTTTTTTTTGCGTTCCGTCTTTGGTTCTACGTCTGCCGATTCGGTCATTTATACCTCTACGACTTTTTCCCGAAACAGAAAACGGTTCAACTCAGCATGGCAGCCTACAGTACACACTGGCATCATAAGTAAACCTAATCTGGCATCACGATTTCACAGTGTTTACCTGGCACGCTCGTCTTCAGCGGTCACGTCCACCTACCCTCGTCACCCTTGAGTCAACATCCCCATTACTTCCCAACATCGTCCGGTCTCCATTAAGGTTCCAAGGCCAAGTTCCTCCTGTGGCTCCCAAGAGGCGGGCTCACTGGCCCTGGGTATGGCTGAGCCACGAGGCCAGGGTCAGCAGAGGTAAGGAGGAAGTAACTGGAGATTTTTAATTACGAGCCTCAGTGGTGCGATGAGCAGCTCAACTCATGGCTCCGAGTTCAAGAGGACTGAACAAACCAGGGCTTAGTACGGTTCCTGAGTTTTACAGAGCAGGCTTTAAAGCAGCACTTGGCAAGGCTTTGACATAAAAATACACCCATCTTTTCTGCCTAAATCACAAATTGAGGAGGCTTAAGAAACGAGTGTGTCATCCTCTGTAATTAAGACCCTGTGGATTCACCCTATTTGACTAAATTACGGGTATGGTCACTGGCTCAAAAATCTGCAGGAAATGTGAAATCAAAACTGAACAGCAAACTATAAAATTGTCCCTTAAGCAACAGCATGCCACGTCCTGTGTCCAGAGAAAGCTGGATGCAACAAACCTTTTCATTATCCCTGCTTAGTTTTAGGCCAAAGAAATCTTAAGATTAATGATGTTAAGTTAAATGATTTCCTCTGTTTTGAAATACTTGTTATCTCTCATCGTCCAACAAAGTGTGGAAGCGGAACCGTTCTTGTCAGGCAATAGCATTTCTTCTTTGGTCTTCTAGTTGTCTTAATGAGGACGCACTCATTTTTAAAAGGTAGAAACTAGAGCCCAACTGATATATCGGTCAGCTGATATTATCAGCCTATATTGACCTATCACAGATATATCGGTATTGGTGAATAAGTTGTGCCAATCATTTTTTAAAAGTCATATAGGCATCATTTTATGTATATTTGACCCTTTTATATTTGACCCACTTTTTTAAATTCATAGCTAATTCTAATTATTAAATTACCAGACAAGTTTACTATTTCAGTGCACTAATGTCATTTTATACAAAAAAGTTTATTGTTAAACTGTAAAATATTACATTACATTTGGGGCATCATTACAAAAAATGTTTATCCACATATATTCTAATCATAGAATTTTTTTACTCCCTAATATCAGTATCGGCCCCAATACACCAGTATCGGTCGGGCGGTAGTTTAAACAATATCTGGACCTTTCCGACATTATGAGTTAAGTTATCAAAAAAGCTGTGTCCCGGTGAGCCATAGCTGGAGAGATTACTTCTTCAGGTTAAATAAAACAGACTCATTAATCTATACCCTTAGAGTTTAGATCATGCCTCACAAAAAGAATACACAAGAAATGTCTTGTGTTATTTAATCCCCAAATCTGTTGAATTAAAAACATGAATCAAAACAAAACATTCCTAAATGCAAGATATCACAAAGATATGATGATAGACTTGACACTTCTTCAATAAAGTCTGATGTGTTGCTGTACAATACGCTAATATGGCATGACAATATTTAAGGATCGCCTGCAGGATGAATGCTGGACTCATTTATTTATGGATAAAGACTCACAATGCTTCACAGTGTAACACAGCAGAAAAAAAACAGGTCCCTCACACTCACTTCTTGTTCTCAGTCACCTTGAATCAAACTGTCCAGCTGATAAAAGCATGACCTCTCACTGCACCTCCTCCCCCAAGGCATTCTGCTCTTTTTTTGTGCTTCTTGAAGACATTTTGATGGCAGGAAATCAGACTGGGCAATTTCCTATCGCCACATGTAACACTATAGTAGGGAAGGAGGGTGGGGGTGTGTGCACAGGTCAGAGAGAGGAGAGTGGCTGGCACTGTGGCATTGTAAAGAAAAGTATTACCTGAATGGGAACAGAAAACTGGCGCTATGCGAACCAGTAGGAAGAAATCCAGCTCAAAGTTTTTCTTGAGGCTAACCGGACGGGACTCGGCTGTCGTGTTGGCGGAGAGTTTCAGATTGGACATTTTGACTCAGCATTGCACTAACTACCGCTCTCATTTCCTGCTACATGCAATGCAAAATGACTGATTGCATGGTCAAGTTTTGTTGGTGGATTATTTCACTCAAAGCTCATTTTAAGTGCAGGAGTTGGAGAACCATAACTGTTCATTAAGGTACTTAAGAAAAACTCTGCTATTTAAAAAATACATCATGACGGAGACAGATTTGAATGGAAATTTGAAAGGTTTCACTGCTGGTTTCAATGACTATAAGATCTCTATAGTGGGTTGCATTTTCTTATAGTGATGACCACGTCATTTACAACACAATACTCCTTTAAAGCCCCACCAGGCATGACCTCACAAACAATTTGAGAAATCCAAATCAAACCTCACAAGCCAATCGTTGGTTTTAAAGTAAGGTGGAGGTAACAAGTGATTCCTGTCATTGCTCCCATCTGAATCTTATTTGGACCGGGCCTGTGCCTCATGGACACAATCACACAGAGCTTTGAGAAGCTTAGTTTGGAATTAGATGATTAGAATACTGGAGGAGGCCTTTTGACAACACCAAAGCTCATAAGGTGATGAGTCCAGATGTGGCAAATCAGGGCTGAACATGGTGCCACAGCTGGATTGTTTTACAGACAATGAAATGTACCCCGTACTGCAACGGACACACAAGTACTGTACCATTCATGCCATATAATTCCTCAACGTGCTTATTCAAACACAAACTCACAAATGCTGTAAGGCTGCATTCACATTATTTAGTGGATTCTAGCACACCACATGTTTATAGCTTTAAATGGAAAAATAAATGGGAGGAGATTGGTGGTAAAATGGTATTCCCCTATTTTTATCTAGAAGATAGAGAGTTAAATGTAGGATAGGGACTGTTCTTGTCTCCACTGCCAATAAGTTGACTTTCCATTTTGGAATCTAGAAAAAACCTTGTAATATTCAAACTACTTCAATCAATCAATCTTGCATCATTCCCCCATGACCAAGCACTTGGTGACAGCAGCAAGGAAAAAATCCCCTTAAACAGGAAGAAACCTCAAGCAGAACCAGGCTCTAGGTGGGCGGCCATCTGCCTTGACCGGTTGGGGTTGAGAGAGAGAGAGAGAGAAATTTTCTGCTTTGGTTACCACGTTAAGTAACTACAATTGAGGTGGTTTCCACCACTGTGTGTTGCAATTTGCCATCTTGGATTTAGCATTAATTGTGTGTTTTTAAAAAAGGCCACAAAATAGTATCCATAGGAAATTGAAAGAATCAACTTCTTGGTGATCCAGCTTTCATAATATGTCAAACTGTTTTGGAACAAAAAACACAATTACCTGCACAAATATGGAGCAAAATCCTCAGAACCAAGCACCAGACCACTACATCTATGGCTTAGAAATGCTTAACTCACCTCTCTAACACTACACAATGTCCCAAAATAGATTTCGGAGGGTTGAGGTAGGTCTATGTTGATATAGTTCCTATGTGGTCGTCAAAAATGAATAAAAGACTCTTTAACTGCCATTGTGTGGTGCCACGTATTAAGGAGGAATACACACACGTACTGTGCACCACACTATAATGTCAGAGTGCTGAAATGTGGCTTACAAGGCAGGGAACAGCCGGATGCTGACTGGTCAGCACGCACCGTCTCTACGTGCAGTCCGTGTTATGAAAGCGCTGGAGCCGGATGTCTTGTTGTTTCACTGTACTGCAGCGGTTACAGTCATCTTACTCCATCTCCCCTGCCTCTGACACCTCACACCATCTCTGCTACTTTACACTTGAGACAGGAAAAGCACGGTACTGTACAGTACTGTACTTATTCCATACATTTTGCTCCGGCTCTCTTCCCTCTGGGGTACGCCACTCAGTGTTGGTGGAACATTGTGTGTTGACTCATGTCCAGGAGGAGATTTATTTAGTGAAATATCAGATAACTTTAAACACAACAAGAAAGAGAAAATACACTGAGTGTATTATGTGAGGTGTACTGGAGAGAATGGTTTATGAACACTGAGTAGCCACTTTGCATTTCACGATTTAACTACTGTACATGTTTATGTACTTTATCTATATTCCCAAGGAGATTGCTCTCTTTACCTGTCCTTGAGTATGATGAATTTTCCAGAATATAAATATCATAAGGAAAAGAGGATAAGGCAGATCACTGCACAGCTCCTAAACTACTACTTAAAATCACACTTAATTCCAGTATATGACTTGATTGTATAGCAATTTAGTTAAAAACACCTCACTCAATTAGCAGACTTGGCAAAATGACAATAGTAACGCATGGGTCCATAATGAAATGTCTTTACAAATATGGAATGGTTTACTATAAAAACATATGTAGATATTCATACAACAGGATGAATTGTAATAACTTTGGTGAGGTCCTGACTGTTCATGTAGCGGCATCATTAGGTCACAATTCCTTTTTGTCAAATACTTTGGTTCATAAGTTCAAAACTGAGGAAAAATGTAAGATGATGAACTTGGTGAACATTACACCTACTTAATATGAGCAATGCAATTAGGATGCTGACATTAGCATTCAGTTCAAAGCACCGCTGTGCCTAGTACAGCCTCACAGAACCCCTAGCATGGCTATAGTCTATTTTAAGTGCCACACACTGATGTGGAGTGTCACACTATTTGACACACAACAGCACTTCACTCTGACAGAAGTAGAGGTAGTCAAGGCACAGGAACTAGGACGTGTCAATCCGGGGAAGGAATAGGATAAAGACCCCATTTACACCTGGTAGTAATATGCAGTATGTGCTGGGATAATTACATCCTATTTAAAGGCCTTTGCATTTATGCCTGGCATCAATAATCATACTCATTATCTTTATTCTGCCCATATTGTGATCATATCTTAATATGCAAATTAGCTAGGCAGGGCTGGCAGACTTGTCAACAAACATGGTGCATCACAGGTCAAGGGAAACAATGACGTGGATGGGTGATTTTTTTTTTTGTGAAGGATGATTTGCCAGCTATGTTTAATCCTTCTAACTTTTAATGGCCAGGTGCAGCCTCGTCAATCAGATCGAATCTGGAGGTGGTCTGATTCACGTCTGGTCACAATGCGTACATTTATACTATTTGCTTTATCCAGATAAGATGTCCCGATACAGATCTCATGTTAATGCCAAGTGTAAATAAACTACAATTTCTTAAAAGTCTACCTTGTTTTTAGGGGGCTTGTCTGTAGAGCAAAATCAGCTTTAAATGTTTATGTCATTTTGGTCTTCCCTCCCATAAAGGTGGTCTTTTAATCCGGATGGTTGTGGTTTAAAGCAGGATGGAGCTTGAGTGGTGGGACCGATGCGAGCCAGCCAAAGCAGTGAGGTATCATCACCGTTTCATTAACTACATCGCTCTGTTTCTGAGTGGGGTGACTGTGCAGGAAGAATGCAGGTTTTCTGCAGCAGCACCAGCAGCAGCTGCAGGACTGACAGCAGTGACAAGCCTAGTATAAGGATCCAGTCTGAATACTGCTCAAGTAATAATTACATTTTGATTAGGTAATAATGTCAGACAATATTATTATGGTCTGTCCTGTCAATAGTGTGAATAGCTGAAGAATAAACAAAAAAATTAAATAAGTTAATGTCTGAAACGGCACATTGAAACTATATTGACTTGGTGACTGACTGGCTGGCTGGACAATTTATTGTGTTTTCAAAAGGAGTTATTCAAAAACAAAAGTTGATATGTGAGCACACACACCCACACACGCCATTTCTAATGTGATAATACCACTACTGCCAATTGGTTAAGAAACTGCTGACTTGTAGTTTAAACAAGCCTAATACCAGACAAGAACATTGGGCGTTGAATTTTGGAGCGATTCTGCTAAACTTTGGATTATATTCAGTAACATCTTGTTTTTTGTGTTCAATGCCATGGCAACTACAATTCACTTCATGGTTTGGGAGAGATATTAGTTATATCAAGCAAAATATGACTTGAATGTCTCCATTAATTTAGAGTTTCACTGTTGTAAGATTGTGGGTCTCACAATGGTTAGTTGTTTTTTTTTAAGTAGAAAAATGTAGAAAGAAAGAAGCAAAACTAGTGGTATTGTCTTTATTATTCTATATCATCTTCTTTCTCATCAAAGCCTGACACCTACACCACTCACAATGCAACTAAACCACCAACAGCTCGGTTCAGAGATTCGGGTGTGTTATGCTAGTAGCGGCTAATGTAGCCTGGAGCTGCTAGCCTCTAGCAGAGATGAGCAGCAAGCTACAGAAATCTAGTGACCTCACTTCTTTCTAACAAATAAGTCTTCAGCCCCAACTGATACTGGTGGTACTTTTAAGCAATTTATCAGATTTCATGTATCTCCCTCTCTCAAGTCACAAAAGGATTAATTCAACTTTTTCTTTATATGAGCAGTAGTAGACTACTTCTAAACACCTGTATGCAGACTTAGAAGTGAAAAACCAGTGGAGTTCCCCTTTAAGGTACTGTTAGGCTCCAGCAACTTAAACACTTGGTTAAAGTTAGAATAATATCATAGTTACTGTTCATAAAAAGAATGAAAAATTGTAGTCTGTTGGTGCTACTGGCAACACCATCGTCCACCATTCCAACATTCCATGTTTTCATTTTTCCTCACTATATAAAATGGCAAACCACTTCCTTGGATGTAAATTGCCTTAATTGCCCAATATGGATACTGGGGTGTGTCATTGTCAAATCCAAAGAAGATGGATCTATCAATTCTAATGATCTATTCACTTTCCTGCACTATAAATTATTTTTAAATTGTCTGATTCACTGACTTTTCTTTCATTCATGCTGTGCTGCTGCTCTCACTCATTCAGGTCTTCTCTGGCAGCAACAATCAATCAGGATACATTTTAATTGGAACATTGTCAAAGAGGAAATGTGGCTAGGATTTGCGAAGACAAATGCACATAAAGTAAACTCCAAATGACGCAGTATATTAAATTCTTACTCATGATTCATTTTATTGACGAGGACTCTTCTCCATTTGGGAAGAGATGCTCAGACGTAGCTCAGATTATATTTACTTCCACCTGTCGCCAAATAACGCCCATAAGCACGTCAAATCCTCGCACACAGCAAGGCGCCAATTACCATCAACCGTAACTGAAAAGACAGAGGGCGGCTTAGAGAGGAAATCGAGCGCCGCTGGCCACGAGACAGGCAGTGTCACTGTTACAAAAAAGAGAGAACCAAAAACACACCGAGGAATAATTTTAGACGGCGTCTGCCCACCCCCGCCTCCTCCTTCCCACTCTATCCTGAATCCTGCACAATTCAATAAGCTGTAAAAATGTGCTGCGTTATGGTTGGACGTCCTCCGTCGCCGAGAGTAGCGTTTCGCTGCGTCAGAGCTTTTGCTCCTTCAATCTCCACCCGAATCATGGGTGCTGCTCGCCGTCCAGGGAGGGAGGGGAGTTTTCCAGTGGCACGAGCCACCCGCTGACAACTGCCATTCTCCCCCCAACCTCCCCAAAAACCACCCCCTCACACTCATACACACACACACACACACTCCCACACTGCCTCGCTTAAACCCAAACAACTGCTCAGCATTAAGGTGTGGATCTGTCATTAGTTAGCTTGGCCTGGCTGGGTGAGACCATTGTTATTGTTAAAGCGAGGGCTGTTTGCACAAGCCATATCTTCGGAGGGAAACGGTACTCCTCTGCGGCTTTCTCGACTCAGCCCGAGTGGATTGGGTTTCCTCTCGCTTTTCCAACCTCTCATGCAGCGCGCTATGATCAGCTAATGTACATATTTTAATCAGCAACATCTCTGGCTGCTGGGAAGTGTGACTATAAATGCCATCGAGTCTGTTTCCCTGCAGGTTTTTGAGCAAGAGAGTCGACTCGCTAAGTTTTGGAGCGTCTAGGATGATTTTTCAGCTATTGGAAAAGCTAAGAAAAAAATGGAGGGAAGTTGAATCTCAGAGTGAGACAGAAACATGCATTAAGCAGCAGGGATTTGGTCAGTGATGGATGGTAGATAGAGCGATCCTCCACAGGAGTTGCCAGGGTCTTTTCTAAGTGTTGTTTAAACAGCACAAGGACCAGAATGACGCTCGGTCAACAGACACCCGGTGCTCAGACGCTCAGATCACAGTGGAACAGACACACACAAGCTTGAGGTGGCTATTAATCACTCTCTAACCCTAACCCTTTCTCAGAATGGCACCTCGCACCTACCCGAAGGCTGCAGGCACCGAGAGATGAGATGTTTCCCTCGAATTCTCTCCATTTCTTCAGTATTTGAATACCTTTGATCCTCCCCCTGTTCTTCCTGCTTTCTATGGCTACAGAGATTACATAAACGCAATGTGTAGCATTTTAACATCATGCCATCAACAACCAAGAAGACTGGCATCCTGTCAATCTCAACCCTTTTGATTTAGAAGGGCTAGTCCAGGTATTTAGTGGTGCACTTCTACTAAATTTGATGCACAAATTTTAGCAACTTTTAATCCCTAATATGAGTCAAGTTCCAAAATACTGCCTCCTATAAAAGAATACTCCATCAAGAATCTGTCTTTTGGCTGTCAAATACTCACCACCTGTGGTTTTGAAAAGTGGCTGTGAAAATATTTTAGTTTGCTCCTTTATGGGCGACGGCAGTGTGGATTTACTCCAGTTGCCAAAAATTAGTGCGACAGCAAAAATAAGTCAAAAAGCATGACAGTTGTCACTTTACATATAAATGACTAGATATTCTACTACTAGCAGAGGTTTGGAACTGTGAGGTGATAATGCAACACAGAAGAAGAGTTAGAGTTTTTGGAAAATACAGAACAAGGGTGAAGAAGTGGAAGATACTGATGATTTCTGAGACAATGTATCATCCAACAAAAGTATCATGACTGGCCTTCTGCTGCTGTAGGAGTGGATTAAGCTATCTGTATGACCTGTGCCTCTGGTTCATAGTTGGAGTCCACTGTAACTGCTGTGAATCTAAGCTGACTACAGCTTCCATAATCCACAAAAGACCAAGGTACAAATCTTTCAAAGCCACTTTCTAAACCTACGGATGCATTTGAGACTCAAACAGGAAGATTTTTGGTTGGGTATTTATTAAAAGGTTTGATAAAGATTGGTGGTCTACACATTTAATATCTACAATAAAACCAAAGACAAAGAGCCAAAGCAAAGAACAACAACCTTTCTTGTAGCAGACATGTCAACTTGTCAAAGTCGGGTGTAGCTGATAACATCAATAAAGGATGTATTCCATTCAGGTGTAGCAGAACCAGAAGAGTCTGCTTCAATGGAATATGAAAATACAACAGAAGCATCAAAACTGATATTTATGAAACCTGCCCTGCTGTGAGCGAGGCCTGCTGTGTATTATTTGTGATGGAAAACAGAATGTAGTGCTTTTTTGACAGATGCAGCCCACTGACCTGAATATACTCTAACTGGCTTGGTTTGATTGTGCAAGTCGTGCATTTAAAAAAAAAAAAAAAGAAGAGAGATCTGGACCCACATTTCTCACTCTCGTGGGTGTGAGGTGTAGAAAAATGTCATGTGGGCTTGATGGGACTCCCAAAAGAAAAGCAGAGAGAGTTTAGCAGTTGACTCCCACTGTTTGTTCAGATTTTTTACGCTGTAGCTCCAAGTCAAGATGAGAAGTTTCCCAAGACATCACCCCGCCTGCTTGCCTGCCTGCCTGGAAGACCACAGAATAGACGACACGTTCATGCTGCAGCAGCTTTGAAACCACAAACAAATCTCCTGAAAACTGTTAAGAGTTGAAACTGATTGAAATTTGGTTACAAAAGCTGTAGATTCATTTGTGAGTCTAACTTGCTTGTGCGACATGTGGAGGAGGAAGAGGAGGAGATGTGTTTAACCATATGTTGGTGTTAGATTTGAGGGGTTTTATTGTGCAGTTTTTACTTTTTTGACAAGATGTCACGTGGGAGTGGGGGTCATGTGTGCTCTCAGGATGTATGTGTATGTGTTTATGTGTGTGTGTGTGTGTGTGTGTGTTTGAGATATGCAGATCTTCCAGGTGACAGCTGCTGAGGGTTCACTCACTCTAATGTTTCCGACATCTTCGTCCTTGTCCTTTCTTATTAATTGTCACTCTTCTCTTATTATTGCCAACATTCTCTCACACTCTGCTCACTCTCCTCCTCGTCCCAGCTCCTTCCTCCAACCCCCCTTCTCCCCCTCCCCCTCCTCCTCCTCCTTGCTTTTTTTCTTCTTCTCCTGCAAAACCTCCATTAACCGTATTTACTCTGTCAATAGCAACACCACGTTTTCCACCCCTGCCGCAGCTCTGTGACTCAATGCGTTCACGCCTCCGTTGCTCTACAAGCAAACAGGGTCGTGTTCTGGGCCGGGACCGCGTAACGGCACGCAATGCAACACGCGACCGCAGCGACGTCCCACGAGCTATTAACGCAGAGCCAAACTGCTCCCCTCTCTATTTGTGTTCAAAGTGAGTATCTTAAATAAGCATGTCTCGTGTAAATAAACCCACAGGGGGAACGAAGGAGTCGGGCCCGATGTTAGGCTTTAGTGTTTTGGAACCACAGGCCTAATTGGTGGAGGGCAGAGAAAGAATTACTGAGTGATTCAGAGTTTGAGCAGTCGCAGCGAACGCAAACAAGCAACACGGCACACATTACAGCATCCAAAACACACTCTTACTCTTTCTCTTACACAGACAGAAGAAGAAGGAGAAGAGAGAGAGAAAAAAAGGAGAAGCGTGCGTGTTAAAATAAAGGCAGTCGGTGTCTGTATGTGCAGCGGCGCTGAAATTAGCTCAACCTGACATCTGTGAGCTATTAAAAGCGACTTCAGGTAGCACATGTTGTCCACATTAGCCAGAACTGAGATTTACATTTCCACATCTCCACAAAGCATAATAAACAATCAAAAAGGGGGGCGGGTGTGCTCAGGGCAGGTTACCGTCGGTGACCACTGCAGAGCACTTCGCGTTACACTGATTGGAGAGTCGGGCTGTGTTTGGCTGAAATGAGAGGACAAAGAGAGTGTGTTTAAAAGGTAGAAATCACTTGAAGATGATGCTTCTTAATACAGTTGTGAGAGAAATGTACAATTTTGGAGCACTTATACTTGGGTTTTCCTGTTTTCTGCTACTTTCTATTCATTTCAGAAAGATATATTGCTGTTTTTACACTGTATATGACATATATTTATAAGTAAGGCCTACTGGTTACTTTGTCAATTAAGATTTGCCACTTAAAACATATAAAATACGACATATTATTACAGATTAAACCATCCAAACACATTTAATATAGGTCAAATTGGCTCCAACTTGATTTAACCAGCTCCAACTTACAACATATATGCATTAGTAATAATAATAATGCAATACTGTAATATACAATATGGAACTCTGGTGCACAATAAGTGTTTTGACTACTTTAAAGTATATTTTAGTGCAGAGTTTGTATGTATGATTTTGGTTTTTACATTCCTGAATCGCTACTTTTGCCTAAGTAAACTTCTCTACCAGAGACAGACCAAAAAAATAAAAAAAAATAACCAAAACTATGCAGTGTTCCTTTCCAACACGATGTGTGCAAAAGTAGAACATGAAAAGTCATAACACCTCTGTTAAAAAAATAATAAAATCATGTGTTCACAGGCGAGGGGAGCTGATATCACGGACATATTGGGGGTTGAATTTCAAATATCTGTATGTTTCCAGAATGGATCTAAAGTTATAAAACTGTAACAGAACTGAAATGTTCTCATTTTTTTTATGAGGAACATTTGGTAACAAAGTGAGGCCAGCGTGGAAGTTGAGCAGTCAGCAAAATGAACAGAATCCGCCATTCACTGGATCATTGCCCTGTTGTTGGAAATGAGGAGAGCGATACAAATCAGAAGCTGAGCTTTGACAGCAACATGTTGCCCTGCAGCAGCCTGCTGGAGCTCCCTCCTCCTCCTCCTCCTCCTCCCTCCTCTTCCCTCCTCCTCCTCCTGCTGCTACTCTCAGCGAGGGGGGGAGGTAGCTCAGTAGGTTCCTAGACTGCTGTCTCCCCCTATTGACGACATTATGTAACTGTAAGTATAGGACTGATGCAGAGAAAGACATTTGGAAACACATGAAAATGTTATAAAAGTAAGAATATGAAGAGTTTGTAGCTGTTTATGATGCATAAATATGATAAATTACTTTGCTTTACTGAGGATCTTTCCTATGCTCTTATCTTTTATTAGCCACATCCTGTTTTAATGAATTTATTTATCTTTCAGTGTTTTTCCTTCAAAACAAAATCACTTTAAAAAAGTCACTTACAGCACTTATATAAATGTATTTCTTACATCCCCATTTAGAAGATGTAATAAAAAAAAATCAAGAGGAAAAATATCCAAAGAGAGAAAGTGTCCCTGAATATGTGTGTGTAGTGTGTGTGTATATGTATATGTATATATATATAAACGTGTGTGTAGTGTGCTGGTAAGCAGAGGAGAAAAAAGTGGTATCAAATTCCTTTACTTTCGCGTCACATGCCCTCGGCCAATCAGATCCGGGCTTTCCTGTGCGGCATGGTAACGCTCTTATAAAGCCTGCATGCAAAACGTTTGCAGTTCAAAGCACTCACGCGTTCTGGGGATTGTACTTGGAGACTGGAAAGGAGCACTTTACCATTTCATCTCACAGAGTTGAAAGCAAAATTCTGACCAGCTGGTGTGTGTGTGTGCATGTGTTTTTTGGCTCTTTCAAGTACGGACCTGCTTGCACAAAACGCACTCATCCTCGGAGTCTGTCAGAAGCTCATGCTGCAGACGCACTCGCTCTCCAAACTCACTTTTACGCACGGCGGCGGAGCAAAAGAGGACCAGCTGCAGTGCTTTCTGCGCACTCCTCTCATTTCAAAGACTTTGATTAAACTCATTCTGGCAACTTAAAGTCGCTTTTTTTAAAGAGGCGTTTTCCTCTCGCGAGAAAGCAGAGATAACTCCAACCGTTTCACGCGTAATTTGGTACCAAACAGTTTTTCGTATGAATCTCCTCGACCCTTACCTGAAGATGTCGGAGGAACAAGACAAGTGTCTCTCTGATGCCCCGAGCCCGAGCATGTCCGAGGACTCTGCGGGCTCTCCGTGCCCGTCCGGTTCGGGCTCTGACACCGAGAACACCCGGCCGTCTGAGAACGGGCTGCTCAGAGCGGACGGAACCCTGAACGACTTCAAGAAGGACGAGGAGGATAAGTTTCCCGCTTGCATCCGCGACGCAGTGTCCCAGGTGCTTAAGGGCTACGACTGGACCCTCGTGCCTATGCCGGTGCGCGTTAACGGATCTACCAAGAACAAGCCTCACGTAAAGAGACCGATGAATGCCTTCATGGTGTGGGCTCAGGCTGCGCGGAGGAAGCTGGCGGATCAGTACCCACACCTGCATAACGCGGAGCTCAGCAAAACTCTGGGGAAACTCTGGAGGTAAGAGTGGTTACTGTTACTTTCTCTCTTTTCAGGTTTTACGCACGGATTTACGCTGCAAAGAGTGTGAAATATTTATTTGACTTCTCATCTGTCCCAGACTTACATTTAATCTACCTCTGTTATGTTAATGTAGCATGATTTTAATTAATTAAACATTTTATTTAGCTTTTTTTATGTTTGTTTGTTTTGGAAGAAATGAATGTTGCGCAAACGTTTTTAAAGTACACTACTCGTCCTTTTTACGCACAGACTTCTCAATGAAGGCGAGAAGCGGCCGTTTGTGGAGGAGGCTGAGCGACTCCGGGTGCAGCACAAGAAGGATCACCCGGACTACAAATACCAGCCCCGGCGGAGGAAGTCTGTGAAGAACGGGCAGAGCGAGACTGAGGACGGCAGCGAGCAGACGCACATTTCCCCTAATGCCATCTTCAAAGCTCTCCAGCAGGCGGACTCTCCTGCCTCCAGCATGGGAGAGGTGCACTCTCCGGGTGAGCACTCAGGTGAGCCTACAGAAAAATATGATTATTTCAGTTCCTGCTGTGGTTAAACATTTCTCTCACTAATTATTTTAATGCTTGTTTTTAACTCCTTTCTTTCTGTGTAGTTTATTCAAAAAACGTTTAAAATAGTTGCTGCTGGTTTGTTTAAAAAAAAAAAGAAGCACAAAACAGAAAAAAAGCACATCTAATCTGACTCATCCTGTTTTCATCTTCCAGGCTCCCAGGGGCCCCCCACCCCTCCCACCACCCCTAAGACTGATGTCAGCTCAGGCAAGATGGACCTAAAGCGTGAAGGAGGCCTCCGCTCTCTCGCTGACGGGCCTGGCGGGCGCCAGCTCAACATTGACTTCCGTGATGTGGACATCGGCGAGCTGAGCAGTGATGTCATCTCCCACATCGAGACCTTTGACGTCAACGAGTTCGACCAGTACCTCCCGCCTAACGGTCACCCGGGCTCTGCAGGCGGCCCTGGCAACTCAGCGGCCGTCACCTACACCGGCAGCTACAGCATCAGCAGCGGCGCTCCGGTCAGCCCTCAGGCAGGAGGCGCTGCAGCCTGGTTGGCAAAAAGCCAGAGCCAGCAGGGACAGCAGCAGCAGCACACCCTGACCAACCTGGGGAACAACAGCGGCTCAGAAGCGAGTCAGGCCCAGCACAGGACCCAGATCAAGACGGAGCAGCTGAGCCCGAGCCACTTCAGCGAGCAGCAGGGCTCCCCGCAGCACGTCACCTACAGCCCCTTCAACCTGCAGCACTACAGCCCCTCCTCCTACCCGGCCATCTCCAGGGCGCAGCAGTACGAATACGCAGACCACCAGGGGGGCACCGCAGCAGCCGCCGCCGCCGCCTCCTACTACAGCCACGCGGGGGCGGGGCAGGGCTCAGGGCTCTACTCGACTTTCAGCTACATGAGCAGCCCCAGCCAGAGGCCCATGTACACGCCCATCGCCGACAACACAGGGGTGCCCTCCATCCCCCAGAGCAGCCCGCAGCACTGGGAGCAGGCGCCGGTTTACACCCAGCTCACCAGACCCTGAGCACTGGCCCCGGCAGACTTAAACAAGACTTAACAAAACACAATGACATGTACAGCCACACACACACATATACAAACACACACACACACACACACACACACTCCAAAAAACACTTTACTTCAAGGAGACTTCTTCCTCCAGAGCTGCTCCCTGAATCAGACACTTGAATTCCAAGAAGAGGAGAGCTGGACTTGTGATTGGCTCACGTCGTGCCTTGCTATTGTATCATGATAGAAACTATATATATATTTTTTAGAGAGATGAAAAGACTTAAAAAATCCTCTGTGAGGACTTATGATTGTCGATATTTCAGTAGGTACTGTGTATGTTTCTCCATTGTTGTTTATTTTCTTCATACGCTGGCAGTTTGTAACCCATGGGGGGTGGGGGAGGGGGGGGAGGGATAGGGAGGGAGGCGGGGTAATTATTTGTACCTGTAGATATAAAATTCAAAGCTTTATATTTTTTAACCAGCTCAGCGACTAACCACTCACTGGTAGTGGCATGTCTGGTTCTCTCTCTGTTCTATGTCACGCGAGGATTTTCCAGTTTGTTCCTTTATTCTTTTCTGTGCCATTCAGCAAGTATGGTTTGTATTTAAGCTGTTATGCTGTTGATTAGTTTGGGTTTTTTTTTTTTTTTCAAATTATGTGTCATGATCATTGGAAAAGCTATTAGGCAATACAGAGAAAGAGAGACTTGGTTTCACAATGCTGTGCTGTGTCGAAGAAGGGGGGCAAAAGAAAGAAGGGGGGTGGGGGGGGGGACTGCAACCTTTTCCACCATCCGTGCCTTGGATTTTACATTTTCTCTAACTTTTTGTATGCATGTGTGTGTGTGTGTGTGTGTATGTGTGCGTGTGTGTGTGTGTGTTTGTGTGCGTGCGTGCGACGGCCACAGCTGAGATTACACTTACCGTCCAAACAGCGTGTGTTTGACAGCTACAGGAAGTCACCTTTGACCCCCCCAGGGTGCCCCCCCCCCCCCCCCCACACACACACACCCCCTCTGCAGTCTCCGACCATCCCGGCGTCCCAACCGACACACTCCCTGCACCGTGCCCCCCCACCTCCCCACCCCCCACCTTGTTTCAAATCCAGTTTGAAAACCTTATTTATTAGCTTTAATTTTATTTTGAAATTAATTATTTTGCATACTATTCTTATAACTAATGAATTGTCCTCTTTACAGTGTAGACGGCATATAAATTCCCTCTTGTTGTTGTTCTTTTTTTTAAATTTGATTTTCAACCCAGGGGGTACTTAGACAAAAATGGTACATGCTGTAATCTTTTGTTTTTTTAATTTATGTTATCTAAATGTCTATTTTAAGTATGTATTTGCCTTTTTCTGAGGGTCTGGGGGGGGGGGACTATCTAACGAAATGTGTACGAATTATTTGTTATTTGTGAATTTTCTCTTAAGTTTGACTTTAAACTAAGGCTGAAAGAACTGGAAAATGTTATCTCAGTTACAAAGTTTTTGCAGTTTTTCCTGTTTTGTTTTGTTTTTTTTGTTTCGTGCGATCGCCAGAGGGACCCGTCCATCCTTTCCGCTCTGCTCCATTTCCTTCTCTCTCAATATCAAAGAACTGATGTTTCCAATAGTCCTTTCCCCCCCCCCCTCCCTCTCTTGCGATCTTGCCATGTATTTGTACTGTCTTTAAAGAATCTTTTGTATATGTATTTGCAATAAAAAAGAAAATGCTATTAAAAAAAAAAAAGAAGTAAAACGTCATTTATATCCAATTTAACTTTTGATACATTCACTTTTTTTTCCACTAGCCAGAGCGAGTGAAAGGGTTAAGAGATGAGTGCCAAGAAACAAGGACTAGTGTTTGTTTTCCCAGAAGCCTTGTTTTTTTTCCCCCTGCTTTTATTTTCTTCCTCCCCTCTCTCTCTCTCTCTCTCTCCCGTCAGCTGGTACCAGCAGGGGGGTTGTGAGGCTCTGGGGGGACCTGCAGGGGGCCACTTGATGTAGTGAGTGCGGTAAAACTACTGAAAGTGCTTAGAAGTTATTTCAATGGCTGATACTTGGGAGAGCAAGAAAAGTGGGGTGCACAGGTCCTGCTTAAAATAAGTCCCAGTAGGGGAGCGAAGAGATTCATAGAAAGTCCAACAGTGTGAGGAAAAGGGACTGTAAACTATGTGTTTTCATATGGCAGATGTCCTCAGAAGACCTCATAACTATTGTGTTCTAGCTACAGATATGTTGGTGAAAACTCATAACTCTAAAAGGCACAATGGACAAGTCTGTATTAGTTTGTGAAGGCTGACATTTGAGATAGAAAGTACACAGTGTGGGTGGTTGTAATTACAATATTACAAAAGCACAATCTAGTGCAACCCAGTGCAATAGCCAATCAATAATCATCAGCTTTGTACATCTCTAACTGAGGATTGGTTTTCAGATTGTGGCACAGTGTCCTCCTCCTCCTTCTCTCAGACAGATTGTCCAATCAAAAATCAAAGAAAGGACATAGTGGTGGCTTCTTACAACTTCATACATCCAAAATCCCATCAAATAGACAAAAAAACAATAAGTCTGTCTCTCAGTCCTGTCCAACTTATCAACCCTGCCAGCCTCAAGCCCATTGGCTGATATTAAAACTGGTCACAAACACACAATTTTATTCTTAACAGCTGGCCACTGTAGTTTTTAAGTAACTACTCAGAGAGGAGGAAATGATGGATTTGTTGGGGAAAGTATATGAGGCAAGGTAAATGACATTGTCTGTGTCTGTGGTGTCCTCTGCCAGTGTGACAGTGTGTCTCCCTGATGAATGTTGATGCTATATGGCTATGGATACACAGATACGTTAGTTGATTTTAGTGTTTTCATGGTATTTGTTGATTTATCTTTGATACATAATGGTGGTAAAATTTACTGAATCTTGTTTGTGTTGTTTTTTACAGTTTCTGTCTACTTGTTGAGATGTGTGTCTTTGTATGAAGGCCTTTCTCTCCCTGAATAAAACATTATTTCAATACATTTCAATCTTGGTTATAGTCTATAAATGCTCATATTCAGAGAGAGAGAAATGCCTTGTTGTCACTATGCTGCAATATCCTCACCTTTAAAATGCACTCTCAAAAGAAAACCATGTATTTCCAAATTGTGTGATTTTGAATAACTGCAACTGGAGGATGAAGGGTTGAGCTACATAAACCATTCAAAACTCAATGGATTATCATGGGTTTGTTCTTCTATAGCTCATGATGAGTTGTCATTTTGGAGATACATATGTTCTATGGACAGCAATAATAGGTACCCTTGGTTCTAAGTATAGATGATGTCTGTTATACAGATGTAGATTTGTGATTTTGGGCTTCATAAGTACATTTGACTTTATTCCTGGAAAGCACAGTAGGTATAATATTCTTAGATGGAAAGCGTACATGTATCAACGTTTTTGATTATTTTCTTGTTTGAGCTTCAGGACAACAAACCTTGGACCTTGCACGATACTGACAACGATGCTGCTTTACAAATGCTGAATGTGGGGAAATTTCCGATCATTGTACGATTTATCCGTAACGGAACAGTGGATTTGTTCTTGGTGTCCCTTCAAACAGAACTAGAACTATCACAACTAATTACGGCAAATAAAACACAAAAACAGCAGCAACCATCGAAGCTCCTTGAATTCTTTTTTTTCCACTTGTATCTAACTAGTTCTCTGAGGTATCAGATATTAAATGTATGAGCGGGCACAAGCTGCTCGAAACAGCAGACCCCCTCCTCCCGGGCCTTCAGAGCTGGCATGTGACAAAGGTCAAACCAGGGAAACACAGTGATGTCACGCTGCCGGGGGACCAAACACCATTTTCCTATGCTGTGGATTATGTGTTAGGCGACACAATATTTTCATACTCATTGGAGGCAGCTCATTTACAGGGCTGAGGAGCCCAACAGTTGAGAAGGAGATGTAGCCAAGACTCACTTCGTACTGCATGACTGCTGATGAACTGCGGACTTACAGTTCCGTTCCCACGAGGAATTATTTGGAAGAAAATGTTTGCAGTTATCGCAGCCATTTAATAATGAAAAAGGTTGGGCAACCAGTCATTGTAAAGTTCCGGATATTCCTGTTACGACATACTGTACTGATATGATTTTACATTTTTAGGTCTTAGGTGCCAACATAACAATACACTTGGAATCTGTCTAAAGGTTCTTGACACGCAAACCTAAATATCACTGCTGCAAAAGAAACTAGATCCAGCACACTGACTGAAAGAACACGGAAAAAGGATAGTCACAGACAGATGGAAAGGTATCAGACATCGCATGACATTATTGCGTGCAGTTGGTGACCTTTAGGTACAAGAGGAAGAGCTGTTGAGTGTAAATAAGTCTGGTAGTCTTCAAATCCCTATTGTGCCTAGTTAGGTTTAGCTACTGCAGGTTAAGCATTACAGCAATGTAGCTAACAACCCAAATTCCTGCTCTGCACTTTGAAATAAGGTGTCCAAACATTGTAAAATAACACTGTAATCTGTATTGTCCTCAATATATGCTCAGTTAAAAGATAAGGCTGGAGATTATTTATATTTTTTATGGATTCATGTCAACAAATCTAGAGCTCTGTTGTTGTCAGCCAACCAACCAAACCAACAATGTCTACGGGACAGTGGATTAAGATATGTCAGGCTCTGGATACACATGCCAGCCATAATCTTTAATCATTTAAAAGAATATGGCTGGTTGATTGAAGCTGTAATCCATATTTTGCATGTTGGTGGCTGCAAATGGCAACAAGAGGTCACTGCACTTCAGTGCTCACATATATAATGAAAGTGAACTGCACGCTCATGTTTCTGTTGGAAACGTGCAAACATTTAATACTGTTGAGTCACATCAGATATTTAGTTAAAACTTGAGCAACTTTGCATGAAAAATGCAAGTGGCAAGTGGAGGTTGTTATACCTTATCTCCAGTCCCACTTCCTCACCAGCATCACATCCTTTACACTATACTAATGCTATATAGTCAAACAGTGTTTTACATGCAGAACTTAATATTACATACCAAAACAATTGTTGAGAAATGATGCATAAGACATCTAAAATGTGTCCCTATGATGGAATGATGCAACCATCAAAAACATTTAGTGTATTTCACTCAGTGTAAATATCAAACAGCTTAAATAAAGAGCCGAAGCAAGCTGTTAAAAAATATATAGTATATGTGACACTGTCAGACAGTGTGGACTAAGGTAATTTGTTTGCAAAATTAAAGCAATTTAAAAGGGAAAATTAAAGGAAACTGGATGTTAGATGTCATTTGACACCACCAAATTACACCATCCAAAGGTAATTCAACTGCCAGTTTGACAGTAAACCAGGATTTGCAAAGAAACCACAGAGATACATTATAATCAGATGTATCTAAGCTTATGACCAGGATGTGTTATAACTGCTCATAAAAGAAAATCTCAATGTGCAGCCTTAACAGAAGTTCGCAGCCCTCAGATATTGAGCAAATGAGAGCAAAAAAGATGGAGGAAAAGAAAAGAGAGAGGTGGGATAACAGGGTAAACAACAGAGAAGGACCCATGGAAGGATATCAGAGGTGGAGAGTGGGTGGACTGTGGTCAAGAGCGAGTAGCACATTGTCCCATCTGAAAAAGCCATCAGTCTCTGCAGCGCTCGCATGACACGGGAAATGGTAGTAACAAGCAGAGGACAGATGACATGTTTCATATGGATGTTTTCCACAGTAGACAGCCAAGCAGACAAGTCACGTCACACCAGAGGCATGAGCGCTGTCCCTGCCAAATAAAGTGCTATCGTTAGTTCCGTGTCTCACTATCAAATTAAAGTAGTGAGTGGGAGTGCAGCTACTGAAAAACCCAACATGTGCTTCTTCACTGTGTTAGATAATAAAATCATCACTGTTCCTTTGGTATACAAAAGGAGCAAGCAATACATTTCCAAAAAGGGTGACATTTTATAATAAGTGAAAGTGCTTATTTACTTCCTTACCAAAAGTTAGGTGAGAAGATTGATACCACTCTTAATGTTGTATAGTAAATATGAAGCTACAGTACAGCCAGGAGTCTGTTAGCATAGTTTAGCACACACAGGTAACAATCTACCACCTCACTAAAAAACAAGTGAATAAACAACAATTCATATGGTTCTATGGTGGGTTATGTCTGTTTTTTAGCCTTGTCCCTTGTAAATCTTGTCCTCACTATCAAATTTCCAGGCAATGTCAATATCAAGGTATCAGGAAGTCACTACTCCTAGCTCAAAACCCCACATGTAACTGCAAATTTGTTATGTTTGGACAAAGCAAAGCTAGCTTCTTCCTCCCGTATCCAGTCTGTATGCTAAGCTAAGCTAAATAGCTGCTGGCTCAAGCTTCATATTTAGCGTACAGACAAAAAAGTGGTATTTATTTTCTCATCTAACTCTCAGTAAGAAAGCAAATAAGTGTAGTCCCCAAAATAATCAAACTTTTCTCTTAAAACAAATTCTGCTCGGCTGGATACTGATTAGAAGGGAAATCTTAAGGTCTATTTTAAAGGATGAATTCACTCAAATAAAAAAAAACCCAAAACAAACCACACCAGTAAAACTATGGGTGGCTAGCAATCCAGAAAGTTTTGGTTGTCCAGGTTTTTAACTTCTGTGAGATTTCTACCTCCACCCCAATACAATTTCCTAGGTAAATGGAAATTGTTGTGGAAAGTAGCTCCAATGAAAGCTGATCACACTGTGTAGATTATCAAAGCGTAACCAGAACATTGTTTCTCCAAAAGCATCTTCATGGTATCACTAGATGTAAGCGAAAAAAAAAACATGGTTTTGCTTTTATAAAGCTTCTTAGGGTGAACTGACCCTTTTAATGACTCAGTACGATATAAAAAGAAATGGTACACAGCAGGGCTAGATGTATTCAGAATGATCCACACTGATAAAAGAGGTCATTATTTCTGTTATTCATAATCTATAAAACTATAATCATGTTCGTAAATTCCTCATTTTAAGACTCCAGACAGCATGGCAGCCCCAGCCTCTAACCGCCTTCCCCCTGCGTCACAATACATAGTTCCAATTTACAACACTGCAAACTCTTAATGAACAATGTTTGTCTTATTACAGGCATTTGCAGGATGCTGATCACGGGTGACAATGCGGGTCAGCTGGATTTGAACCAGAACTAATCATATAGGCATGGCGCTGTGACGTCAGAGGCTCTTGAGTGACAGCACTAACCGTAGGCTGCCGTACTGATTACCATCCGATACCCCTCCACACGGTTAGTCTGGTTACAGGCTTGATACGGCTGACAATTAAGGACCACACCATTGTTGGGGCAGTGTGAGATTTAAAAGATGGAGCATGACAGACGCTGGTGGAACGCTGGGATTGGTATGAGAAGGGCAGGGAATGTTTATCTCATCGGTCTCTGAGGTCACCAGAGATGCATTAAGATGTTGTGGTGTAGGGTGGAGTGACAGCAAGGCGGCTAAGAATATAGCTTGTAAAAAAATAAGGAACGCATTTCTGCTTCAAATGAGTTAACTCCCAATGTACAATTGGTTTTGTAAAGAAAACAAATTAATCAAAACCTTGAGTTCGTCATTCACCATTCTTTAAAAATGTATCACAGCCAATGAAAATATCAGTGGAGCAGCAATAAGTAAGAACAAACTTTTAGTACTTTCAAGCCTGCTACTAGGACTGGCCTTGGCCGCTGAAGGAGGTCAAACTTTAAAGCTGGTATATTTAATATTTTCTACAATAGATCAAATGACTGTATTTGACAAGTGTTCTTTGTAGTGGCAAACACAAACACACACAATTATCACCTGACTCTGCAATTTCCTTGTGGTCTACACAACCATTTTGTATCTTTTTAGTGTATTATTTTGGTTTTATGGCCCCAAAGTGTACTGTTGTGGTTCAGTTGCACTGTTCTTATCAAGGTTGTGTATAGTAGAAGGGGGCTGTTTTCAATGAAAGCTGAAAAATGAAACAGTGAAAGCAGTGATAAAACCTACGTGCCTTACCTGCCCATTTGTTTCTTAGGAGTTGTTAGAAAGAGAAAACAGAGTGACTGCTGGGAATACCTTTGCCAGATGGCCAGAAACTTGACTCTAAATGAATGCTAATGTGTCTGCTGCATTTGTGAATATGCAATTCTTTGCTATTAGGGTATTCATCAGCTTTACAATGTGGTAATGTCAGTGTTGTGTTTATAGCTAGTGGCACCAACACCAAAAGCAAAGGGGAAAAAGCAGATTTAGATGAACTAAAACAGGATTTATGAACACTGCATCAAAAACTATAAAATCCTATAGGAGGGCAGAAACAGAACCACCTGCTTCCATTTTAGTAGTAAGAACTCAGTCAGAACCACACCACTGCTTTTTTCCCTTTGTTTTTTATTTAATACGGTTCTATCTTAACTAACATCTCTTGGTCTTAAAAACTCACTTTGGAATTTGTAATGACTAAAAGTCTAGACCTGCAATATCAACATTATTTCAGTCCCACTGGTCAAGACCGGATTGATCAGTTCTAAAACAAAAAGACAAAAAACAATGTAATATTCTGTCGACATTTTTTGTCTTTTGCAGCCTTTAATGAATTTCTATTTCCCACAAATCGAAAACTATTTCAGGTTGAACACCATTAGATAGATGTAATGAGGCTAGTCCAGCTGCTAGCTATGTTGTACAACACAAAAGCAGAAATTAGGGCTAAGCTAAAACGCTTACCTAAAAATTAGCTTAAAACTTTGAGAGGTGATGTTAGCAGACAGTGTCAGGAGATATCATGATTAAGAGAGAAACTGTTACATTCACACATGAGATACACACTGCCATACTCAGAAAAGCTAACAAGTTAATGCTAATGAGCTAATTGTTGCTTGTTTTTTCTTTACAAACACTCCAGATGCTCACAGTGAAGTACTGAAATTAGGGCTAAGCTAAAATGATTAGCTAAAAATTAGCCTAAAACTTTGAGTGGTGAAATTAACTAGAAACTGAAACTGTTACAGTCACACATAAGACACACATTGCCATACTCAGAAAAGCTAACAAGCTAATTAGTGCTTATTTTTGTTCACAAACACTTCAGATGCTAACAGTGCTGCTATAGGTGTCTTATGGATAGTAAAAAGACAAATTACTGAAATGTTCAATAAGCACTGAGCAGTGATATCAGTAAGTGCTTCTTTGAAAGCCACCAAAAAAAAGAAAGCGTCTATGAATTCTAGTAGGAACTGCTCATTTCAAAGTGCAGTTTGTGCGAGCAATGCTGGGGAGATATTGGGTTTGTTTATGCAGAACAGGGACTTAGATTGTCAGTGGCAGGCAGTGCTAATGTGGGCAGTTTTCCCAGGAACAAAAAGAGGAAGAAGGAAGGAAAAAAACAAAACAACAATTAATATTCTAAACCAATTCCACTCTGAGAATCTGCCCCCTCCTGAACCAATGGGTGGTCTTTTCAAATGCAAAATACTGCACAACCACAAAAAGAAAGGTTAGAGACCAAGAGGCTGTGATAGAGACACAGAGAAAAACAGACAGATGGAGAAAGACAAAGAGGGAGAGAATATGCCGACTAACAACTCTGGAAAATAGAGGACGGTTAGAGCATGCAAGCATAAACAGATAAATGAGTGAAAAAATGTACGTGGGAAAGACTGTTGACAAGCATGCAGGAAAATTTGATTGGGTTCTAATTGCTTGGGATTTAAGTTCTAATTATGTGTGTGCATGTGTGGAGAGAGAGAGAGAAAGAAAGAGAGAGAAAGAGAGAGAAAGAGGGAAGCGACCCAAAAAAAAAAAAAGTAAAGTCGACCGCAAAAAGCTGTGTGTACTCCACAAGGTACTGTAGCTGTGTTGTGGTGTTTTTAATGCCCGCTCACAGGCAACATGCCCTAATGAAACAATGACTTTAATTGCATTTCTGTTGCCATCCAGCAACATGGGAAAAAGAAAAACACGAGTTGAGCCCCAGCTTGAAAATCAACTCATTATAAAAAAAACAATGGAGAGCTGCGTTTGTTTTTGCTAATTTAGCTGAGGGGCAAAATATGTACTGTAAGAGTTGGCTTTATGTTGCTCCAGGGCTGTTTTTATTGCATGGATCTGAGTCTAACCTATTATATTGTAGTCAACACTACTGCCAGTATTAGAGTATTTACCCTTTGTCCTTAAATAGCATTATTTATATGTGTATTTGTGGGTAAGTGTTGAACTGAACCTACCCTGACCTCGGTGTGAGTTGTGTGTGTGGTACTGGTTTGATGACCCATCTTTACAACCTCTTTCCATAAAGCCACATCTGATCACAGCAGAAACTGTATATCAGCGCAGAAAAGCCAATCTGGAAGTTTTTACGACACTTCTACACAGTTTGAAGCTGAAGCACTTAGTCCTCGGTCTCCCGTGGAAACAGGCATCTGTGAACCAGGGCTGTCACAACATATATGATTTTCACTACATGATTATCATGGCCAAAAGAATTCACAATTGAAAAAAAAGCTAAATATGCTCAATGTTGTTTAGTTGGGTTGGGGTTAGGGTTTATCTAGGTCATTAAACTCATATATACACATATAAATAAAGTAAATAATCATCTGTCCATGTTATCTTCATCGTCCTTAGAAATAGTGACAAACCAAAAGGGAAAATGAAGAAAGAAAGATAGAAAGAAAGGTTTCTGACTGAAAAGGTGTAGGCTGAAGCATTTGTTTATATCACCTAAATAATCTTTAACTTTGTTTATTGTGTGATTTCACTTGTCTTGGAAATTAATTACAATGAAAATCCGAGTGTAGGGAGGCGAAGAGACTGTACAAAACTGTACATAAAGGACACATACTTAATGGATAGTGAAAAGGCAACTAGATGGACTGATAAACAAAAGATCCACATGGTGTGTTGGTGAATGGGGCGTTGAGGGAGGAAGACAAAGTGAGAATGGAAAGAAATGGGATTGATTTAAGAGGCTCTGGATTATATGTGTATTATCAACATGATATCAGTATTTCATTTTTAAATACCAAGGTTATCGTCAATACCGGTATCACCTGTGGAGGGAGAGAGGCTACTAGTGGAATCGGTTAAATTAAGGCAAGTAAAGTTTACTACAGTACAAACATGCTCATTCTTGACAAGACTGACAACCAGAACAGGTCTCAACTCAACCTCATTGTTACTGATACCGACCCAAAATCTAGTCAATCTAAGCAAACCCACACCAGCGCACCAACCACCATCAAAAAGACGTAGATTTATGTATGAACTAGTGTAGATAATTGGTTAAGTGTACTATTTTTTAGCCATCTTTTATTCCTGAAGTAGTGTCGCTTCTTTCCAAGACATACTGTAGATTCCCGTCGCTCTCTTGCATAGAATTACTCTTCAGACATTGTTTTCCACATGTGAGGCGCCTTATACTATGTCATTCAACTTTTCCAGATTTTTCCATTTCAGCTTCTTTTCATACAGAATATAATGATTCTACCTTTACATTTATCCACCATCCATATCCAATGCAACTCTTAGAGAAAAGAGCTTCTTAAAAAGTTACACTCCATCACCAACAACAGACAACCTGCTCTTTCTGCTTTACATCACACACAGATATCAAACACAGTCTTATATTAGTTAGTTAAAGTGGTTTTTATAGGAGCGGGTAATTAAATGCCTTGCTCACAGGATGATTGAAAACACTTGGACAGTAAAAATGAAGGTGCTTCTTCATTTATTTTGCCCATCTCCAAATTGGCAACCTTCTCTTGATGAGCGTTCCCTCAGGGGTCTTGAAACGTTCTAATGGCTGGCAGATTGGGGAGGAGGGGCTTTACCATTACGCTGAGGTTTACAAGCTTCTCGGGGCTTTGACAAATGGCCGCGGCTGGTAAATCCCTATGAGTTATTTCTGCAGCGCTAGAACATTTCACTGATGGAGTGAAGTGGACTGCAGGGCAAACTCCCACAGGAATGACTCTAATGGGCAGAGAGAAGTAGATACTGCTTTACATGCAAACACACATGAGAACTGACTTGTGCACACGTGTATGCTCACAGACACCTTTTCCAGATAAGTTCAGCCAGTTTATGAGTAATAGACCATTTGAAAGAGGCAAAAAATATGAGGTGGAGAGGGAGGGAGGAGTGTGTGTGTGTGATAACTTTTGATTGCAAAGCATTTGGTGAAAAGCACAATAGAGAACATGCATTAAAGTAAGCATAATTATGTATCTTATGCTAAATGCAGCCACAGCGGCCACAATGGACGATTAACCGACTAATGTGGAAAATGCTAAAAGACAGAAACAGTAGCACGAGCAAAGAAAAATAATAAAGTCAGTGAACTGGCTCGGTACGTCTGCTATTTATATATGTACTGTAAATCTGCTGACATCAGCTAAAATAAGCTACTGGTCACACCAGACCAAATCAAGCTGTATCGGCAAAATTCCTGAGCGTATTGGACAGAGCAAGGGTGTGTTTTAGTGCTTATGAATTCCATTTTTTTTCATGTGTGAGGGGAAGAATGTGTTATTTCTTCTTTCAAAGTTACACGGTGTCACATTAGAGTCAGTGTTGCTATTTTATTTATTTGTTCGACACAAGATATCAGTGTATATCACAATATTGCAGATTACACTCAAAACAGCTGTTTCAGTCTAA
This sequence comes from Scomber japonicus, assembly GCF_027409825.1. Lineage (NCBI taxonomy): Eukaryota > Metazoa > Chordata > Actinopteri > Scombriformes > Scombridae > Scomber > Scomber japonicus. The sequence continues at coordinate 20,949,072 of NC_070597.1, forward strand.
ATAGAATTTTGTCTTTTAAGTGTCATGATGTCTTTTTTTTAATCATCTCTGGTCTCTACCTCCCTGCATCTCCCTCTCTCTCAGCTTTGTCTCTTTATATCTTTTACTATCTCCGCTGCTCAGTTTTCTACTCCCACTAGTAATTTCCCTTTCGGGTAACAGCTCTTCCAAACACCCACTCACCTCACACACCCACCGACCCGATGTGTGAACCATCCTCCCTTGCCAAAGAACACATGCACAAAACCAGCTCGCACACATATACAGAGCCACCACATGAAACGTTTGCTGTTCTATAATAGATAGGCCGGGGTTTGTATGGTGACACCCTGTATCCATCACTGAGGCTTATCTGTCGGCCAAGCTGGGAGGTTCAACACAACGCCGCCAGATGTAGAGGAGGCAGGGAGGGTAATCATCCGCGTTTCTGCTGCTCTGTAAGCCACCTTGTGCACTGCAGGGGGTGTGGGGGTTTGGATGGAGGGGTGGTGGGAGAGAGCAAATAAAAAGACAGAGCTTTCCATACCAACAAATAAACATGTACGTGGGGAAACAAAATGCAGCATTTTGGCTTCAGCCTAGTGCGCGCAGGTGTTCTGGCACACAACTTAAATAAATTATCTAACATTTGGAAATATGCTTATTAGCTTTCTTTCCAAGAATGAGATAAGACCGATATCAATCTTATGTTTGTGTATTACACACAGGGCTGGAGTCTTAGCTTAGCATAAATACTGGAGACATTAATACTGGAGCCTGGCTCCGTTCACAGTAAAAAAAAACAAAAAAAAACCCACCTACATCTTTCAAGCTGTCAAATATACAGATGCAACTTGTTGATTTAACGTGTACAAGAACAGAAAAAGGCAAAAAAGACATACTGGAGTTTAATGTATAGTCATGTTTGGGTGGATTTATGGATGTTTAACACTTAATCCATTTGCCCAGTACCTCTGTGCAGCATCTCAAGGCAACCGTGCAGGATGCCAGAAACAGATTGTAATGCACAGCTTTTGGTTTCGGTCATGAATGATAGTATCGAGTGTTGCCAACTTAGCAGTATTGTCGCTAGATTTAGCAACTTTTCAGAGCCCTTTAGCAACTTCTTTTCAAAAAAGCAGCTAGTGACTTTCTGGACCTTAACTCCTCTCCTACAAGTATTTCTCAGTGAATGAGAGCAAACAAGGCTCTTTGGAGTGACTGTTCAGTACATGGGACAGAGCAGCAGCGTGTTCAATCACTGATCTTTTTTTTTATTCTAAAATGATTTACCCTTAGTATCTAAGTTTGAGAGTTTTTCAGAGAGTTAACAATACTGAATTCATTCCAGTGAAAGTTAGAGTTGATGCAACAACCTACCTAAAACAGTTTTTTTAATATCAGGGGTAGATTTAGATGCACATGGCAAATTAGCATGTGATATCACCTAGCAACTTTTCCTGCAGGTTTTAGCTACTTACCACTGAAATTAGTTGGCAACACTGATATCACCAAAGCTGGTAACTTTACTGTAACAGATAAAGTTTGTTAATTTACCAGCCCAGATGTGTTGTTTCCTTCTGCTCCAAGTCTTTATGCTAAGCTAGGCTAAACACATTCTGACTTCAGCTCTGTACTTAACACACATGAACTTTAAATAGATCCTCTCATCCCACTTGAAACCAAAAAAACAGTTTCCAAAATGTTATTAATTAAACAACTGGTTGGCCATATAGATGTAAACAGAGTACTGGCAGTTTCTTTTATTTATAAAATTGATATTCCAAACATTTGCAAACTTGCTTAAATACACTGAGGAGACACAAACCAAAATGTGCCCTTATTTGCGGGATAGGGTGCTGATGAGAGCTGTGAGACTCAATCAGAACAATAAAATGGCAAACCAGAAAATCAACACAATGAGCTGAAAGATGCTACACTGCTCTGTAGAGCTTAGAGGAACTGTTGATGCAGGTAATCATTTTCTGTGGGTTTCTCATTACAAGCGAACTGACTCACATACCGTGCTCATTTGATATACTGCTAATATAAAAAATATTGAATATTGAAAAACAGTTTTAAAATAATCAAAGCTGGCAATTAAGCAGAGATAATAACAGAGGGAGGGAACTTATGTGAATGTATGTGTCATATTCACTATATAAATGTTATCACACATCCAGGAGATGTGCATGTTTGTTGGGTGAGGAGATAACCTCTATGATGTCATCAGCAGTATCTGGCAGCACTCAGTGGCTTTCTGTAACACACACACACACACACACACACACACACACACACACACACACACATACACCAGTTGGACCTCACAGCTTTATCGCACCCCAGCCCTTCAAAAAGGGGCTTATCGCTAATCACAAAGTCATGATTTACAGCAGCAGATCACCCTGCAGCGCTTACACAACACTTTCTGAGTGACTAAACACATGTTAGAAAGACTTGTAATACTGGGAATATGGCCAGGTCATCTGCAGAAAGTATTCCTGGATGTAGATGATACAAAATGAAACTTGCTGCTGAGTCGACATCAGGACCGACTATTAGAGAAAACTGGTTTCGTAGATAGTCTGCCTCGGTTGGTTGACTTTGAAGAAATACAGAAACGGTGCAAAAATCAATCAACGAATCGTCATTAATGTTCGAAAGGACGATATCTTTACACTACTCATTGGATAATATTTAGTTGTAATTAGTTTAATTGTTTAGATGTTGCTATATGTTCATTTTGTGGCTCTGCGAAAAAAACTCAAGTGTCTGCTCACTAGATTTTAGCTTCCCCCAAAGGTTATTTGACTAAAAAAAGCAGTTTTTCCCTGGTGGGTCTTCATCAACATCTCAATACCGAATTAGTGATTGACTTGATGTGATTTACAGGGTTAGGGTTAGGTGGTAAGACTTGATACATAACCAAGATGAAATACATGCCTAAAAGAATCACAAAAAAGAGCCTGGTTCACAGAAAATATATACAAGTAATCATTACATTGTTAAATAATGATTGTTAAATTATTTAAAGTAAAATATACAGTATTGAGAGAAAGACATGCAATATAACAAGGGGAGTCTACACCAGATGTAACTGACCAGGTAGACAAAATTTAAATAAAAATCATTTTCAAATTCAAAAGGAAGGAAAATACCATATAAAGACTAACCAGCCTAATTAAAGCTGGTAATACAACATATTGGACCTGGTTCGTAAAATCTGTGGAATGACCCTTTAATCAACTATTTCGGGAAATGCAAGTGTAATGCAAGGAACTAGCTAAATAGCTGATAGACAACCCTAGTTAACATTTCTCTGTTATGGTTTTTTGATTTTTTTTATTTTTTTTTTGCTCCACATACTAGATATTTTATCCACAATGCAAGACGCTGATCATATTTTGATCTGGACAGAGGACCAAAGCAACTTCTGTGTGTGATTTCTAAAGTTAGTTCAGAGGTTCAACAGATGCAGTAAAACGTATCATCAGAACTTTCCATCATGGTAATTGATAGGCTGTCTGGGGGAAAAGGAGCATTCCTGTAGCCTGACTCCCGTGTCTCATTTTCGCTAATAGGACATCGCACTGGGGAGATTCTGGCTCGGAGAAAACAAGGAGCTTGCGTCGGAGAGAGTGGCCAGGGAATGCAGCAAGGCAGACACAACAGCTCGCAGAGAAAGTAAAAAGGGAGAGGAGGAGGAGGAGGAGGAGGAGGAGGAGGAGGAATGTGGACGGAGGAAGAAAGCGTACCGAGAACGAGAATAATAAAAACTAGAGATGGAAGACTTGTCGAAGTAGCAGTCTCTGTTTTTTTGTTTTGTGCTGAGTGATGAGGTCCTGGAGCTGTGAAACTCAAGTCTCAAATAGAGTGGGAGAGGTGGAACCAACACACACACACACACACACACACACACACACACACACACACACATTGAGAAGTGTTTATGCTAGCAGATGCTTCAGACATACCTGATTGAAAGACCATTCTGCTGTGGTCTTTCATAATATTGCATCATCTCATAATATTACAAAGCTTGGTAACATTAGGCTCTACTGTGAAAATAATAGTAATAGCAGCCCGGCCTGAGGGAGTTATGTTTGCAGCAGAAGCAGGAAAGGACTTAGTGTGGCTGTTAATCATGGCATCACCCTCTTAAACTACTGATGGATGTTGCAATCTTCCCAAAAGATGTAATGTAGCTGCAGCTCTCACTAAAAGACATTATAAAACCAGCCAATGCAAACATGACCTGCAAGACTCAACCTGCTCATAGTCAAATGATGGAATATCAATCTTACCTGATTGGTTGATTTAGTATTTACATGGTCATTCAAAGACTGATTGATTAAAGGAGTCACTGACCATGGAATTATTGGTGTTAAACGTTTAACTAGGCCTTCCTGTGTTCAGCCCACTTCACCACCAAGTGTCTTGCCAAATCGAGTAATACTTGCACCTGTGGAGGACATTTCTAATGATGTGGGAGGGTATAAATGGATAGCCAAACAATGGGAGGCCCATGTTGGTCTATAAGAACAAGGAAGCAGCTGTCACCACGGCAATGGATCGACGTTGTGCTTATGAGCTGTCTCGTCTTTTCCACTGTCCTTGTGAAGACATAGCATCTAAGACCATGAAAAGAAATCAATTTCTCATATTTGAATTTACCTTTATCTAGGTGTTGCATGCATACAGGCATTTGAGTTTGCTACAAGTCAAGCAACCTTTGGGACAAAGTGATATTCTCTTTTTTTCACACCACACGATATTTTGTTTGAGACGAAGTTAGCATGAGGTAAACTTGATCTAAAATACTTAAGACTCGCTGGCCCAATCCCAAACCAGTCCTTCCATATCCCCTTACCCTATCCACTCCCCCTTCATTTACAAGTTCATGTGGAGGGTCATAATATTAAGGGTCATCCCAATCAAATTTGCACACAGTGTAAGTGCACTGTGAAACCCTTAGAGAGCGAGTCTGCATCTGTGCAGGCTTACTACTGTATAGGCCACGAGTTGTCTTCCTACTTTATCAAGTATTTTAGATAAAGTCCATCCACCTTTGTTTTCCTCATGCTAACTTCAGCCTCAAAATCTCAGAATGCATGGTATGAAAATAAAAATGGAGGATATCACTTTGTCCTTAAGTTTGCTTGACTTGTACCAAACCCACTAACTCACTGTATGCATGCACAGCCTTAATTTAAAATGTGACATTAACCTCATATCTCATTCTCACAGCTTTAGATGTTATGTATTCACAGAGACAGTGGAAAAGACAAGACAGCATCTATCTGTCGCCATAGTGACAGTTGCTTCCTTGTTCTGGTAAAGCGGCAAGTGCATGCAATAATTTGGCTATCCATTCAACCCCCCTCCCTCCACAGCTGCAAGTGGTATTTGATTTAGAGTGACACTTGGTGTAGTGGTAGCGGGTTGAGACAGGTTTGGGATTGGGCCCCAATTTAAGTGCTTCACAGTTCCTTACCCACTGCGATAATTTGGGAAAGACAGGTGTGGTTCTTCTTCTTCTGGTTTTACAGCAGCTGGCATCCATGCTGTTGCAGTATTGTCCCATTCTGGACCTAATTCCTGTGAATCTCTGGTTTCTCTGCAGTTAGTTGATCAGTGAAGTTGCTTTTAGAAAACTAAATAGCCATGTTATGCTCTCCCTGCTGTCTCCACTCTAATATACTTTTAAAGCTAGTCTCCAGTAGTCCAAATATCTAGAATTCCTGTCTGTCTACTACATATTTTCTGCATTACTGATGGGCAACAGTTCTTGTCAGTGTACTGAATCACAAAAGATTTGTTCTAAACATTTGTTCATTGAATAATTGAACGCTTGACTGGAGTTCTGACTGCACAGTCCAAGAAACTGAACTGAAACATGGCCGAACATTCGGTTCAACTCAGCAAATAATTTTTATATTGTAATAAACCTTGTCTCAGTTGTGAGAATGTAGAGAGCCCACACAGAATATTTCTACTATGTACACAATTTTAAAAAAGGAGGAAAAACCCAAGGGTTACAGAGAAATCTCTTTATTGACACCAATTAGACAGCCTTGCACACAGGTATGAGACTAAATCTGAATCCTACACTCCTCTCCATGTCAGAGCTACACCCCTTCCAGGCACCACCCATAGCATCACACAGCAAATTAAAAGTTCTCCAAACTGGACCATGGGTAGCGTGGCCGAGCGGTCTAAGGCGCTGGATTAAGGCTCCAGTCTCTTCGGGGGCGTGGGTTCAAATCCCACCGCTGCCAAGGAGTGTTTTACTGTGATTTCCCAGCTTGGGATCACTAAAGTATCTGATCTGTGGCTATAGCTCCCCATCTGCCCTCCTTACCTCGGCACAGCACTGACACTAAAACTACTTAACTTTCCAGGTGTGAGAAACTCCAAGCTTTGGCGCTAGTCCAGCTTCAGGTACAGTCACCTGCGGGGGAAAATGCCAATCCAGCACAGCGAGAACACTGGACATGCTGGAGAGCAGTCAAAGGCACTGCTATGACACCTGCTACCTTACCCCAGCAGCCCTGCCTCACACAGGAACCTCACCCTACGCTCTGCCACCTAGCTTCACTGCTGGCATTCCTAACTGGCATGTGAACAGCAGCCACCATGAGTGCAACATGAGTCACTTGGCCAGGCTTCTACCCTGTAACATCCACCAAGCTCCACTCTCCAGAGAGCTGAGCACCTGTTTAAACCTTTTAATCCTACTCTTCCCTGAACCTCCCACAGGTGCAATCACTTCTTTTAATCAGGTGTAACCACCCACCAACTTTCTTCTCCCTCACTCACAGACACACAGTGTTACTCACTCCAGTATACAGGGTGTCCACAAAGTCTCTTTACAATTTAAAAAAATCATTACAAAAGCAATTGATGAGATATGTTAATCAGATTTGTTCTATGTACTCGGTGGTTATCAAAGTTTTCATTTGGGACATCAACAACCTAAAGCAAAAGATCACTGATGCCATTGCCACCATTGATGAAGCTATGCTACAGCAAACATGGCAAGAAATCGAGTACCATCTTGATGTGCTTGGTACCCATATAGATGTGTATTAAATGAGACAAAAAACTTCAATATCTACTCCTCATTTTGGGATAATTTCCAGATTTGTCTATTCATTGGCTTTTGTATTACATTTGTTAAATTGTAAAGTGACTTTATGGACACCCTATATTCCTCAAAATAATGTCAAACTAATACATTTAATTCTCAGTATACTTATTGTAAGTGTCCCTTTTCCCTTTCTTGCCCTACTTCTTATGATATCAACTCTATTTTGGATTGAGAGTAAGTGCTATCCTTTTGGTGTTTTTGTTTAACCCGTATACTTTCTTATTTCTGTGGGAATACCAGCGGTTTATATGCTGGTACCCACATGAATGGAATCTCTTTTCCTCAATCAACTATTCGTGACTTAGAGAACAAGATTTCCTATCGCAGATCTAGATCATTTCTCGATTCACCTGATTTAGTACATGTGAGTTCCAACTAACAGTGAAAGATGTCAATCACTGTTTCCCAAAGCCCAAGATACGTCCTCAAATATCTTGTTTTGTCCCGTCCAACAGTGGACAAACCAAATATTCAGTTTACCATCAAATAATCAGGTGTTGGTCTATAGATTTTGACTTAGTGACTGAAGCCATACATATGTTAGTGTATTATCTTTAGACTAAATTATGCTGACAATACATAGTCTTATTACTGCCACTGGGAATCTAAAGCATCCATTTTCTAAACCCACCTATCCTGACAATAAACATGCCATCCTTCACATGTCAGAAAGGTTAAAGGTTATCCCGGGCAGCTAGATATCCCCTCACTTTCCAACCTCATCATCTATCTTTTTATGGCATTCATGTAAAACTTCCTCCAGGAAATTCATTTTTCCATTATTCCTCATCCAGCAGCATGTGACTGACTGCAGAGAGACATTCTGTACAAAACAATCTGCCTCAATCATCTTATATGTTTTCCACTGCACTTTGTCTTAAATCTTCCTGTATGTTGTTAGGAGTCATTATGTATTGTATTTTCGCTGTCAGCTGGAAACTCCCAAAGAGAGACTATGAAGTATTTAAAGTCTGTTGTCTAAGCCTTTAAAGAGACTGTTCTTTACTGTGATTGTGGCCACAAATGGAATAAAAACAGAAAAACACAGCGTGCGTGCTCAGAAAGACAGAATTAAGAAAACAATACTTATGTATGTTGAATGTTTGTCTATGGAAATAAAGACATTTTCTGTAGCTAATACGGTTTTACAAGCACAACTCATTATGCCAAAACCTCTGCCAACAGTTGGCCTCTTTGCATAATTTGCCCTGTGGCTACTGGCACAGTTTTACCCCACAACCAACATTTTGACGCTTCACACATTAAATCATAATATGTTTGTGACTTCAAATTGTACCTCATATAGCCTGAAAACATACTGCATTCTGCGTTTGGATCTAACAAATCCCTTGTCGGCTGTAATAAGATTTTTCCAAATGATCAAGTTCCCTCCACTGATTCAGGAATATGAAATACACTTCCTCCCTCTCTGATTATATAACTGATTTTGTCTATAGTCGCTGCTCTTAGTAGTTACTGTAGTAGTAGCAGCAGCTGCTCCCTTCCTCCACTACTCAATACATTAGCATACAATTAAGAAATCAGGTCGGAGAAATTACATTTTGCAGGTAACCCGGCAACATGTTTACATCCACTGCAGTGACCTGGTTACTGTATAACCATTTTTTTTTTAAAGCATTACTTGCTCATTTTAACAGTTGTGGTGGTGAAATACAGGAGCTTCCTGCACTGTCAGGGGGCTTACAGTGCAGCCAGAGGACAGCTGTTGTCTGAAGTTCTTGTCACGCACATGTATACTTGCAAAAAGCTTATTAGAAACCTTGTTGCTGATATTCATGGCCAAGAGCACAGCTTGGGAGAAATCTAGCCAGAAAAATCAACTTTCTTTCATTCCTATACCTTTATTACAGTAACCAGGTGTCTATTCTGATGTTTAAAGTCTGCTTCTACTCAAAAGTACATTTTTCATCTTGTTCCTACAGTTGCATGTTTGAGCTTCACTGTGCTGAATGATGTATGTGTGAAGTTTGACACTAAAAAGGCGGTTTTCAAGTTCACTGAAAATCAGATTTTAAGGGCACGAGCGTGATTTGTAACATCTTAACTAATCTGGAAGTGTGATGTGGAAACTTGAAGGCTGCAGTGCACAAACACTAAGAATGGACTTCAGTAAAGCAGTAGACATCTTGTATCCAGCAGTTAAACATCTGATATTGAACACATTTGCATATTCATATATGCTTATGTTTTTAATGAGCAAGAATGCAAGATGCCATTTTAAGGATTTTAATGTGTGGAGAAGCCACATCAGGCTCACATTATTGTTCCAAGCAGAGTGTTTTTTATGTCTTATCACATGTCTGGAAGGGATCTTTAAGAAATCAGCACACTGGGAGAAGCAGACATACTGACTGTCAGCATTACCAGAGAATGAACACCAACAGAATATCCTCAGGGCTTTGACTAACTTTTGAGGTGTGACCATCATTTGTGACTCATGCTCAACTCAGAATGTACTCTAGGCTCATCTTACTGTACTGTAAAAAGGCCTCCGCCTTGTAATGAGAAGTATACACACACACCGATATCAAATCTAAATGAAAAAAACACACCTTCCTGAACAACCACTTTGAATGTAAATTAGTGCGCAACATTCCAGCTGTTCAAGCAGAGCAGCCCTGTGCCATCTCAGTGACTAACAGCAGAAGCCCTTAGATTGCTCTGGGCTGCTCCCAGGTGCAAATGTATGAAGTAGTGCGAGTGTGAAGAAGGGCAAGAGGAGCGCACATGCTGAGTGAATCTCTGCTGGATGAATAACGTTTAATAAAGTCAAATAAAACACAGTGGGAAGGCCTGCTTAACCAAACAGATCACTTGGCTGGAGCTCAGTCTTACATAAGAAAATTCAACAACAACCTTAAAGTTAACTCTTTCTCAGTATTCCACGTCAAGCGAAGCTCGTTACTGCTGTATCTTGTGATCGCATCTGTAATTTTCCCCCTTTAACGGCAGCAACTGCTCCAAGACAAGACAGATGAACATTTGGCCAGCAGATTTTCCTCCCTCCATTTTTTCCATGTTCTGTCGGTCCCTCGTTACTATTAGCAGGCGAAAGAGAAAGATATTAGAAAAACATTATCAGGCAGCGGCCACGGACCTGACAGTGAGCCAGAGAAAGAGAGAGAGGCTGAGAGATCGAGGAATAATGACAGTACGACTGAGAAGATGATGTTGCCCCCTGAGGAGCACCAACCCTTGTGTGGGAGTTGGGTGGAGGAGGCAGGCCTGAGACTCATTGCTCATACAGGAGCAATCTTATCTTATAGTCATTAATAGGATCCTGCTGTTCATGTTGCACATGGGGAGCATCTCTGCTCTTTTTCTTCCCGTTTTTCATTACAGCACACATGACATATGAGTCACAGAAATGGACTGGGAAATATTATACAGTAGGGATTGTTACACTATCAGTGCAGCTGAAGATGTTCAGCTGGACTTGCTGGAGAACTATCATAAAAATCATAAAAGTTTATTTTAGTCATTTATTTTTTATTAGTTGATTTTTATACTCTCCAAATTCATTCATATTAACTGTGTTCACTCCAGGGACACACTTTGCATCAACATTCTTACCCTCTATATATCAAAATCTTACAAACAGTGTAAAAATCAGCAGACTACCTTTTATAAAAGATGTGTTTCTCTTAGATATGTAAAGAATAGTAATAATAATAATAATAACTTTATTTTGTATAGCGCCTTTCATGAAACCCAAGGTCGCTTCACAAGAACACAGACAAAAACACACATTTAGCCGACAAAAGCCTGCAGGAACAAGTGCCTTTTCAACAGTGATTTAAAAGAGTCCAGAGTTGGTGCTAGGTGAATGTTAGGAGCGAGCGAGTTCCACAGTGTAGGAGCTACCACACTGAAGGCCCTGCTCCCAAAGGTTTGCCTTCTGGTGCGGGGGATGGACAGGAGGCCCAAGTCGGCGGAGCGCAGGTCCCGTGAAGGGTGGTAAACATAAAGAATAAGAAGTAGTGAATCCACTTCATACAATCATTTCATAAGAAGTAAAACCATTAACATGGTTTCATATAGTCTGGACATTCTCCACAATCCATTCTTATTATGGGTATTTGTTCGGTACGGAATAAATAGACAAAACATTTTACATTCATAACAAGTTTAAAGTACTACTCAGATGCAAAATGATGGCATTTCTCAATAAAACATCACTTAAAAACAAGCTAAACCAGTCCATAGTTGACCCTATACTTCAATGGCTTATGGCATTATAAATCTTGAAGCGCAGACTATCTGTCCGTGACTCATGTAACAGTAAAAAACACTCCTAAATTTCATTTATACCTAGAGATAAAATTCTAAGCAGCAGAAACTGGTCAATGTGAAAGTCTCTTAAATCACTCTTAAGCATAAACCTGTTCATACAAGTGGTTTTTGGATGAGGCCCTTTTTCTTTCTAGGCTCCGACCTCTGACCCTCTGTTCACAGACAGAGAGAGACTGGGGAGTAGGCATGGGTCTGTTACCGGTTTCAAGGTATACCACGGTATGAAAAAGTCACGGTTTCAAAACCACCAAAATTTTCCGTCACACCGTTCCTGCGGTTCCTACTTTCTCGCTAAATCTGGCGAATTTCCAAACCCTCTTAGCGACTTTTTTTCTCAAAAGCGACTAGCGACAAATCTAGCGACTTTTTCTGGTGTTATTGGAGACTTTTCTGGTGTTTTGGAGACTCTTAAGTGAAAATACGTATCATTCTGCAGTTACTTTCCTCAACGAGCAGCGGGTTCTGCCGTGAGCCCCTCCCCCCTCCCAAAGCACTCACAGGCAGTCAGGTTCACAGTAGCCTCGCACAGGCGCAGCAGTCCCAGCTGCCGTCAGAGCAGAGAGGAGACCCAGACCACTCTGCATCCACACTGCAAATTAATCGCACATGCGCAAAGCCACCTCTGTTCCCGCCCTGGTTTACAGAGCGGGACGTAAATGTAAATGTTTCTTCACTTCACACTACAATAAATATTTGACTCACACAGCCTCAGTCACTTACTCACCTCGTCCACTGTGTGTGTGCCTCTGTGACATAAACTAAACATCTAGCTAGCTAGCTATGTCTAAACTGCACTCTCAAAAATACAGAAAGGAGTGGGAATCAAACCCTGAATTCAAAGGTTGGTTAAAGCCATTTATTGGTGATGATACACGGGCATACTGCATGTATTGTAAGGCTGATTTCTACGCCAAACTTTGTGATATAAAAAAAACACAAGACAACACAAAAACACACTCAAAAGGCAAAGCCTTACAGTTCCACCCAAAGCAAGCTGCCATTGATCAGTAAAAACATTGACTCTACAAAAAAGGCTGAAGCCACCATGGCATTAGCTGTTGCTGAACACTGTTCAATGCTGGCATGTGATCACATTGGGGAAGCATGTAAAGCTGCTTTCTCAGACTCCACTGCTGCTACTCACTTTAAAATGCACAGGACAAAGTGCACGGAAGTTATTAATGGTGTTCTAGCACCATACTTCCTAAAAAAGTTGGTCGCAGATGTGGGTGACCATAGTTTCAGTCTCCTCCTCGATGAGTCCACAGATGTAAGTGTTTCTAAGTACCTTGGTGTTGTGATAAGGTACTTTAGTGACACCAAACACACAATTGTGTCAACATTTCTGGGGCTTGTTGAGTTGGAGGGAGGAGATGCCAGATCTATAGCCCGAGCTGTTGTGGCTTTCCTGAAGAAGTGTTGTCTGCGAAAAGAGAAACTTCTGGGGATAGGGACTGACAATGCCTCAGTTATGACCAGGATTAACAATGGGGTCCATAAAGTGCTGAAGGAGGAGGAGTATCACCTCAAAGATCTGGTACTTATTCGCTGTGTGTGTCACTCTCTGCAGCTTGCTGTAAGTCATGCATCTAATGACACCTTGCCCCGTAGTGTGGAGTATTTAGTAAGGGAGACTTACAACTGGTTTTCAGTGTCTCCAAAGCGCAGGGAGGCCTACAAGGCCATATATGAGACCATCAACTGTGGGGAGAAACCCTTACTAATAACCAAGGTGTGTGCCACACGTTGGCTGTCCATTGAACCAGCGGTTTCACGCATTTTGGACCAGTGGGAGGTGCTTAAATTGCATTTTGCACTCAAAAGAGTCCAGTGAACACTGCTTCATGGCTGAGGTTTTATACTCCATGTACAGTGATCCTCAAAACATCCTCTATCTGACTTTTTTGAAGTCAGTGCTGGGTGAGGTATAGTTAGCCATCAAGGCTTTTGAGGGAGAGCAGGTAGATCCTCTTAAGCTTCTTGATAGCTTGGTTAGCTTAATACAGTCAGTGAGTAGCAGGGTGCTGAATCCACTGGCAAATATTGATGTACTCAGAGAGCCAATTGATGGATACATCAGTCCCAAACCGTACCTTGGTTACCTTTTTGAGTCGAAGGCAGCTGAGCTCCACCTTGTGCCTGAGGATGAGAACACTGTACGAAAGCGATGTGTAGCCTTCACCATCTCCCTCACTAATGAGTTGAGGGTGAGACTGCCGAACAACATTGAAGCACTGCAGTACATGTCAGTTTTTAATGTAGAGGAAATGCTAAAGCACAACAAAAATCTGGGAGAAATTGAAAAAGCTAAGCTCCTTGGCTATTCTCCTGCAGACATGGACAAGATTGTCCAGCAATGGCGTGCCATCCATCTTAGGAAATGGAATGACACAAACAACACAGTGGGCTTCTGGAGTGAGGTTTGGAAGTTCAGGGATGCAGCTGATATTAATCCATTTCAGGAACTTGCCATGGCTGCTGTGGCTGTGTTGTCCTTGCCACACTCAAATGCTGAAGTCGAGAGATTATTCAGCCAGATGAGTGTGGTAAAAAGAAAACTGAGAAATCCAATGTCCTTGCAGACCCTTAACTCCATTCTGTATGTCCGATATGGTCTGAAGCAGCTTACTCATTCAAGTCAGCTTCCTCAGTTGCTGACTGAGGAACCATGTGTTTGTGTCCCTTCTGCCACATGTCAACCCTCTGCATCCTATCTTGGTGGCAGGTTGTCACCATCTTCACCAACCGTTTGTCCTACCACGCTACAACCATCACCATCTCATTGTGCCGCACAACCTTTCCCCCCACCCCTAGGTCAGTCTTTGTCACTGTGATGATCTTGGGTTCCCCCTTATTCTTCCTCAGTGTTCCACAGACATTGGTTTGTGCTCCCAGTAAACTCTCACAGAGTGCAATGGAATTGTAGAAGTTGTCCATGTGCAATGTATAACCATGGCCTTGGAGACGATCAAGGAGAGAGAACACTATATCTGGCAGAGTACTAGCTGTCCCGACATAAGGCTGTATATTAAAGCAGTACCCTGTGGCAGAGTCACACAGTATGTAGGATTTGATTCCATACTTCACAGGCTTTTGTGGGTTGTCCACTCTGAAAGATAGTTGCCCCCGCCACTGCATCATACCCTCATCAATGCAAATGTTTTGCCCTGGTTGATACATCTCCTTGAACTTTTTCAATGTAATCTAACACTGGGCCGGACTTTGTACATTTTGTTAGTCGCACCCTGTGATGCATTATTGTTGTAATGAAGGAACCTCCATATAATCTGAAATCTGTTCCTTGACATGGTCTGGTTGAAATAGGGTGTGGCATCTACCTCATCCAGACTCCAGTACAGTTCAAGGTTTGGCTTTTTGATATAACCAGTAAGAAAACTGAGTCCAAAGAAAGTTTTCAGTTCTGGAACCAACACCGGTTTCCACACATTGCCTCTGCTATGTGGCAGACTGTCAGGGTGTGCTTGAAAATACTGACTTGCACACAGGTTGATCTGATCCACAATATGTTGGAGCAGTTCTTCAGTCCAGGAGTTGCCGTGAAGGGGATTAGATTCAGCTGCCAGTTGGCTTGATGCCAGCCAGAATCTTGCCCACCACCTCTGCTCAATGCACAACCTCTGCTCAATGTACGACCTGTAAATTATAGAAATACAATTACCATAAAAATACAATTCTTATGCTGCTGTGTGATGTGGAGAAAAACCTTTTTTTTTTATTTTTTACCTTGCCTCTCCACACTGCCAACAGTAGTGGGCTCTCTGATGGATGCACAATCTGTAAATTGAAAATTCATTCGCATCAGTACTGGAAATCGGAACTCCGTGATTTTATATTTGACGATAAAGCAGGGTATGCATTGGGGGCGTGGCTACGTCGTGATTGACAGCCTCAGGAGGGCAGACAGATAGGCAATAGACATCGACTGTATAGAAATCAATTTTCAGTCGCCTAAAAATGGCTTGTTCGGCTTTTGGATATACTAACAGATACACTAAGTATTCTGGTATTCAGCTGTTTCGGTAAGTAACATTGCATTTCCCATTCAAAAGGACTTGCATTTTATTTTAGCCAAAATTAGTATTAATATCTTGGTTAACATTAACGTGCATTACTGATGAAGAGTAAAGTTTAATTTACGAGTCACCGTGTGCTAACAAGCTAGCCTTAACTTCGTCAGTAACGGAACGCCGGTAACGGAACGCCGGTAACGGAACGTTAGCAAGTCATAGAAATGTTAGCAGTCAAAAGCTGACATGTGACTCATGCAAGTGCAACGTTAATGTGCTGCATTAATTAAGTCAATAGAGCTGTTTGCGAGGTCGTTGTGATATTTAAGGTTGAAATTAACATAATTTAGACATAATTATGCCGGCTTTGTGGCAATACAGCGGGACAATATGGCAATACGTGTTAATACATTTTGTTTGCAGGTCAAGAGTTCCTAAAAGGCACTGGCTATTTATCTTCATGTTCTCTTAAATTCGCCTGTTTGTGTGTTGTCATATCGACTGTTTTAATACAGGCTAATTTCGGTCTTAATATATTTTGGTTGTAAGAAGTCTGATAGCGTATGACTCCACTTTTTAATGTAATGTTATTTTAATATGTCAGAGACTAGAGACTAGATGAAAACTGGCTTTAAATCTCAGTTAGGCATGGGCTGGTATGAGACTATGACGGTATAATAACCTTAGGCAAAAAATCACAGTTTGATAGTATTATGATTACAGCTCTAAAATGTGATATTTTGAAATGTCTGTATTTAAAAACTAAAAAAAAAACAACTTTTCCATTGAACAGTCTTTTATTTTTAAACATATATAGAACATGATGGAACATCATAACATAATTATGTATTTAAAATAAAAAATAATTCTTTGAAAAAATAAAATAAGTGCAGCCCTTTAACTGAGTCTAAAGGGTTAAACCTGCAACTCAAGTCACGACAAATGAATTATTTTTAGTGAAAAAAACAACACAAAATGCAAATGAATGCAATCACTTAACCTGTGGCTCAAGATCAAAAAATAAATCATTGAAAAAGTAAAAACACTTTTAAGATAAATATAAATAAATGCAGGCAGGAGTTTAAAACTTTTTGGAGACTTGCTCACTATCATATAATAAGCTGTGGCCGCCGGTCTTTTTACGTTAGCTGAAGTATTCCCATACAGCCGACTTAGTCACTTGGCACTCACACTAGGCCAGTTATTCCGTACCGTGCTGAAGCACGAATGTCTCCCCTTGTGTGGCGTGCGTGTGTCATCTCAAGTTCTGTCCTGTTTTGTGTTCCCACTCTTGGCCTGCACCTTGGCGTGGTGAGTGGGCTTTAAACTAAGACAGGCCTTGAATAACTGTTTAGAAACGTGCACAAATGACCTCAGATAATAAATTCTTTCACTTAACATGACTACAGTCCTTTCTTGAAATACATGGAAAACACAAGAAAGTCTTTAAGTTACCTTGACATTAAGCATATTTGTTGATTTACACCTATCCTGACAAGCTGTTATATGTATATAATTCATTGTAATCCACCATTTCTCAACTAAAGTGTTTGTCTTTGTCTGTAATTCGAAAGGTATCCACATTGAAATGACCTAGAAGGAAGACCTCATGTGGAGCAGTGTTATTTGGTGCCATTCATCTGGTTGCGGAGAATGGAGACTGCATGGACAACATCCTTGGTGCTCAAATGGGTTGTGATGAGTCCAGAAAACCAATTCCAGTACAACTTAATCAGATGAAACCATAGACCAACTATTGTAGCAGTGTATAATTCTGTCCTTAATATTCTGAGGTTCAATTTCTTGAATCTGAATTCATTTCTGCAGTTGTTAGACAGGCAATGATAGGATTGGAACATTTAATAAATATTGCTATAATGTGTTGAATAAAGCTCTTGTAATTATATATTCAACAAACCTCAATGTATTTGCATAATTACAATACTGTCATTAAAAAAAAAAAAAAAAAGATCCACAAACTAAGGGCATGATCATCACATTTATTGCAAATAAAATATTGCATCAAGGTAATGGTGAACTGTAACATTTTGAACTATTTACACTACATTTTGTGACAGCTATGTCTGGCATGGGGAGAGAGAGTGTCAGAGACCATGGGGTGATTTGACTGGGGTGGTTAGGGGAGAAAAAGGGTGGGAATAGGAGGATGTAGGGGACAAGGAAGAGCAGAGCCGGTAAATCTGAACAGTGTTATGGCCACAATTGTTAAAATAAGGAAAAATAATATATTATCAAAAATAACACTCATCACATGAGGCACGACACTGTGGGCTATTGGTCAGGGCTGGAAAAAAATCCATTAAGGCTCAACTTCAACAGCAAAGAAACTACAACATTTCCCTGTTGCTGAAGTTGGGCTTCAATGGAATCAGCAAAGCTCTTTAAAAAAATAACATTTCCCCTAGGGGTTAAATGAACTCCATCACGCACAAATAGCCCAGGAGTGTCAAACCTGATGTGAGGGTGATGAACAAAAACACCATTAAAAGAAGGAACAAATGTAGCCATAACACTGTTCACAAACCTGCAAGCCTTGTCAAGCTTCGCAGGTCCTCCTTCGTGGCTGTGACGAGGCCGACACTCTTTAAACTCCCCAGGTAATTCCCGCTGCAGTGGATGAGGAGGACGTCCGGCACTGCTCTTCCTTGTAGGGACCGGTGGAAAAAAGGGGAAGGCTTTTCCACCTCAGGCCACCCCAGCCGAACCGCTGGACGAGCAGGTTGTCGTGCCCCACGCCGGACGTAGCTGTAACCAATGATCCATACATTCACTGGGTGGAGAAAAAACATTATAAAGAGAAACGTATCAGATTATAAACTATAAAGACAAAGAGGAAATAACACTTAATAGATTAGCTCCACACAGTTAACTTATCTATAAATACATTATTCTCTTGAATTATATATAAGTAGTTAAGTTATTGTTAGTTAGTTATATAACAAGTAACTAACCGACAAGTAAATACTCACTTCTCTTTTACTAATAAGTAAATAATACTCACTTCTTTTTCCTTTTTCAGGTCCACATGCCATAATGGTAGCTGTAGTGTAGTGTGTATATTTTTTTCCTGAAAGATAAAGAAATAATTCCAATAGATGTATTGTTTTTGACAATGAAATGAACAACCCTTGCAAAAAATATCCTTACTGAAGTAATGTTACTTGATGTGTACCGACTGCCCTTAACAGTGATAACGTTAGTTCAATAAGCTATTTTCTACGTGTGCTAACGTTAGCTCTAACAGCCAGCGCGTCAATACAGGCAACAGTTAACTTTAGCATTAGCTTCAACGTTACATTCATAGACTGTACATTACATTACACACGTAACTAACGTTACTCCTCTCATAATATTTGATGATTATATACATGCATGCAATTAGCTATGTCACATTACTAAGCTACTTTAACACTTGGCTGTAAAGTTTACGAGTTTACCTCGAATTGTGGTTTTCCCTCCATTTTCGGTGTGTGGGTTGCGGTGGGTAGGGTAGGCAGCATAGACATAGGCATGCTGAGTTGGATCTCTATCAGTGAACTGTATAGAGATCCAGCCCTCACAGACATAGGCTCGTAACCTCCCTGTCCCGCCCATTGTCCTGCCCACACTTCCGTCCATGGCTCCGCCTCATGCCCATATAAGTAGAATCCGTGTTCTTTTTTTCCTGGCATGCACCTGGAATTTTCAAGATGCCGCTGCCTAGATTCGATACTATTGGCTTCCGAGCAGCAGTCCACAAACCAATGGGTGATGTTACGTCCATTTCTTATATACAGTCTATGGTCCCACCACGGTAAAAATACCAGTGTAAGGTCTATGAGGACCCCATAGATATAATGAAGAGTAGACGCCGCATCGACCGCTACTGCCTATTGGTGCTGACGAGCCGTGGGGCCGCCATCTTGGACCGGTCACCCGCTCCACTCGGTGTCATCTGTTTGGCAGGCGCAATGAAGTGTCAGCGCATTTAATCAATCATAACTCCCTAAATACTTGGGACACCCTCATCTTGTGGTTCTCAAAGTAGACATGTTTGTCTGTAATTTTATTGGCAGTGTGCAGTCCATCTTTTTTTTGCACATCATTGAGATAATTGATGTACCTCCAATTGATCTGTCCGGTGGTCGTTGCAATTGGACTGTACGCCTGCAGAGTAAGAATCAGTCACTGCTCAAACAAGTACAAACAGCAAAATGTTGATCATCACGTCCAACCATAACTGTGCAAATGAACAGACAACAATATTTAGATATAACTTTTAGCAGCAGACACATAACTTGTACAAATAGTCTACAACGATCATCATTTACCTGCAACATATTACGTGCCAACTTCAGCATGTGGCATGCGTCCATCATTACAAATACTTTGTCACCAGTCACCGGATGTGGGAAACTGGTTTTAAGCGGCTCTCGTGGGTTTCCCTTCAGCTCACACCCAAGTTGATTGCACATTTTGATGTTGGAGGCATGTCCATCCATTGTTACACATACCACCCGAATGCCCTGTGCATGCAGCTCCTCCAAAGCATGACTGAGAAGGACCCTTTGTGTTTCTGGTGACAGAGAATTCATCAGGTAGTATGCAATGGGAGCCTTCCAATGTCCTTGTATTCCAACCACCATGAACACAAGAGCCTCAGTAGCAACATCAGTCTCGCTGTTTCCATCACCCATGTCTACAAAACCAGACATTGACTGGGTATGTGGATTATATTGCACATGTTTTCTGATGGCCATGGCATCCAACATGAGTGCAACACATCCATATGCCTGGTCTTCCAGGCATCTCCTCTCCAGCATATCCAGCATCATTTTATTCAAGCCTGGCTTGTCATCCACCGAACACAGCCACCTGTAAAATAGAAAAAGAAAAATAGAGAAGTAGCTATTTAACGTATTTGCATCAGTAATTTCCAAAAACTAAATCGGACAATATTAAGAATACCTTTGTAATGTATGTGGATGTGGGAGTCTCTCTGAGGTACTTCTATGCCTTTGGACCATGTAGATGGAGTGTGAGGGCAAACTCTCTGTAGGCCTTTGGACCATGTAGATGGAGTGTGAGGGCAAACTCTCTGTAGGCCTTTGTGCACTCATGGCCCTGCTTTGCCATGAAGTCCATCTGAAGATCTGAAATTTTAGTCCCCTTCAGATAACAACTAAGGAGTTTAATAAAGAGTGTAAGAATAAAATGTAAACACATTTCTTACCTGAGTAAAATTCAAGCCTCTCTTCTAGCTCTTCATTAATAAGGTTCTTTTCCCTCAAATCTCCTAAAAGACTCTTCACTGTGGTCTTTGCCCTCGTTTCTCTGGCCATGGCATTCTTCTTCTCTCGCTCCAGACTTTCCACTCTTGCTAAGGATTCATTGAGTTTGGCCTTAAGAGAGGTAGGAGAAGCAGGCAAGGCATAGCCATGATCCTAGTAGAACGTGGGATGAACATGGTTTGATTGTCTCACTTCACACACATCAATTTGACAACACTAGAGTATGACCCACATTCTTTCTTATAGTCTTAACCTGTCAAAGCCACTGCCAGCACTGTGTGTGTGTGTGTGTGTGTGTGTGTGCACGCCAGGAATGCATGTTCAACATGTCTTCAATTGAGTGTGTACGGGTTTATTTGTGAGTGTGTTTAATATGAGTGGCAGCAAATAAGTGAGATTTTAATATATCCAGGACCATTATGATATGATGTTTAAAATAGAAATACTCACATCATTAGACTGAGGTCGTGGGTGTGAGGTTGAAGTTTGTGGGGCATCCTGAGGGGCCACAGACAGGCTCGCTTCAGCTCTTCTGGAGGTAGATGTAGTCCTGCCATTTTCTGGCTAAAATGAAGAAGCATAATACTTGAAAAGATATATATATATATATATATATATATATACACACAGTATACAGGGATAAGTATCTCACCCTGCCCTGTGATTGATAATATAATATTTACATTTATGAATGCTAATAGCCTTATGATGATACACCTACTCTTTGGAGATGAACCGGGAAGCTGAAGATGGATGGAATAACACCATCTCTGAGTCGGACAATCTGACCTGTCCTATCGAAATTGTCCTGCTTAAAATGCTCACTGCAAACCACGGATGAATCATCTACTCTTTATTATGTCTATGGAGGACCCTCATTCGTGGTGGAGTCATGGATTCCCTGGTTCAACAACGTCACACAATGGGCGGTAGTTAATACTGTTTTCTAATCTAGAAATCTTTCATTGTATCATTATTTGTAATCGTCATTTTACTGAATTATTATAGTGCATTAAATAAAAAATTTTTGTTGTCTAAAAAATATTAAGTTGTGTGTGATATATGGATTTTTACTTTTATGTTATTAAAAAGGCAACTATGGCCCTCTTTTGTCATTTCCCCACATGAATAATAATATTAATAACAGTTTGATAGGCTGTTATTCAAAATCGTGTACTCAATACTAGAGCGTCAACATCATCTGTGTTTAATATTTTCTATCGGTTGCTGGCACATTGTCGCAAGGCCGAGACACACACACACACACGCACACAAACTAGCAGAAATCAAATTAATTACTTTCTCTCAACATAGATCATCTAGATAAGTATAAGACACCCAAAGTAGGCAACCCTGTTGTTACTGTCGAGTGGACTGGTCTGTTTTTGGCTGACAGTCTCTTGGTTTGATGTGTTTGCTCCCCCAGACAACATGGACATAAGGCTTTTTTTCAAAGAGGAGCAAAGTAAGTCATCACTGGTAGTAATTCATTTAACTTCAGATAGCTACACATGAGTATTTGTTAAATAAAAGCCTGGCTGCCTCATTTATGAATTGGTTCATAAAATGGACAAATAATCTACTTTTTGAGGAGTAATCTTTGGCTTTCTGAGGGCTTTGGGAAAATGTCCAGTTTCACAGACGGATACTTTACAGTCAGTTATAGAATAGATATTGCTCATTAAATAACTATCACTCCACCACCTCTCCTGACATCTTGGTTATTTGAAAAGTTACTAAAGTTTAAGTTCTGTATGCTTAACAGCAGAACAGCAGAACAGCATCTTCATAATATTACCTGTAGATCTTCACAGTTAGTTGTTTTTTTATGGATCTAGGCAGATTTGGAGGAAGACTGAGAATAGCTGCTAGTGGTTGCAAGCATTAACTGAAAAACAGGTCAGCTGTCAAAACAACAGACAGCCAGAGAGCACTTAGGACATGCAGAGACGGAATGGAGGAAGGGAGCGGAGATGTGAGGAGGAGGAGGAGGAGGAGGGTGAAGGAATTCTGGGATACACAGACCCTCCTCAGTCCCCCCCTTTCTCTCCCTTCCTCAGTCAGGAAACCCCCAGCGGTTTTGAGTGGAAACCAGATCTCTCATCTCTAGTCTGCATGTTGCGCTGGGATGTCCCGGGCTCATTATCCTGCTCATTATACTCCCCTTTATTCCCAAACATAAATACTATCTCCCCCAAGTCTTTGTCTGTCTCTCGCTTTCACCCTTTCTCTCGATCTCTCACTCACTATTTCTGTTTTCTCTGTCTCGCTCTGTCACTGTTTATGCCCCTCGACCCCCTCTTCACCCCCACCTCCTAGTCCCAAGTTGACCATTACAGAGCCAATGATGTAATCAACTTCTCATTAGTCATCATGATTGACAGGTGGCATTGTGTGGGGAGGGGTGGCACATTGGTGGGTCAGCCCGTCACTGCTGGGCAACTTCTTGATTTAATTTCAAGACAGACAGAGGGAGGGGAAGAAAGGGGAGGAGGAGGATGTAAGTGTATGTATGTGTGTGTGTATCAGACACAGGCAGATCCAGAGCCAAAACCGGATAGCAGAGAGCTGTCAAAGAGATATACATGTCTCTACACGGCTTACATCAAAATGTTAAAAAGGAAAAAAGAGTTTAAGGTCAAAGTTAACTATTTTTCTTAATTTTTCCTGCATTTTCTGGAAAAACAGCCCATGAAGATAATAGTATAATGAGCTCTCAACTGCTTAGTCTTCCATCAAACTCATCAGTAAAACTAGCTAACTATCCACAGACACAGCCACATGTTTATGTGCACATCATTAGTTAACACATCTAAACCAAGATTCCCTGCAGATGCTAGACTTTGGTGGTGAGTGCTGAGAAGCGTTCAATCCACTCTGACTCTAACAGCCCACGCTGTGCTCATAAAACAGTTGTCCTATCAGCAACACATCACAAAATGTTTTTTAGTATTCCTCCATATACAAGTGGGGTCCAAAAGTCTGAGACCACTTTCCCATTAAAGTGGAAAAGTGGTCTCAGACTTGGTGTGTGTGCAGAGTTTGACACGAGAAGGCTGTTTTCACATTCGTCTAATAAAATGGACATTTCTGGGGGGCTCATCCGGGATAAATTGGATAAATATATGAAAGATAAAACAGGTAATCAGGTTTATTGGTGTTGTTTTTGTGAGTATTGTCTACAGAGGTTGTTGCGTAAGGATTGACTTTTATATATCCGGTGTCTGGCTCTTACTTTGCATCTAAAACAGCTTCCACAGATAGGTAGGTGAGTGTCTAGCTTGTCTGTTTGAGTCTTTCCATTAGGCATTGAGATGTGCTCACCGTATGATTTGTGACATCAACTATTTTGGAGCCAGTATGCAACTTACATAAATGTGATGTGGAAACCTGAAGCCTGCAGTGCACAAACACTGAGGACTGACTTCAGTGAGCATTCTCTGTCCACCAGATAATGATGAATACATGTATGTTCACAGATTCCACATTTTGCAATGAAGGAGAAGACGTAGGTAACATTTCTAATATGGTGATTGAACTTTCTGACTTTATTATGGAAGGGATGCTTGATTGTTTAGTTGATAGTTTCATATTTTGTTCTTTTGATTGGAACTTAATTATTATTCACCTATCTAACAAGAGATGGACATGCCAAGTATCTGTTAGCAGACACTCCAGTATGAAGTGACTGGACTTACACAGAATACATGAAATAATTGACAAATAGAAGCTCTGTTTCACTATTCTCCATCTGTGTATCTTCTAGTCTCTTGCTAACCCACACATCCACACATCCTATTTATTTCACCCCCCTTTGTCTTTCTGATTCTTTTTTCATATTTACAGCGTTCAAGCCTGGCATGGATTTGAGTATCCTGGTTATGATTAGGTTTTTGAAGTATCCCGGTATTGTGTTGGCGCATTTATACATCATAACCTGGTAAGGCCCTTATCCTGGTTTGACAAACCTGACTATATTAGGTGGAGTACTGGAGAAAGAAACCTGGATACTGTTGCATGTATTATCCCTATTGGAGTCTATAGTATATACTGTAGGCTACAGGATGCCAGTTTTCCAACATGTATTGTAGAACAAGTCTGGTCATGGTGGAAAATACTAAAGAAATACTACTATGTGTCCAAACATCTAAACAAAAGAAGTGGCTTCAATAAGGTGGATAAGCCAAAGCCACAACACGATGTAGGTATTTAATAGTGCTAAGCCCACTATAAGCCAGTCATTCACATAGACCACCAAGGCAGGTGTGAGCCACGTCTTAGTGTTGGTCTGAATGGGCTGTAAGTGGTGAAGGAGCCACTTGTGCTTTTACAAAAAAACCTGTATAGTAACCATAAACATGACTGACCTCCATTCTGTTAATCATCCAGGCAGCAGAGACAGATGGTCAGTGTAGTGCGCAGGTTGAAATGACCTCAGTTGGGGAACCTGTCAGACAGAATGACATATTATCTTACTTACTGTTTTTTCTCCTGAATAAAAATATTACAACGGCAACAACATGTGGCTTCATAACATGTCAGATCAAACAGGAGTCATTAATCAAAACTGCCTTTCTACAGTCTCCTTCTCACTATGATGGCCTCTTATTATGTGGCGCTACATGCTGGCAGCCACTGCAGCTGTCACTCTTCAAGCATGAAGACCTGCCACGCTACTCTTGCTGGAAACGGAGCGACAGGGACGCAACTGCTGGATAAACATCAAGTTAGGTGTTACACAAGGAAGCATTTGTAAAGGAAGGATGAGGCTCAAATCTGTGCTGGTATTATTAAAATCAAGGTGATGATGATGTCACACCTCTACTAAAATGTTGAAAATGACCTATATGTGTACGCTGTCACATGTGCAGTGTGCCCTTCATTGGAGAGAGTACAAACAATGACGGTTTGACAGATGGATAATAATGCAGAGGCTGAAGGGCAGAGAGTGAAAGTAATGGACAGAAGAGTGGCAGGGAAAGATGGATGAGGACAGGGATGGACAGATGAAGGGAGGAGAAGAGGGAGGTCTGACATTGATTAATGATCCTCTCAGTGTGTACGTGTGTGTGCATGAGTCTGTCATAGGCTACTTTCAGGGACAAATTTCAAACTTGGTGGTGGTTGATTGGGGACGGTTTGTCCAATTGAGGACAAACGCTGTGTCCCTCATTAGTAAAAGGCAGATTTTTGGGTCAGTGGTTAAGGTTATGGTTAGGTTACGGTTTAGTTTAGGCAAGTTATGGTAAGGGTAGGTGGTCAGGAAATTAATGTAAATCTATGTAATGTCCCCAAAAGTGACCTAGGCCAGTATGTGTGTGTGTAAATATTGTGATGACCACCAGCCACGGTATATCAGGCTAGTTGGGGGCCCTTGTATTTCTCAATACAACATTAATATTGACATT
This sequence comes from Scomber japonicus, assembly GCF_027409825.1. Classification (NCBI taxonomy): domain Eukaryota; kingdom Metazoa; phylum Chordata; class Actinopteri; order Scombriformes; family Scombridae; genus Scomber; species Scomber japonicus. The sequence continues at coordinate 20,975,245 of NC_070597.1, forward strand.
AATAGTGATGAAATAAATAAGGCACAAAAGAAAAAAAAACTTATCCAATTACAATCTGTTTACTTGGCTCCACCCAATAGGGATTTTTTTAACCAATTAGATTATTGTTGTGTGTGTGTGATAACATTTTTGTCAAACTTACACAAGTATCCATTCACAAATAAAAATAGAGTCAAGTGAGTCGATGGGAGTTTCAAGGCACAGATTATCTCCTGAAGGCCGTGACCTCTGCTCTGCAAACTTCCCGTCATTAGCCAACCAGATGATAACATCCTGATGACATCACCGCTCATCCATCATTTGACTGGCCGGAGCGCCGCTGCGGTGATTGCACGGCCATTGATAGTGATTGGTGATTGTGGTGGGATGCTGATTATGGTAAGCACTCGGGCAATCGTGTAACAATTGTGTGTGTCTTTATGTGTGTGTGTGTGTGTGTGTGTGTGTGTGTGTGTGTGCATGTAAAGCTCCACTCAGTCAGCTGCAGTGATGTGTTCACATTAAAACCTGATTACTGTTCAACCTGCTGACCCTAACCGTGAACCCTAACAGCTATGCGGCTTCTTCCACTTCCTTTACATCCTCCCCCATCTCTCTGTTTTGCTCTTTTTCTTTCCTCTGTTTTCAGTAAGTTAGAGTTGCTGAGGCTTAAACTTTAAACTCAAATAAAAATGTAAATTAAGCTACATGTCTTATCACCCTTCAGAAATATCTTTCAAACCCTTAGTTGTCATGACCACCAGTTCAGCAGCAACTACTCACGATCATGGCACTTCAAATGCTGTGGTTAGGGTTTGGGTAACAATATCTGACCATGAAGACACACAGTGCTCACCATAGTTGCTCTTAATTATAGTGTCTGTTGTGTTGGGAGGTATAAAATAACCCCCTCTGGTCTGGGTTTCAAGAAAATATCAGTTTGGTTATCATTTCTTTCCATTTATTACAGCAGGGCAAACATGATTCTCTAACCACAGTCGTAGGCTATTCGAGGTTGCACCATCGAGGAACCGTGCAAAACCACAAAGCCAAAAAAAAAAAAAAGATTTTAAACTGACCCTGCACCCCGCAAAACTCTTTCAACCTTTCCCCTAAATCCTCTCTCAAGTGAAAAATGAGTGGAAATGAATACAAATCCCCCACAATCCTCTTTGGCTGTATCTCTCCCCTAGCACTGGGCTGCTTTTTACAATTACAACACACACATACACATACACACACACTAAATGTGGCTACACAACTGTATTTAACACCCCCCACCCACGTGTATCCACCCCACCCTGACTCTCCTGTGTGTCTTTTCACCCAGTGTGCTGAGAGCCAAACTGCTGTAGGCCAGGCCAGAAACACCCTGTTAGCAGAGAGGAGAAGCTAATTGCTCTGGGTGAACTGCCTGGTGATACTGAACATTGAGTTTTAAAACCTGTAATAACTTTTTCCTCCCCTGGCGTCTCTTTCGTTAGCAACACTTGTCCAGGGTACAGAGTACTGGAACTGGCTGATCAGCTGACACACACATTGGATTTAAAGGATCATTCCTTTTTATCACAGCTTGGGTCTAAGTTTTATAGTTTTGGATATTATTCCCACTGGTTATGATAATATTGTACATACAGTACCAAATACATTTCTGTGATCTAGGAACATGGCAACATTACTGAAACACAATCCAACAGGGCAAGAAACTCTGGCAAAACTGTTGGCTTATTTATAACCTCTTATCTGTCAGATTGTCTGAGCACTTTATTTGGAGGTAAAACTGAAACTGAGTGGACCTGAAAATGTGGTAATAATCCCTGTTTTCATAGCCAAACTGTGTGAGTGAACAAGTATAGTTAGTTAGTACAGTCAACACCTCAGAAATTGTGATTTTGGTCTAGTGGTAACAATTGGTATTGCAGGATGATATGATGTACACTGGCAAAAGAAGCCCTTTCCCCTATACTCAATCCTAAGAAAAGAGACAACAGTAAAACACCAAATATATTTTTTGTTTCGCAAACACCCCAAAAGCTGCAATGACCCAAATGTATTTAATTCATAGGTATGTGTGGAGACAACAGGAAGCTAGAGGAAGCCTCTTAACACGCATTGTCTAAGGTCCAAAAAAAAGTTCTTAACAAATATGCTTTCTGCACAACTTTGGTTGGAATGAATGGGACACTGTCTTTGAACATGGAATCCACTTCTCTTAATACGTTCTTGTGATGGATATTTACAACTCACAGTTTGGGTAATAAAGTTTCTTTTTTAGCAATGTACAGACGTCAGCAAGTGAACTTGAGTAATGTGCTATGAATGGGTGGTCAGTCACATTTATTCCTGGTTGATTTGGATATATCTGATGGTAATGGCAAGGAATGATGTTTGATCACGTAACAATGTTTTAGTATATAAGACTAAAGAAGATAGCATCATCATCAAGGACAGTAACAAACCACCATTAGTTTGTACTGTACCACTTCCTATGAGGATTCTCACACGATATTGTGATCCCACAAATCCTTCTGCCTTGAAAGGTAAGACGTGATAGACATTGATGGTTCATACAATCACCTGTATAGTATTTTTTTTAAAGTGCCTTCCCTTTTCCGAAGACTTTCCAACAATGACTTTTCTTTGAAACATCATCTGGTGCGTTAGATTAACAGCCATGTGCATGAGAGTGAATCCTGTATCGGAGACATGGACACGGCCAATAACAATAAGAATGATTATATAGAGAAGCGATTACAGTAAGCAAATACTTTGAATTGCTATTTCTGCAAAAACATGACAGTAAAGAATTTTAAAAATGAAGTCTGATGTAATGAAAATCTCACATTATAACTTCAACTTGATAAATGCACGAAGCTTTAATTGTAACCAAAGACCACAACAGCCGAACACAGTTAAATAAGTGTACTAATCAGAGAAATCAGACACTTGGAATGAAAACCGGCTCATTCCTGGAACATTTGGTACATGCCTGATAATCACTGCCACGCGTAATCAATCCCCTCATACCTTTTATGATCCCAAAATAAGCCCTTAGACTTTTAGGAGAGATTTAAGCAAGACACTGGCAAAGAGTCGAGGGTCAAACTGAGAGGGAAAACAAGCCTCTGTGGTTATCCCTTGAGGCATAAGCAAGCAGAGCAAGAGATGGTAACCTCAGAAAATTAGCATTGTCTTACTAATAAAATAAGAGAAAAAAAATGGGTGGGCATGACCTTAATTCCACAAAGCTGAATAAAAGAGACTTTAGTTGTATGTGTTGGTGTGAATGCATACACATGTACTCATGTCCACTAGAGACTCAGTGTGTGTCCAAGAGATGGATATTATCCGCTTCACTGACTACCTTTCTCTCTGCTAAAATGTTGTTTCACAGTCCAACGGACGATCGAGTTTCCGAGCTCCAATCTGTGGTGAACAATGCTTTGCCAATAACAGCGTTCACATGAGTCTTGATACTAGCCCCAGTGAGTGCCAATGCCTAATTTTAATTACGGGAAACCTCTTGGTCCGCCAACAGCTTTATCACTTCTAATTGCCCCTGTTTCAAAACTATGTTGTCTTCATATTGCGCAACACCGAGCCTTTTAACGGACAGTGCAGTGATAAATGTCTGTGAGTTCATCCTCCACGTGTCCTGTATGTACTCTCCCAAAATATTCCTTGTCACTTCCAATGATAACTAAGAAAGAACAACTTGATTTTTCCAGTCTCTGGAGGATGGAGATGAGCTGCATAAGTAGTTCAATAAGAATAAACTAAAAAAATGAGCCGTCTGCAGCGAGTACATCTGAGATGCTTATGCTTATGATCATTAAGCAGATTCAGTGAAGGCAGCATTAAGCGAGGAGCATGGAAAAAATTGAATGGCTGATACAGTAGAGAGAAGATGAGAACCCATGGGAGAGGGGAAAGGAGAGGAGCCTAGGGATGAGAAGATTATGGAGAGCGAGTCTGATAATGGAAATAGAGGAAAATACCAGAGGGTGAAAGGTGGAAAAACAGTAGAGAAAAGCAGAGGATACGGTGTCCTCTGGAAGGTCAAGAAAAGAAATGTTGATATGCTTTGCAGACCACTCTCCTTGAAATATCATCTTCTCTCCAATCTAAAGGCACACAGGATGGGAAGTCAAGAGAGTAAGAAGAGTGTGTCTGCAGCGTCTTACACATGTCCAGCAACCAAAAGCCTACTGAAGCCTCGCTATAACAAGCAGCTAGATGATGAGGTGGAGGGAGAGGAAGGGCTGGATAAGACGACAGGATCAAAGTCCGATTCAAACCGGAAAGCTCTCCTTAAACCTTCCTGTCACATTAGGTCACCCTGTGAACTTTGTCACCTTATGAATTCCCATGGAGCGTTTTATAATTTTTAATGATTTCCCCATTTTGCTAGAGCCACACCCTGACACAATGTGCTGCATGCTGTGCTTCAAATGGATGGCCTTTAAATTGAAAGCATGTTACTGAGTTTCTGTAACTTCCTGTCTTGGTTATTTCGAGTTACCTTTAAATTAAATCCCTCATGCTTCCCCAAGGTGTGTGGTAGCATGAGCCAAGCTCTGAAAGCCAGCTCACATGATTGAGGTCTTGATCCTTCTTTTAGTTTATGGTCTCTGACACGCAAACACACTCACAAACATTCTCATGCACCCTCTGGGCCTATAGTCCACCTCAGAGTGTGTGATTGGGTGCTAAGCCTGCTTACCACAGAACAGCAAGAGTCCCTTTATGGACCTACACTGAAGCTTTATAACTAAATTAGAATCATACACATGCTGTCTGCATTATGGATATACAACAACATTTTCTAAGGGTGAGATTACACCTACAGTTTGTTATTTTTTATCTGAAACATAGCATATGTTTATTCTTAGCTATGTTGGCTATGACTGACTCCAGGGATGGCAATGTTGTAACTCCAATTTGGCCCAGACTAAAATATCTCAACAACTATTGGATGGATTGCCATGCAATTTGGTGCACATTCATGTTCTCCTCAGGATTCAATTTTCAATTTGTCCATCTTTCAATGAAGCCTCAGCTGTAATTTAGTTATATAAACATTATACCAGCTAAGCATCAACATGTTAGCATTGGTATTTTTGAACATGTTGCTATGCTAACATCAGTCTTTAGCTCCAGCAAGGCTTTGCCAAATTAGTCTCAGGCCTGAAGACTCTTCAGTCTAGTTTTAACACAGCTTTAATGCAAGTGAAGCCGGACATGTAAACAGAAATCACATTTACACACAAGTAGCTCATTTATTGGAACGAGTTTTGTCATATGTCATTCTGCAATTACATTAGACATTCTGGCCACAAAGGAAATCAAAATAAACTACTCCATTCATTAAAAGTTCAGTTGAATACGATGAACATTTATGTCTTTTTTAATGCTGCCTCAAATTCAAATGGCATTACCTTCCTGAACATGCCAAACTAATTTTGGGAAAATATACTGTGATAGCACTGCTAACCTTTTCCCCCCATTGGAAGCATGTTAACAGATGAAGCCATCAGACATGAAGTTGGAAGAAGACTCACAACATCTGTTGGACATTTTGTAAAGAGTCATGGCCTCTCTCCTTCTATTTGTTTGTTTTCTTGTCCTTGTCCTCCTATACAACCGTTCCACCAGCTCCTGTCATGATGGGCTGCGTTGGTCTATCCCTCACTGTTTGCGCAAGGAATTAAAAGGGAGGAACAGTAGAGCAAACTAAATTGACGGCGAGTGTGTACTGAGGTCAAATAAACTCCAGCGAAGGTTTGTGTCCATATTGTCATGTTCAATAAAGTAGTAGTATTGTAGGATGCTGGCTTTGTGCTCTGCTCATGGTTCTACCCTTTTGACCCCTGACAAGGGAACAAAATCATTTTTGAGCAACAATGCTCTCGAGGATGGAGCAAAAGTACAGCAAGCTCAGCAAGCCTGTAGTAAAATGCAACATACTTAAGTAGCAACACATGTTCGTACGTCATATCTGTGCAGTAATAGACATGAGTTTGATACCACTTGGAGCTGAGACAGCATGTTAACCCAGTCCTAGCTCTTACAAGTTGATCTCATTTTACCTCTGTTACCCTGGTGGTTTTGGAACAGGCTTCAGGCTCGGCCCAGTCTAGCATGGATTCACTTGAGAGGAACTGGCGTCTTAAGTCAGGTTTGATCCAGAGCTGAGCGCCATCTCCACAGAGAGTAATTGCACTGATATACGAGTGTGTGAATGTACGACCATGTGCACAGGCCTTTATCATAAAGGCTTAGCTAGTGCCCAAAATGTGTGACAACATGCTAGTTTATAGCTACATAACATAAAAATAAAGTGAAGTATGTAATAATGAGACAGATGGTTTCTGATTTTCCGAACACTACATTAACTTCTTAATGCCATTCCCATCTTTAGAATCACCGCGCCTCTATTAGTTAGATCATTTCAAGTAACTTGTTCTACTTTCACAGTAAGCAGGTGTCTCAGCAGCTCAGCCTAGTCTCTGCCAGTTCTACAGTAGCACGCCCTTTTCCTTTTTAGAGATTTTTTAAAGTAGTTTCGTTTTTAATGTGACAGTATGACTCAGTATCCAGAAATGCCCAATGAGATCAATGGATTATATTCTCCCAAGCCTACTTTCACTTTTTTTTCCTTTTTTGTCATTCTAGTAGAGAATGTTTCAATATACAGTATATACGGTGGATGAATTCTCATCCTTATTTATTACGACATGAAATGTGCGAAACCTCTGCTGTTGGACACCAGAAGTTGTAAATATAACACATTTAGCAGTAGTCAATAGTAGTTTTAGGAGACACAAAAAAGGAAATATTACTACAGCTGTCAACATCATTTTATCAGAGCAGAGCTGTACCATTGCAGAAAAGGAGAAACAGTTTGATATGAATTTGGATGCCAAAAAACAGGGTTTCATGACAAGGACTTGACAGGCACAGAGATGGGCGAGAGAATGCATGTTACACTGTCTAGTGTTTTAATAGAGGATGTTGGCCTGGGCAGCATCTTTTATAATGGTCTTGAGACAGATGTTGGACTCTTATAATAGAAAACTAAATAATTGGTGAATGCAGAGTGTTCTGTTAAACCACTTGGTGTGTGCCCCTTAAAAACAAATCTGTTCGGTAGTTCTTGCATGAGTCTAAGTGTCTTTGCTTCTCCTTTGAATTACTGCATAATAGAAGAACTTCACACAACAGCCAGTTCATAAGCACCCACAAATTATGCACTGAATTTAATTTTCATTAGGTTAACTGGGTAGCACAAAATCCACCACCTAAATGAGGTATTACAACGCAAGAAAAAAAACAGATTGCCATTAAAAAAAAAACATGATAATAGAAAAGGCTTCTGTTGGAAAGATGCTGGGTTGGCCAAAGAGGCCCTACACACATGCACTCACACTAATCATGCTTTCCAATGCCTCACAACAGCACCCAATATCCTTGAAATAACAGCGATGACCAATCCACAGCCAGTGCCCTCATAAAAAGCATCTTGACGTGTGACTGCTGATGGAAACTCTCTGTTCTTCTAATAGTTCTGGAACAGAACGCAGTGTCCTGTCCACACTGAAGAGGGAAGGCGCTTAAAAGATCCTTCAAAAGGTGCCTTACACAAGGTGCCTCAAAGGTTCTTCTTTATAAAAGTGTCATGAGTCATCACAGTACCAACAGGATGCTTTAAAATGTGCACCGTTCTCCTCTAAATCCTTTCTGTGGCAAGGAACTGTAAGGTGTTTATTGGCTTCGTCTGTAAACACACCAAGAGAAATCCTCCTTTAAAGAGTGTATGCCTCAGCCTCGCCCCTGCTAAATTGCCTCTATCTTCTGCCATAAACCTCTCGTTTCATGAGTGGGTAGGTAGGTGGGTGGGTGTGTGGTTGAAAGGACTGAGGGTGGTGGTGAGTGTTGTTTGGCTCCATGTCATATTTTCCAGATGTCATATTTTGAAGAAAACAAGTCTATTTGTGAAGTTGCCACAGGAGCAGAATGTACCTTTTGCTCCAGGAGCGTGTTACGTCCCTAAGTGCTGGTGCATGTTTGTGTGTGTTCATGGATGTGTGTGTTTGCAGGAGCCTGCTTGGTGGCTCTGTCTCAGTGGCATTGGTGCTGTCATTGGGTAGCTTGGCTGGTGAGCCATGTTATTACCAAAGCTTGGTTACACACAGACATGACCAAAAATGCATTAGAAGACACAGCAGCTTTCAAGTATTTCTACTGATTGAGTTGCTACACCAGACATCCAGACTCTGAATGAACATGACATGTATCTAAAAGATAAGTCAGTCCTAAGTATTTTGTCCTCTTCTGGTGTTGAAAAGAATTCACCCTTTTTTCCCTGTCACTAAAATCTTACATCACTCGTCTGGGTGTGTGAACAAAAAATGAAACATTTTTGTGTGTGTGTTTGTGGGCAAAGGATAATGGAGCAGAGAGAGAGAGAAAGCATAAGGCTGTAATTTAGTAAACCATGAGATTGCGGGGGTATCAGCATGGCAGAAGAAATCAAATGTCACAGCCACCCCGTCGCCTTCTCTCCCATGCCACTTTTCCATCAGGGTGTAGTTAGTATGGTGGGTATTAGGCCATACCCACATCCTATAGCCATAACTTTGAGGTCGCTGCAGCAGTTTAAAATGAACCCTCACTGGGATGTCAGTGTGTGTACTCCCACATCGGACCAAGCGGCACCAGAACAAAATGAGGCCAAGACCTACTATTTTCCACTGCAGCTCCCAGGTCAATGAAGACAATCCACATACATACATACATGCTTTGGTCGAAAAGGTACAAGTTCACCTGAACTTTTTCTACGCTACTTACAATATTTTTTATTTACAACAAAATATCCCTGGGGCAGGTTGGAGTAAATTAAGCCACTTCTTGTACAATTTGGGTGGTTTCCAGGTCCAGTCGGTAGAATTTAGTGGCATCTAGTGAAAAGGACTTAGCAGTGATGGAATAAAGTATTTATAAGTATGTTTTAATCAGTATATAAGCCTGTGAAAATAACAATTGCTGATCCCCCTTTATAGATACAAAAGCTGCCATGTTGCACCACCATGTTTCTACAATAGCCCAGAGAGGACAAACCAAACACTGGTTCTAAAGAGGGCCTTTTGTGTTTTCCGCAAGTTTCAAGGCCACCGTAGATTCTCCTACATGCTTGGAAGGAAAGGGGTAAATTCAGTTGGTTGCAATCTGCAACCTCACCACTAGATACCACTAAATCTTACATTGGTCCCTTAATAATACACAAGTGTCTGAAAACTAACATCAATGCTTTGAATCAGCCAAATATGTTCAATGCAGTCAAACCCAACTTTAATTGATAAGGTGTTATATTGACAAAGCACTCTTCACTCAACCAACTTTTCATTTCCGTTTATTTTATTATTTAGAGGTAAATATTACCTATATCCTAATTCTCATTCTGTCATAGTTCTGTGGTGAAACACATCTCTATGGATGAAAGCTTATCATTTACCAGAGGCTGCAGTATATAGCCTACTGTATATGTAAAGTCTTTCTATTGTTAGGCTACTTTTATGAAAATTGGTGGCTACTTTTTGTCACTCCCATCTGGCAAAACTGACAGTGACTCAGTTGTCTGCAGTAGCGGCTGGGCTGTAACAGCCGTCACAACACAGCATGCCCAGGAATTGCACCTATACTGGATGCTTAGCACTAGATTAACGTTGAATTTTAATATTGCCATTGGGTTTTCTGGTGATAAGTTGCTCTAAAGTCAAGCAAATTCTCTGTGTTACAATGAGCAACATTTGAAAACTGTTGGAAGTGTCCTGGAATATTTGTGATATAACAGAGCTTTCAAGAAGGCCTTGAAAAGTTTAACTAATCAACCTACTTTAAAGGTTTGGAAACCTGATGTAGATTCATCTGATGTTGATTACACTGCTATACACTAAAGGTGGGGGGAAAAAAACGCTCTTTATCCTTGATTTGATGGACACGAGACAGTGTATTGAAGCAGTCTGGTCTATCCGGTTGCTGAGCTCAGGGACTTTAACAGTGGCATCAGTGAGGATGGGTAATGACAGGCTAAAGTGACTCACAAGCACTGTTTGTTTTGTTGGGTTGTGAGAAAGCTGTGGAACAAGTGTGCTTCAATGAGGTCACTGAATATGCTCATATACTGTCTGTTATAACCACTGTGTGAGTAAAGAAAAACAATACCTCTGCTGAAACGTGTACTGTTCACCCACTATATTTGACATCACTCATTTCTCTATTCAGTTATTATCAACTGAAAATATTTTAGACAAATAAAAAAATATCCAACTGCTGAAAATAAGAACTATTGTGACAGCCCTGTAAATGTATTCTGTTTTAGGGTTTGTCTCAAATTCAAAGGGGTTTGTCCCAAGATGAACCTCAATTTTTCATGCGTCTGCTCAAGGCCACACTGTTATTTGTTAAATCAGATAATAAGCAAACATTCCTACACAGTATTATAAAGTGTATGAGTAAAGTGAGTCCATGGTGTTGGATCGGTGGAAAAAGGCTGCAGCCCAATTTGTATGTCAAAATGAAGGTTAACCAAACAAACTAATCAAACATGTTTCTAGCTAGAATAAAAGGGGGAAATGGGAAATGGTGTACAAAATAAACCAAATGGAAGGAGAGGAATCTAAAAAAGAGTTTTTCTGCTGCTCAGAGAAGGACGAAACTATACATTCTTTGTATCCACAACTCCATCAAAGACTAAAACTCTCCAAAGTTTAGTACCTTCTGTTTTAGTAAGGACTTCCCTGATTTAGAATGTATTATAAATTGGACGGTTTTATCCAAAATTAAGTTTAATGAATGCATACACATTAAGAAAAAAGTTGCTGCAAAGAAACCATTGACGTAAACCCTGAGAGCAGGTGTGTGCGGTAGGAAAAGACAGCAGGGTAAAGGGATATTCCCTTCGTATTACTAATGTCAAAGTACGCCCTTTTTTGAATGACTGAACCCTTTAAGATTCCCATCAACACCTTTGGTGCCAGGTGCTCCTCATAGCTACAAACCTAAATTGGGTATTAGATGTTTGGAGACTGACGCAACATTTGCCGTGTTTGGATCTAGCAATTTGGAGGGATTCTCATATTTATATCAATTTGTTTTTGTCTGCTTTTCAGAAACACATCAAAATTAGTTACTTTCATACAAAATTTACTTTGTCATGTAAATATGGATAATTAAAGGAAAATTCTATCATTTGACTGAAATAGGAAATAGTCTTAGCAGGCCTTTTTGCCCACCTTTATGATCCCAGGGATTTAAACACTTGGCCTGGCAGAGATGGGTCACAACCAGCTATGACTCAGTGCCATTGTTTATAGAATGGGAAAAAGGAATAAGTGAGAGAAATGGGCTGGAAAACAAACGGAAAGTTTCTTTTTTTGTGGCAGAGCCATTTTTATCCTCATCCTATTCATCTTCTTCTTTCAGAGTGCTGTGTAGAGCCATCTCATATATCTTGATGATGAATCTGAGTTTGTAGTGGTGGTGTGAAGCCAAGTGGCGCAGGACTGACGGCAAGTCTGACCCAGACGGACAGCTAGACAGATAGTCATCCTGCCCGCCAATCTCACCTTGTCCTCAGAGAGGCTAATGTTTCTGGGAAAATCCCACTCCACTTGCTGCCCTGTCAGTTCCTTACAGCTGGCATGGGCATGTGGATGGATGACAGAGCGAAGGAAAATGGGATCTAGTGAGCTGGTCACAAAAAGAGAGGGAAGTAAGAGGAGTATGAGTTAATCCAGGTATAGTTTAATTTGTGATTGGATATTATATTCTACGCTCTGGTTCTTTCTCACCTCTTCTAATTATATCCCTTTCCCCCAGATGCTTACAACATAGGCACAGCAAACCTGTTAAAACAGCTCAGACACTTCCCTGGCAAACAACAGCTGTTCAGTGTCACTCTGTTTCAGCAACACTTAAATCACCACCAGTCTCAGGGTCCAAGGATGAAAAAAAAACATTGATATATGACAACAGGATGCAAGCATGGGGAATTAAGGTGGCTGCAGAAAGCTCTTGTTTTTCAGACTTTGCTTTACACTGATTTCTCTCGACTTCCGTACAAATTAGGTGCCATTATTGGGACGACAAACCTGGGCATTTGCTCCAAAGGGGAGGGTCGGACTTGGACGGGCTGTCTAAACAAACGCAACAATGGTTTTTATTGTCGCACTGGCTCGAACTCACCCACACACCCCTGGCAGAGAGCAGAGCTTTCTGTGGAACAGCCCGTCAGTAAGCATAAACTTGATTTGGCTGATTATGAACTTGAGCATTGCTCTTACTGAGACATGGCTTACTTTCTCTCTTTTTCTTTCACTCCACCGTGTTCCCAGCTGTTTTTGGATAGAGAGATAAAGGAAAAGGAGGCTGGAGGAGACAGAAAAAGGACGGAAAAATGGAATGTTTTTTTGCTTGTCCTTGAGTATTTTCCAATTGTGTTTTCTTTAATACCGCACCAGAATAGATTTTCTTGGAGCTGTCCATTCCCCTTTGCCTTTCATATGTGTGAACAATGAATATTGGTGGCTGCCCAGCTAGTGAGGCCCTCCCGTCTGGCACCATATGTCCATCATTGTGCTGGTGAAGTGGCTGTTTCAAGTGCTGCATGGTTGGCATTGGAAAGCCTCTGGTTGTTAGTGGTTAACCCAGCATCCCATGGGGCTCGCTGCTCACTCGTCATCCTGCCAACCTCCCAATGAATTACATAAAGTTTCCGGTGTCAATGACGCAGGAGTGATCATTCAAAAATATAGAATGACATATATGTTAAATGGTGAGAAATAACTACATTTTCCATGTTTTGATATTACTAGAGGGAAAAGACGTTGCTAAATATAAATCTGCTGTAACACAAGAAGTTCTCTCAGTGATTATATTCTACATTGATCCTGTATTAATACAAAGGGAAATCCTATCTCAAATGGTACACAATAAATAAACATACTGCACAACCTAAGGGAACCATTGTTGAATTTGCAGGCCAGGAGTACCTCTGTTTAGATACCAAACATATTGTGTTACAGCTGTTCTCTATATCTCCATGATTTGCAGGTGGGATAGGCTAAGGCTTTGGTCACACCAGATGGTGGCACATACAGCAAAGTTCATCTGTGCACCATTGCTAAGAAAACGTGCTAGAAATCTGGATGTAGTAATTGATGAACTACTGTAGCTAACTGCAGGGATCATGCAAGCTCGATTGAATTAATGAGGTTTTATAACAAAGTTCTGGAGCCTCATCCTTATTTCTGCACAAGAAATACTTAAGTTATACCTTGTCTTCTCCTTTCCTGTTTGTCTCAGTTCTCTCATCCCTCCCTCCCAAACCCTTTCTAACATTCTCTCTTTTGTTTGACTTCAGGAACCATGGCCCCCAGGACAGGAAGAAGAGACGACACTCCCACTCCATACCCACCACAAGACCAATACTGCATCCCATGCCTCCATCCATCTAACTGGCATCCTGATTCTGACCTCATTCCTTCATCCCTTACTCACAGTACTTGATCCCCTCAACCTCAACCCCAACTTGATCCCCTCAACCCCATACCATCATCCCTCCATCACCTCATTCCTCTACTATTGTTGCAATAAATCTGTAAACTGTCTGAAGTTGGTGTGGTCTTTGTTAGTGTTAGTTTTCATAGGTAAAACATTTACTCCAAGCTAGTTAGTGTGCCAACAATTTTAACAAGCTATATAATTAATGTGACAGAGAAACTGGCATATTGATAAAAGTGAAATGTGATGAAGTGCAATGGAAACAGAATTATGTTTTGCATGTCAAAGTTCTCTTGATGTGAAAGATTTGCAGGAACTAACTTCCAACCTGTGTGCACCACTTATTATGGCAGTTCCATTGAAATGAATAGATTATACAGTGAATTCAACAGCAGCAACATAGCATGGAAAAAGGGGGAGTAAAGAAAGCCTTAAGGTTAAAGAAAGTCAACTCCTGCTTCTGATAACACATGCCAAGGCCACAAAAGTCTCTGCTCTGCACTAACAGTGAAAAGTACTTCCTCTCCTCCCTCTGTCAATCTGTCCTTGACTCTGTATGCACCTCTCTCCCTTCCTACACTCCTGTATTCTGTTTGAGCTTCTTCATATATTTTATCTATTGTTTTTCTCTTGTTACACATTTGTCTTTGTCTTCCTTCATTTGTACACCAGCTGCAAGTCACAGTTCAGATAACAGACATGTATTACAAAGAGATAAGTGTCAATTGAGAGAAGCTGGCTCCTGACTAGATATATATACACATACACACACACACACACACACACACAGCCAAGTGGATACAAACCTTTCAATGCACCTGACCAATAGAAAAACAGCCTTGTAAAGAGAAACAAAGGAAGAGAAGAAGTCACCACAGAGCAGCAAAAAGAATGGCAGAAAAAATAATGAAAGTAACCCACAAAATGTACCACAGAGAACTACAAAGTGCATACTGAGTACTATTTAAAATTCATAAAGACTCATACAGTATTGTATCACAAAACTTACTGCCATAAGGTATCATTACTTGCTAACTGTGAGTCACACACTTACATAAAGTAATAGGATTAGGAGTTGTAGTTTTTTTTTTTTGCAGTAGTTGTGCTGATAAGTTGGATGTTTTTAGACAGATATCCAACACAGCGATGCTACGTCAAGCTTCGCACACCAGAAATGTGCTCACAAAATTTGTTTTCAATGCCTATACCTCAGCCTAACCACAAGCCCTGGCTGCGACACCACGCTTCACTTTTATTACTTCTCTCATCTCCTCCAAGTCCTCCTCTTTTTCTTTTTATGATGATTTCTCCATGCTGCTCTCCTGCATGTGTCTGGTCTTGGGTATCACTCCTGCGCTGAGACGTTCTGGCACGGGCCGGAGTGCAGGCTAAATGTTGCATGGTGTTTTGGTTACTGTGGCGAAGCCTGGTGCCATTTAGCACTTGAGTGGTTATATTTCAAAATGTTCTATGTCCATTTTGGGGATAGAATCATTACAGAAACTTCATAATGCCATATATCTTAATTATTAATGATTTGGTTTGCCATTTGGTCAACTATGGTCTCATAGCAAGTTACCTAGTGGGTGCCATTTGGTGTTTTAATTATGTACTATCAATCATTCTGCAAGAGTCAATGTTGATTTGTGCCAATGGTGTGTATCTCATTCTCTCTTTCTCTCTCTCTCTCCCTCTCTTTCTCTCTCTCTCTCCAAACAGTGAAGCAGAGGTAGATTGTCTAAAGGGCACGACTCCCAAAACCACAGCACCATCAGAAGAGAAAACCACAGATGCAGCTGTTCAGACAGAACAGAGCAAAGGATATGTTTCTCTCACTCTCTTTCTCTGTCTCTCATTTTTAAAGACGGGCCTCATTAAATGGAAGTAAGGCTGCTCAGGTCCAAAACCAAAGAGAGTCATGCCCCTCGAGAGCGCTCTGCTGCTAACCATAGCTCTGGCACGGTGCAGTGTGGAAAACAAGTGAATCAAATGCGACCGCTGAGCTGCAGCGAGCGTACAAAGACATAATATTACATGGTATTACGTGAGTTCAGTAACAAGGGATCAGCTGTAGCAACAGCAGTACTGCTTCACAAAACAGTGGTGAAACACTAGGTTACAGTGGCTTATACCACTGGATCATGTCATGTACCAACCTGTGGAGGCACATGGTTACGGTTAGGGGACGATAATGGTACCCCAATCCCACCTTTTTAAGCCAGCAACCGATGCTGTTCTGTTGGTTGGTTTACCGCTTTGGCTGAAACTAGAATATCTCCATAATTATTAAATGGATTGCCATGAAATATGGTACAAACCTACATGGTTGACAGAGGATGAAGCTCACTGATTTTGGTGACTTTTCATTTTGCATCATAATCAGGTCAATTTCTTGCTTGATCAACAAATACCTGCAAGATCAACAACATTCCCATCTGCTCCAGCTCTACTCTGTGTTCAGTCCTTATGAGCAAATGTTAGCATATTAACGCAACTAAGAGTGGTGACCATGGTGAACATTGTAAACACTAAACCCATTAAATGTCAGCATATTAGCATTTTCATTGTTTCATTGCATTTCAATGACTTCTGCATTCAGTTCATTCATTCAGCATGGCTGCAGACCATTCATCTTGTTTTAAATTCCAGCGTATTGTTCAGGTTCACGCTGCCTTAATACAAGTGACTCTGAACTTGTAAACAGACATCACATGGACCAACCAGTATTTATCCACCATATGTCTACTTTGGTTCCTCCATGAATTCTAGAGTTTTCTGCATCTTGGTGATACTAAAATGTATTAGTGATGTTTGTTTCATTTGTACAAAGAGGACTAGACAATGTAGACTCAACCAGGGCAGGTTTTGATGAAAAAAGTAAGCAAAACTGTGACTATTCCTAACACAAACTCATGCTAAATAACTAATTTAGGACCAGTATGTGATCTATTTACTGTAGTAACTCATAATATGACCATGATATATGTTATCAGAGATTAAGAAAACATGCGAGTAGAAAAACTGGCTTTTGCGACTATAATACAGCCAATGTGTTCTCCTTTTGAAATTTCCATTCTGATACAGAGCGTCTGTTTTTGTTTTGGCTTGTGTGAGTCCACCCATTGCCCATTCAACCTGATCGTGATGCTGGCACCACATAATGCAGTGTTAAAAGGTTGTGGTCATTTCACGTATTTCTGTGAGATCACGTTGACGCCCATTTCGACACCGCCGGTTGCCAGATATGAAACACTGACACGCAAACACAGCGTGCTGCAGCCATGGAAGCAAGCAAACAAACTGGATCAACTGAGATAGATTCCACCCGACCTAAAACCCTGCATGAGTGTTGGGTCTGGAGAGGAGAGGACCAGGAAGACAACTGTCTCCAATATTTTTAATTTGGACTGCAGTATCCATTTTAAATGCTTGCTGTCAGTGTTACATATTTCTCCTTTTAATACAGTATTAACACCTAAACCTGATCCTTGAAAGATTGACAGGCGTAACGTTTGCAGCTGAAAGATGTTATTAAAAATAAAGCCTGTGATATACTTATTACAAGATATTATAGGAAACATGATTAAAATGACCGTAAAAGCCGAATTGTGAAACTAATGTTAAATGATTGTAAAGGCGTTTAGGAAACTAGATTCACAATCCAAGTGTTTCTATCTTGATAACAGCAAACACTGACATGAAGCCATTTTTTTCATTAGTTTTCATTTGTTGTTAATATCTGTTGGTATAAGATTCCAAGGCAACTGGAGTTTGTAACCATGACAAAATGGGTTGTCATAATTGATGTTCCACAGTAACTTTAAAAAACAGTACTATGAAGCAAAAGGAGACATAACATATTGTAAAGACTTGTCTACTACTGATTGACACTACACAGAAGAGGCAGTACACTATTTAGTTTTTTCATGCATCAGGTGGTCTACTGTTTCGCTGTAATTTGCGCGTTTTGAAATGGACTGGAAAAGCAAATAGATATGATCTTGTCTTGTCTTTTGTTATTTCAACACCATTTATTGTTTGAGATATCATTTACGTCAACACATATAACTAGAAATACAAAGTGATCAGGTATGGCATGATACTGTGAGCAGTAAAACTAGCATGACCGTGATGTGGATGTAGGCTGACTGAGAGTGTTAGCAGGGTGGAGAGAGAGGCAGAGAGACAGAGAAAGAAAGTAGGAATGTGGTTAAGAGTCTGTTTGGTCACGCTCCATAACCGACAGCCTTAAACAAACAGGAATTCGGCTCCCACTGTAAACCATTGCTACCTGAGACTGCAGTGTGTTGCTGCTCCTGTCAGCGTGGTGTAGTTTAGTTGGAGCTCCTGGAAACTTCCTCATTTTTCTTATGTTGTTTAAGTTGTTTGTTTCATGCACCACCAAAACCAATGAACACATTATTCTTTTTGTCATTCGCTTTTTTCACCAAACTCTTTCTCATTTAACCTCTCACGCTGCCTTTTCCATTATCATACTTGTGGAAGTGTGACATCCAAAAATGGCCAGGCCTTTGAGTGGTTTCCTATGGGGTAGGCACAGTGGTGCTTTGAGCTAATTGCTAACATCATCATAAATCATATGTTGACCTTAAGTAGGTATAATATTTACCATGTTCACCATCCTAGTTTAAGGTGATAGCAGGCTATCATTTGCTAATTAGCAGTGAAAACAAAGTCGAGCTTGAAAAAGATTATTTTTTTCTGGTATTTGGTCATGATTGGAAAGATTTGATGATGCTGCAAGATGCCAAGTCGGGAAATTACCAGATTACAATTTATCATGGTGTGTATACCGAGTTTCATGCCAATCCATTTAATAGTTGTTGAGGCATTTCATTCAAACCATATGGTGTGACTGGAGGGAAAGTCAGTAATCACCAAAATCAGTACAAAACATCATCTGAACAACTTGAATTTATGTACTAAATATCATGACAATCTATACAATACTAGTTGATCCAGTTCTAAAAATAAATCTACCACGTGGGTGGAAAAAGTGTTAAATTATTTGACATGGTCTATTAACAGTGGGTGAAATCTAGAGATTACAACTTTACACTCTGCAGCTCTACAGCTCTGATTAGGGCCTTTGACTGGCTTTTTCTCCATAGCAATGGCAGCTGGATAATGGGTTTTACAGTATTAACCCATCTGCCAATAAACAAAACATAATTTCTATGAAACTAAGTTGGCCATTACATACACTCTCACCTCAGAAACCAGTGGGGCCTCCCACTCTGTAACCCTATTGCCATACCAAGAACTACATTGTGGGGTGGTTAAAAAGAATATTCATAATGGACATAGTTTGATTGTCTACATAACAAAATACTGGATAGTTTTGGCAAGCTTGCAATCTTTTGTCAATCCAAATGTAGTTTCCACCTAATTTCCACCATATCTCAACCAGTGAATCTCATTTCCATACTGCCATCCTCAATACTTTATGTTACCCTTCATTTCACGTGTATGACTGAATCAAGAAAATAATATACTGTAGCTGCCAATGTCCCTCCTGTATGTTAGACTCGCTGTGTGTGGCTGGGATACCTCAGTCAGGCTGAACCACATTCCCCCATCCACCACAGACTGAGATCAGATTCTCTCAGATAACATCAGAGTGGATGGTTAACACAGCCTGTTTGGCTTCTGCTGCAAACAGAGGATCAAGTTTACATGTGGACGCTCCGTCACACGTCTCCTTTGACAGGTTTGTTTGGTCAGTGTGGCGCCCCATGTACAAATATACCTGGGAATGGATAGCATGTGCACACATCACACCCAAACACAGGGCCACACAAGGGTGCACATGCGTTAACAAACACTGTAGAAGCAAACGACAGAAAAAGATGAAAAACCACAGTGTTGTCTTTAATGAAAACATTTCCCGGTTGTCATGGCGACTGCCATAGTCAGCCAAGGAAATTCAAACCACAGATTTCCCCATGTATCCCGTAAAAATGACAGCTATTTATCTTGTCCCACATTCAACAACAAAATGATATGGTATCAAATCTGGTGCACACGAGTACATAAAAGGCTCGTAAACCTCAGCTAAGCTGCTGTGAAACACATAATCTGATGTTGGATGGAAAATCAATCTTTGATGACCCTTTAAATACTTTTCCAAAGATAACCACAGAGGAGAGGATTAGCTTGACAAACAGGTAATGATGAATACCGAGAAATGTAGAGTGCTCTCACTTCAGCAAATCAAAAGATGAATTTGGGGTTCGGCCATATTGGCAGTAGTATCTGAAAACTGCAAATCACACAGTGCTAGTTGCACCAATTATATATTAAGAGTTGAGCCACAAGCTCAACACTTTAACAGGAATGCTAGCTCCATTTTCTCAATAAGAAAACTATGTACACTTAAAACTCAGTATTACCAGTCATTATCTGACATGTGTTAAGCATTTAGACTTTTATTCATCTTAACACTGGGTAAAATGTGTTTTCCCACCTCAGATATAAAAGAAGTAGCTTGCATCATTGCACAGAAGTAGTGACACCGTGGGGACTGAAGAATTATAAAAACAAGCGACTGTTCACACCTTCATACACCATACACAACACACTTGCGTCACCCGTTTATTAATGAAATGCAGTAGCAGCAGTGTTTGGAAAGGAGACACAATCTGGTGTTCGAGCCCCATGCCATGCAGGTGAAAATTTGCCAGTAAAAGATATGAGCGCTCATTAACTTTAACAGGGCAACAACCCCCCACCCAGGGTCCCGCCCCTGCAACGGTGAGGGTGGGATTTTACTGGCTTGTTAACGTGACTGACAGCTCAAAAGGTCAGTCTGTTTGTCTGCTGCGACGCTAGGCTTCCATACTTCATAAAGAGAATGACGACAGTTGGTCAGTAGTGCCAGTAGGGTTACTGGCTGCAGATATTACAGCATACAAGTTTGTGCCAGCTGGTTGGCTATAAGCTCTTTGGTCATTAGACACGCATAGCTCACTCTCTCCCCTCTATCATTTCTCCACCACGCTTGTTAACTACTGACGAAGAGAAACCAGTCGTCCATCAAATGCAAAGCAGCTAATGAAGTTAGCTTTTTTAAAGCGTAACGTCAACCCGACTCAATTTTCTCATCTTTTCCAACAAGATAATCAATTCTCAACAAAATATGTGTCAGTAGTTACGCAGTAAAGCTGCTTGTGGTTGTCTTTTGCATGCTTGTTTGCATGGCTAAAGTCCTCCACTCTAGTCCCAATGGACGATCCAAAAACCAATAAGAAGAGACACTGAAAGCACATGAATAATCCCAACACTTCAATATGTAGTCTATGTACACATGCATCTCTATGGCGATGTTTACCATGTTCTTGCTCATTAACAACAAATCAAACCAACATGCAATACATTTTTGGGTGGCTTCTGTTGTCCTTTTATTGCAATGGTTATCTTTTATGTGTCCTCTGGATTTCATTTGCAGAAAAAGTTCAAAAACGGTCCCTGTTTGCAACCACTCCAGAAAAGCTAAGCAGATAAGTGTTCACCTATGATTCAGACAAGTTTCAAATATCAAGAGCATCAATACGATTATTAGCATGGAGGGTTAAAACTTACCAGAAACAAGCTAGTCTTGGGATAATCACTGTTCACATGTTTTTATGTTAAATCACAAAATTAATTAAGTCAAAGTCTACTAATGAACGCATAAAACATACAATAGAAACTCATGTTTGTGGTCAGTACTGCACTGTGAATATCTATCAGTTCATACACATTGAAGACACAAATTAACAGATTGATACCAACTATTCTACGTTGCACATGTCCAAAGCATATATCATATCTTGAGATTTGTAATATCACATTCAGTTTGGACTGTATTTGCTTTAAAATACAGGGTTTATGATTTAATGTATTTGTTAATCATATTTTACAATGCCAAAATGTGTGCCAAATGGTGACAACAACATGGGCTGTTTCCTTTGTCGTTCCAATTTCCTTCAAGGCATTACATTGGATAACTGACAAAGTCTGAGTAAATGTTTCTCAGCAGGAAACATATACTCAAATAACAAAGCGCCACAGATCCCTCCTGCTGATAAGTCGTGACAGAGCTTAACTTCCTTTGACGTGACAAGGATTCACCCAAAAACATTAGGATTCAATATGTCCTCACTATGAGTTTTCACATTCAAAATCCATGCCAACCAATTGCTCTGAATCAAAGTCCACTGATAGAGGGGCCATCAGAGGAAACATAAGAAACACTGGAAACAATGATAGGCCATGGAATATGAATCATTCACCAACCCCACAACTGCCAAGCCGCTATGATTCAGCAGATCGTTTTGGTGCAGGTGAAACTTGCTCTCAGGAAAACTGACACGCTTACTCACTGTAGATACTGACAGAATGGCCTTTCACACAGAGACCTTTCTGACATCGTCCCAGCATGAAACAATATGATTCATGACAGTTTCAGGGTAATGGTGTTGCACATGTTGGCTCACCGTCACAACTTAGTGGGACACATGAATACAACAGAGCCATCGTGAATGTTAATAATGTTAACACCTGTGCTTTTCCCCACTATGACAGCTGAAAGATGCTGTGAATAAAAGGAGGCCTGTTGGATGGTGTGCTGCATGGGAACAAAATGCATGTAAGGGAATTCATCACCTCGTCTTTCATGTTAAAAGATATCAAAAATGATGTACTTCATACTCTATTGTACTGATTCTGGGCAGATCCAACACAATCAAATAGGCAATGTCTTTACTAGAGAGCCAGACAGTCATACACAGATACATCAGTCCAACTCAAAGTAGGAAATCCATGAAAGGAGTTTACAAAAATCCAAAAGCCAAAAAATGAAGCAAGGTTAAAAAAAAAGGCATAGAGACTTAACCTCTTAAACTTAAACTCAGGGGAGAAAGAATGCTGGAAAGCGATGAACACACAAGCATGAACAAAGACGATCTGGCAGCAGAACAAGGAGATCAGGAGTACATATATGTACTATATAGGGTTGGATGATAGCAAAAACAGGAGCAGGTGAGTAATTGGAAGCAGGTGTGGATGATGAAGGGGAGCGGTAGACACTCGAGGGCAGGAAGTGAAACGACAAGTCGTGTAGACTACAAAATAAAACAGGAACCCGACAGGCAATGATTAACAAGGTGTTACATCTGTACTGTAACAATTCTGTCATGATCCATCATCCTGTCTCATCTAATGTTACTTTACTTTGATACGCCCAGCATTTTCCAGAATGCTTTTTTGACAAATTCCAAGAAAAACAAACAGGCACCATGAACATTCAGCTGTGTATGTGTTTTGGTGATGATCCAATGCTTCTTGTCGCAGTCTTGTTGCATTCTGGTCTCTTTTCTTCTACTGTGGGTGTAGAAATGAGGCACTGTGCCACTTCCAGGACACATTGGATGGTTGTTGAACAGTCAAGTTAAATAGCAGCTTTAGACCTCTTCTCTTTGATTCAAATGGACTAATACAAAGACCTGACATTTACTACAGAGAGTGTTTTAAATAGTTGGGAATACATTTAAGTTGCATGGTGCCTGCGTTAAATCAAAACTTGATTTTCCCTTCAGTTTTTGATGATGACTTTTATGTGTTTGTCCTGTATGCCTGCATGTGTTTACAGATGTGAGTGGTACTGTATCTGTACACAGTATCCAGTACAGTCTCCAGCCAAAAAGAAAAGAAAAACAAAAAAAACACAGTAAGCCTGGCTTAGAAAGAGCCGGGGGACAGATTTATACAGAGGAGATTTGGATGATTACACACCATGAAAGTTCTCTATGATTGAGAATGGAAAATCACACCGGCCAATAAATCAGCTATGGGATACAGTAGCCAGTACTTAAAGTCTGGGAATAAGAATTTAACGTAATAGAAAAGTAATCTTTTATTTTATTACACAAGCAAGGAGAAACATCCAGATGCACAGCTGTATGTATACTGTAGCGTTTCCAAGATCTAAGATATACCTTTCATTTCTCTATCTGTTTTTCTTATTCCTGTGGATAACTGGCTGGATAATGTAATGTCATGTCTTTAGACTTCCAGCAACTACAATGAAGGATGATAGCAGAACATGTTTCAATGATCTAAAAAAATGGGTATGCATTAGATTTTTAATGCCTGACAACATCATGAGCAGAAACAGACAAAAAGTATTACAGATGTAAGGCATTGGGGCAGTGTAAGAGCATATGGGGGTGCAGCCTTCCTGCTGTTCTACAATATGATTGAAGTACAATAAATGACATTTTTTCAACATACTGTATCTCCAAATACTCTCTATTCCTTCTGTATATTGTGACTAGGGTGTGGTCAAGGTTAGAGGAAAGCAGTTACAGTTAATAGAAAGAGGCAAACAGTAGTTGCAGATCTGTGACAGGATGCAAACTCCACACCCTGACTTCCCCTGCTTCATGGGCTGCACGATACTCCTGGCGTTGGCACTGAACGCTGCCATTGGAGGTCAAATGTGAAGCCCTCCGTCAGACGTTACAGCACAATGATTGAAACATTTTCTTTTTAAACGGACGAACAGATTTTAAAAAACAACAGTGTTTATGCAAGAGCCATAACTGCTCTAAATGCTCAGGACAAAAAAGATTTTGGCACAGTTGCAATAACACTTTATCTGTGCAATACTAAGGGATATCATGCAATAATGACAGCAGAATGTGGAATGTCTTGTGTGTGTGTGTGTGTGTGTGTGTGTGTGTGTGTGTGTATTATGGGTTTCATCTGACTTTTAGTTTAGTACTAAATATTTTATTTTTATATAGTTTTACTATCTTTTATAAGCAATTTTTAAACTTTAACTTATGGCACTAGAGTCATGCAATATTAAAGATTCCTGAGGATACGCTACTAAAAAAACCCATATAGCTGCATCAAGTTTGTTCATACTTGGCTCAGGACAACTGGGAACTGAGCTCATCACCAGAAATGTTTGAATTTAGCCATTAATTCAGAAATCTAGTATCAGGATAATATCATAGTAAGAAGTTGTCTCTTGTTTTTGCTTCCAAAAAGAAAAAAAACAGCAAATTGAGGAGGGAGAGACAGACAGACGGGCACCAAGCTGTCTCAGGAACGCCCAGACAGCCAAGAAGAGATAAATCGATGGCCAGGTGAGAAAAGATCTGGATGGATAGATAGACGGGTAATTGCACCTTTGCAATTCTAATTCTCTCTATCGCCAAGTCTATAGGGCATTTTAGGCATATCTGTAAAAATGCACCAGAGCGAGCACGAGCATCACTATTCACTCTCCCATGTCTGACTCTATCATCTACCTTGAAGTACTTTGCATTGAAGCATACGCAAAGTTGCATATATTAAGATGTGTTTTTCCACTATATGATGGTGTTCTGCATGTCCATTGATTACAAACACGCTGTTATATTACCTGCTTTGCATGAGCTGAGTTTATCATTACATATTTTCCCTCAGTTTATGGAAATATCGTTGCGCCGTGCCAACGTAAAAACGGCTGTGAGCATGTGAGATTTTATAGTGTTTACCATCTTTATCTCAACTTACACTAGTGGAGGCTGACTGCAGGAGTATACATGTTGCTATTTCTCTGATTAAATCCTTACATGAGCTAAATTCTGATTATTTGATCAGGTGTGTGTGTGTGTGTGTGTGTGTGTGTGTGTGTGTGTGTGTGTGTGTGTGTGTGTGAGTGTGTGTGTGTGTGTGTGCGCCAGTTCAAATGTGTGATTGCACTTGCTTGTTATCTCTTTTCATTGGAAACAGCCTAATATTTTAAGAATCTTCATCTCTGGGAGTATATCTGATTGCTTTTCTTTCTGAAATGTATTACTTCCATCTAAAAACACCACCGGTTCAATGCCAACTGCAGCACAATGAACTCTAAAACACCAAGAACAAACCCCGGATCCTTTGCATGTTCACTGCCATACAAAACACACAACTGCCCTTCAGGAGTCTTGTTCCAAATAACTTTTTGCACATACAGTATATAGGGCAATATATGTTTAATAGTCCGACATACAGTAATGTATGCCACGTAGCATAATGCTTTGGCACACTATTTCACATCCCTCCGGCCTCTTTACATGGCACCCTACAGCCACTGTCATGCACTGAGGGCAGTTTACGATGCATGGGAAAATGCAGCTTTGGCACCGCACACAGCAAACCCCACACAGCTCAGTTACAACAAGGAAATAGTGGCACACATTAAACAAAAAGTGCACGTGAGAAAGCACAGGTAGGAATGTTACACATGAGAAAGAACTGATGCTGCAAAGTCTTTATTTGAACCTTTCTCACTACTTGTTACATAGAAAACTATAAGGTTCAAAGTCATGTGCAGAACAGCCAGACAGTAGATCAAACAAGATCCACATAACATCTGTGAGATAAGCTGTTTTAACATGATAGAAAAGGTTAGTGGATTTACTTGCACTGTGACTTTTTTGCAAAGCAACAGTTACAAGTAAACAGACCTGGGTTTATACTGTGGACGTTATGAGTGCATGTACAGCCATTGTAATGGTGCAGTCAGGCATTGCAGATGTACAATTTTTTTGGTGGGTGTGGTAGATGGCAGACAGGTGGATCTGTTAAAAATAGAACCATATAAACACACACACACACACACACACATGTCCCTTTCATTAAAATGTTATGCAAATTTCAAGTCTCATAAAATGTGAATCATTACACGCTTCCATCAGATAAGGATTCACTAAGTGAGTAATAATATGATGTGTTACACCCTAGTTCAGATTATACTTTTTTATCTCTCCTTGTGTTGTTTGCCAATAGTATAGTGTAGTTCAGCTCCATTTGTGTATGTTGGTGTGTATGTACTGTGTGTGTGTGTGTGTGTAATTTATATATCATTATTATTAATGACTTATAGGCATGCAGGTATAGATTTTGCTCAGTTGTACTGCATTCAATTTAGAAAACATAGCTTACACACAACCATCTCTTTTAAAAGAAGCACAGGGCCAGTGCACTGATGATGTCAGAGGGTTGTAATTGGTTGATCACAAAGTTGGTTCAGGAACACATAGTGAGATATTGATCCAGGAACATGTCCTATTTAGCTAAATCACATGTGCATGTGTGTGTGTGCACATGTCTATATAGGCCTTAATGTGATGTATTTCTTTCCTTTTTTTGTTGTTTTATATAATGTGGGATTTTAAGCCCTTTGATCCAGACTCATCATTTATAATGTTTTTTTTTCCATTTTTGAAAACCACCTTTTCATGCTGGATAATTTTACTGTGGCCACTTTTGAATATTCCCATGTGTTGCACCTTTGAATCATTTTTGAGTTTCCTTAAACGCTATGTTCACTTGATTTTACGATAACATTTTAATACTTTTATCTAATTCAATCATTTCCTCCTCTAATTTTCTTTTCCATCTATGTTATTAGTCATTTGCGTCGCCTTAGAAACAAGTATATGAATGATGTGCATGTTTACTTTTTCATCATTATGATATAATCTGCAAAACAATCCAGATCCACCGCTGCTGACACACTTATCTGCTTCCTACATCTGTCCATTAAAGCACGATGACTCATTTGTCCTCTGTAGCCTCCCGTAGCCCATCTTCATCACCAGGAACCACAAACACAGCGTGAGCGCTAACCGACCGGGTTAAATGATGTCATCAACCGTACATCATAAAAATAACATGTCTGTGATTATTCACCGGCTTTGTTACCATGCGGGCTTTTTATAGTTTCTGTTCCACTAAGTCCTCATAAGTAACTGCTTCCTTTGTGGATGCTCGCTGATGATATCATTGTCTGAGAGTTTACCGGTTGATAAGCAGTTTGAGGTAAATAGGTGAATGAATGTTTGTTGTTGTGCTGCCGTGAGAATGAAAGGTAAGAGTGGGATTTGTTGTGTGGTGTTACGGGTGACGTAGCAAAGGGAAGAGGATTAATGGACCACACACACACACACACACACACAAACACAAGTACACTAATGCTTAAAATGGTGGTAGTGCTACAAATATGTAAGTAATGGATTTATAAGGATAAGGCTGCTGAGTGCATTAGTTTAACAGTAGTCCAGGTAAAGGTCAGGGGTTTTATGAATAAAGTGGCTTACAATGAAACTGAATATTGAACAAATTTTAGCTAAAAGCATGTTGTAATCACACCTACAGTATAAATGAGAATCTAACCATTGATGTGGTTCTGTGCTTTCCTGTGTTTTACCCCTAATTTAACTCTTAATTTGCAGGAACTACTTGTAAAGGCCTATTTGTAATCATCTTTGGAGTCACAGTGACTTAAGTATTTATTGGCATTAAAAATGAATTTGGTATTAAACAACAGGACAGTAGGATTGAAATGAAAATATGACCCAGAAAACACTGTCAATGATATTTATTGCGATTTAAAGGTACCTTCCTGTGAAATGTTTGACCACTAGTGGCGCTAATGAGCAATGTTTTTACAAGTGGGCACCTGTTCCTGTTGTATGAACAAAAGGACGCATGTGCACTCATTTTCACTCTTTTCCTCTGATCGCTGGTCTGTGGCTTTAATGTTAACAAAGGCATTGAAGACTATTAAATAAACACAGATGTAAACAATGCTGGATTTAAAATATAAAAAAAACATCTGTGTGCAAATGTTTTATGAGGACAGAAACGGTCTAAATCAAGGATACATTGTAATGAACCACAGTTTCCTGGTAGCAGTGTCTCCAGACTGTGTAGGATGCCAAACATCCAAAGATAAGACAAGTAATGAAGACCTGAAGACTTCTATGACCTTTTCAATTAAAATCATCTAACTACAAATTTAAATTAAAATGGATCGTACCACAATTTTTACCCCATCTTCAAACACTCATTGAGTTTACAAGAACAAAAAATTTAGTGACCAAAAATCATGAAATGCAGTATTCAGGTCAAACAGTTCCAAATTAGATGCACTGTTGTGATTATAATAATACTGCAAAACCAATATACCGAAATACTGACAGGGTGGGATATAACACATTAAAGGAAAGGAAAGCATCGAGCCCCTTGTGTCTTGATGATGACCTCATACCACCTGGGTTCAGAATAGAGATATCAAAAAACTATCTATAAACACAAATATATTCAGGGTGTTATACACCCAATATAGGCCTGTATAATTGCCATCATGGCCTTGTGGACCAGCAATCTGCACCACATATGCTTGTTTATAAGTACCACATACTGTGCATGTGTACATATGAAAAAGTAAAATCAAAGAACAACAAAACAATAAGAGATGAAAACAAAACAGGGAGTCCTAGTCACTTGCTGTGATTATTAATAAGCATCCCAATTGATTAGATTTTTGCTCAAAACTGACATGATTAGACTCAAACAGCCTATGTGGCCACTGCCTGAATCTTGAAGAACTAATGCAGCTTGCTCCACTGATACTAAAAAGTAACTATAACACTATGATAATATATTGATCAGAGAAACCATTTAGTCCAGGATCTGAGTGTGTCATGCTAATACAGGCCAAATATTTAAACAACACTACTTAAATGTGACTACCGGTAATGACTCCAAACCGTGACGGCTTGATAAGGACGTGTGTTAACAACCGTCCTGGTTCCTTGTCTTGCATAACTGTGTGACATTCCCTGGAACTGACAAGAGTCTGACAGCACAGACAAGCTCAATAACAACAGATCAGCTGAGAGATCGGGTGCTTAATACGTGGAGATAGCTCGTTGGGTACATGCGGAGAACGACTGTCGGACAACAGGTTTAACAAGCAAAGGGGGGTAATGGAATAAGATACGAAAGGTGTGTCACGTCTCTTATTTCGAAATTTCTAAGCTACATATCCGTGTGTGATCTGAAAGTTGAATGCAACAATCATACTGCATGACTCAGTTCTTTAGAGCGTGGAGAAGATGACAGAAGGAAATCCGAGAATGGCTTTAGATAATCTAAGGATCCGGTTACATCAAGATTTAATCATTTATTGCAACATCAATGCAGCACAAGTGTCCAACGGTGGACGATCAACTTTACTCTTAATTTACATGACTTTTATGACTTTTGGTGTGCTCTGAGATCACAGCAATAAACATATGACCACATAATACATCAAAAGTGACCAGAAAAACACTATTACAATTATATTACACTTTTTCAATGAATGCAACCAAATGGCCTGTCCCCTTAAAGTGACAAAAGAGTTTATATAAGTTTATAGAACCAGTGAAGCATTTAGGATGCAGATTGCTTCAGGGTAAGTGCTGGAAGTTGTGGAAGTGAGATGTTCTGGTCTTAATACTGCAGAGTCTTTAACCCGAGGGGAGATGACTGAATAGGGCGTTGGTCTGGTGTGAGGAATCTTTTAAAATTTTAAAACCTTTCCGCTGAATGCGGATGTGGTATATTTCAGAGATGTTGGAGTTCAAAACAGCATTGTAACATTGGTTAGAGTGTACTGACAACACTTTCTTTTAAAACGTGATTCCCTGCCCCTCACTCCCACTCAGTGGCATAACAAACACTAGCTCCCATGACAGGGTGGAGCTGTGATACAAAGAGGAAAACAAACAAATATCTGAGTAAAGGCCATGAACCCATAAAGCCAGTGGTCTCCTCACAACTCACAAGCCAACACAAGTATTTTGACTTACAACTCTTCAAGATTTGTCCAGAATTATTATTGCTTTTGTCACTTTACATATGTAGAGATGATACTTTTATTCTGGGGGATTCAGGCCATAAGTTACTGTAACTGGTAAAACATGTGCACGAAGCATTAGAATAAATCAGCCTAATCAAATCTTCTGGATTTAAACGGGACATATTATGCACATTTCCTGGTCTGTATTTATATTCTGAGGTTTTACTGGAATATCTTTGCATGATTTACAGTTCAAAATCCTTATAATAAAGTATTTTATACTGGATTTATGCAGCCCCTCAGTTCAACCTCTGTCTGAAATGGGCCTTTTCAGCTCCATGGCGAAGTACACAAACAGAAGTAGTTACTGTAGATTTTGCTCCTTTTTCTCATTCTCAAATGTATCCATGCAACTTTTGAACCCAAATCTGATTCAAAATGCATCAGCAGACAATGCAAACAGCCTTAGCAACAAAAACTAAGGAATGTACAGCTGTTTGTGGGCACATGCAAACAATCTGACATCAACTCAGCCTGCTGTGATCCCAGTGTTTAGAGCTGGCTGATCCCTTGGTTTTTGACTGGAGGGACACACGTTAACCTCAAGTTTTGGAACTTTGACCATGTTTAACATAGATATCCAATATCACAACAGTATGAAAATAACAGAAAACCACAGAAAAAAAGCATGTTATGTCATCTTTAAGACTGTATTCTTACTGCTTGTAGAAATATCTACATCTTTATCATATTTGGAGCAGAGTCACTGTTTCAGCATTTGTGTACTCAGTGTATTCAGGTGTAGCCTGCAGTGTAATACTGTCATTTAAATGCTGTCGCAACAGCAATTCATACAATCACTTAGATATCTGCCTATAAACCTAAACATCTACTCAACTGCAAATCACTGAATCAATGCAATAAGAAAAAATGCTGTGTAATTGAATTCACAGCAAAGGACTAAATGTTCTGAAGTCCTCATTTAACAAAATTCTCACATGACAAAGAAAAAACAACCAACAGGACAAGTATTAAAAACCACCCCAGTCTTTGTTAGCGACTAAGCCAAAAGCCCGTGACAGCTCTCCTGTGACACAGACATTATAAGTGAGTCACTCCAGCACTCAACAGACCATTAACCCTGCAGCACAAACCTGTTTGCGGGGAGTTTGGATACAGCAGTATTTCCTGTATAGCACTGTGCTGCAAACATTAACTGATGATGTCAATTATGGTATTTATATCACAAGGGGAGACAGAAAATGATTAGCTGTGTGAAGGGTTACACTGGTATGCACAGACTACAGGAGTGGCAGGTGACCTTTTTTCCACAGCAGATACTTTTTTGAAGCAGGAAAAAGCACAAGAGTAATTGATACATTAGTGGAGGCTGAATTCCATGTAGGTGTTATAGAGCTTTTTGCTATTAGCAGCGCGCTTGCTCATTGGCACACGTCAATGGAACGGAGCCAACGTTATGTTACTAATTACATCTGCGCCTTCAGAAAAATGTCACTTCTGGAGCAGATTCAACCGTTTCACAAGCAACAAGTCAGCAGAAAAGTCACTCCCACTAACATTTCTTTTAAAGGGAGAAATGTGGATCTTCCGTAAATGTCCTCGTGGGAAAAGAAAAGAAATGAAACATGCAGCGGTATTTCAGCAAGCCTGAGCACAAGCCCAATGATTCAACCCTGCCAGACAGCTTCCATCACTCTTAGCCTACAGCTGGTTGACCTCTGGACGACATCGAGGTGAGATGTCGGCCTTCTAGGGTCAAGTCTTACATTAATGCTTCTCTTGACACACACACACACACACACTAAAGGGTCCGAGTGACCTGTGATCCTGATTATTACCCACTGAACCCGGTTCATCCCTTGAGATGTGTACCTCACACATCTTTGTTTTTCTTGTCTTTGTGTGTGTGTGCTTCAGAAATCAACCTCCAGTTCCTGTTGTCTCACCATCTGAAACATGATACTCCTCATTCTGAAGGCTGCATGCTTGTTTTTGTCTCCATTTATGCCTTTTGGTGACCTCTGCACTATAATTTTCTCTGTAAACAATGTGCTTTGGCCCTGATGGAGCACACAGTAACATACATACCGCATTTTAAAAACAGATACTGGTGCAATAATCTTTTTTCAGTAGCTACATTCCTGCGTATAAACCCACAGAGCTGTAAGAGTAAAACAACTTACTTTGAAGTATTTAGATATGACTTTTCATAGGTTCAAATCAGTGACAGCATACTGAGGAAAAATAGCTGAGTTCAGTCTTAATCGTGACTTTCTGTGTCTGGATAGAGATTGTGATTTCCAGAGGCGGAACGATGCATGCTTATTTAACATTTGCATATCTAGGTCGGTTTCACAACATGTATAATCCCACTGTATCGCCATTCTCATGATGGCATGACTGCGGTACAGAGGGAGTTCATTTTCTCTAACCCTGATTCCAGGTTCCTTACTTTATATTTGATTATTCAAGAAAAAAAAATCAAACCGGCCAAATGTCTGTGGTTAGCTGGACTTCAAACTAAAACACTGAGGTTTGGAAACAAAGCTATAGGAGACTTAAAAATCAACACAGAGATAAATGAAATTAAAAATGAGTAGGGATGGAGAGAGAATTAAGAATACAAATAGTCTTGCCTGACTGTAGTCTGTGTAATTTCAGGGCTGTTGGAGAGAGAGGGGATCAACACTTTCTCTAAGCTTGGTTCAGTTGGCCGGAGTAAGCGCCTTTACTTTGAAGGTAATTACAGAGAAATCTCTGTTTGTTACTCATTACATGCAGGGTTACTGCTCTGGATGAGGTATGTGTGTATGTTTGCGGCCCTGGCACAAGGTGTGAGTGTATGTGTGTTTCTACTGTGTGTTCATGCTAAATCCGCACACAGTGGAGACCAATTTGTCTTCTGTGTCAACCGTTAGCAACCGGGCCAAGATCTATCACATCTGCAGCATGGTGGAAAACGTTACAGTGCAATTAGGTTTTTTTATTATTTCTTTTTTGTTTCTTTTCTTATTGCTCAGTTACAAAGCATAAACACATGCAAGCAAAACTCACAATGAAATAATGAAGTAGAAGGAGCGTCATACCATTTAAAGGACAGGTAGCACACAGGTGGTACATGGACAAAACCTATACTAATGGCACCATACCTCAACCACTCTACAGACCATATATACACATGGTTTTCTGGAGGGAACCAAGGTTAATTAAAACTAAATACATCTAGAGTATTTTATCTTTAATGATTTAACTAACATATGTACTTTATTGTTACTATTCTTTCCACTGTCAGGTCTAAGCTGGCAGAAGCATTGATATATTTCTTAATGGTGTTTATACATCTGGATTTGGGATTTGATTTCCAGCCTCCAAGTTTTGTGTTCTGATTAACAAGTGGGAAGCCAGTGAGGGATTGTGTCTTGTTCGTGTTGCAGCATTGGGGGCCTTCATTTCTTGGTCAAGGTGGCTACGAAATGGGTCGGTAACACCAGTGTCTCCTTCCTTTGGTCAACAGTGGAGGTAATTAACAATGACTTTAGTGTATAGGAAGAAACAATTGGGGAGAAAATAAGAAACAAGTGAAAACTGATGTAGATGTTTTCAATCATACCACGCAATTGGACGAATGCTACAATTTTTGCTTGACTTTAGCTATAACTGATAGCAAGGGTGTGGACAGTTGACTTGTTTTCTGGCTTACCTCAAAAACACATTGTAAAACGTCTAGCATTCTTCATTTAATACATAACACATTATTATAATAATGTATTAACAGTGATTCTACCAGTCAAGGAAATCTAAGAGAACCAAAGGTGCAATTGTGCAGGACAGGGATTATTGGTTTTAACTCAGGATTCTTTCCGGCTGCAGACCCTCAGAACCGAGTAACCCAACACCTGCGTCTGACCCCTGGGCAGACACGAATCATTGTAAAATGCTGGGACGGTAAAAATCTGGAAAATTAGAGAGGGTAACACTATCTCCACCCCTTACAAGCATCTGATAATCCTGCAC
The DNA here is from genome assembly GCF_027409825.1 of Scomber japonicus. NCBI lineage: Eukaryota > Metazoa > Chordata > Actinopteri > Scombriformes > Scombridae > Scomber > Scomber japonicus. The sequence goes on from NC_070597.1 coordinate 21,009,491, forward strand.
ATGTGCTGCCTATTGGAGACGTCATCAGGCCCAGTGGTTAGACATGGAGAAGACATGAAGGAAAGAAAGAGAAGGAATAAAAGAAGAAGAAAAAAAAATAAACAAGAGAAATTAAAAAGAGAAAAAGATCGTTTTCAACTTTTATGTATGTGTGTGCATGTGTGTGCGTGTGTGTGTGTGTGTGTGTGTGTAAGTAAAACCGCAAACCCGGGACCTACTGCTCTGATTGCTATGCAGGAATAAATCTGAAACGAGAAACACACAGACTGGATGATGTGGTTTAATCGTCTATTAAACTTTTTAATTAGAGGCTTTTTTAAAAGATTGGACTGAGTCACTGAGACATTCACTAACACACAAAACCTGATGCAACTACTCCTGTCTTCCCTCTGTAGTTTGGGCTGAGTGCCCAGAAGGCTGGTTTAGATGTTGGAGGAAGGGGCCTAGGGTGATAGAACCCCCAATCATAGGTTTTGATTTAGACCCACCATGCCTCTGGGGGATGGGTTAGGATTAGCTTTCCCACAACATGGTAGGTCATCACCTAGTGGACATAGTGTTTCCAACTCTACCTTTTATCACCGTTATCCTGAGATGAAGAATTCCTACAATTTTAACTACTCCTTTACATTTTCCTGCCTTCATGTGCCAGCTCATATAACCCAGATCTCAGTACATGTTGAGGTTCGACTCATACTTGATTCATAAAACCTTTTGCAGCTGCTGTTAAAGGATTCATGATTTAGGTGGTAAACTGGCACATTTAGCCAATGACACCCCTGCCCAATGGTTCCACTCAGACCATGACAAAATGTACGATGGGCGCCAAACGTTACCATAATGTTGGGTGTGGTGTTCCTGACGTGGCCGTGTTATGAATATTCTGCTGACTGTGAACAAGTCTGACTACCACAGTACCACCTGTGACAGTTGGAAAAATAGAATAAGTCAAAACGGTCGCTAAGCTGACTGTTGAGCTAAGGAAAGTAACTTCCAGTCAAGGATTAATCACATCTTTGTCTCCATGTTAGGCTTGATTTCTCCTCTGTTAACCTTACAATACATACATCTAATCCTTTAAGAGCCACCTGCCAAAACACCTGTTCCACTCCATTAGACTCAGTATACAGGTACAACTAGCTCAAACTAATTCTGTCTAACACAATATTTTAAGGTGGTGATTACATTTTATAGACAGTCTGAATGCTATCTCTAAAGCACACACCTTCATGTAAATAGGATTTATTGTACAGCTATTGTACTAGTTTATTATTTATTGACCTTATAACTTTCCTGCCAGCATTGACAATGGCTTGCTTCAGTCTTACCTTTCCTTCTTTCTGATGTCTACTTGCAAACTTTCCTCTCCCACAGGATTTGTTTACTCTATCTAATTATTTTACAGCTGTTGAATTGAAGTCTGGAATGTTTTTTAACTTATTTTTACTGGTGTCAGTATGTCACATATTACAATATAATATGGTGAAAGGAAAAAGATAATGTTGGATTAAGTCAAAACATATGGGCAACAATATTATAGTTAAAGACTATAGTCATTAGTAATTAGACTATGTTAAATATATAAAGTTTCTACCTCACCAGATATTTTCTAAAAGTACTTATACCTTGAAATGATGAAATGATAACTGGGTAACAACAACCTTTGTGGCCAAACATGAAAAAACCCAGTTACAATTATTTTTTTTGTCAACTAACCTGCAGGAAAAGCTGAGCAAAGACTAAAAAACTAAAGATATTAAGACTAAAAAGTAGCATTCTTTCATTTTTAAACTCACTGTGGATATTTTGCCTTTGCAGCCCAGCAGCACACATCATTAAAGAAGAGTCTATACCAAAAAAATACAGAGGTGTGAAACCTTATAACTCAAGGTCTTTCTGCTGTTTACATCCACTTACTGTTGTCACTGCGACTGTGCCTATTTGCAATCGGCTTTTGCAAACACACATGCTTTCCCACTGAACTGGCACTGTGAGCTGCTTCTAATCTGACTGATCTGGTGGGAAGTCACATTGAGTCAATATTTGTCGGCCCGGTAGGGAGTGATCAATACGAACGGCTGTTTTCACACAGGTGATAAGAAGCTCAGTTCAATCTGTAAACTGGCTGTGATGACCTGTTAACGATGACCTTAAGTGTCAAAAAAGAAATATTAACCTGTGTTTTTTTTTTTTTTTAAATCTGAGTTTAGAGTTAGATTTAGAAGAGCAAAACAGAAAGAAAATAAATCAAATGTAGGTACTGGTACTACTTCACACTGTAATGTTTTTCTTGGTAAGAAACAAACCTGTCTAAGCAGCCTAAATTACAAAGTGGGGCCACAATAGGAAGGTGACTGGGATCTCTGTGAAATCAAATTCCTTTACCTTCAGAGAAAAGCTGAACCAATCAACCACCTGTGGCTCAGGGAGTAGAGCACGGCATCCACTAATTGGAATATCAGCTGTTCAATCCCGCATGTTGAAGTGTCTTTGGGCTAGATATTGAACTCCAAATTGCTCCAGAAGGCTGTGCTGTCTGTGTGAGTGTATGTATGAATGATGAGCACTCCTCCTGATGAGCATGGAAACCACTGACATCAGTATATGAATGTGTGAATGTGAGTTATGTTGTAAAGCACTTTGAGTGATAGAAAGACTAGAAAGATGCTGTTCATTTACCAACTGTGATTCATATAATCATAATCCTGGGTTAACAAAAATGCATTATGGTGCATGGTATGGTATGGAGTGATGTCATAAGCCAAAAAGTCGGTTCCAACACAATGCAACATGGTCATCTTACCTGAGGTCCAGGACTCCCATGTCCCCCAAAAGCCAAATGTTCACTACCTACCAGTTACTGTTTTGTTTCTATGCACTGTGAGATTTTCAGCATTAAAGTATATATCAACTTTACCTAATGAACAATTTCTATCCCTGCACCAAAATCTGGTTTAAAGACATTCTGGTCTGCAAACTAGATTTTTGGCTGAACTACTGCAGCGTGTGTTGAAAACATGCCTGTTAAGAACGGGCCAATTGCTTGACCTTCAGTATTGCTGCTTCAACACACATAAAAATTAATACTGTTGTTGGGCTGCTGATGGTCTATTTTCTGTGGCTTCTATCCGGATCATTTCAGTGGGTATATTTCCTCTAAAGATATGTGCTTATATGAAGCGGACTGGTTTTGAACTGCCCGTGGGAAGTAGCCTAAGAGTCTGTCTATTCTTGACTGGAAGCTGTGTTTTCGCTGTCGACTTTTCTCTTTTTAGAGCACACCATGTGAAATTACTTTTCTCTGACTCGCTGTACAGCTCTGATCTCTCACTGTGTCTATGACATGCAGTCACAGCCCTGAAGCCCCGCCTCGCTGCTGCAGAGCTGAGTGGCTCCCTGATCACTTGTTTGTTCAAAGATTTGTATTAATCGTGTCATTAATTTGACATCGCACTTCCTTGGGTCAATACATCCACTAAGTGTGAAGTCAATATGATGAATGCTTCTTAAGAAGACAGGCAGAGAGTTCTTCCTTTGTAGTTAGATTGTGTTAACATGACGCAAATTCAACACATTTGTGTTAAACCTAATAACCACCTGGTGCCAGATAGGATTATACCAGCATACACGCACTGGATGGTTTCTCTGGAGTCTCAGGCATATACAGCTGCCACTAACAACTTGGAGATATATACACAAAGCACATATGGCAGGATGATCTGATGTGCAGTAATGCTCCCAACAGCAGGTTTTTGCTCAAAAACCTTTAAAAAGTTGAATCTGTCATGATGTCATCCAAACATTTACTATATCTGCTTATCCCAGCATGCACTGGGCCACAGTCATGGTACACCCTGGATGCTGGGTACCCACAATTTGAGGATACTGTAATCAAATAGTTTCCTCTCGCTGCCATTTGGCTGTCACATTGTGCCTTATGTGCAACAGAGAACAGCATGAACAGCAGCTCCAGTTGCAGTAACCTGGAGACAAAAACATTCATAACCATGTCGGGTTTCTTCAGAGTCTCTCTTCCTCCTTCTGTTCATCCTCTGTACACACCCGTGTGTGTGCCAAGGCCGTACGTGTACACGCATACACACATGCTCCTGTCTAATGTTTGCACACATGCACATCAGATAGACACACCCTCACTATACACATTTACACTCATGCACACACGCACACCTCGTAAAAGGTCAAACCACAAAACACTGCGCTGTGTTGAGTCATCACCAAAAATGGAAAATTTTAATCTTTTCAGACTTTTTTTATTTTATTTTATTATTTTCTTCTTTTTTTTCTTAACATGAAGAACAAACTGAGAAATAGGAAGAAAAAACAGTCATAAAAAAGGAGGCCATTTGTCATAATTTCCCGCTGCCGGTAGCTGTGGACAGAATGAGAAAGTGGTGGCGGTAGCTGGGGGACGTGATGGTGCATCTTAAACAGGGGAGTTCCACCCAAATGGAGGGGAGGTGTGGCACCCCGGCGGCGTCCTGAGAAACGGCTGGGACCCGGAGGGACTGAGGTGGCCCCTGATATGAAGCATAGCTCGGACATGGGAGGTGATAGATGGAGCTGTGGAAGCAGGATATCTGGGTAGTGTTGAGCGGTGTGTGTTTGGGCATATTGTGAGTGTGTGTCTGGTCAGTGTAGAGGGACTTGTAATGCTGCTGGTCTGGCTGGACTCGTGACTGTAGGACACAAGCCATTCGTTACACAGAGACAGTTACACACCAGGCTAAATGAGGCTTATCCAACAGTCTGGCTGGAGGTGTGTATGAGGGTGTGTGTGTGTGTGTGTGTGTAAGTGTGTCTTTGGGTTTTTAGTGTTTTTTTGTTTTAGTAGGAGCGTCAAATGTTTGTGTATGTGTCTGCATGTAAAAAAAAAAAGGGGGAGAGACGGAATGACACATACATTAGAGCATAATGCCTGTGTGTGTGTGTGTGTGTGTGTGTGTGTGTGTGTGTGTGTGTGTGTGTGAGTGTGCTCTGTCTCCAGCGTGCCGTGTCACCACTCTCGTAAAAGCCATCGCAACGGACGCTAACCTCGAAAAAAGCGAGCAAGTGAGCGGGAAAAGCGGCTCTTGATGTGAGAGGAATCAGAATTGAGCTCATTACTTTTTCCACAATGAGAAAGTTGTTTGTGTGACACTCCTAATTCTTATACTTGTGCATGGCTCACTTTTATTTGGAAATTTCTCTGGCTTGTCCTCTTTGCTCCTCTCAACGCGCCGGGTTCTGCTCACTTCTTCTGAGTCGCATTTTCCAGAAATGGGCCATAGGTTTGACATAATTGACAATAAACAGAGGATAAGCAGATTAATTAAATCAGCTCAAGACAAACACTGTAAAATCAACTTTCTTTTGGATGTGAGCAGAGAGACCAAAGACTTGCCTGTCTGCTTGCCAGTGACACAGAGAAAACCCTCCACTTGTCAGAGGGGTTGAATTGATAACATCATGAAAAACTAGTATTCCAAAAACCTAATCTGCATCACCCTGGCGACAAACCAATGAACTTCTCGACATTGATTTACTCACAAACTTCTTTCTCTTCTGCATCCAACCTTGTCTCATAGCTCACTTTTTTCTTGCTTTTTCTAACACTGTTATTTTCCCAGGAAAAACTCAGCATGCAGGATCGTTTTCAGAAACGCTCGGCTTCACATTCAGGCAGTTACATTCACACTTGGAAACTGCCAGTTCAACCACAGTCTTCAGCTAATGGCTACCGAGCAGAGAAAGCGTGACCCCCCCCCCCACACACACACAGACTCCCCCCCCCCCCCTCGATGGCGGAGGAGAGCTGATGGAGGTTAGTTTTTCTCTGTTGCTCGTGTTGTGCAAGCTTTCACAGCCAGTCTGGAAAGTGAACAACCAACACTCTCGTAGGCCTTCCAAACTCTAAACCAACCATTTTTTATCATTCAGTAGCTCCTAATAAAATCCCACCGTTTATATAGTCGTTTTTTTTTTTTTTTTTTGCATGGACTGAACTTGATTAAGCAGTTTAGCAACGATAAAGGTTGAAGAATAATCTCCAAGAATTCTACCTGGATCATCTTAACAGCCAAATCTATTTAACATGTTATCAACGTCCTCAATAATGAACTGGAACCTAATGCTAGTCTGGTACTTGATCTCTAATTCTTATCAATATTGGACGATTCTGCAAAATCCTGGATTAGAATCAATACAGTATGATTCAGGTTATTAAAATTTGGAGGTAGGGCAAAATTGACTCAATTCTCTTTGACAGTCTATTACACATAAAGTATAAGTTACCATCTTCTGTGTTAGACCTTTTTAGCCAACTTCAGTCCAACTTATTACCACAGCTTTTACACTTTTTTTGGGAAATTATGGTCAAAAGGCCTCATTTAAATACAATTATACCCCATTTTTGAGGAGTCAAAATTGACCCGAGAACATCAGGAGGGTAGACTAACATAAAGTTAAGGCCAGGCAATTAAAACACTACAATAACACAACAGGATTAATGACAGGAAAAAATTGTGGCTACAGTTCTAAGAATTCATGAAAAGTCAAGTCGTGACATGCCCATCCACCACCTTTACCTTTACATCCTTACATTCTACTATTGTTAGGTTTTCTAGTAGTGGACCCAGAAGTAGAAGATGGACCAGAACTCAACTGTAAAATGGTATTTATACTGTAGGTGAGGCTGTAGTGGAGCAGGTGGGCCTGAATGGAGTTGGGATTGAGGTTGAGGTACAGGCCAGAACAGACTGAACCAAAGGTAGAGGGTTCAGACATGGATTAGATGACTGATTAAAACCAGTAGGACAAAAAACTAGTATAGAACTAGTGAGCAGGCTCAGTCTAAACATTACCACATAGTTCAACTGTTGAACAGCTGAGTTTAGAGCTGGGGTAAATATACAGCTGAGTCTTGAATAGTGTATGAGCTGCTGGTGTGTGGGTTGATTGGCAGCAGGTGGAGAGTCAGCCACACACACACAACCAAATGGAGAGGACATACACACAAACAGAGAACAGACCAGACACAAGACGGAAGGGGAAAATAGCCAAAAACAAAAGGGAGGAGGGATAGACCGAGTCAAACCTTGACATTTTTGCTAAACGAAGGACAGTTCTGTGTTTGCTCTGAAAATTGGCAGTTGACCTCAAATTGTTCAGAACTGTCAATTTAAACTAAATTCCTTGGATCAGGATTCAAGTACCACCATCTTGCAAAAGTTATTTTAGAAGATTTACAGCCCATTAGATGGACATAATTGGGTATACAGCAACATAATTACTGCAGCACAAATATCAAATTTACTACTCTACTGAACAGAAGGGCATTAAATACAAAAATATGGTACAGGTTGATAATGGTTGGATATATGCTTAAAAGGGCTACTTTAATGATTTAGTATTGTGGTTCTATAAAACTGGGGGATTCAGATTCAGATTTAGGGGTTATAAAGAGTAGCAGCAGAGTCCAAAAGCTTTTAGTCTCTAGTATGGGTGAAGCTCCACAAAAACAAGACAGACAGGTATACTAGGCTTGGAGGTTGAGTTGTTTGCATTGTCGCACTTTCACTGCTCAAGTCCTTGATTTGAGTGGAACTTGCATGTTTTCTAATGTGTGCCAGATAGAGCCTGCACAGTATCGATGGGTCTTATTTTACAGCATATTTATTGAGTTATACATCTAATAAGCTGTCATTATCCTACAGACCTTTCTCTTCCTCTGACCTCTGAGCCCTCATTTGTTCTCACCACCATAATGCGGCTTCTGCAATCAACTCTGTCTTTCTCCCATAGCCCACAATTCCTCCATCTGTCTTGTCTTCCATCTTTCCCATCTCTCTCTCTTTCTCTCTGCTTCCTCCATAATGATGTTAATAAAGTGAGCTGAATGGATTATCCAGATTCCCATGGCAGCTGGCCTGCCCTCTGCTCTGTCTCCTGCTTTTGCTCTGTTTACTGCAGGGAATCATTCACTTACTCTTATCACTTTTTACGCCCACGTTATCTGCTCACACACACACATGCAAACGCCAGAAACAGAGAAACCGATCGGCTGAGTGTTTACACGGCCACGCTGTTAACACAAGGTAAAGTTAAGAGGTGGGAAACAAAAGAGGGATTGCACACCAAGCTGATGATAGTTGAAGCCTAAAAGCAGAGGATCAAACACGAGGAGGTGGACAGAAATAAAGAAAGACGGTATCTTCTAAATGCTTTCCAAATGTTTTCCTCCCTAAAGAGTAAAAAGGAACATCAGTGTGCAGAAACAGGGCCATATTCCCACCATCAGTCACGGTGTAATTGCTATAGCAAACCTGTCTCAAACCTAATATAAACTAACGAGGCAGATCGCTCCATCAGACGTTACCAGACAGTGGATGATGAGCAGAGAACACGTTGTAGTTCCATTAAGCTGGCGGTTCTAGGAGCTTCGAAGGGCTGTGGAGAGGTGAAGGGAGAGGGATTGGCTGGATGTTGAACTTGTATCCACTTTTAATAGGTTAAGCTTCTCTATACCACAGGCTTCATCATTCTTTTCCTCGGGTTCTTAGTTGGTTGTTTTCCAAAATTATAGCCACTTTTCCTGTAAAGCTAGAAAAGAAAACCAAAAGTATGTAAAGAAGAACCAAAGCATGCAATCAGGATTAAGGGTGATTTACAACTGCTGACCAGGATCTATCTCTCCCTCCTATCATATCCACAATCTGGATCAGTACTTACAAACTACTGACAAATACCAGGCCAGTTGTGTGTCTTATAGTGAGAGATTGGGCACATCTGGACGCTATCAAGAGGAACAGGTACTTTAAGTTTCCCAGCAGCAGTGCCCAAAGTAGAGATGCAGAAAAGCTTCTCTTCAAAGTGTTTAAGACTGATTCAATTATTGTGAGATAAACTTTTTTTTTTAAACAAGAGCTGAATGATTCTGGTCCAAATGAGAATCTTTATTCCCTCTCAGAATTGAGATCATGATTTTCTTTTATTCTTAAGTGTAACCATCTTTTTAATGGAAACAGATGTAGTGCAGTTAGTTTGATCATTACTGATAAAAGATATGCTGCTATTTTTTTAAACAGGCTCAATTCAACTCAGCTCAATTGTATGAATGCTAAATTTGACCATAATCAACCTCATCAGTTGCTTGTCTATTCTTCAAAACTCCTTTGAACAAATGGTTTCCTAAAAACCTGCTAAAACTGTCAATAACACACTGTTCCATTGTAGCCAGATGTAGCAGATGCCCCAAAAACTGGGGCCTGGTCCAGCTACAGAGACGAGACTGCTTACACAATGTTTGATCTATTGTTACATAACCATTTTTCCACCTGATGAATTACCTATAAAAATAGATTGTTAAGCTTGTATGATTCCAGAGTTTAGTTTGACCATCAAGCTGCTGCATTTCTGCTTAGACTGCTGCTACATTATAGGGACTAATATCAAAGTTTGTTCCACATTAAGTTGTGAAGGCATAAAGTAGCATCTTGACCAGAGCCTCTGTTGTTTTTTTAAGGCTCCCAATGTGGATAGATAGATGTTAGATGACAGTTTTGGTTTAGTTAGTTTCCCTGTATGGTTTAGGTGGTTGGACAAATTCACAATGTTAAATTTGCTCCTCAGCCTGAGACCTCCCTCAGGCTGAGACCTCTCAGAGCTGCAGCAGATCCACCAGAGCAGCCTTAAGTGGAAACTTCTTTCCACTTTAGGGTGAGGGTTAGGATTAGGGTTCATTCTGCAAAAACATCCATTGCTCAAAAAAATCTGGAAGTCTCTACCTGAACACTTAAAATTTGCTGCACACTTCACAAGAGACTCACCAAAATATGGTTAGTTCAGCAACAAAAATGTACTGATATCTAGTTTAATGTGTATCTTATTGTACCCTGTCCCATGTTAGACCTTGCTTGTCTTCTTTTTTATCTTGTGCTATATTGTATTACTTTCACAAAAGCCCTCCTAGGGACAAGTGTTGCAAATTAGCATTAGCTATAAACAGTGTGATACTTGCATCAGACAGTCTATGTATATTATATATGAACCTATTATATAAACCATATTAATAATAATGATAATAATGATGCTGTGTGGAACCAGCATTGTTAGACCTTAGAGTGGACATATTTATTTGTTCTTCCTCACCATCACTGTTTCTTCTATGATTAGTTTAGTTTATTTGGACATAATTGGCTGAACCTTGTATTGTAAGAATGAATTTGGAAGTTGAAGTTAAATACATTTTGAAAACATATTGGAAGTAAGTTGTGAATAGATTGAAAAGCACAACAACACATTTTTAAAAAAAATGGTTTAAATCAAAGACACTTTTTTGTTCTTAAGATGCTTTTTCTTTCCTCTTCCTCATCCTGCCCTCCTCTGCCTTTGCACACTATTTTCACGTGGGGTGCTGCACATTTATTATTTGTTGAAACAGCTTAGGGAGGAATTGGGAGCACTTGGATTGATGCAGTGGATTCCTGATAAGATTCATTTTAACAGCTGAAGTAAACTAAACTAGGCAAAGAAGCCAGATTCCTCTTGAGGATGAAGTGAAAGTGCTGCAGGAGTTCAACAGCCTGAATAATGAACTCAATGGAACACATAAGGTTGAAATAGAGAAAATAGGTAAGTGGAAAAAAAGGGGGATTTGTGACTGGAAGTAAGAGAAGCTAGGAAACAGAGGTGAGATTGTGGTTAAGAGGAAAGAGCGAAGAAAGGATGGAGGGAAGCAAAGAGGAAAAAAAAGGCACCAGACAAGTGATGAAAATGAGATGGAGACTATACCTGAGAATGAATAAGCACATTACAATTCCTTAATAAAGTTAACCAATTAGCCGAGAGGCGTGCAGTTTCGGCTACAGTGATTCGCTACGGCCTCAATCAAGTCATTCACAGTCAGGAGAACTGGCATTCGAGACGGAATCAAAATGGAAAAGTGCTTGATTGAGTTTAGAGAGGGATACTTCTGTCTTTATGTTGGTAGCTGCACAACACTTGGATGTTAGACCCCTTTTCACTTTGCTCTTGGAGACCAATCGGCATGACGACGCATCCGAGGAGACCAATCGGATCGAAGCAAAAAAACGGAGAAGAGGGGAAGCGTAGCACCTCCCTCGTCATTCGCCCTCCTTTCTCCTTACTTTCGCGCTCCCTCCATCCTCACATCTTTCAGTCGTCATCCATATATATGTCCATACATCATTTTCCATTAGTCAGTCACTCAATCCATCTATCAAAAATCTTGAAATCTGTAATCTTCACCCTCATTGCCTCCATCTCGCTCTGCAGTGGGGCTCAGCAGAGTGCTACCACGCTCAGGGTAAACCTAATTTAAGCTCTTAATTTTTGTCAGCCTTGTTGGACACAGTTATGAAGCAGAGGGCGGGGGTAGGGGTGGGGGTAGGGGTCTGTAAAGCAGCCTAGAGCATGAAGAAGGAGCAAAATGTTCTTTTTTAAAAACCCATTTTATTCCTCTCTTCTCTATTTTCCCTCCTCTCTCATCATCCTCATCATTTTTCTTTATTGTCCCCCTCTTTCCCTCTCTAAATATCTTTGCCTGCCTCCCTCTCGAGATGCCACCCCCCCCTCTCCTTTTCTCTCTCTTCTCCTCTCTCTCTAATTAATTCTGCTGTGAATTAATTACCAGGGGGAATCTTCCCCAAAACAGAAGAGAAGAGCGAGTAATAGGGAGGGGATCTGCATTAATCACCTCTCTATTCCTCAACAAAAAAAAAAAAAGAAAAAGAAAAAAGGAAAGCTTGAAACAAAAGAGGCCACGAAATGAAAGAACAACACAACAAAAACACGATAAACAAAATTGTTTACTTCGCCCTCACCTCCACTGCCGAAACCCCCATGGGGATGTGATTAGGAAAACAGAGCTCTTTCTCCCCCTCTTTTTTTTTCTCTTTTCGTCCTCTTTTTTTTTTGGTTTTTCCTGCCCCTCCTTGCTCCCGCTCATTCCTCTTTGATGAAGTTGTGGGAGTTCAGAGAGGGAAGCGGCGCGGCAGGGATATCACCCGAGCACAAAGCACCATGGGAAGAGCAAACTTTGGCTCGTCTGAGGAGAGGTGCTGGGGAGGGAAGGGTGTCTGTGCGTGCTTATACTCGGGAGTGCTGTCATACCCGGCTGATTAAAAACTTCAAAAAGTGGGAAAATGTGAATTTTAAAAGCCCGTTCGCTGATATGTTACCTCATGCCAGATCACTTCCTCATGTCGCATCACCTCTGCATGCTAATCAAGATGTTTGTTAGCGAGAAGAAAAAAAAAAAAAAACACAAAAGCTTGTCAAACTTCAGGGGGCCTAACAAACCATTACTCAATCCTGCTTATGCGCATGTTGCTAAGGTAACCAAGACTCCCAGATAGAGTAACAATGAAGGGATATGATGTCAAGAGGGAGAAGCGTGATTGGCCAACTCGTCTATGTCAAACAATATCGTACTTTTACAAAAGAAAAACTTAATTCTCAGCTTGGGTGGAAGACAGAGAATGGTTTCATTCGTGGCATATGAGCAAAATCCTTGTCTATGTGTGTGTTGGTGCAGGGGGGGGGGGGGGGGTTGCTTGTCACACTCACAATGAGGATGTCATCAAACCAATGCTTAGGTCCCCTCCCCACGGTATACATGTCCACACAGCGACTTGCCAGACCCACCCAGCCCCAAACACACATGCATTCACACACACTCAGATCCTACGCCACGCCAAGCCGACATCGTCAACACAATAGCTGTTCCCAAGCAATAAAAAGGGGGCCTTGAATGAGATCCTAAACTGTGGTGCACCACATAGGAAGTCTCCTGACCCTTTGTCAGAAGGAATAAAACACGTCTATTGAGATATCTTAAAGCGTTCTTTGCAGTGGACTGGGGGCTGCCACCTCCTCCTCTGCTCTTATTTAAGGTGCAGTGACACCTTCATTTTGCTTCAAACTCACATGAGTCACTGGCAGCTTGTTTATTAGAATTCCATCTAGTTAAGAAAATATGAAAAAATAGCTGGCTATAAGCATCCGTCCAGACTGCGGTTTTCCCTCAGCTCATTTTGTTACGATCAGCTTTCCAAGCTTGAGTAACTGCTGGCTATCGGAAGTCAACATCCGTCTCCTCATACCCATAAAATTCAGTGATTTGGAGTTTGTTTTCTTTTGTTGGTTCATATTACAATTGTAATGAACCTCACTGCAGTTAGCTTGGCAGTGGAATGAAACTTTCATTTTTCAGTCAACACTTATTTCGTGTGGACCCCGCTTCGATATGGCATCATTCTCACCTGGCCAAATGCAACACACTAATGGAGTAAATGCTCCGGGGATGGAATAAAGCTCTCCAAACATGCTTGATTTAAATCTGCTGTAAAAGGCATGACACTCTCCCATATGGCACCTCCTCACAACCAGACACCTCCCTGCTACCAAACTAAACTGTAAACATGTTTAACTCGCCGCGGCAGAGATGGAACAAGTGGCCAGTTATAATATAATATAACAAAAACAAAACCTTATTATGGTTCATGTTTGTGAGGTGATACTGACTAAGGATGGTTCAAAAGGGCTTTGGATGAAGAGTTTCTGTGGGAAAAAAAAAGTGCCAAAATGTTGCCAGCACATTACAGTAAATGACACTGCATGGGAATAAAAAATGCAGACATGTTACATAACTTCTGGTAAAGTTTGTACTTTAACTGCAGCCTGCTTCAAAAGGGTAATCATGTTTTGCCACGCTGGGCTCTGTAAGAGGGATGACTGTTGTTGGTGCATGCCTGTGCACCACAAACTCATAGATTGCGGTGAACATAGCGACTGTGTGCGTGAACTCCAGCAGTATATAACTCTGACGCTCTCATTATTTATATACCACATGCCATGATGTTAATTTCACAGTAAGTTGTGCTACTCCGAAGCCGTCAATTGGCCTGTGAGTGGTGGTACATACATCCTAAGGCACTTTCTGTAAAGTTTATTTTTCATGTTATGAAGGTTTTTTTACACCTGAAAAAGTCAGTGTTCTAAGGCTAGGAGAACCATGTTCAATGAATGTTCTATACATTAGTATTGCCAAACATTACATTAGTACAGACTGTTAAATGGAAAAACTTTCATGGATTCTCTCAGGTTGTCTTTCCTCATTTCCAATTGGGATGAACATGTTTTCCCACTACAGTTCCCACCATGTTTTCAGTGACAAAAACAGGTGGAGTGGATTGTTGCCATGGAGTCAGTGACCTAAGCCCTGTTTTTTAGCTTGTAGCATACGCACCAATAAGAGTCCATCGCCACAGAGAACCTTTAAACACAATTTATGGATGTTCAACCTCAATGGGTATCAGAGACATGGCTGTTAACTGGAAAGAGTCAGTAGTGCCGATTCCAGCAGTAAATATACGACATCTGTGTGTTCTGGTTTGACTGAGTTATGTCTCTTAGAAGAAGATATTTCACAGAAAATACATCAATCAGGTGTTAAGATGCAAAGCATTAAGAATCCAAAGGCAAGACAACGCCAGACTGTAGCAGACAACACAAGACCACAGATTTCTCAGACTGCCGCCATCTGTCATTTCGGACACACTCCACCACACTCAGTGACGCTTTAGCGAGGTGGCTTGAATGCATCTCAACTTAGTCTGGGATCCTGTCCTCCACACAGAGGCCTATCAACACCATTTGGAAGCGGGGATGATCGATGAGCTACTGCGTCATTCCCCAGAGCGTGCTCCGTCAGAACCGTCACTGTGTGCCTCGTGCCAAGTCCGCCAACATCCAAAGACAATGTGATGTATCAGTCATCGAGCCAGACTTTTCCCTCCGGACTAGAGGATCGGAGCCCAAGTTAGAGGGTGGTACATTTTCCTCTGCTCTAATCCCATCTCCAGCCATGAACTGTCAGTTACTATCCCAACCAAAGCTGCATAGAAACCAAAGCCTTGTGTATTTCATCCCAAAGCCAGGCCTGTCTAATTTAGCCCACTTTATCACTTCAGTAATCAGACCAGTGCTCCCAGAACACAGAACAACATGTGCCGTTCCTGTTTTACGCCAACACCCGATCCAGTCCAGTGTCTCTTATTGAGGCTTAGCTCCTGAGCCAGTGGAGACCAGCATGTTTCTACTGCATGTCCAGAGAACCTCTGTTGCTTCAGTCCTTAGCTGGCACCAACAGCTTGTGGGGAGGGGTAATGGAGGAATTGGATTTGCAGGAGCTGCAGGATGAGAGACATCCACCCAAACGCAAACCAGATGGAGGGATAGATGGATGGATGAATAGGGAGGAGAGCCTGAGTCATCCTCTCTCTTTCGGTCTTCCTCTCATTCTGTGTCTTTCTGTGGAGACTCTGATGTAGGTTGTGTTTGCCTATATACTGTGTGTGGTATTAAACAACTGGTAATTTCAACTCAATTTGATTGGTCAAAGATGCAATCCGGTTTTGTGGCTAGCTACGCAAGATGCCAAATGGAATTAGTTAAACTAACCAGTAATCTGTTTGTTCTTAAGTCTTGTACACAACTTTGTAAAAAACTCTCAAAACCGCATGGATTAGTGACCTTTGTACGAAAGCCACACTGCACCTCAAACCTTCTGCATCAGCATCAACCCTGTTATTATTATTCCTAAAAGGCCACAGAAGGTATGCTTGAAACAAACTAGTTCTGATAGCTACACTGGAAGGCAGGGCGAAAAGCATGCTGTTAGAGAGAAAGACGAGATTCAGTGAATTCTACAAATGAGGATAAGAGTGCACACTTTCATAGTCTCTCAGCAGAGACCTTCATGGTGATGCATTATTATGCAGATCAACATCATTTTGAACACAGATAACATCTTGAGTATAATGTCCACAACTGGTCAATTTGTGTAGTGTTTGGTTTTGGTAAGGTACCAAAATTGTTGAAAACTGAGGTGAATCTTGTGCAATCAGACTGCAGTAATTCACACCGATTATTCATTTCATATCTGTGTTTCTTTTGGAAGTCTTTTGGATGATGGATATTATTGAATCCTATTTTTTAAATAGTTAAGCTACTCAGCAGTCTTTCTATGAATCCTCTAACTGCAGAAGTAGTCAGTTGGACACAAATAACCCTGGTTGTAAATCACTGACACTGATGACAGCCTACACTCATAACAAAGTTAAGCCTTATGAGGTGATTGTGAGATGCCCTTAAAAGGCCATATTTCTGATCACTTGCATGTAACCAATATTTTTTGCATATTTATATATCATATCATCATATTTTTTTTTACTTGTCTTGAAATTGATATGTTGTGCAAAGTCAGATCCTGAGCCTCTGAACTGACATGCCACTTATAATTCAAAACCCACATCAGCATATCACATCAGCATTGCAAGTAAATCTTGCATCATTCATCCGAGACAAATGTCACAGTCCTGGCAGTTGTTGCATTGAGGACAACATGACACGACAGTGAAGCCAAATTCCTGACACGACTGATACTTGGGGAGTAGCCTAATTGCACTCAAGACCTGAATGATACATTATGACTGAAATGTGTCCGAAACAAAAGCAGATGTGCATCTTTTGTCATTATTACAGTATGCATAAGTCTTTTCAACATTGCTGTCAGTTCATGTTCAGATTGGCTATCACTGCATATGAAGAAAATAAAAAGAGATATGAATAGTGATTGTGGCTTGAAGGCCTGTGGTGTAAACTGTCATACTTTCCCTCTTCTATGTCTTCTCACAGCTTCTAACACACAGTCAGTTAGTTTCCACTCATTTTCCAAACAGAAAGGGTGGTAGAAGGCAGACAGAAGGCAGGTACTGAACAAAGTCACTCCGTCACACCCTCTCCATCCTACTAAATCTATCAGCAGCCGGGCCAGGAGAAGCTGAGGACTTCACAATTGTCCATATACAAGACCGTACTCTTCACTGAAAAGTAAAAGATGGAATGACGGAGAGAGAAAAAGAGGCTGCAGTGAAAGAGAAAAAGTGAAAAATAACAAGAAACATGACAGCTCTGATGTCATTCACCATTAGAAGCCATTAGTGGTTTTGAATGTTCCATTGAGTGTTTTCAAGTCAGTTTAGTGTGGGTGAAAGCTCATTGACATCTTACTATCACCCCATAAGTAACTTCGCACACACTTGTGTAGATGTTTAGTGGTAAATTGGGAGTAATGAAGCAAAAGTGGGGTCACAGTAGCTCTTTGAGCTTCCACTACAACTACAAAATTACACATATATATACACACACATATGTACATACACGGACAATCACTCCATCATCACCTTGCAGTCGATGGTATGATGTCATCAGCAGTTGCCCGACCTGTTTTTCCCTTGGCAGTCAGGCTGAGGTGGTGCTGACCTGTGGAATGGAAGATGAAAGAGAGAGTGAAAAGAAGGATGAGGAAGGCTGCAGAGACCTGTCACCATCTCACCGCCACATTATTTCCAACCACTTGACCATCCTTGTCTTCTCCCTTCTTTCCATACAACTCACCTTTAGTTATTCTCTCATCCTGTTATGTGCTGCTTTGAACTTTGCATTTTGACTGTCTATCAGCTATTCTCTCTGCTCAAGCAGAACGTGCCCAGGCCTGCGTTGTCAACTTTATACCTCTGGAATTTGAAATAAAAAATGATAATTGCTTTACTTTTCTTTTTTTATTCATTCTGCAGTCTGAACAAAGGGGGAATATAAGCCTCAGCTCAAATTGCCTCTGACTGGCCAGTAGGGCAGTCCATCCTTGCTTTCTTTCATCACTACCAGCCTCTGGACAATCATAGGCGCTTACATGGATCATTTGAGGTAACTGAGGTGAAGAGTAGACAAAAAAATCTAACTTAGCATGGACAACAACAATAAATTGTTGGGGAGTGTGGCTTGATTTGCGCACTTTGGCATTCATGCCTCTTGAGCTTTAATAATGTCTTTGTGCTTAAATGATGGCGCTGCGGAACAGGCCAGCTCTCCAAAATTGGATGCTAAAATAATGTCCAATTGGTTTTTACCACTCACTATTCTGCCAGTGGGACTCTAGCACCACGTATCATTTTCCCAGACTGCTAGTACTATGAAAACTACATTAATATACTGTATATTTTGACAAGACATTCATCTTTTTGATAGAGCTCAGCAATCCAAACCATTGGATTGGATTGCTATCAGGGCTAATTCTGATCTTATGGTAGATCAGGCATCAGCCAGACATGACTGAACTGAATTAGATGAAGCTAATGTTGGTAAGCTAATTATGATGTCTAAACCTACTACAGGTGCTAAAGCTTCACTTGTAGGATTTGCTTAGAATACAAGACCTGACTATGCCATGTGCCGATAGCTAATGTTACCAAAAATGTAGATGTAGATATTTTCTGCACTTGTTGTTTGGAGGTTGTTTTGAAACGAAAAATGGATAAAATACACTTTATTAAATGTTTAATAAAACTGTATGAAAGAGAACAACTCAGAAAATGACATTACATCATATTCACGACAAGGTTTTAGAGCAAAGTTTGAAAGAAACCCACCACAGAGAAGCAGTGAAACGTTAGCGTTTTGGTAGACGTTAGCTTAAAAGGTTGGTTTTGGTTAATGAAGAGATGCTGAAATGTTATGTTAAGCATTGTAATGACACAATTTCATAAACTTAAGAGCTATATAATTACATTTTCAGAAGCTTAAAAAGGATATTGGTGTATGAACTCCCTCATGTTAGCTTAATTTGATATCATTTTCAATATGTCTCCTTACCTTAAAAAGTGTGTGGCACCCCAGTTTAATAGATCCTTGAACACTTGGTTTGTTTTCATTCAGGTTGTTCAAAGGTGCTAGTGGGTTAATAAAACTTTGATTTTTACCCTGTGCCACAGTCTTTACCTAAATTCATACCTGAGTAAGAGATTGTCTGCAGCACAGAAGCTTGAGAATTTCATGAAGAGGCACTTCTACAATGGCTGCCACTGTAGGAATACATAGGGAGTAGATGAGGGTCACCTTGGGCCCCAGATTTTCTTCCAGAACCAGCACCGAGACCAGAGCAAGCAGAGCAGAGCAGAGCGGAGCGCAGCAGATATACAAGCTGCCTGCCAGGACCGCAGCCCAGCCAGAGAGCTTTATAGGAGCTGGGTCTGGTTATAATAGGAGGGAGAGGGAGGATAGAGGGGTGGAGGAGTTGGACAGCAGGGGTTATGTTTCCATGCCCCTGTATGAGTGTGGATGATCCCAAACCCCATGTCTGTAAATGTCAGAGTTAGGAAGCAGAATCCAAGACTGAAATCTCTATAAGCTGTTCTGTAAGAAGCAGTAAACCCAGACTTGAGTGGAACTGAGATCTTTATCAAACTGTAGACCAACACATTTTACTACACAGGCACTGCCAGAGCAGCGCAGGGCTATGATGGCAGATGTTGTGCAAGTCTCCTTCATCCTGTTATCCTCCATTTACCTTTCATTAGTACTGGAAACAGTTCTTTCTTTTATGCAGTTAATCAGCAAAGAAAATCTACTTAACAGACCAACTGTTGTAGCTAGACTCCAAATAGAAAACAACATTTCTAGCCCCCCTACTCAAGGAAAACAGGCCATCTCACTTGGCTTTTTTGACCTTTTTTGGGACCGCTTGGCATGAAACGTGCACTGATTCCACGGTTATTTAAAACATTACCATTTGAGTGTTTCTTACTGAATGTGACGCATGAGGATATGGCGACAAAGATATTTGCAAAGAGAAACATGAGATTTATCGTATTACTCAACAAATACAATAAGAACAGATGAGTCATTTGTTACTCTTGAGTTTGGATACTGTAGGTCACATCTCAAGACAGCCGTCCGATGCTGTGTACAGTGGAAATCTCTCTTCAGAGCACCAGCTTCTGGTTCTCATTACTCTGAAGGAAGAGTATCAGTTCTGTACGCCCTGTGCTGTTAAGAGCTTACCACATTTTGTGCAATCTGAGCATCAAACACTGACTCAGACATACAGTATAGAAAAGAGTGGTCAAAAAGGTTCAGTTTTTAAATTGAATGCTCTCAGGTGATATACAGTACCAGTGCTGGGGTTCCTAAGCTTTTCAGCAATACTGAATATGTATAGTCGATTGGAAAAATAATCTTACAACTTGCTCTTATCAACTTAATTAAACAGATATTTTTTTGCTGATTCAGTCATATAGATTTTGCATTGATAATGTCAGATTGTTGGTTAGATAGTAATCCCTCACCTCTTTGTTCTTGTGTGTAACCCAAATCATTTTGCATATGGGCATTTGTAAGAGCTAGTTAAAACAACAGCAACAAAATACATACAGTACAAAAAAACCCTAAATGATACTTGAACTGCTCATAAAAACATGCTCCATAGCATTCCTGGTGATAAAAACTCCACTTTTATCTTGTACATACACAGGAGGATGTACATGCACGTGGATGAGCACGCAGCACCTCGATACTTCCATTCCATTTATCATATTCCATTTCACGCCATTCAACAGATTGACAGTTGGTTGAGTTAGAGCGCCAAGAAAGCAATTTGCCAAAATTTTGAAAGGCAGGGAGGAAAACAGGGAGAGCAGACATGGATGTAAATCAAAATACTCAGCGCAAGCATCAAAGTTCATTTTGGACCTTGGAAATAAGAGTTTGACAAAACAACCTTGATTCAATGTCCACTTACTAGCTTTCTTTGGAGCTTTTATTCATATCACACACATGGACGCACACATCTCAATCAACAAATGGAGTTTGTGCCACTGACCTTCAGTTGAGTTTGTTATTTTATTCAGTAGCTACATATAAACCCTGGACTGTAATAAACCATAACTTTTCTTTTAAAAAAAGAAGCTATTTTATTTTCAACTAAATGGAGCTATGCAGGCTTGCATTCTTGAAAAATATGGATTTAGACACATTTAGTACACAATCCTGCCCAACCCCATAGGAACTGCCTAGTTGTCTTCTCTTAGTAAGTAAACATCATTTTTTGTGACAACTTATAACTTAATAAATCTTATTGAACTTAATCAAAATTAAATCATTCTTGAAAGAGTCAAATTTGATTGGTCAAATTTAGCAAGCCATCTAAGAGGTATAGATACTACTAGGTTCCAATACTTTAAACACAACCCCAAAATATATATCACATGCTTGTTAAACAAAGCAAACCAACTGTAAAGAAAGGATAGCAGCAGTCGGGGTATAAGGGACCCTGCCTCAGGGCAAACAAACAGCATGAGGTAAAACCGGGTCAGACTCAGAGTTTATTTCAATGTCTATGTATTTACTGCACCAGGACTGCACTGATTCTGCTGGTGTTCAGCTGGATGTAATATAGTGATCAAAATGACATGACGGTTTATAATAGATACCAGATTTGAGAAAAAACCTCAAAAAATCTTCACATAAGAAGTAAATACTGTATACTGAAGAAATATTAAATTTGGGAAAGATTGGAGAGAAGTGATTATTGAAAACACAAGGAACCACAGCAGAGAGGAGAAGAAAGTGGGATATCAAACATATTTCATAAAAGCAACTCTTAGAAACTGCAGTTTATGAAAATGATGTTGGATTAGGCACTTAAACTTTGTAAAGATGCCTTCGATTCTATTTTCAGTGGTTGAAAAACAAAATGTTTCCTACTCTGCATTCATCCAGTAACCAACTTCTTCTTGTACTCTAACAACCCAAAGGCAACATGTTCCCTGTCAAAGGTTACAGACATAAATTCATGTCCTCACAGACTGCTACCACTTTCCATTTACGCAATTCATCATTGAGACTTCTGATAAACAGCAAGAAAATTCCACTGCTGTGTCAGACCTGCTGTATATGAGCTTTCACATTAACTGTTTACTGTGCTAAGATTAGATCCTGTGGTTTCTCTTCATCATTTTAAGGGTACTACGAAGGGTACTAAGATTTGATCTATTATGCAGTCAGTTTTACAGATCTCATCAAGTCAGACTGAGTTTGAGAAACTGCTTAAATACTTCATGGCATGAAATAACTTTGCTTTATGACATAAAAAAGAGAAAACTGTCATAGCAGTGCACACACAACTCAAGGTTTCAAAATTCCTGGCAATAGAGATGCGAAGGGAGAGTCATTATTTTATAAGTCTTCCAAAAGTAAGTCCTACTCGTTGTCTGCATAATGTTCAGTGAATCACAGTTAGAGCTTAATTATCACTTGGTCTGGCATGAAACTCAACAGGGTGATTAATCAGTAGAGAAGACTGACAATTCTGCAAGAAGATATCTGTTTCTCTGATTGATTAAAATTTGAAGATAGATCCCATAGCAATGCATGCACTTCTGTTAAGGGGACAGTTAAAGGTTTGCAGAAAATACAGCTTACACTATGGAGAAAACTGAAAAAAACAAATTCACTTTCAAATTATGGGTTGATTTTGGTTACATTGGGCAACTCTGACTCTTACAACTGCTCCAATGAAGCATTATGAATTTGTTACGGGTCTAAATGGCACCTCTGACTGACTTTTTCTCCTTAGCAACTGTGATGGAGGCTCATGGGTTTTGTAATAGTTGGAGCCATTTATTGTACTGTCAGAAAAAAAATTGACAGTCCTCCTACTGTGAAAAAAAAATATTTAAAGACCATGTAAAGTGAATTCAGACATTTTCTTCAAAACACATTAAATAGTTCATATATGTATTTCTAAAAAAGGTGTAAAAAGCATTTCAACCATTTAGATTTGAATTGTATAGGTAGGCTTCACAAACTGTGTTTCAAGATTTCTGTGTTCAGGATTTAGTGGGCAGGTCTGAAAATCACTGCTGCGTTAGCATAAACCCCGTCCATGCTGCTGTAGAGGTATAAATACATTCAGCACACACTACTACTACTATAGTCTACAGTTAGCTAGTTAGCTGAGTTGGCCACCGAGTTATCCACCGAGCTAGCAGCCGAGTTATCCGCCGAGCTAGCAGCCAAGTTAGCCGCCGAGCTAGCAACTGAGTTAGCAGCAGAAAGCTCTCAGACGTAGCGTCCATGTTTCTGGTAGAGGTGGTGACTTTGATTGACAGGTGACACTTGGTAGGGGGCGGGGTGTCAGCAAACTCAACGGGCACTCCCACAGTGTTTGGTAGCAGAGAAAAAGGCTGCGTTTTACGCAACTTTGAGGTCTAATTTCATATATTTAACGATTTTTTTAATCATTCAAATTTGGCAGGGTGGTTAACAACACACTTTTCTGTGGTTGTTAGTCTTTTTTATTGCCAAAGTCCCTCTTTTTGTTTTCAACAGGTAAACAGTTAAAGAGGGAGTTTGATGCTAAAAAAAGCCGATATCCTCTTGATATGATTTAGACTCAGACTGTGAAAACCTCATAAAAGCCGCACATCAATTTTTAAATGCATTTTTGCACATAATGACTGTGTGGACACGTTGTGGATTTTGGCCCCCATTGCTACCACCGAAAGCACTTTTAAAGAGGATCTTTTAATATCCAGTATGAACAGGAGGAATGATTGCAGTGAGGAAAACATCTGTAAGTGTTCTTACAGGCACCTGACTGTTGTTTTAAGACACACTGTGAACCTACTCTTCAAACTGACGTCCATAACATAAACCAATGGCTCGTTAAATGATCCAGCATGCGTCATGTGTTTCTATGTTAGGTAACATTGAGAATATTACTTTATTTGGTATTTTATTTGATATTTGGTGAGGGGAAAGACAGTGGTTAGTAGTTTTACAAAAATACTGGAATGCAATGGGCCAGTCTTGTTCACCCTGGTTTCATTCGTATACCATAATTACAACAGCAGTTACAACA
This sequence comes from Scomber japonicus, assembly GCF_027409825.1. NCBI lineage: Eukaryota > Metazoa > Chordata > Actinopteri > Scombriformes > Scombridae > Scomber > Scomber japonicus. The sequence goes on from NC_070597.1 coordinate 21,033,270, forward strand.
CTGTTTTTTCAAGAAGTAATAAGTAGCAATTTGAGTAAAATAAAAAATTCACAAATACAAAAGCAAATGAGAGTATGCACACACTAATAGAAAAACACACATAAATACAAGCTCCAGCTGGACACGTAAATGCATTTTTGGGCTAATGGCTCACGTGGCTGGTGGTTAATCGGGCAGGCGTCTCCATCACCCCCAGCAGTGTCTGAGGAAAGACCCCAGTCACCACCTCTTCTCCTTAGCCAAACCACCAGCAGCCACAGGAGAGGGAGAATAAGAGTGTGTGTATGTGTGTGCATGTGTTGGGTCCGCATGTACACTGAGTTAAAAGGCATCCAAGCACCTCCAACACTCCCCTCCTCTGAGCCAAGCCTCAACCACAACAAACATTGCAACATGCTGCATGTTTGGATCTCACTCCTCCTAAAGATGTTCTTTTTTTTTCCTCCCAAGGGTGAAACAGAGTTACATAGACCATCTGCTGCCATGCAAGTTAGATAACATTCCTAGTGGGACTGAACCCCAGGCGATCCTAAACTCAGCCAGAAGATGACATGCCAAACTGCTGTGTACGTGTGTGTGTGAGTGGGAGAAGGAGACAGTGACAGCAGGAATGTGATGGGGTTTGTGTATTGTCAGTCAGTGTTGTAGCTAATAGGTTTGATCAGTCACTTACTGGAGAGATTTGTGGCCTGTACAGTAGCTGCCAGGAAAATCCCAAGCAGCACACACACATAAACATATACATCCATACAGCAATGTTTATAATCCCGCATAAAATGCACAAATCCTCAAACATTGTTCTGTCATAATACTTCTTCTGCTATCATTTAACAGTCGTTTGGCTCGACCGATCTAATCTTCTCAGACATTTGTTCTAAACTATCCATCTGGCTACATCTTTGAGACCAAGAGCTTGTCACCACCTTCACAAAAGGTCCTTTAATCTTGCTTTGGCCTGCAACTACACCCTCAAAACACAATTTTCTCTCTGTTCGTCTTTCTTTGTAAAGTCAGTTATGTGAGACAATCTGTGGTTAAATACACAATCAAACCCCTTGGCTCCGGGTAAGGCAGGTTATCTAATTATCAGTAGTGGTTGGAAAGCTCCTATTGTATCTCTCTTCCTGTCTAATTCCAGCAATGTAGAGGATAGATGTGTTTTCAAATGATGCTGCATTTTTTAGCACACCTGTACTTCAGTGATGGAACTATGGATAATACTTTATATAAGACACACAGATATGCCCAAACTATATTGAAATTGCAGATAATCCAAAATGAAGGATGCTTTTTTTACCCTCTACTTCTATTTAACCTCCAGCTGTCGGAGTATAAACTGCTTCACCAAAGAAGAATGGTTTGCTGACAGTTATGAGACAGAAGCGGATGGTGTAAATTGATTTCTTTAATGAACTGTGTGAATTTACTGCCCTGTTTGTGATTGAGCTAACAAACTTACGAACCTGCTTGAAGAGCTTTTTTATCCTCTGTCAATTACTCAAGAGGCTCAGAGAGTTATTGTGAATGACTGGCGCTGGCACGTTCCTGGCTTGCTAGCACGTTAGCAATTAGCTCGCCAACAATAGTCCATCAACTGCAGTCCTGCGTGTCGTCCCTACATCACCGAGCTTACAGTGCTGCCTTTTTTCACAAGACAAATTAGCTGTCTCAACTGTCATTAACTCTGAACACATTTGGTAGAACTCACTGTGCCTTAATTTTTTGGAGTATGAGGGTATAGGTAGCTAACGAAATTGAGGTTAAATGCATGAAATGTTCTTTTTCTAAATGAACTGCTGGAGCATCTGTTTCTGAACAAACCTAACCCTTAGTTATAGATACAGTATCATGTGTTCAAATGTATCTTTTCCCCCAAAAAACATTCAGATATGACAAAACCCAACAAATCCTCTTTTTTTCTTGCCCATCTAAACAGTACACGCAAAATCAGCGCCTTGAATGGCATTAATATCCGATTCAGAGACTGAACATCCGCCTCAGTTAACTAGACTCAACAGAGGTCGCCTCAGCTTGGTCCAGTGGTGTGAAAACGTCCTACATGTGGTACTACAGTTGCATTTGTCCTAATTATGTTAACTGCAATGCAACTTTCTCTGACCGCAGCACTAAAGGTTTACAGGGCTCTCATTATACACTTAGCTTATACTGTAAACCAGGAAACAAGGAGCCAGTAAGCTGCTGCTCCAAAACCACACTACTTCCTAGTGTGTTTAAAAAGCACTTTGTTCCCTTTCTTTGTTGTCCACTGTGATCACTGTCAACCAATCAAATGAATGTTTGATTTGTTGGCCAACTGGCGAACACGCACAATCAAAATTGTGTTGGGATATTGTAAACTCTACATATGCAATTGTTTTGATTGGGTTTGATGTTTTGCCGATGGTTACATTACATGAGGCTTTAGCCATTTCAAATTCCACTTTTTAAATACGCCCATGGACTAATGGTCACAGATGTCTTATGATCATGGATATAATGTACGGATATAGGAGAGTTGCCAACTATAGTTTATACTTTGTTACAACCCATTTAGAGACTAACAGAACATTTCAATAGCTTGGTTGTGAAAATACAACACATTCCAGCTAATACATATTGTAGCAATCCTGTCAGATGTATAATGTGCTATAAAAAGTCATTTGGAGGAGGCTTTCTGTGTCTTATTACAGTGTGAGTGCATATATTTGTAGTAGTGATTGTCCCCATAGGAATGGAACCCCCCAACCTTTGCAGTGTTAGGGCTTTACTGTTGTTCGCTGACTTGCGCAAGACTAAGATGTAATGCACCATAGTTTCCAGGTGTATAGAATATCCAGTAGCTTATCAGGATCCCTAATACTTTAGCACCACTGATAAAGAATGGATAAAAACTTAATGATAATAAAAAGTAACAAACTGGCAGAATGTTTGTCTGTGCTGATTACCGAGCCAAGGCCTTGCATTAGTAGAATTAGAGGGTATTTGAGAGCGGCTCAGGCTAAGCCAAAAGTATTGGGTATACTGCTGAAGATTATAACCCGGCCTGCAGCCCTCGGCAGTCCTGTTTCCAGCCCATTTCTGCAAAAGATCATAGTCTATTGGCTGAATACCGCTGCACTAAGTGCCATGGAGGGACTCAGCCAAGTCCACTGGTCCACTGGCAACAGAGGCTGGCAGTAGAAAGTCCCAGCTCCATAGTTTAAACAGCCAACAGTAAGATGATTGGCCTGGCAAAACAGACCCACTCTGCCTAGCAAAACACATGGCAGTGCTTATATTCTTAACCCTTACTCAGGCTCTACATTGAAATATATCTTATACATATAGCAGCAAATAACAGTGGAAGGATTAGGCCATGTTCCCTTTTGTCCATACGGTCATTTTTTTTTTAATGGGTTCTTCAAAAAGTTTGTGGTTGACTACAAGCTGGAATAAAAAAGATGGTTCAAATCTGATCACCTGGGAATGTATGAAAAGGCAATCAGAAGGGTTCGTCTAGCTCACAGCAATTATTTTCAAGTTGTTTCTGAGCATTGCAAACAATGCTCATCTCCACTGGAGCTGCTTTGTCGTGCCATGAAAGTTATGGTCGAATTTGAGTCGCAATCAATGCTCAAGCAATCACGTATGATCTAATGTCAGCAAGAGATGAATGAGCTGGGGCTTAAATGCAAGCCCAACTTTCACCACAGATTTGCTAAATTTGTGTGGTTTTGCGCCAATCTCATGCAAAGAAATCAAGATTTACTGCCTTTTAAGCTATTCAAAAAGGGAATCACCTGCAGGATATAGTCATGGTCTGCACGGATAAGGTGAAACAATATAAAAGAGGGTGACAAAATATATAAGAAGATTGATTTATCCATATAAAACATAAGGAATAGTTTGATGAACATGAAAATGAGGTTATGAGGCTTTTACAGTCAGCAGGTCTCAACCAAAATTGTACCCTTAGGGAGGAGGACCTGTTAGACAGTGCTCTCCACTATCATCGTCAAAACACAAAATGAGGGAATATCTTTTGGAAGTTCAGAGACTTGGATACTTTGTGCCAAGGAGCACAGAAGTTTTTCTGTAGGGGAACACCCTACAAAAATACTTTCTGTTGGTTTTTCCTTTAATTTGGCAACCAGCCTTTCCCTGGGACATTACACACCGATACATATACACGGTACCATAGACTGTAGACAAAACATTAACTGCCCCTGTGATGTTACCCATAGGTTACTGACATGATGTTCCAAGCTTGGATTTACTTTGCCACCATTCAACGAGTACGTGAAGCAAGGAAGTCCAAGTTCATGTGAAGAGGTGGTTGCCTTGGTGAAGTTGCAACTGCCACTGTGATACTGTAGGTTGATATTTCTCGTTCACATTTTTTTCAAGTTCTAATACCTCCCAAAACTCTCTCCAAAGAAAATTAAGAAGAAATAAAGATATATCATTGAGATTATAATGGAATTATAATGGATGGAATTTAGTTGGATCTGATTTTTTGCAGCATTTAAACAAACTGAACACTAACAAACTGCCCTTATCACTCAGCCGTGGAGCCAGTTTGGATAACATGATTGCGATTGCATTTACTGCTGTTTGCCAAGAGAGATTGTTTATAGTTATACATACATTACTTAATGTTATTTTATTTTGTTGAAGATAGGAGAGAGCTAAGACTAAAACTTGTGGCCAAAAATCATTGATTATAGAATATTGATGGAACCTTTGGCTAATTGATGAAATACTTTCATATGATCATCACAGAGAAAGTCATTAAAGAAGTTTAGTTTATAGAAACATAATCAAAATGAGAATAAACCAAACTCACAAGTGCAATGAATTTGAAGTGTGATCTACAAATGGACCTCCATCTGAGAGCAACACATTAAGCTTGATCCAGGGGTGAAAGTGACAGGTTATTATTAAACCTTTATTTAACCAGACGAGTCCAATTGAGAGTACAAGATCTCCTTTTTGAGAGAGCCCTGTCCAAGATAGCAGCAATACAAGTGTTTCAACAAAATGTTCCCATGTCAACCCTCCATGGTTGAGGCCATTCTCCTCCAGCATCCATCAATCATAGCACACAACGCTATACCTCTGCCAGATATGCTCCCACTTAAAGCTTTACATCTAGTACAGAGTCAACGTTCTAAGTGCAAAGACTCAAAATATACACAAACAAATCAGTAAACAAAGCACTGAGAATGAGGTCCAAACCTCAAGCCGCAGACCTCAGAACTTAAGGCTTGCACACATGGCCTTAACATCCTTTAACATGTTGTCCTGAGAGAGAGGAGAGTGAGTGAGTGAGTGAGTGAGTGCCAGAGAGCAAGAGACAGCTTTACTGACAGAAATGCAAATTGGACAAAAAAATCCCTTAAAACCAATTGTTACACAGAAGGAAGAAAAAAGGCAAAAGTAGAGGTATAAGAATAGATAGAGCCGTGTCCCTCGCAGCATGTTTCTGTGTGTTTTCTGTGCTGGATGTTGGATGGAAGGGATCAGATTGCAGCGCTGAGCCCCGCCAGCCAGATTTCTTGGAGCGCCCGACGCCACGTTCTGCCAGGATTGTGTCAATAATCTGAGGCGGTGGACTCCTTCCACTTCTCAACCCACTGCCTGTTTATCAGCCTTGCCAACCACACACACACACACACACACACACACACACACAATCCAGTGCACAAACATATGGAGGGACGTGCATCAACTTGCTCATGTGTGTTCAGACTGTATACCGCCAGTGGCATATTTTCACAATTGTTTCTATATAAACTAGATAAAGGAATACAGAAATACATATTGTAGTGTCTATACTTCCATTCCCTTAGAGAGAATAGTAGATCTGCTTATAGCACATATGGCTCCTAATTCAATACTACACATTTGGTGTTGAGGATCTGCCGTAAATTAAATTGCACAGATGTAGTCATTGTAAATTATTGTCGGTTGCGTATGTTTACATAACCCCCATTTACTCTGTTCGTATTGATATCATTTTTTCCCTTTCATGTATCCTATTACTTCTTGCTGCTGCATTAACCATATTTCTCAAAGGAGATCATTAAAATTTCATCTAATCTAATCTCATCAAATCTAAAAGCCTCATTTTACCCCATGCAGCACCCTGACAGGGTCCAAGTGGAATTGTTTGGAAAAAGTTAGAGTTTTGCCATTTTTTTCGTCTGCCAGAAGTTATAAAGAATAGTCTGGCTGGTAAACATACAGCAAAAGTTTTATGTAACAATATACTAATCTGCTCAGCTGTATAACATTCAGAGAAGAACCTCCTGCAGTAGTTATGAAAGAGAATGCTAAGTAAATGCATGAATGGGGACTTATTCAATAATACAAATTCGGTGTTTCAGATTTAACTGTAAGGGTAGAAGAACTATTCATGCAATCGGTACAGTGGGACTTTGCAAAGGTACACACTAGAAGCTGTGAACTCCTAGATAATGTTAGCTTGTATTACATAAGATCCACAGAGAGGCTAATTTGAGATCCTGCAAAATTCTCTCACACCCCATTTCTCTCTGATCACAGAGCACTGAAAGAGGCTGCAGCAGTCCGAAATCTGGCCAGGGCAAAAATCCAATATGAACCAGTGGGAGAGGGAAGGCTGAATAACTCAAATAATAATAATGATTCTCTATTCCTCACTCATTCACTTTAACCTTCTTCCATTTTTCTCCTTTCTCTCACCCTTCTATCCACTACCATTTATTCTCTTCTCCCCAAATCTATAATAATGCATTGGTGTGAGTCTTGAGCCCACTTTTTGCACACTTAATTAGCTTAAAAACCCAGGAGAAAGATATCCGAGTATTGGATTTGATATAACAGCGGTCTCTGTGAGGTATGTTGCAGAAACACCTTAGCAATGAGCTACAGAGATGGAGATAACAAGTCAAAAAGATGAGGAGTCTACAGACATGATAGCAGGTCTGTATTTAAGCTAAATAAATACAAACAGTACCCTGCTAAAGTGACCACAATTACAAGATTAACATGCTGAGATTTAGCCAGTACTGTATGTTTACCATGGTCACCATCTGAATTTCATGTGTGCACTTGCTGTTTAGTGGTTTAATTCAAAATCATAAATGTCAACCACATTTTGGGGCTAGTGAAAAGGTCAGGGGATCACTAAAGTCATTTGGATTAATGCTCAGGGTCATGAATATCTGTGCAAAATTTCATGTAAGTCCATCCCATGGTTACCAAGATATTTCAGTCTTGAGCAACGCAGTGGACTGGAAGACTGGCAAAGCCATCTATACAGCCACAATGCTAGCCTGGCTCAAAATACCATCAGTATACTCACAGTTTACCTCTTCAGTCTGCCTCCCAACTGTTTGCACTTTCTTCTCCTTCTAAACCTCAGTCTATTTTCTCATTCAGTTTCTTTAATGTCTAAACTGTGAAAGGAAATAATGTTGTGAAAAACACAAACACAGAATCAAATGGTAACAAGCTGAAGCTGCAGTTATGATTCATCCTTGCCGAAACATCTGGATCAAGGCGGCAGATGGGATGGCGGGTGGGGACACAGCCCCCTGGACCAAAGCCTGCTGTCAGGTCCTCACGCAGGCAAGGGAAGTGACATTTAGCCCCAAGTCCTCTGGCCTGCTCTGGCTCTCTCTGAGGTCTATTATATACATTATATTAGGTAATACAACAATTAAGAGATACAGTCATTTGAAACAACAAGGGAAAACAATAGGAAACTGGGACGAGTCAGGTTTCACAGTAGTAACTGACAGGCAGAGAAGTACAAGAGAGAGACAAATGTTCTAATACTGCATTAAATATGTAATTTACTATGACATCTAGTATTAACAAGTAATTTCATATAAAAACTGTTCCTGATATAATAGTGGACAAGTTATTGCCAACAAAATGAGATAATAGCACATGTTTCCAAAGCACTTTTACTAATTTCACGAATTTTGAAGCAAAACATGTCAAAGCAAGAAAGATTAAGACATCTACCATAATCAAGACAATGGCAAGGATTCAAGGACGGTCCTGAAGAAATCTGACTTTCATTAGCAACAAGTACAATTATCTCACTTCACTTACAGTTTGCTATCACTTGTTAAAAGATAAATCACTTGTTTTTGTTGTTTTTACAAAAGATGTGAAGAGTTGTGGAGTTGATAATTATTTTGCCATCCAAATCTCAATCCCCAGACCTCAGTTTATACTTGTACTTAAGATAAATTTAACACCCCATTCTAAGATGAGAATGGGAGATGAAAGAGTATGACGGACAGAAAAAGAAAACAAAACTTATCAAACTAATGAAATTCAGAATAAATGGAAATTAAGAGGATATCCTGGCCTATTCACAATTGAAGTTTGACATCGGCCAACACCATCCAACATTTGATTCAAGATCCAAAGTTTTAGGGGCCAAGCAACACACATTCCAAATTCTGAAAATCCCCAATTTAAGGTAGGCTGAAAAACCCCACTCAAACTCAAATCCCAGCTGCAGTCCTGGCTCCTAATCTCAGAATATCTTGGCTTTATATGACATGGGTATAATGAACAGGCATAACTCGCTGTGTGTTTGACCATCCAGGCCCTCGAAGCGCAGATTAATACAATCAATCAAATAGTACATTCATTTGTAACACAGAGCAGATTTGCTGCAGGTGGCATATCTCTTTTCCCTAGTATTTATTTATTTGCAAGATATATCCCAGATGGTTGCCAGTTGATTACTACAGGGCTGATACAACAGTTTGACATTTACACAAGTTTTTAATTTAACTAACCTGCAGGACATGTCTGTGGACTGTGGGTGGAATATGCCTCCCTCGCCCCCCCCCAAAAAAAGCATAAACACATTCAAGAATACATTCCAATTTGCATTTAAGTGACAACGCCCTCTAGTGGCAGTAGGACTCTTGGCTCTATCAGCAGAAAAGAGAAAATAGTGTCGGACAACACTTTTATATGTCATCCTGGAGGGCAATTACAAGTGATGTATTTTGTAGTCTTATTTGAGGACTTGTTGGGAAAAGCCCCACCCACAAACACATATTTTCTATATTGTATGCAAATGCAACAAGTTTGACAATTTAGTTCAAATGTCTTTTCTGCGGAGAAGAGTGGATATTTTTGGCTGGGAAAACTAAAAGTCATCACCAATCTACTTTTCTACAGAGTTTCCACATGGACAGTCATTTATATGAGTAAACCAGAGCTGAAGACTGTCAGACAAGTGGCTGAAATGGTCATGGAGTCAGACTTAACTTGATTATTCGACACTCCCATCAATAGCAAACAGGTTTGTTTCCAAGACCTTGCCCTTCTCTGACAGAGGTTGATGTCCCAGTTTCAGTCTTAGTTCTGTTTAAGTACCAGAGTTAATCCAATTGCCAGCTCAATTTCCAGTCCCTAAGAAAGGTCCAATTCCACCCCTTACTCCAAAACTGGAGCTCCATCTGTATCTCCACTCCCAGTTCCAGCCTTAATCCGAGTCTCAATACCAGCTCCTGTGCCGAGCTCGAGAGTATCCAAACCCCAGGGAGAGACCAGGCCTGGGGTGGGCCCACTGTTTGCCGGCATCTGGATCTAATCAAGGGTGTTTGTCGTCGGGAATTGAATCAAATTAAGAAGTTTAATATTTAATGCGACACCAGATGGAAGCGGAGAGGGGAAAGAGGCCCTGCGGTCAGCACTAATATCCCCTTCTGAAGAGCCATGCTGCATTCCTGGAGGGAGAGCCGCTGGAAATATGTACACACACACACATGCTTTTAAAAGCACATGCACACACAAAAGGTCCACACACACACACACACACACACACACACACACACACACACACACACACACACACAATTAGTGGCAAATGGCATCAACAGCCACAAATACACAGAAAGAAATGCACAAAGGGTGAGCAGGTACAACAAAGAAAGCAATGTTACAGTTGTAATGGACAGAAGAACAAGAATTCCACAAGTTAACCTGTCAATCAAAATGACAGAGGGTGAGATAGACAGTGTAAAACACACAAACACACACTCTTGCTGAGCCCTGATGACAAATCAAACCTGACAGAACAAAACTACAAGCTCATATATGAATCTCTAATGTTTCTGAATACTAATGTTACTGTACATTCTTCCTATATGCCCCATTTACACAAGATATCATATTCATCTCTAAGAATCCAGGCATTCACATACCATTTTATAAAGTTCTCTTGAATTTGACTCTTAGACACCGATACATTCTGGGTAGACTCGTTTTGTGAAATCCGAATATAAATCTTTCTGACATCATTTCAAAAAGTCTCCAAAACGTATTTTAATATACATTTTTACCATGTCATTATATGTTGGGCGTGTGCAATTTCATGCTTGTTTAGGTTGACATTAAAAAGACCTCCAGTACGCAGGGATAAAGTCTTAACCATGTTTGATTTGATTTCTCTCATTTGTTACTACAATATTTATTGAGTTTTGATGTGCTTTTTTGTCTTTTCAGATTGAGGAGTCACAAGACCCTTACAAGACCCTCTGGGGTCTATAAAACTAAACTAGACCTAACCCAAACTCAATCAAATTAAAGCAAACTACACATTAGCTTTATACCTACAAAGGCTTAAGGCCTGAGCTGTTCGCTATAATCCTGTGGTCTCCCACCATCATAAAATAACTTGTGAGGTACTTCAGGGCTCTGCCACTGATTATGTATCATACTGCTGTTGGGAGGTTGGAGTTAACATCAGCTGTAGATCTAAAACTGAGGGCAAAATGGAGGCAGCTTGGTTTAAAATGAAAAAAACAACAACAACAACAACCCACACTGATGATTTTTCCAATAAGACGAACAGTGTGGAGGGTTTAGAGGCGGAATGATCTTGGCTACCACACAGCTGAATACAAACACTGTAAAAGTAACTCACGTATTTGTGTGTGTTCAGCCCAGGTGTAATGCATGAGGACAACTTTATATTGGTCTATAAACTTTCAGGTTTGAGTGGTTGAGTGATTTGTCTATGGTAAACAATCAGAAATGATGACCAGAAATGCAACTGTACAGTACCTCTTAGTGTGGATTAAATCAGCACATTAACACAATGCTGTGTTTATGTCTCTATGAATCATGGCTGTAGGTTAATATATTGTATAAAGTGGTGTCATATTCTGATTTATAACAAACATGGTATGAGTCAATATAGGTTCGGACCCAAAAGCAGAACTCAGACACAGAAATGTTTCCACAGTTCTCGTAGATGGTTTATTTGTGAAGATGGTTTGGGGAATGGGCTCGGAGCGGCTGGAGAGCAGGACAGGAAGCAGAGCAGGTAACTGAGCCAGCGTTGTTGGCAGAAGCTGAGCAAATGGACAAACATGAGATTACTTAGGCAAGGATACTGGGAGTTGATGGACGTGTTGTGCCATGCAGATACAGTAAATGGATGATCTGGCAAAGAATGCAGTGAAGAGCTGGTGTTTAAATACTGCAGTAGCTTGTTGAGTAGATGAAATGATTATGCAGGTGTGCAGGTCGATAGGCGGGAGCTGGAACCGGAAGGCCATGCCCAGCACACATAAGGGAGGGGAGAGGCAGAGCGGATACCCCAATAAAATGACAGTTTTGTATTCCACTTGCTCTGTGATATTAAGTCATGATGGTGGTGCTAATAAAAAGTGTGTCTGATTAGCAGCACTGAAAATGACCTGATTAGCAATGGAAAATATCACTTCCAGTTTTCAAGTTCAAGTTTTAGAGAGTGCTAATAATTAGGGTTGAACAGATACACACACATTTAACAGTACTAAAAACTTTGTTCCAAGGTTTAAAATGCATCTGCTAGTAGCAACATTTTGGGTTATGATAATGTAATCATTACTGTGGAAAGAAAACAATTATTGCTTTGATTTAAAAGGTCATATTAGATTAATATGATTTTACACTCCATTGCATATCCATTACTTTTATTTTAAGCAATGACCATAAACCCAGTTATAATTTATTTAAATAAACACTGTTGTTCTCTAAAACAAATCAAAAAGTCTTTCTAATTTTTCTGAGCTTGTTGGTCACAATATCCCTTTTTACAGGATACATTTTGGTAAACAATGAGAATAATACTTCTATTACTTAAGTATTATTTATAGATATAGCTAATGACCTCTGGCTAGCCACAGTTTCCTTTCTAACTGTAAGGATGTATTATGGTGATGAGGATTGATGAGTTGTATTCACAAAGCTAATTGCTGTTGCTAACATCTGTACCATTGACTGTATAAAAATATGGACGTGTCACAATTTCAGGCCACTATGCAAAAGTGAAGCCAAAACATCTTCTTTCCAGGAACTGCCATCTTGCTTGGGTGACATAATTTAGAGCCAAAGTTTGCAAAGTAGCATTGGGCTAATATTACCAGGTTTATTTAATTATTATAGATATGCCCCTACGTCTTTGTTGCATTTTTTGGGAGCAAATCCAAAGACACAATTCTCTGTGTGCTTGCATTGGCTAATAAAACAGATAGTAATTGAATGGGCTATGTCTTGCTGACAAGATCCCAAAAGCAAGAGTCATAAAGATGCAAGAGATGAGGATGAACAGAGACAGTAGGCTTTAACAGGTCTTTTGTAGCAACAAGCTCTTTTGTTGGTTTATGAACTGCAAGGAAAGACAGCATAAAAAGCACTAAACCGTTTGTCCAGGCTTAAGTTTTTTTGACTGGAACACTACATCATCGATATTTATTTAACAGCTCTTTGTGCAAAAATTACACTACAGGGGTAAATAGAGTGACATAGTTTGAAGCGTAGGGCCACTGATCAAGCTGCTGTATCTGAAGAGTTAGGAATGAGAATGTGTTGGCCCACACAGTCTTGAGAGGAGGTCTAATCAGGCAACAAGTGAAAACACCTGTGGCTGTATAGTGTCTGTATTTCACTACGGAACTTATGCAAGCTGATGATATAATAATGAAAATATATTACAGGTTAAAAGATTAAGATTCAAATGTTCCTGATTTTACCTTTATTTTTGGTCAGGCTTTGTATCATACACATGATATATGTATGTAAGGTGTCAAGATAATTAACACATGTCAGCCTTTTTATGCAATGTGCAGAATATACAGTGTTTGATAGATTTCCAATCAGACCAGGAAATGTACTGCAACACACATGTTTTGTGATTAAGTTGACTCATTGTGTGTGTGTGTGTGTGTGTGTGTGTATGTGTGTGTGTGTGTGTGCCTGATTAATGTAATGAGGATTAATTTCAGCCCTTCTCAGAGGACCACCCTGTATGAGACACTAGACTGGGCACCACCTGGTTAGCTAGCTTTCTCTCTCTCACACATTCTCGCACACACACACACACACACTCGCGCACATACACACATGCACTGCAACACTTTGTTCATGATGCAGGAATTTGCATAGCAAATCACTCTTACCACTACCCAGCCTTTTTTTCTGTATGTCTGTGTGTTCATTACCTTCTACCCTTTTACATAACAGTTCAGCTTAACACAGCTAACAACCCAACTCTCTGTCACCACCTGCAAAACATGCACAAAAGCACACAAATGCAAAATGAGATCCTCTGTTGCATTATCTCAATGTCACGATATATGTTTTGTCAGCATCTGTACAGCCAGTCACACACACACACACACACACACACACACACACACACACACACACACACACACACACACACACACACACACACACACACACACACACACCAAGGGGGAAACCCCTATCAAGCTGCAAGCCGTGTCGTGGAAATAGAGAGGCCTGGCTGCTGGAGAGAAATCCAGCAGAAGTGATTTCCATCCGGAAACGCTTCACTGGTGCCCGCCTGCTCTCTGATCCCCTGGCGGTAACAATATTCAGCTGACATTTCACTGGAGAAACTTAACCCCAACTTCCCCTGCCAGCGATACCTTATTGCAGGGTTGGCATCCACACACACACGCACGTCTCGATGTAAACCATCCACTTGTACACAACTGGAAAAACATAGTCACGGGCTGATCCTCATCCAAGTCACACCCTCTGAGACCGCCGATCTTTCCCCCCTCATATATGTTCCTTAGGTCTTATTAGGGATTTGATTGATACACAGGCAGAACATGAACATACCATGCTATACCAATGCTGGGAAAAAAGAGAAATGCAATGTGTGGTAAAAAAAGAGTTGAGACGCAGATAGAAAGGCGGTAGTAGTAGCAAACATTAAAGGGTAAGAATGAGTAATCCCTTCTACAAATCTCAGATGAAAGGCGAGATAAAGCAACAGGAAACATATGAAATAAATTCTGGGTAGTACAGAACTGTATTCCCATGGGGCGAAAATCCACAAGACCTGGAGCTGAAATCAAGAAAGAAGAGCATTACATTTATAATAACTGAGAATCTGTTGTAAGAACCACTTTAGCACATAACTATCTTTTTAAATTGTGCATGTTGTTATCACATTATGTTTCTAATATTATTTAAATCCAGTTTACAACAGTTAATGGGTAGTGACTGTGTGTACATTTTGGTAACCTTCATTAAAAGTTCTTATTAGCTTTAATTTAGGTTCAACCTTTGTTCTTCTACATGGGTCAAGTGCGAGAGGCCAAGTGGGTCTGCCACAGGGGAGTCTGTCTATGAGATCTGATTAAATGTAATTGTTTTGGTTGATGGTTGGGTTTTGTTGTTGTGACCGTTAGATTTCTGTAAATACTTTCTTGATTTGTATCTTTGTTTGAATAAAGGCTCATTTGTAGAATCGTTCATTTTCATTCCTACCCCCCTGTGTGTCTGTGTAGGCTTTCCTTTATCCATTTAACCCTTCTCTTTGTGTCATTTGGGGGTCTGGTGTGTTCAACAAGTTCAGATCTATGTTGGTGTTTGTTTAGTTTGACCTCAATTTAAGTTAAAGGGTTCCAGTTTACCAAATGTTGGTTTCATTTTTGAATCATTAACTACTTTAAATGAAGTTAAGTTGTAAGTAAATGACTTTATTTGCTGTTCATGAGCTGTACTGCTACAATGTGCTGCTAGTTGCAAACAGAGGTAAAAGAAACAAAATGATAATGTGTCACAACTGTGTGAGAGTCTTACATTGTGTAGGAACAGAACACCAAGTGAGTAATGTACCAGGCTGAGATGTAACTTTAGATAAGAATAACCAGCTTCAATGTTGTGTGATCTATACTTTCAAATAAACTCTCATTCAATATCTTCTCTGCCTCCTGGACTTGTGGGTACATTGGATTTTTAGAAGAAAACTGGATTTAATTTAGTGGAAAGGCATGTCAATACTAAGATACATTGCACACTAAGTGACCAATAGGAATTTGAAGCATGGTACAAAAAAAAAAAAAAAACACCTGTAAAATCCCAATCTCTGCCCAAATGTAATTCTGTAATAACAACATATGTCAAACTCAACATTTTACTCACTGTAATCACTTCTGCTGTCCATAATTGACACAAAAAGATCTATTTCTAATGCAATTCCCATATAAGTGATGAAGGACAAAATCCACAGTCCTCATTCAGAGCAAAATTACATTTCAAAGTTTAACTCGAGCTAACAGTCTGAATTAGACAGGTGAAATTGTTTGATGGCACTAGTTTTACACATAAGGGAGAATCTAGTTACACATTTGATCAAATTATACATTTATACGTATTATGTGACCACTCATGCAGCGATGATAAGATTAAAGAAGCAGTTTTGTGACCAGAAGCGATGAATCAGTGTTACTGAATCAATGAATCAAGCCATTTCTTAAAAAAAAAAAAAAAATCATGCACGCTCAGTCAACTTTCCCCGGATAAATAAATATTAGGGGAAAAATAAAACAGGCATGCAGGTTTTCATTGCTGAAATTTTGGGTGCGTGATTTGTGTCTGGCATCTCAGCATTTTCCGATGTTTTCCACAGTGGGAAATACTGATGAATAAGTTCCAATGTGTGGAATTGGGAATATTTAACAAGTCGGTAAATGCAACAACTACTGTTGGAAACAGTAATCTTGATTTTTTTTGGATGTTGTCGACCAGTGTGTGATTCACCACCTGGTCCTCTGATTGCTACAAAACTCCCTAGACTAAAGTTGGGTGTCGCATTTAACTCCTACCGTTTATATTGGATGGTTGAATTGGCTATCTAAATTCACTGCCACTGTTATAGAAAAAACAACACAGTCAAATATGGAAAAGGGTTGAACACAAGTGTTTAGAAGGAGGGGTGTGTATGTGTGGTATATATATATATATATATATATATATATACATATATATATACATATATATATATATATATATATATTTAAATACTGTGTGTGCTTGTGTAAGCCTGCATGCTGGTAAATGTGCTAATGTGCTGCTCACGTGTGTGTAAAAGCGTGTGTACAAGCATGTGCGTGTGTGCGTGTGTGTCTGCGTAGGCGTTTGGTATGCCTGCCAGTCTGGGGTTCTCCTGGCAGTAAAGGCTTCCCGCTGCCGCATCAGAGGTGACGACTCGAGGTGCGAGGGCGTACGCGCACACACACACACACATACACACACACACACACTCACCGAGGGTTTTCCTCAGTCTTATGCCAAAGTAGAGAGAGAGGAAAAGACCAGTGTGAGGTGCTGGGAAATAAGCAACATTAAAATAGTGAGGGCTTTTTCCACTGGCACATTCCCACGTATACTGAATACACAGAAGTGACAGGTGACTCGGCCTGGCATGACTTGTGCGTACACATTAACACGCACATTAAAAACACACAAACACACGTGATCCTCATGTACATATATACTGTGTGAACCTGTAAAATACCAGACACGTTACTTGTATGCACTTGCAAAAGCAAAAACACACAATTAACACAAATTAAGAGCACCTATCGAACACATACTGAGGTCACTCACATACCTTTTAATTCACCATTAACAAAGTTAAGTCCACTATTAAAGAAAAACAAGTCATGTTTTTACGTGCCATGTGCTTGGGGTTTTGGCTTTTATTTTTGTGTGAAGTGTTCCACACTGTGAACTTGATTTATTCATTTGTTCAGAGTGACTCTCTGGATGTAGTTGTCTTTTTTTTATTTTTTATGCAGCTTTCTTTATACTTCTTTTATATTCTGCATGGTTCTGGTAAGCAATAACAGGCCATCGTGTCACTATTGCTCTCCAGTGTGTAGCAAAGTCTCTTAGTCTGGCAGTTTGAAGGGAACAAGTCACAGACGCACAACTGTGCACACACTTATACACTTACACAGTGTCCGAAATTAACACTCGCCAAGCGTCAAATGTGGGTAGATTTTCCATTTGGTGAGTAAATCTCAAAATGTTATCTGCCACACTGGCCGGTAAATGTCTGCACCAAAAAAATTAATAAATGTAATTTAAAAAATAAGGTTTTAAATAAGGGGGGGAAAAAACTATGCTGAGTCTTTGGTGTCATTAACGGTCGTGCTGCTTCTGTCGTCTGTACTATGTCAAGTTTGACCAAGGGCGGGGTTCCACCACACACTTACACACACACACACACACACACACACACACTGAGAGCGTCCAGCAGAGACTCTCAGACCGCCACTCAGCTTTGCAGCCAGTTTTCCCAGTGGTCACTTGCAGTATTGCAGCAAAATATCCCTGTCCAGCCCAAAAATCATTTTCCCCATAGACCGCCATTGTAAAAGAGATGTCTGTAAAACTGTTGACAGGTCGCCTCTGACTGCAAACAAGGTCAATTATGATGATTTTCTTATTAGGAATTTTTGATCCATGCGTAAAACTTTCCTGAAGCCAAACTTTTGGTCTTCAATCACTATTGAGGGAAATATGTGGCTCTATAGCTGTTAAATGCTCCTTCTGTATTCAGCAAGTTGCTAACTTTGTCTGTCTGCAGTGTGGTGCAGGTACAGTGTTTTTCTGCCAAAAACAACATTGTGAGAGCGGTGAGAGTAACCAAAAGCCACAATAGCCATCTTAAAGGGGCCATACGATGAAAAACTCAGTGCTTTTGCATATTTTTGGGTCTCTGATGTGTCTACTAACACACAAACTGTTAAATACAAGTCAGTTTGGTGTGGGCTGGCTTGTGATTCAACAAGCCACACTGATGTGATGCCCCTTCTGACCTTACACAGGATGAAGCAAGGCTAAGCTAGGGCAAAACATTTGAGTGTATTGTAAGTTTGGACCAGTGGACAGACTGCTGGTTCCTGACAGATGGCTGCTGAATCGCTGCTGTTGCTGTCTTGTCTTCTGGACAACACCCAATTCTGCTCTACTGGCAGGAGGACTTTGTGTTTTAAACTTTTGGGATTAAATGGATTTATCTTCAGTCTCGCTTATCAATCTAGGCGGAGCTAACACTGGAATAACACACCACCTCAGCTGCTATTATCAATAATAAACATCTTAAATGCCAGTGAGGTTATATCATTTAAAAGTGAATTTACACTAAACCCAGCCATTATGAAACAGCGTTGTTTAGGGAGGATGAGAAGGGTGCTTGACCCTTGTGGTATTTTGACCAAAACATGTCATCCACTTTATTAAGACCTCAGGGAACTGTGTTAACTCGTGGAAAATGGGTATAAAAAGCAGGGTTGCAATGTTTTTACTAAGAAATTTGATCCAAACCAGACAGACAGAATCAATAATGACTGTCTTGGCCTACTACAACCTGTTCTGGCCAATTGTAAAACCAATGCTACTCTTGATTGTTGCGACTTAAGTATATGGTGCCGTGCCATTGGTCCAACAGCCTATTATTACGGAACCCCAATAGTTTTCAGTATAACGAGCTGTAGGACTAATGGGTGTTTGGTCCAATGTGACATGTTTCAGACTGTTGCGGTTTTGGAATAATGGGACCGATGGGCAGTCAGTTTGTACAGAGACTATAGTGTTTCAAGTCACAGGCCTTTGTCCTCATTGGCTGAACTCCCCTTTTGGATGAGACTTTCGTCTGATTATTACAAGTAATAGTGAAACAGGTTGCATTTTACAACTAAGCTACTGGTCCCTAAAGTGTCTGTAAACTGTACAGTATGTCCCTACGTGGATTACAAGTTCTTCCCTCTCCTTTAGCTTACCCAGTTCGCCTGTTAACTTCCACTGCAAAACACTGTGGCTCTTGTTGCTTGACCCACTGAGGATTGACTCAGGCAGTGAGTTAATTTCTGCCTCTGGAGAAATATTGCTATATAAATCCAATGCATTTATCCCGGGCATTATGAGGACATTCTGTCCTCATGTACATAGCAGAAGAGGACAACACAGACACACACAAAGCATCAGCCAGCAGAAGGGTACTGGCTTCACATGTAAGAGCCAGCAGCAGGCGGCCACAGACTGTACAGCATCCATCCAGCACATAAAGCAATCAGCACCAAGACTGCACCCACAGATCATCAGAGCAAGAGACATGATTCAATAGTACCGCATACAGTAGCCTTGCCACTCCCTGGACTGTGTGTGTGTGTGTGTGTGTGTGTGTGTGTGTGTATGAGTTTGTAGGTACTAGTGAGTGTAAGTATTCCCATGTAATGTCATACTGTTGTAAAAATGAGACAATACTAGCGGATATAATGCACAGATACACTGGCTTCAGTTTACAATCACTGGGACTAGTTTCCATATATAACACAGAGGGAAATGTAAAACATGAATACACTAGTTAAAAGCTAACACTACAGTGATGTGCAAAAACATGCAAAGCTTTATATAATATAAGCTTAAAGGCTTTGACAAAGACACTTAACCAGTAGGCAATAAAAATGATAAAGGGCAGTTTCTTCACCGACTGGGGTGACTCAAAAATAATACAACCCCAATTCCAATGAAGTTGGGACGTTGTGTAAAACATAAATAAAAACAGAATACAATGATTTGCAAATCCTTTTCAACCCATATTCAATTGAATACATTACAAAGACAAGATATTTAAGGTTCAAACTGATAAACTTTATTGTTTTTTTGCAAATATTCACTCATTTTGAATTTGATTCCTGCAACACGTTCCAAAAAAGCTGGGACAGGGGCAACAAAAGACTGGGAAAGTTGAGGAATGCTCAAAAAACACCTGTTTGGAACATTCCACAGGTGAACAGGTTAATTGGAAACAGGTGAGTGTCATGATTGGGTATAAAAGGAGCATCCCCGAAAGACTCAGTCATTCACAAGCAAGGATGGGTCGAGGTTCACCACTTTGTGAACAACTGCGTGAGCAAATAGCCCAACAGTTTAAGAACAACGTTTCTCAACGTGCAATTGCAAGGAATTTAGGGATTTCATCTTCTACGGTCCATAATATCATCAGAAGATTCAGAGAATCTGGAGAAATCTCTGCATGTAAGCGGCAAGGCCGAAAACCAACACTGAATGCCCGTGACCTTCGATCCCTCAGGCGGCACTGCATTAAAAACCGACATCAATGTGTAAAGGATATTACCACATGGGCTCAGGAACACTTCAGAAAACCATTGTCAGTTAACACAGTTCGTCGCTACATCTACAAGTGCAAGTTAAAACTCTACCATGCAAAGCGAAAGCCATATATCAACAACACCCAGAAACGCCGCCGGCTTCTCTGGGCCCGAGCTCATCTGAGATGGACTGATGCAAAGTGGAAAAGTGTGCTGTGGTCTGAGGAGTCCACATTTCAAATTGTTGGAAATTATGGACGTCGTGTCCTCCAGGCCAAAGAGGAAAAGGACCATCCGGATTGTTATCAGCGCAAAGTTCAAAAGCCAGCATCTGTGATGGTATGGGGGTGTGTTAGTGCCAATGGCATGGGTAACTTGCACATCTGTGAAGGCACCATTAATGCTGAACGGTACATACAGGTTTTGGAGCAACACATGCTGCCATCCAAGCAACATCTTTTTCAGAGACGTCCCTGCTTATTTCAGCAAGACAATGCCAAGCCACATTCTACACGTGTTACAACAGCGTGGCTTCGTAGTAAAAGAGTGCGGGTACTAGACTGGCCTGCCTGCAGTCCAGACCTGTCTCCCATTGAAAATGTGTGGCGCATTATGAAGCGCAAAATAAGACAACGGAGACCCCGGACTCTTGAGCAACTGAAGTTGTACATCAAGCAAGAATGGGAAAGAATCCCACCTACAAAGCTTCAACAATTAGTGTCCTCAGTTCCCAAACGCTTATTGAGTGTTGTTAAAAGGAAAGGTGATGTAACACAGTGGTAAACATGCCCCAGTCCCAGCTTTTTTGGAACGTGTTGCAGGCATCAAATTCAAAATGAGTGAATATTTGCAAAAAAACAATAAAATTTATCAGTTTGAACATTAAATATCTTGTCTTTGTAATGTATTCAATTGAATATAGGTTGAAAAGGATTTGCAAATCATTGTATTCTGTTTTTATTTATGTTTTACACAACGTCCCAACTTCATTGGAATTGGGGTTGTAACTTAAATACTAAGCTACAGGAGGCTAGAAGTTTCCCATTTAATAAGCCAGGTGTTAACTGAAAAGACTGATCCTGATACTTTCAATTATGCGTCAAAGCTACTCCACATATGAGCTGTGTTCTTATCTCAGCCTTTCATCTCACTGTTACTAATCCAAATGACACATTTCCTCCAATTGTGACTGCCCCAGAAAATTTGCCAGTAAATGGCCACAGGTGGTCCAAAAGTATGCAACTAGAGAGAGAGCTAAGGACCCCATCAGTGATTCACAGGCAGAGGGGACTTCCCACACATTAACTGGCTTATGGTTAACCAAGATTGACTGAGGCACAGCGGGCATGGCAGAGGAGACAGACGGTGATGACAGAAAGGTATTAATACACCTTTTTCACAGCAGAAACTTGGACTTGTCAAATACAGTTGTAGCTAAGTACTGGTGTTGGACAATAACACAGTAAGAAATATAATAATTAAAAAAATATAATATATTCAGTTGTTACATTTAGTTTACTAATGATATTGCTCCATTACTACAACATATAAGGGGTTGGCTTGTTTGCTCTACCAGGAGTTTGATGGAGGACTGATATCAACACAGCTAATAGCCTTAATACTGTCTGAATTAGGTGGCAAAGAGCTAGCTCCAGTGTGCATGCTAGCCTCCAGTAACTCGAAAGTCATCTTATTTATGTACATATTTTGTTTCTTGGCTACTTGTAAGCTTGCATTGAGTGTTTTTTTTTTTCAAAGCTGTGTAAACTCTGGAGGTAGCAGATAACGTTAGCTTAGCCCAAGCGTTCTCCTCAGCAAAGTGTAGGCTTGTTTTCTACTTATATGTTAAATAAACGCAGACTATTATTTTCTCAATACGTAAAAAAAATAACAATTAAGTTAATTGCTTGCATTTTTGTGGTAACTTCCACAACACAGCTAATAGCATTAATACTGTCTGAATTAAAGACCTATCTCCAGTGTGCATGCTAGCCTCCAGTAACTTAAAAGTCGTCTTTTTTGTTTCTTCGTTGGTCACTGGTAAGCTTCTTTTACAGTTAAATGAAGTCTGGAGGTATTTACTAAGCAGCTAACTTTAGTTTAGTCCAAGTGTTTTTTCTCTGCAAAGTGTAGGCTTGTGTTCTACTTATACATATGTTAAATAAATGCAGGCTGATACTTTTTCAGTAAGTATAAATTAACGAGTAAGTCAATCACTTACATATTTTTGGTAACCTCCCCAACACAGCTAATAGCAGTAATATGTCTGAATTAGCTCCAGTTTGCATGCTAGCACACAGGCTAAAGCATAGAGCCAATGTTAAGGTTACGAGTTACACCTGTGCTTTTACTGCTTTATGAATAA
Source organism: Scomber japonicus (assembly GCF_027409825.1). Classification (NCBI taxonomy): domain Eukaryota; kingdom Metazoa; phylum Chordata; class Actinopteri; order Scombriformes; family Scombridae; genus Scomber; species Scomber japonicus. The sequence continues at coordinate 21,056,067 of NC_070597.1, forward strand.
ATGATGATGATAAATCGGCTGTTAAAAAGGTCTAATGGTCTACAGAGAAATTGTGAGGATATGAGAAAGAACTGGTGTCAGTGGATGTTAATTTTAATAAAATAATAAAAGTATCACCATGAAGGAGCTAACATTAGTTTTCACAGCAACAAAGACACATCAATCATTTTTGATTATATTAGTAGCTAGAAAATCTCGGTTTTAATACTGATGCTGATTTCAGGAACATTCACAGTAACTGCTTATTTCTGTGTCAACACATTTTAATGGAACTATAATCATAACAAAATGTAGCAACTTTGTATTCACTTAATAAGCCCACCAAAAACTACATTGGTGGTGTGTGCAGGGCTAACTGTAGTGGCCCGTGAGATCTTTCAAAAATAAAGAGAATGATTGCTGTGTGTTGCAGAGCGATGAGGGTGATAGAGCGGTGAATATGAGTCACGCTGGTTTCCCCCTCAGTCATTATTCTGTCATTGAAATTTCACTTGAAACCCAAGCACGGTCCCAAAACAATCCAGACACACATTCACATACAAGTTAATTCATTACTAATTATGGTCCACGCCCACTGTCCGAATAGCACAAGTCACTGACAGGCTGTAAATGCAACATCATGTCCAGCAGCAGCCATTGTAGTCCATCTTTACACACTTATGTAGTGTCTGTAAAGTTTCAAAGGGTATGAGACTGACATTTTATTGAATTAAAGTTGCCAATTAAGGATATTTTTGCCAATAGTCAATCTGATCATTTCTCATGCCAGAATATCATGTTAATTTCTGTTTCTGAATACTCAGAGTTTCTTGGCAGGATGGAAAAGCTTCTCTTATATCATTACACACTCAAAACCGCACTGATATTTAAATAATAATACTCATTTTTATAATAACAGCCTTATACGGTACGCTTGTAATAAAATGTATGAACATTTCACATCACCTACAGTAAGTGCTTCCCATAGATTCAATTGTATGTCATCCACTAAGCAAAGAAGCAAACAAATGATGCCATCTCCATGCATTGTATATGAAATGTGAGTGTCATGAACATTCATTCAGTTTGTCCTTGGAGCGAGTCTTAGGTCCCATTCCCATCTCCTGGTTGCTGCAGTGTCCTCTCCACTGTGCCTGAGTCAAATGCAAACAGCAAGACCTGTTGTTTGACTTTGGATTTATATTGTGTTTGATTTTTTTCTTCCTCTATAGGAAGCACATGTCAAGATCACTCAACATGATATTGCAAACCCAAACATGGCATATTCCACTGTAGGTATTTAAGGAATTAAATTTTTCCCTACACGCTTCGCAGGAAGCCGTGGCCTCGCCTCTCGGGGTTGCAGAGAGGAGTTTGTGGCTTCAACTCTGACCTCTGCTGATAGTCTCGTGGGCTGTCTGTCATTAAAGCACATCGATGAGTGCTGAAGGCTAAATAAGCATCTACATGCACTGTAGACACTTAGATTGTACGGACCACTGCAATTTCAGGTGGAAAGAAAATATGCAAGACTGACAAAAAGACAAAGAAAGATATACAAAGATTGACAAGCGAGAGGTTAAGAGAAGAAAAAATGTAAAATGAATGGGAGAAGAAGGTAAAAGGGAGAAATAGACAGAGACATAGGCCACATTAGGGGGCATTTTCTTTACAGCTTGATTGAAGAGACTTTTCTTGGAGGACCATCAGAAAAGCTCTCATTCTTTTTCCTCTGAGAACTTCTCACTAACTCCCAGTTGTTTTCTTAAAGAAATGATCCGCCAAAATACTTCATCGCAGCAATAACAGAATTATGGCTGACGTCAACAAGAATTGTACTTGAAGTGTAGCTAGTGTGAGTTATTTAGGGTGTTGAAAGATTTGATTCTTCAAATGCAGTTTCCGTTTGGAATTTTTCTTTTTTCTTACTTGACGTTAACGAAGGACATAAAACTAGTTGGAAATGCAAAAGGGGTGGCATTTATTACCCAGCAAATCCATTTTTTTGTTCAAGCTCTGAGTTTTACTGCCTCCGAGTCTCACTTAGAGCTAAGACTAACTTCAACAAATCATCACGCTTGGTGGTTTCAGATCATCTTCATCGCTATGGGCCCCACTGTCTTGGCCGAGTGTTTTGGCCCATAGCTTTGGGATCTGTCAACCTTGAACATATACAGGACAGAAATAGTGATCTATGAGATGATGCGAGCACATTAATCTGACTGATTTACAGTTGAGGCTTTTATATTTACTTTGCAAGGATGTAACTGTTACTTTCTCCCAGAGCAACTGAGAATGTAATGGGGGCAACAGAAACAAGCAAACTAAACATAACATTTGATGTGAAACCAAAGCTTCCTGCTAGTTTGGGATTATATCCATCAACGTAACACTGACTTTCTTGATTTTTCCCTCCTGAAGCTGCAACATTTTCAACTCAAGCAGATGAGTCAGTTTGTGCCAGCTAAGGCAGATCTACATCTACTTGCCTTTCCATTGACTTACTATAGGCCTATATCAATGCTGGCTACATTTAGCATGATGATGCGTTCCCACGATTTCAACCCTGCTGCTCTTTAAACCATCAGTGTATTGCAGCATGCCCTTGGAATGCTCTTCATATCACACAGTGATAAAATAACCAGACGTCTTACTAACGAACCAGACCAGCACCATGGCAGCCTGTGGTAGTTTAGCCAGCTGAAGGATGTCAACCATATGGCGATGATATTAGGGAAACAGAGTAATTAAGGAATGGTATATGTATTATCTGATGCAATAAATGATAATGAATTTCCATTGCCCTCCATTGATGTTTCATTTCAATTCATTTACTCTGTGCTGTCAGTGTTTAACAGCATGGCTCTGTGGATGGCTCAGAAAATAACTGCACACAGGATGAAACCTAAGGATTTTTCTATTCTCAAACGTTTTATGTTGCACAACTAGGAGGTCCAATTTTTCACTTATCATGTGAAAGAATGATAAGGTGCATATTTGGGGTTTATGTCTCAATCCCTATTGGATTAACCTCCTGAGACCCAAGCTTTTGTTTGGTATGCATTTTTAATTTGTCCTACGCATTTCGGATCAGTAGGACCTGATACGTACAAAAACTAAGCATTGTCTTTGAACAGGATGTAGATTTTTGTTTTTTTAATAATGTCCTCATATGGGGAGAACGGATTAAATTTAATAATTTAAAAATTAAATTATTTAATTAAAACTATTAATTTACTTCCATTTACACGTTCCCTTTGCACAAATGACTTTTGTCTGGGGATGGGCTGTTGATTGATTTGACCACGCTGCCTGCCACCGATTAATGTATTGTGTTTTTGCTACCACTAGGTGGCACAAAGAAGCGTGCACCAATGAGGACAACAGGTCACAGTTAAGCAGAATTAAGTATACGGTTCAGCAAACCCAAAATGTAATGTCCCCATATGAGGTCGCAAGGGTACACAAGGTTAATTACCCTTAGATTTGCATCAGACATTGACGCCCCCTTGTGGTTAAATTGTAATAACATTACAGACTTTTCATCTAGCATATTTGTTAATGCTAACATGCTAACACTCTAAACTAAGATGACAAACACGAAAAGCATTATACCTACTAAACATCAACATGTTAGCATTGTCATTTAGCTCAAAGCACAACTGTTCCTAACAGAACGGCTTGAGTGGCTAGTCTTTTTGACCTCCCATTCTCTTACGCCACCAATTTTCCATCAATCCTACTTTTCCTTATGATCTACCCCATAGATCCCTTTATCCATCCTTTCTTTCCTTCCCCGCTGTTCTCTTTTCTCTCCAGCTCTCTACATCTACATGTCCCAAATTGGTATTCCCAGTCCAGCATTAGACCATCTATCCATCCTACTTTTCCTTATGATCTGCCCCATAGATCCCTTTATCCATCCTTTCCCTTTCTTCTCTTTTCCCCCCAATCTCTCTACATCTGCATGTCCCAAATTGGTATTCCCAGTCCAGCATTAGACCATCCCTGTGGTAATTACAGCTGAGCCAACCAGACCAAAAAGCATAACTTTATGAGCTGTGATTCTGTCTGTCTCCATCTCATAGCCTGTTTAAACTGTGATCAATGAGTAGTTGCAAGTCATGCTGAAACTGCCACTAAACAAACTCTTTATGTTGGAGAGCAGCGGTTGGAACACAAGGGGAGGTGGTGCAAAGCGCTGTTGACTTTCACTGGGCTGTTGATTGGAAAAAGCCTAAACAATATGATCGCCTGAACTCATGAGGTCATGAGCACCGAAATAAAAGGATTGTTAAGTTTGACGCCTGAAACTGTTAAGTGATTCCAGTGTTTTCAGTTCTCAGCCAGACAACAGAAATATAAACCTTTAATTATCTAGAGATATCTTAAGCTCCTTTTCACACATTCACACCTGAGAGATGCTGCACAGCTCACTATTAGAAATCAAGAGCGCCTCTTTAAAGGCTTCTTCACAGTTTTCCTTTCCCAAAAGTTTGTTAATTTGCTTCACCAACCTCTGGGCTCATTACAAAGTTGCGTTACTCATAAATCTTGGTTAAATACCAGCTGCCACTTCAGTCCAAGGACTGCAGTGATGCAACAACGCACACAGTGACAGATTTCTGCAAAGAGCCACCGACTGAAATACCTGCTGCTGGCACCTGTCAAAGAGAGGTACAGGACGATAGAAATGAGAGAAAGACAGGCAAGAGAAGCGATGGAAGGAGGAAAGGCATGACAAGCTCTCATTGAAACACCGATGACGGATTGGCCTCCCACTGACAACTCAAACACCAGGCCTCCTCCTAACTGTCAGCGGTGTGAGGTGATGAAGAAAACAAACACAGGCTTAAACACACATGGACAGAAGATGCATTATGAGAAGCAGAGAATGGCATTTTCTGTTGTTTTGGATGTCAGTAAAGGCTCCCATGTAAGTTTACCCAACAAAAAAAAGAACTTTAAAAGTGCTGCAAGGTTTATATTACCATCCAATCATATCAGTGGAGGAATAGAGGTTTCTGTGGTCACTTACAATGTGACGTTTAAGCCAAATCAACTTCCTCTTACTGAAATTAGTAGGGCTGGGACTCTCTTTTCGCTGCATTTCCAACCCATCGAGTGGTTTCATTTTTCCCTTAAAGGTAGCCAAGTGCAGCTTTAACATGTTGTGGTGTCATTTACAGTAAAATGTTCAAAGTAAAGCATAGCCATTCATCATGTCTGCCCAATGATTGATATACATAAGTAATAGAATAAAACGAACTCGAGGGGAAAGTAATGATAGATGCTGATTAGTGTGTTTAAGCGCATGCACACTCATACATGTGGGTGTGGTAGCAGCATGCAGATCATGTTTGTATTTGCATCTCCAGATGCAGCTGAGTCAAGAGTAATAACATTGATGAATGCCTTTGTGTGCGTGCAAGTGTGTGCGTGTGCGTGTGTGTGTGTGTGTGTGCGTGTGTGTGTTTCCATTTGCATCCAGATGCAGCTGAGCGAACAGGAAATGTGGTGTTAACTGGAGTCTCACTGCAGTGGCCCACAGGTTAAATGGTGTCACACTCAAAGGAAAGGGTTAAATGGATCCACATGGACCTAAACACAAACACACACACACACATACACACACACACACAAACAGAAACTAACACAAACAGTTGCACATGTGGATGCACTGTACACAAGAAAGAAAAGACGCTTTCCCTCACACATTTTGGAACATATTGTGTGTGTGTGTGTGTTTGTGCATCTGTTAAAATGCAGATGTTTCCTCTCCCTTTCCCACTCTCTCTCTCTTGCTGTGTCTCAAACACACATGCACACACACACACGCAGCATGCCAGCATTCAATTCTGTCACTTGCCTTCTTTCTCTGTCTCGCTATTGTCTGTTTGCTGGCTCAAGTGTGTGTGTGTGTGTGTGTGTGTGTGTGTGTGTGTGTGTGTGCGTGTGTGTGTGTACGACAGCCCGGCAGCTGAAAAGCCTCCTCTGCTATGTATTAGCGGTTTTGGTCAGGGTTGTGTGTTTGGCCATGTTACCACGGAGACAGACCCCGCAGGCAAGCTCCAGGGCTACTCTGTTAGCATTAGCAGTGTTTATGATGGCACAGAACAGAACGAGGGAGCGAAGCGGAGCGAGAGAGAGAGAGAAAAAAAAGAGAGAAAGATACAGAGAGATAGAAAGAGAGACATTGGAAGCCAGACACGCTTTTCATCAATCCAATCATCCTCCCAATTCTTTCTTCTTTATTTTGATGTATTTACTGTAGCTACTCTAAGTATATTATCATCTATTAACTTACTTGTTTCAATCCCTCGCTCCAACTCCTCCTCCTTTTGTCTTCATCTCTGTTTTCTCTCAGAGGTGTCAAGCAGTGTAATTGCAGACAGACCTGTTGCTGGAGAGGTACAGAAGCAACAATAGAGACCTTTTCTTCAATAGAACAGTAATAAGCCATATTCATTAAGCATAACTGTGTCATCAAATCAACAAACTAAACCAATGTAGCTTTTTTCTGTCCATTTTCAACTTTTTGAGGCTGCTTGTGCCTCTTAATATATTGCCTATTAATGATATTTCCAACAACTAATGAACTTGATTTAGCTTCAGCTTTTAGTTTTTGGCACTTTAATGTTTTTTTAAGAACATTTTTCATTTCCCTGAGGGGAAAGAAAGTCCCCTGTTCAGGAGGAGTCCTGCAGGTGGGTTTTTAAAGCACACTTGTAGCTAGTTAATATTTTCCTAACTTATTTTATTCTCCATCCAATTACTGCTAATTTTTAAAGGACTAATAAGCTATTTTTTTAGGCTAGATCATCATTTTTATGTGGCACACTCAGCCTGTAGTAACATTTGATGTCTTCAGCTCTGCAGGAGTTTTATATGAGAAAATATCCCTAATGACGTCGTCAGGAGGCTTCAGATTTTTTAAATGGAAAGTCTGCTTTAAAGTATTTCACAGGGAGGAAGATGCTAACAAAGAGCCACCACTGAGTTGCGCTACGGGAAGTGTAAAAAAGGCCTCTCTCCTGTTTGAATGTTATTTTATTTTCAGTCTTTATTGAATTGCAGCGCTAAATCGCTGGAGTGCTCCTTCAATTATTGTATTTCACAGTAGATCAAGTCGTCTCTCCTCCAAGTATATAAGATTATTGTCACTGGCAGACACAAGTAGAGGGTTTGAAACTATGTTGGCCTAAAAAGAGAAAAAGAGACAATAGAGGAAAAGCTGAGAGAATGGTAAGATAGTGAATCTTAAAATTCAAGATGGACAAAACCTTTTTTTTCTGCTACTGATTATATTGAAAGTGAGGAAGAACTTTTGGGAACTTTTTAGTGCTTTCATTGCTTAATCCTGTCATTTATAAGTAAAGAAGTATAGCTTGTGGATACTTCATTGAGTGTCACTGACTGTAAGCAGACCTCAGTGTAAAGCAGCGCCAGCATGACAGCTTCTGAATTTTATTGTTTGTTTTTTCAGATAAAATGAGCCCTAAAGCCTACATCCCAGATATACTGTTTCAGAACACAAGCAGAGAAGTGAACTCTCCACTCTGTAATTAGCTGCTCCATTGTCAGTCATACAGCTAAACAACATATTTCCATTTGTTTATTTCTATTTGTACGATATTTAAAATAGTCATAAATCACATCACAGATTTCACTTAGGAGGGGTGTGTGCGGTTTGGCCGGCGGTTCCAATTCATTTCACAAGTGTAAATAAAAATCAGTGTGCAGAGATTTGAACTTGCTGAGTAATCCAAAAAAAAAAAAAATTAGTAGCCTTTAGCTTTTTGTCATTTTTATGAGTGGAACTGCATTGGCAAGCTGGAACTTTGCGGGTACACGGACATGTTGGCTGCTAAAGCGCATTGCGTTCATAAGCTCTTGGGAAAATAACAGAATACGAAGCCAACAATAACCAAACATGGTTGTTGTGTGAGGAGGATCATGTGAATTTGACAGCAAAATAAAATCTCATATGTCAGAGTCGCTGAGACAAGCTGCACGAAACTTACCACAATACAATGCAATGACAAGTAAGTCAACAGTAAGTATAAATGTTCTTTTTAATGGGCTAAAATGTACTTTAAATTGATGTGCTAGAGTACTGTGGATTTGCAACACAGGTCTCTAAAGTTTCATTCCACTCAAATTTTACAGTTAAAATGAACAAAGTGCGTTTAGTCACTGGCGCTGTTTGTGCTTAAGTAAAAGATTGCATGGGACTGTTAAGCATTACGCCTAGGACGCACTGCCTACCTCTACCTGAGTAGCGTGTGCGTGAGTTTGACTTTGACAATCACCATCAATAACAGAATGTTTCATTTCATTATAAATGTAATTTTGTATATAGTTTAGACAGAAAAAGGTTAAGAAGCATGTGCTCTATTGTGAAAAATCAATTATATGAGGTGAAACCAGCTTTCTTTCTGACAGGCGTGGCGGAGTTCGCTTGGGGCTACCTCTGTGTCGGCCTCATACGCTCCTCACACAGGATGTTTTGTTGTGTGTTTTTTTTTTTTATTGATTACTTCGATTCGGCCAGTTAAACCCCCGCTGTCACCGCTCCAAGTGAAGAAAATCCCTCCAGACACACCAAACGAGCCAAACACACTCAAATAAACCTCCAAATTAACTGTCAGGAGGGAAACTGACAACAAATAAGGAAAATAACAACACTGAGTCTCCATCTGGAAGCAGGTAAAACAACAGGCAGGAGTCCTGGTTTCAACTAATAGCACAGAAAAGAGCAGCAGGCAAGAAAAGAGGCTCTGTGTGTTAATATTAGGTGAAAGTTCAAAAGCAAGTTGTGTCTGTGTGCAAATAACATTATGAATTATCTACAATAAGATAAATGAACAGTAACAAACTAATCAATATTTCCTTTTGTGAATCTTTAACATTTGCAGCATAGCTCAGAATGTACAGTACAGTACTTTCCATGATCCATGATCAGGTTTATAACACAAGTGTTTATTGTATTTTGACTTTTTTTTTACTACAAGTACCACAAGTGCACACAGTTTGTTAGATCAGGACACATTAACAGGTGAAATGCCCTTTGCTGTAGTTTCATGAAGATAAATGAGATTCCAGAGAAGTTTGGGAGTTGTGGGAAAACCATTATCTGTCAAGTACTGGAGGGTCTGAGGGGAGAGGAAAACCAGGGGGCACACACACACACACACACACACACACACACACACACACACACACACACACACACACACACACACACACACACACACACACACACACACACACACACACACACACACCACCACCACCGTCACAATACACATCATATGCACTCAGATACAGTGACATTACAAGAGTTACCCAGGCTAATAAAAGACTGAATAAAGTGAAATGGGTTTCATTCAAAAAGCACACTCATTCATGTGTGCTTGCATTACACACGTACAAATTCACTATGGACACACATATATGCACACGCGCACACACACACATACATACACACATACGCTATGGGACTCTCGTTGCTCATATCCAAAAACACTAACCACACTGTTTACCCACCTACGCTCAAATGTAGCTTGTTACCACGACAACCCCAGCAGCCATAACTCTCTATATTGACTGAGACGATCATTCATCTTTTCAACTCTGTCCCAACGGAACAGTAATGATATGTTAGTATTCCAACCTCCTCGTACCACAGCGTTGGTGGACTATCAACCACCAAATGAAAATATGAGGCAAGACTATATTGGAGAATGTAGAAAGAGAGAGAGAGGTTTGTGATCAGAAGGTTGATGGTTTGAATCCCGGGAACAGCGGGGAAAGTCTGACTGGGGATAGGGTCATTCAAAATGACACAATCACATTGTGACAGAGTGGAAACTGGATGGTGAGTATGGAGCAATGCGCGCTTCAAGTGTGTGATGAGATAAGCGTTCTCCTGATCAATAAAACTTTAATAATGTAAAATATGTCTTTAGAGGAGACATCATTTTTGACAGATTAAAGAATAGGTTTGCATGTTTTTCAAGTCTGTCTAAAAACAGTAGGAATGTTATGCTGTAATCATTCCTCCTGTTTATACTGACCATTAAGAAATCCCTTTATAATGTGCTTTCAGTGTAAGTGAGTGGTGGCAAAATCCACAAGCCTTTGTCTGAGCAATAAAGTATTTCAAGTTTATTTGAAGCAAAAATGAGGCTTCAGCAATTAATGAGCCAAATCTAGTAGATATCTCCCAAATTTACAGTCTTTTTAGCGCCAAGCTCTTTGTGATACTGTCTCACTGCTGCAGCTGGACCGGAAAACTGTCTGTTGGGACACAAAGAGGGAATTTTTTACTAAACTGCCTGCAACAGTGGAAGATATCCGCTTTTTTTTTGCTTAGTCAGGCAGCTGAAACCTCACATTACCTCACTTGGAAATCATTGTTTTTCTTAATGGGGATTGTGGATTTTGCTCCCCATCACTTAAGTCTTAAGCACATTAGGAGAGGATCCTCTGATGATCAGTATGAATAGGAAAAATTATTACATAAAGCAAAACCTCCTTCAGTGTCCATTTGCACGCCTGGTGTGAGTTCCAATAATCTGCATACAACTATATTGTAGTGTGTAAGGAAGTAATCACCTTTACAGCATATATAAAGTGAAACTGCTACAGCTAATATCAAATATTGTGAGCCAGCCACTTTCGATGTGAACATATGAGTTACAGTGTGTGTTTATCTGTCTGGAGGAGTTGGAAAAATATGTCACCACTATCCAATTAGCATTATCTTAGCTTTACAACACTAGCAAACTAGCAACTAGTTAATAGACACAACAATGTTCAAAGTTGAGTTGAAATACTCAGAAGCTTGTGGATTGAGGCTGGACATTGGTTTCTGCTCTTCTCATATCGATGTTATGTTCTAGTGCACGTTATGTTTGTGTCTATATATTTAAAAAATATAGCTTTATTGAACAAATTAGATGGTGATTAGCATTTCAGCTGGATGGTGATTGGATTTTGGTGCTGGTCCTTTACTGCATACTGAGTAAAGTGCGCCAACCTACTAAAAAGTTAATATTTTAAAGCTTTGACAGACAGATTATGAAACAGTGTGTTGCTAAAAAGGAGCGTAACTTCAAGTTAACTTTTAAAACAAAAAGTGTTTTTTTGTCATGCATTTTAAAATCCTTGAAAATACTGATTACCAGGCCACAGTTATTTCCATCTTGAGAATATCAACATAAAATAAAATAAGTGAAATGTCATAACTTGAACCCTAAAACATGCCATTTGAGTCTCTGAATTCCACCAATAAACACCACAATAGTAGTAAAAAAATGGCTTAAATTCAATGTCTATGTGATATTGGGACCAGTTCAAAAATAATATAAATACTTGGACACAGTTTCATCTAACCAAGCCTGTATTTTTTAAAGCTCCTAGTCCAATCCTCAACTCGTAATGCACACAGAGCCTTGGCAATGCTAACATTCACATCAACATTCGTCATCATGCAGTTCCATCAATAGTTCCCCCTCTATCCTGCACGAGTGCTGCACATACACTGACTTGAATCAGTACCTTCAAAAAAAAAAATCCAGAAAGGAGTTATCCTTCACTTCATAACTAATGTCTGGAGCACAAATCCAATTTCGTTTTGACCCCAAAAAGCTCGCTAACCCTGCCAGTAAGGAATCCGTCAAGTCACTCTGGCAAACCTTTATTCCAGCGCTTCACTTCACCGCTCAAAGCTTGCAACTCAAAACAAACCGTTCATAGCATATTGAACATACTCGAGGCCGCATTCGCCATTCTCTCGCGTCGCCCGATCAACCGCAGTGGCCTGTTTGTTTTGCTTGCATGCTAAGCAAAGACTAAGATAAATATACAGCATTGGGAAAGCTACGTGTGATGGGTTATTAATGCAGCATTTTACGATGGACAAATATGTCTTGTTGCGGGGTGGGGGTGTCAGGGGGTTGGGGTGGGTTGTGTAATAAGCACATTTCCATCTAACCATAATGGCTTTGGGCTTGAGGGAGAGGAGAGGAGAGAGAGAGAAGGTGAAGGGCAGGCGATGTGAGTAAATTAAAACCTCTGTCTCAGTTCCAGCTCTTGGAGGTGAAGTAAAAATGTTACATGTTTATTTATGACCAAAGCATATATACACACAGTGATGGAGATGCATTTGATTAGCCATGCTAGTATGGTAAAGACATTGACTTTTTTTCTGTTCATTCGTTATCCTCCCCTTTATTCTTTTCTCTTTGGCTTTACCAAACACACAAAAGCATAAAAAGAGTGAGTGAGTCAAATCCTCAGCTCAAAGTACGTGTGATAGCATTACGATACCATTGGTGGGCCTATGAGGGCCTGTAATCTCAATGTCCCAATGACTTCATAGGCTAAGAACTCGCTGGTTTTGCAGCTCATGCAGTCTTTACACAGTCTATATAAACACGGACATGATAAGCTGGGGGACCCTACAAGTATGAGTTTATAGACTCAGGCGGACAGTCAGGTCTAGTGAGGTGGAGTCTGAAAAGAGGTATTTTAGAACACTTAAAAGACACAAAGGGGCGACAATGTGTTTTGGAGAATTGGGGGTTGAAGGATTCCTGTACTGTTATGCCTGCTTGCTGCCATGACAACATCCATATGCAACAGGCTCAACTGGCACGGACCGAGATGTAAGACGACCACTGGCTTCCGATTTGTGCCCCCCCCCCCAAGCACTATCAGTGACTCTTCCCGATTTGTGGACTAATGCTTTCAAGGCAGCAGAAGCAACCAGATGTCTGTACACAGACATAAACAGTATGTTGGAAAGAACTAGTTCGTAAGATCCACAACCACATCTGAAGGTGAAAGGTTTCCAAAAAGGTTCTGAAAGGCCAGAATCAAAGAGGTAGATGATATTGTCCTTTCCTCATCCTGGCCCCACCACGCTGCCCCCCAGATGTCTCTTCATAGATTCATAGATTTTCTGTGTCTTTGTATTCTCAATTGAATGAATCACAGAAGAGATAACGACACCTGGAGTACTACGGCTTGAATCTGAAGCATGGTGCATCCAATATGGACCTTGAAGTGCAGTACCACCAGTGGCCACTTTTCAACAAGTCATGGTTTCAATCGCTGAATTTGGTCATTTTGTTAATGATTGCACTGTTATAATAATAAGATAAGTTTATATAAGACTTATAGCTGTTTTGACGTCTGTGGGCATTGACTGACAACTGTGATTCATAGTTTCCTCAGTATACACCCCACACTCCTTATTAGGAAGGTCTCAGCTCAAAATGCAAGGTAGTGCCAGCCATAAGCAGCAAATTTGCTCCAATAGAAACCAATGGGCGATGTCACACACTCGCTACATACATCTTTATGAACAACACACACTTTCAGAGAGTCTCTTTCCCAAAGGCTTTCATGGTGTTGCACTACATTGTTTGAGGTGGTCATGACTGTCAGATTGTCAGTTTTGGAAAGGTCTTGGTGTTGGGTTTCAAATGCTGTTAGATAATCTGACAAGCACCTCATTTGAAGCACACTAATACCCTTAAAGTAATAGTGCGACATTTTGGGGAATATACTTTTTCACTTTCATGCTGAGAGTTGGATGAGAAGATTGATACCTCTCTTGTATCTGTATATTCAATAAAGAGCTACAGCCAGCAGCCTGGACCTAAAACAGAGGGAACAGTCAGGGGAAAACAGTCAGGTCTAGTCAAGAAATAGCCTTGACACACCTCATTAACTAAGCTAAGCTATTAAATAGACAACTTTTCCTTTAACAGTGACTATTGTGCACAGCAACACTGTAGCAATTCTGCTGCATGGTAGACAACTGTGACGCACATACTGTATTGCAGACATGTAGTTTTATTATCTGTCTGGTGTCATGTAACAACATTGGCTGTTGTATCAGCTTAGATAGCACTGTGCATGGCCAGATGAAAAGCTGTCCAACCTTGGCCAATGTCCTTGACAACCATCTGTAAGGAGTCCACTACCACAAACTGATAACTGCTCTTCGCATAATATACTGTAGTCTGACTTTTTCATTTCAACATTTTTTCTGAAAAGCTGGGATATGATATTAGGCTTTTGTATTCATATTCAAAGCTTCTTTTTTTCCCCCCTTCTGCCTCTTGACGTCAAACCCGACAGCAGCAAAACACACTGCCTTACTGTGGCAGCCTTACAGAACTTAATAACACACGTCAAGAGTCCCCTACCCTTAACCAGTTGTGTAACACCGGGGGATCACACTGTGCTTCTATTTTTGCACTGCTTTGGCTGCAGTCAGTCTATTACACAATAAAACCCACGCTTATTTTCATTTTGCTAAACTTTCACCTCTACATATACTGCCAGACGACATTTCCTGAACACGGTGTATGTTGTCCTGTTTCTACCTCTCGAATACTGTCGATCCAGCATTTTGAGGTGTGAAACCTCTAAGCTGAAGTCACATGTGGTTGAATAAGTTGTCACATGAATGTAAGTTATAGTATTTCAAACGTGTTATGTAAGACAATATGATCTTTTAAAAAGGAGAAAAAATAGATTTATGGTGCCGAGTGGTGCCATTTTACATTTCTATTAGTTCTTTTGCTTGATTACTAACGGCAGGTCCTATCTTACATAACACAACATGTTTTAAATTATGCCTGACTTTAGTCTGACTTGTATTATGACAAAGCATAAAAACAGGGTAAAATATTGATAAAAGTAGAGGGAAAGATCATGTGAATCTGTGCTATGCCATTATCTACAGTATATCCCAAAATGCTACAGAGACATTAGGGCCAGTAGTTAATTACAAAACAGCTGCACAGATCAGGAAGCAAGAAAGAAAGTTACAACATAACTCTTAAGGAAGAACTAAATAGTTACACACATGCCCCTAGGGTAGGTGTAAATCATAAAATGTCAGAACTCACTAATGGTAAAACAGCATTTTTTTCTGCCAAACACCTTTTTTTCCATTAATTGCATTTTACAACACCAGTATTTGTTGACATTTCAATATCAATCTCACTCACTACAATGTGCTACAATACCAAATGGCTCGTGCCAGCTTACACATAGCTTGTGCAACTCAAGTCCAGTTCAATGGATCATGCAGTTTGAGATGAACAGCAGATGTCTCACCCGGCCAGCGTCTGCAGCAGGGGCCGGCTGCTCCGACAGCGTGGGCAAAACTTTCCAAATAGCCGTTATTTGGATAAACTGACCACATATTGGTAATCTAAATTGTTACTTTCCTGCCTGAAAAAATATTAAAAGTTAATATGACATATTAACAGTCCTACAGCGAAAATTTCAACAGCTTTCAGCATGGCTGCCACCATTACTGCCAGTTGCTCTAGGCAGCACTACTTCTTCCTCTCATGTGGGCAGACTGGACACTTCAGTGACTCACTATCAGCCCTGAGGTATAAAGTGGTATGATGAAACAGGACAGACTGGGGCTAGCTGGTTAGCATGCTACCTTAAGTAGATATTTTTGCATCACAGCACATAGATATCTTTGACATAACATCAAAACTGTTATTTATTCACATTCTGTTGATAATTTTAGTTCATTTAGAATGTTTAATCAAAAATGTTGGCCAAATCATACACATTGTACCTTCAAATTCCCTGAACAAGGTACCAAACTACATAAACCACTAACAAAGATAAGGTGTAGCTTTTCATTCTAACAGATGCAACAAATAGGGATTCAAATAGGGTGGAAGGGATTCACAGTTGGTACATTCCCACACAGTCCACAAACAGATGAGCTCTTATCAGGCACACCAATGCTGCTTTAGTATATTGGCTTGAGGTTGGACTAGCCACTAGTAGCATAATAATCTATAGGAAAGACTGACGGTGGTCGAGCACCATTGTGTTGCAAAGTGGAGGTCTCGGCTTTGAAAAAAGCGGGAATTTAGGACGCAGGGAGGGTTTAATTCATGACATCATTAAGTTTTATTATGTGAAATGAAGAACCAGTGGATATGATCTTGATCTATACTGGGGACCAAGTGATAAAACTTTTTTTTTTATTGAGGTGAATGTATTCATATTGGCAGCCAACATTTGATATGTGTTGGCAACAAAAGAGCTTTTATTGGAGTTTACACACAATGCATGGAGTTCATGAGAGGTCACAAAATGTCTAGTTCCCTTCTTTCAACACAAAAGCTAAAGTACCTTTAAGTAGACTGAGGTGCTTTTTGACCACTGGAAAACACTGGAACAAAGATGCAAATGCTTGCTGTATGCTTCTGTTTTAATGACCTGGATGAAAGGGCTCATTGAGCAGCATTTTTACATTGTTTTCTATAATTTCTCTGCCTATTCAACCTGCAGTAGTCAGGAAGTGAGCACTTCAAAGACAAGAAATAAAAGGAGGAGCATTTGCAGAGCTTTCCAGGATGCTCGCTGGGTGAGAGGTTTTTCCTTTTCATCCCAGGAATAGAGGAGATAGCTGCTCTGTGCCAGGGGAAGCTTTGAGGGTCTTGCCAAGGCATACGGAGATCAGAGGGAGATGAGTCTCGGGGTCAGTAGAAAAAGAAAAGGAACCTCCATGGTGGGATATGACCTGAACCTCCCCGCTGACTCATGTTACCTCTTGCGAAATCAAGATGCCACTGTAGCAGATGGTTTTTGGTCAAAATAGACAGAGTGAAGAGTGAAAGACCAATTCTAACTTCTCTACCACTAAAGTCAATTTAAACATTTACAAAGTGACCAATGAATATACTATACCGTGGCCCACATGTATTTGAATGGATTATGTTGTTTTGTTTCCACATCTTCTTCAGATAGATGTAAAGTGCTGTAAAAGTTTTTCTTTTATATGATGGGAATTTAGGCTCTTCTGTTTTTTGACTCAGTATTCATCACCTTTGAACTTGTGTTCAGCTCAATGGCAGTTGGAACTGACATATCCTTTTGTTTAGAATAAGAAAACTTAATTCCAGTTTATAAATATAAATTATATATTGTATATTGATTATATCTCAAAATGAATTATGTCTACTCAAGGGGTGAAGTCACATTCTGCAGTTCCATACAGAGATTACTATACTTCATTTCTGTAATAATCAGTATGAATAGATGTATAGTATTTACCCCAGTATGCTTGGAGATACACCACTAAACGCAAACACATGTCCATTCCCCACCTTTGTGTTCCCATTGAACATTTAAATCATATTAAATTATGAGACAGAAGAAACAGATTACACATATCCCTAAGTGCACCAAACCTTTTTTCCAAATACTTAAGGGGAATTCCAGCAGTTTAACATTGCACTTAAAGTTAGTGAACTCACAAGAAACAGACTTCAGAGTGAATGGAAAGAAATGCATCTTTCATTAGATCTTCTGTGTCTCTTAAATGTCCGCTTCTTTCAAACCTCACACTTCCAGTTTGTAATGTAGGTTCCCTGTTAAAAATTGAAGTTTCAAAACCGAGCTGATTTAAACCTGATGGCATCATTAGGCTTATAGCTGCCCGTTTGTCATAATTAAACAGTTGTCAGTATGCATGATCTTCAGACATCATACATCAAGTTCTGTGTCCCATCAACCTATTTTTGACATTATGACCTCAAATATAACAGAATAACCCAGCTCAGGAGACAAAGCTGGAGACCACAGGAAGTCTATACCTATGTTTAAACCTTTAAATAACTCAAAACATTAAGTTTCACTGTATTTAGTTGTTAAATATTATAACCATATAGAAATATTGCCATCAAAGTCATAATGATACAGAAGAGAACACTTGTCAGAAATTGTGTTGGTGTGTTTTTCTGCCTCACAGACCTTGCGTTTTGACTTCTGTTAACCTTTTCAAAATATTTTCCTCAGTTGACCCGCCTGCCTTACTCTCCCGTCCAATTGTCAGTCATTACTGCTTATGCAACTGCTGGCAATATACAAAAAAACATAAAGTCAAATATTGAAGCTCTAAAGTCCATGCTGCATTTGTTCATGCACAGATTCTCTTGCTCTTAGTCTCCTTCCACATTTCCACAGCTCCTATATAGAGTCAGCAGGATGGGACAAAGCCAATCTCTAGAATTCGGACTTATCCCTTACCCTCCACATGCAGCCGTGTATATGGTTGAGCATCAGCCTGAGATTGTCATTGATAATTCTCTGGTGCAGTTTTCAGGGTTAGACTCCACCAACGTGCTGCAGGGCTACATGTCCTCTGTTGATGCCAATCAGCTGTCTGGCTATACAGAGAGGCTGGGCTCTGCATTGGGAGGTTTGGAATCGGTTCCCAATGCGGTAGGACTTGGGGCCCTGGTCATCTCCATGATACTGGAGCTCTTTGTGGGCAAGAAAGATGAGATGAGCACCAGAGACATCCTGCGCAGGGTATTTGCTGAAGAGAAAGCCTCAGAGATCCGAGACCTGATGGATGAATATATGAGACGTCTGGAGATCAACCTGAGGAATACGCAGCTTCAGTTGGAGGACACGAGAAGAATAGAGGCCATGCTGAGCCCCCAACTCACACGAGCAAAGGTATTCAACCACCTTTTATTGTTGAATTGCAACATTTCATCACTGCGTGGGAGTAAGCAGTTTATTTTGCTTCCTTTTAATGCTGCCTTCCAGCAAAAATAATTGTGGGGCGATGAATATCTGAATTGAACTGAACACTTGGTTAACATCAACCAGATGTAATATAAAGTAAGAATGTTATTCATATTGTTTCAATGCAGAACTCCATGCTGAAAGATGGTCACATGTCAACCAGAGCCCTCAGTCACTGGGTGAACGGAGCTGCCTTCCATACCCAGATGTTGATCCACCAGGCTCGTCTGGAAGCGGGTGATGGCGCCAGAGCCACCGCAGCTGTGGATCTGTACCAGAAAGATCTCAGCCTACTGACCGACAACTACAGGACCCATGTGCCTGACTTTTCCAGACAGGTGGAAACTGACGGGCAAGACATTTCTAATGTGAAATGTAACTTGGAGTTGGAAGGGCCAAAGCAATACTTTTTGAGTGTTAAGAGAGACATTCCAGCCCTAATAAGACAACATAACACTTTTAATGTCATGGTCAGTTCATGAAATACTCGTGCTGAAATCTTCCACCAGATGTTCAAACTGTGGCTTTTGTTGTTCTACTCAAAAAACCCTCACATTAAAGTTTTATTTTCTACGAAATAAATGAAATAAATCATTTTCTAGTGTTTATTGCCTGTGTTGTGATATGTTCAACATCTGTATCACTATAGTTAGTGTTCATACCTATGGGTGGGACAATAATCTTTGTGTTTGTTAACTTAGGTTCATAACCTTATAGAAACTTGTATAAGACATAATATGGAATTTATGACATACATTTTTTCTTATTTTTAGTATGTCAAATTCTTCAGGCGTATGATTAATATTAGTACTTTTCTTGTCAGTGCTATATGTGGTGATAAACACATTTGCTTTTCCTGTAGCTTCTTCACAACAAAAGTCACCAAATGTTTCATATTAATTGTTTTAAATACAAGGCAGAGGTAGTAGCATGTTCCATTTGCATTAGCAGTAGCTTAATACAGCTCTTGGCCTTTTCACACTGCACTTAACCCAGGGCTAAAATTGTACTTAGAACCTTTCTTAGCTCCAACCTAAGAAAGCTTTCACATTGGCATAGTCCTGACTTTAGTCTCGGGCTTGCTAACCCTGCTCCAGAGCCCTGAGTTTGCAGAGTTAACCCCTGAAAATCAACAAAACACAAAGCTAAACGTTACCAGTGTGAAGCGGCGCTAAAGTAAACAGTAGTAGTAGTGGTAGTCACACATCATTGTAGAATGTAAACATTAGTCACGTGTTACAACGGACATTTAACCCAGTGCTAGTAGATGTGCACTGTGAATCATATATCTGGCACAGTGTAAATAGAGGAAACAGTAAACACTAAGGCTGTTATCAAGGAGATAAGATTGGACTTGATAACATACTACATCATTTCCTGGTGAATATATGAATACAGTGTGTGTGTGTGTGTGTGTGTGTGTGTGTGTGTGTGTGTGTGTGATTTGATTAGGTTGTATTAGTATTTGTACAGACAAGCTCACATCATCCTTCTGGTCTCTTTGTGTTCATATACAGTAAGCTCTCCTTGTGCTGCCAGAATAGTGCACTCAGAGACCAGGCTGTACACACACTTAGTATATATTGTGTGTTTTTTAACAATGGGGACACTGGCAGAAGCCATGTCTAACAAGCATTATGACCAAAGCTAGGTTTGGGTGTTTTGAAATTTTGAGATTTTTCTTGTTAATTCAGGCATCTGGTTCCTGTGTTTGGTTTCACAGTTTCTGCAGACAAAAAAGGTCAGCATGACACAGATATAATATCATTTCAGGGCACATTAACACATATCTGAACATGAGATGAGCATCAGTCCAGATTGTGGTTTTCCCTCTGTTCATTTTGTTTTGCAGTGCTCTGCAAGCATGAGGAACTGCTGGCAGTCACCCACCTCTTTCTACCTAGAAACCCTAGAAACAGGCTCACATTACATTCTAGCTTTGCAGGTCTTCAAGAGCAGGTCAAAGATATTTTTTAGGCATCTTGTTGTGATTATTAACATTGCTTTGCCTTCATCTTGGTCAAATTAACAAATCTAGATGAGGAAAGTTTTAAGAGTTTAAATAAACTGTTGCTAACATGCTGAATACTCTCACACTTAGGTAGTTGATAGCATTAAACACAAGACATATTGTAGCGTAGGCCCTGGTGGTCGGTACCTTTCTGTGCTCTCATATTGTATGAGGGTTGTAATGTATTACGACCCAGTGTCAATGTGTGTGTGCTGTTATATCCAGGTCTACTTGGAAATGTATGCATGTGGATAAGCCCTATACCGAGCCCTCTACACACCCATATTCAACCCGAAACGATTGATACAAAAGTATTCATGAATACGCCTGACCAATCAGTGTTGGTGTGAGTCAGCGTTTCGGCTTTCTCGCTCGTCACCTGTGTTTGGGCAGCTGCAGAACAAGGACTGCCAATATCTGGATCTGACTTTTACTGTTTTATTTCCTCATTTTTTGGACTTCTTTAAATTATGTGTGTAACCCAAAATAACCATACACAACTTCACTTAACATTCCTGTGGATCATAAAGTCAGATCTAATTAAGTTATTACCGGACACGCTGCAGCAGGCCAGTTCCTAGTCAACCAGTTTTAAGTCAATTTTACACCACATACGTAAAATATACAATTCAGTAAATACTGTAATAATTTGTGTATTTATGCCAGCACAGTCAAGTGTTCATTGCGGCGATTTTACACATGGTAATATAACCACAGTATTGGAAGATATTATTAGAAATCTATTAGCACTCAGTTATTCATTTAAAATTACAATTGTTTATCTTAGGTTAGGCTATTTGATGTCATCTTGGATTTTGTCATTTAGTCAATGTGGTTGAGGTGAAAAGGAATCAGTATATTCACACATTTATCAGGGAAAAGCAAGCCAGACTTTGCTGAATCCTGTCACCTGCTACATCCTGACATCATCTTGACATCATTCATTTCAGCAGCTGCTGTGCTGCTCCACAGCTGACCCTCTCCTCTGTGCTCTGGGTGGGACAGTGCTGCTGAAATGTTTAGCAAACTCTGATTTGAATTGGCTTGTATCTTCAAATTGAAAGATACTTATTGAATAGTAATGGCTCACTACAAGCACAAATACAGTTAAACACTACTGGTGTGAATGCTTAGGATTACATGGATCTATAATCAATGTTTGATAGGAAGTGAAATTAAGTGTGTGAGAGGAATCATTAAAAAGTCTGGTTTCAATTCACCACCTCACCAAAATGTTCGTACCCGTCAGTCACAGTTTACATACAGGTGCGCACATTCTCCTGTCAGGTTTGTTTTTATAGATCACAACTTGCGAAAGTGGTGTACGCCTTTTTCAGGCTGCATTTCATGTGTATGCAATGGTTATAAATGAAACCACAGAGCAGGTGGGCCCAATTGCAAAGAGTGAACTTAACTGAGAGTCCAAACACAAACACAAAAAGTCCTGGCAGGATATGACACTATATGTTTGTGCTGGGAACTCTACTCTTCTTTGCCTTTATTGGATAGTTAGTGGCAAAGAGGTCAACAGAAAACCAGGGGAGAGAGAGAGAGATGGGTAAGGCATGCAACAAAGGTCCCTTGCCAGATTCAAACCAAGGATGTTGCAGGTATGTGGCATTCACAGTAACCACTCGGTTACCAGGGCGATCTGTACTGAGCAAGTTAGAGTGTAATCAGCATTAACAGAGTGAATCTGTCCTGGACTAATGCAACAAAGTATAATGCATACTTGTTATTTGACCAGAAGACCTTCATCAGGACTCTCTTCCTATGTTTAAATGTTTGCTCCAACCAACCAATGATAGAAGCAAACGTTCTCGAATGGCTTGCAGTGATGAAGTTTACCTACTCATCCACTGATTCTGACCAGACCAAACCAAGTCGCTTCAGATAGTGGTAGATAAATGCTATAACAGTAGAGAAGATAGGTCTGACACCTCTAAATGTTGATGGCAGGAGTGAGTTAATGCACAACTGAAAGCATGAAACACCAGAGGACCGTCCCACTCCGAGGAGTCCAAACTCTGACTTATCTCACTCCAACGTCTAACAATGCAGGAAACAAGCCCAAGCCGGATCCAACTGCCTCTGTTACACTAGCCACTCATGCCACTGACTCTAATCCCTGTGTGTGTGTGTGTGTGTATGTGTGTGTGATGGAGGGAATTTGAGAGTAGGGGTTTTAGAGACTTAAATCTCTTATTTCTCTTGCTCCTTTGACCAAACAATGCTTTGTCGCCAAAAGTCTGCCACACACATTGACACAGGTGTTGCACACATGTATGCATAATTTATGCTTACAACACATTACTGTATGTAAAACCTCACTAGCTTTGCATGTACATGGAACAGATAAAACATAATATACCCTGTGTGTGTTTTAGTAGCTTTTGTTTTTCTTCTCCTCCTCCTCCATTCTAAAGCCAATTCAAACAACTGAAATTCCTCTCAGGGATGAGCGAGAAGGATTGAAGTATATCTAGAGGTGACATTCACTATTATTTACATTTATCATCAACAATAAACTATTTCTGTTACAGCTAGTAATACGCATCATTATCAAAACTTGAAATGACCTAAAATAAAGAAATATTTAACCTAGCAGTTTGCTTAACCTCCCACTGCAAGTTAACCATAACCTGTTAACAATAACTGAGAACATCATGGAATCATCATGGTATGTAATAAAATGCAATGTGGCCCCATGTTGGAGGGAATATATCCGACATATATCTAACAAATATCCTCCACTTGTGGGTCTGAACCTGAGGTCAGGCTCCCTTTCTATCAGTGTGTAGTTGTGTGTCATTGTCATGTTTCAGATGTTTACACACCACACCACCACAAAGCCTCAGAGGCACCGATTTAATCATTAGTGATGTGTTGTACTTTATAAAGTTATCATGTGATTATGATAACATGTTAAATTTGAACCTAAATCATCAAATCTAATCATCTAAAATGCAGAAGTATGAAGTACAGTTGTAGCACTTAAATGTCCACATTTCTGGATGTTGAAGAGGGACCTCAACAGAACAAAGGGGATGATTAGAAAATTAGGAGAAGAGATCAACACCTCCAGGATCATCCTCATTTCACGAAAGAGTGTCAGAGAGCAGAAGAAGAGCTGAAAAAGAGAGATGAGCTGATCATCTGTCTTCAACAGAGCCTTGATGTGCAGAGAGCCCAAAGAGGGTGTGAGCCTGGGCAGATCAAACCAGCTGGCAAGAAAAAGTCAGCAAGCTTGAGGCACTCCTCATTCAAAATGACCAGGAGATCATACCATTGCTCACATTAACAAGTTGGCTCTGCTGATCGAGACGCATTCAGCTCTGAAACAGAGCAAATAAACATATGATGCGCTCAAGAAAAATCTCTCAGAGATGGAAGAGAGCTTCAAGAAGGAGCTCTCATATAAATAGAATGCCTGCAGGGAGAAGAGACAAGAGCTACCAGAACTCTCTGAAAAAGAAGAGAGCTGCCAAAAAGGAGAGAGAACACAATTGGAGAAAGCAGCCCTCCGAGGAGGAGAGCCTTAAGAAGGACCTTATGGAAACCCTGGAAAGATTAAAGAAGGAACTCTCTACTTTTAGTGGGAGTTTGGGAAAGGAGGGCACAGCACAGGCAGAAGGAGAAGAGAGGACTAGAGGTGACACCACTAGCTAAAGACAAGATGTGGATCCAAGAGGAGGCACAGCAGAATGAGGAGATCCAATGTTTAACAGAGGAAAAACTCCAGCTTCAGACACAATCCCCCTGGCTTATCTTTTTCATTCTAACAATTTATATCAGACAACTTGAGAGCTTTGGGAGTGAAATTAAAGCATGCTGTCTCTCTCTTTTAAGGAGCTCATGATGGAAAAGGAGCAGTAGAGGAGCTTCTGGTACTAGGGGTTACATGAAATGACAGCAGCAGTGACAGCCTCCTCTTCTCTCAACCCACTCCCCTCCTCACCCACCCCTCCATCTTTTTTATCCCCAACTCAACTATTACCTCCACCTTTACTCCATAAACACAGTTTTTAATTGTTTTTTATTTTACAGTGTTTTAATTCGTTAAGTTACTGTCTCACACATTGAGCATGATTTACACTGATGATCAGTTAGATCATGTTCATTAGATGTTCGGGAACATCCTTTCCAGTTTCTCCTTAATGAAAGGGAAATGTTTGACTATCTTGAATTGTATTAGACTGTGTCTAACACAAGGAGGAGAGGAGTGCACTAGGTCAAGAATGGAAGCCCATTGGTACTTGAATAGCGTTAATTCCATCATAAATCCAGGAGATGGCGCCCTTGAGGCTAGCATTAAATCCTAAAAGAGCATATATGGCGGCACTGACTTATTTTCTTCAAGTCAAAAACAGTTCAGGCACAAGTCCATACATGTCTCATTTATACTAATCAAGTACAAAAATCACATTGTTATGGTGTTTGTCTTTTTAATTTTCCTTTCTGTGCTTGTGGTTTGGCGTTGTATATCCCTTTACTAGTACTCTATTGAAGCTAAACGGCTTGATGCTTTGCCTGTGACAGATATTGCTTTTAAAAAGAACAAGAGCTGACATAAACATTTTAATGGTGACCAAATGGCGACACATCAGTGCGTTGTCCTCTGCGCCTTTGATGATCACTCTCGCAGCTCTGTCGGTGTCATTAGCGCATTGAGTCAGCGTAGAAGGCAACTTCGGTGGCGAGGATTTGCGGTGAGGGGAGGAGGCGCCATTACCGAGGTGAGATATGGGAGGGGACATCAGTATGGGGGGATAGAAGAAGGAGAGGGAGGGTTTCAAAGAGGGAGTTGGGCACTGTTAGTCATTGGTCGACCCCTGGGGGCCCGTAGTGTATTTAAATGTGAGATAAAACGTGAGACAGAAACAGTTCGGCAACTAAAGGCCAAGTTGTAAACATATGTACGTCATTCTGGGCCATGTGTAATGCCTGTGTGTATATGTGTGTGTGTGTGTGTGTGTGAGAGAGTGAGAGAGAAGTGAGCAGGGAGCTGCAGTTCTCTGTAATGTTTGTTATTGTAGCACATTTTGCTTTTTTCCCCTCCTCTCGCTCTTGATGCTATAATGAAATCCATCCATCCCAATTAGGAGGTGTCGCAGTCTGTTGTGGTGTGGGGGCTTGAAGAATAAGTGTGTGTGTGTGTGTGTGTGTGTGTGTGTGTAGGCAGATAACATTTGCAATTGGGGCTGTACGTATGACAACAACTGTACTAATGTGTACACAAAACAGATGTAATTCAGGACAAAAGCCTTGTATGACGTTGACTGAATTTATACGTCTGCCCATGCACACTAATTTTCACACACACACACACACACACACACACACACACACACACACACACACACACACACACACACACACACCATCCCTAGATCAATCACCCCCACACAGGCTGCAGGAGAGTGTTTTTGTTTTGAGAGGAAGAGGGGTTAATTACCTACATTCTTCAATCGGAAACATCTTTCCACCTTCCCCCTCTTCAGCTTCTTTTTCACCCTGCACTCTAAAAGAAATGTGGGGTCCATACGGGCTTCCACGCATGAAAACCAAATATTTGAAAAAACAGTTTCCTAAATAATCAGCAAGAATTCTTCAATAGGTACATTGAGATGTTTCCTTCTGAAGTGAAGTTTTTAGATGCATGTTCAGAGTTCATGAACATATTGTAGACAGAAGTCCTTTAAAAGGCATGTTTTGTGATGTGGTTGCAATCTGAAGAGCCTTATTTTTATTTTTTAGAGTGTAAGCTAATTGGGGGGGTGGGAGAGAAATAGTGGAATGGAAAGGAGATAGAGGGGAGGAGAAATAGGTGGATGGAGAGGAGATGAGGGGGTTAAAGTCCCAGGGAGGCTCAATGGACACCAGCTGCAGGGTGCTAAGCAAAGGCCAGGGAACGTTACGGATGGATAGAGAGAAGACTAGATACCCCCAGGAGAGGGGAGGAGAAGAGAGGAGAGAGAAAAGGAGTAACATTGCAAAGGAGGAGAGAGGCAACAGGGTGAGGGAATGCAGGAGCAAAATAAATAAATAAATATAGAACAGTTGGTTTTAATTCCAGTGATGCCACATCCGCACCAAAGGTGAGGCATCTACAACTTCAATAGCTTTTCTAAATGGTCCAAGTGGTCAAACACCAAATAACATTTCTTCAGTTAAAATGATGTAGTGACCGGCGATGACTACAGTGGAGTGTTGTTTGTTCAAATCCTGTCTAAGTGGAAAGATATACTTCTTTTTTCAAAAACATAGGGTTACAATTTATCATAAAGGAACACTGAAATCATTTGTTGGCCATTAACAGATCATGTCATGCTTCAAATGTGAAAGTGATGGTGGACAATATAACCATAAAGAAAAGAAAAATGGGTATACTCATGTCAGCTGAACATATTAAACATATTTCTACAAAAAAAGAAGTATTTTAGCATGATGTTGGGACTGCCAAAAAGCAACAGGCACATAAACATATGTGTAGCCTGTCATCTCTCAGCTCCAACCAGCAGAAAGACAGCGCCATGGCAAATGTATCTGACTAAACACCTATCAGGGTGGTTCACCAAAGACAGATTTATACTGAGGACGCTTACTTAGTGGTTGATTTAACTGTCAGTGGTGACATCAGGAAAAATACCTTTGTTAACAACCACCTTTACGAAGTAGCAAGTGAAGTGGTAATTATGCCTAATGAACACAAGTAATAATAATGTAATAGAAAGTGTAGACATGAAGTCAAGATTTTCCACCAGAGGCATTGGAAGGAGGAAGAGGAGCTGCCATAGCTTTGTCTTGTGTCTGTTCAGCAGCTTTGCTTGTGTTTTGTGGGCAGTTTAAAGCTCTGATATGGGCTAAATGTGGGTTCAGTAGCAAACAGCGCTGATGAACTTTGTCATCTTAGTGGAGCGTTGCTGCCACCATGTGCTATGAATATGAAAGTTCATTCTACAGAGTCAGCAGGAGCCAAACAATGTGAGCAAGACGCTGACTACTGAAAGATCATAACATGAACAGAAGGTACACCCACTACAAACATCTTTACATTTCAAGTTGACAAAATAATAATATTCATAGTGTAGTCACCATACAATCACTGCTGAATACTACTGTACTGTATGTCACTTCCATTGACTACAACCCTCACTAAATGTATTACATCACTATTTGTAAGCTTGGTAAAAGTACACTAAAAAGTACTTACAGGGCTGTTGACATTAATTTGTTGGTCTATTACATCGCATTACAGTGTATTACTACATGTGTATAGAGGAGGGGTATGGTGACAGCAATGAGCCTAATAACAATCTAGCAGTAATTAGCAGTAACATTGTGGTATGCTTCTTCCACCACTAGATATTAACTTAATAATCATTTCAAATGTTAACAGAAAACACTGAAAAAAGTCTGGCAGCACAATTCTCTTTTATACATTGATGACATTATAATAGTTAAACTAATTTTGTCTCATTACTTTAGTAGCTGGTTTAGGTGACTTCATATTTAACCAATTTATATACTGTTGGGTAGTTTGTTCAGTAACAACAAAAGTAATGATGACTTTCATAAGCTTTTTTAAATCTAGTGAATCTACTCTCTTATGTAGTATACTGTAAAGTAACTAGTGTAGCTGTCAAATAAATGTAGTTGATTATAAAGTCCAATATTTCCTTAGGTGACATGAAACAAAAATACTCAAGTAAAATACTGAGGTACTTGTCCTTTGTCCTACTTGTCCAACCAAAAAATCCCAAAACTGAATAATGGTGACATCTAGTGACAAATTTCTACATTACATCTACAGAAGTAATCAGCTAAAATGTCAATGTGGAGCTTTCATTATGCTCTCTTTGTCTGTGTGATGACTGGAATGGAAAGGTTTTGAGGACCTTCAACAAAAGCAACAAACATTCTATCAAATCAGCTCTCATCTAATTGTCAGCTTGAACACGTCAGCTCACAATGAACCAATTGCCTCTGAACTATTATTAGGTCTCATCTCAAATTATACTATAAAATTGACAAAATGCTATAGTATGTAACATGCTGCCATCTTGAAATAAAATAGATCATCATCCTTTCATAACGTAACAATTTTGTTCCAAGAATTCTGGTTTGATGATAAGAGGCTTATTTGTAAGATCTAAGTTTACGTGGTGGATGCATAGACCTGACCAACTGCAGCAACCCCAGATCATAGCTGCCCCCACAGGCTTGTACAGTAGGCACTAGGCATGATGGGTACATCACTTCATCTGCCTCTCTTCTGACCCTGACCACTCTGGAACAGGGTAAATCTGGACTCATCAGACCACATGACCTTCTTCCATTGCTCAAGAGTCCAATCTTTATGCTCCCTAGAAAATTTAAGCCTTTTTTTCTGATTAGCCTCACTGATTAGTGTGATTTCTTAAGGCTACACAGCTGTTCAGTCCCAATACCTTGAGTTCCCTTTGTATTGTGCGTGTGGAAATGCTCTTATTTTCAATATTAAACATAGCCCTGAGTTCTACAATTTGATTTCACCAAACGTTAAGTTAAGGTGAAACGTTTGGTGAAATCAAATCGCAGAAAAACAACAGTAGAACTCAGGGCTATGTTTAATACGGGCATGCACAGACATATTCCAAGATGGCAATGCCAGGATTCATCGAGCATAAATAGTGAAAGAATGGTTCAGGGAGCATGAGACATCATTTTCACACATGGATTGGCCGCCACAGAGTCAAGACCTTAACCCCATTGAGAATCTTTGAGATGTGCTGGAGAACGCTTTGCACAGTGGTCCGACTCTCCCATCATCAATTCAAGATTTTGGTGAAAAATGAATGCAACATTGGACGGAAATAAATCTTGTGACATTGCAGAAGCTTATCAAAACAATGCCACAGCGAATGCGTGCTGTAATCAAAGCTATAGGTGGTCCAACGAAAAATTAAAATTAAAATTATTTTGGCCAAGCAGTGTATATCGTGACGCATTTCTGTAGTGCACACATCCCCTGCCATCGGTGTGTGAATGTGATGTAGTGTACAGGCACTTTGAGTCAAAAAGACTAGGAAAGCATTATACAAGTATAGTCCATTTACCCTTGGTCTGTACCAAATAAACTACAGGGGTGAAAGCACCCTTAACAAAACATGTTATTGAACATAAACCAGGCAGAAAATGTTTCCCTCAAAATATAAAACAAAACATCCGTGGCTTAAACTTAAGTTCTAGGACAGCTCCAGCTACCAAAACAGCATTCAATTATATTATTTAGATATTTAAAAGTACATTTTCAAAAGCTATTTTTACAATATACACACAGCATATTTTGGGCATTGTGGCTTTCACCCAGTTCAATCTGGGATATACTACAGCCTCAAGTGACCCTCAATCTTCAAAAGTAAGCAGGTAAATGAATGGAGGGATATCTCAGTCCTTTCCCATTTCCAGAAGTAAATGAGCATTGAGACAGGTGAGCCTGAGGTTAAAGACTAGGTGTATAGAGTTCACACCACAGTAACACACAATCCTCTCTCCTTTTGGAAAATGACATACTGTATTTCACGGACTTCTGTCCAAGATAATAGTTATGACTTAAATTATACAGCAGAACCCCTCAGGCACCCATAGTGACACCTAATTAGATTTTGTACAACTTAAGTAAATGATCCAGTGAGTCATCCTGCTGTTTCTTCACTTTGGATTGTGCAAGCTGCTGTTTGCACCTAATGACAGAAATGCCCATGAGTTAACTCACATCTGCTGTGCTGACATGCAAGTGTATTTATTTTTATCTCTTTCCTTTCCACAGTCCCAAGTCTTGAATTTTGCCACATTATTCTTCTGAGCTTTAGAGAGGAGAGAGCTAAAGCTTTTGCCATCGGCTCACACTATTACAGTGTATGGTTTTCCTTTTTGGTTGTGTATTTTAGTAGCAGCGCAACAGGCTACATTCAAATAGAGCCATTCACTCCATCAGCAATAGACTGCTCTCAGCGAGTGTGACTCATCCTCCAACTTACAGCCTCTTGCTCTCTCCTGCTTCAGATTATTATCGGTAATGATAACCTGCTTGTCGCTTTGTTTCAGCCGTAGTGTTTTGAGGTGGTTTAATTTGTTCTAACAGACCTGCCAGCTCACCTTCCAGTGGTTGGGGTGGAATAAATTGCTGGCATGGGCGTACATGTGCGTGTTCAGATATTCATAAAGACTAATTTGCAGGTATAAGTAGTTTGTTAGAAGAAAAACCCACATACAATGTCATAGAAGTCAACTGAGCTGCAGAGCAGATTATTTCTGTGTGACAGACCACAGAAGTTATTAGTTATTAGAGACTTCTGTTAAGGTCTGTTAAGATATCCACTACACACACACAACCATCAAATGACATGAAAGGCTTTACTTTTTCACTTTTTTCCCCCCACTCAGAACTCATTAATTGCCTCACCCCTACTGTATCTACTAATTAACCAGCTTAGTCCTTTCAAGCTCAAGTCTGAGGAATGATGGAGTAAGTCTCCATTAATCTCTTCCCTCTGATCTGAAAGTTTTTTGGTATTTTTTATTATTCAGATTTGCAAATATTTCAGAATATTACCGATGGCTCACTGGGAGCAGTTTTGTTGACGAGGGGCATTTCAACAATTAATGTCGACGAGGATTGAGACACTTTGCTCATCCACATTGGTCTGTCATCAGGCTTCAGACTTTAACACCCACTAACTATCTAAGTGCCTACACACACGCTCACCCACATACTGTATGCTCATAAGATCCCACACTTTGTCCTTCTGTCTCCAGGAGGTGGCGCTGCTCTCTGTCATTCTCCCATCAGCAAGCTTTATGTGGATGATTTACATTACATCTAGGGATATACTGTATATTCACCTTCCCCCGCATCTCCCTACGCTTGTGTTCAATGTGTGTGCATGTGTAAGATACTACAGCCAGCAGCTCTTTTCACACTGGCACTGTACTGTGGAACAGCTTGTTATAACATGAAGTTGACAAGAATAAGAGGGATTTACAGAGAGCTTATTCACAGTACCATTATAGATTTAACTAAATTTTAATTCAGCTTGAAATCCATTTAAGTGTACTGATGTGGCTATTTTTTACTTGGTGCTCAGTGATGACTTACTACTACGGTCTGTTTGTGTGATTACATTTATCTTGTCTGAAAGTGTTAGCTGAAAGCTTAAAATAGAAAAAAAACCCAAAAAACAGCCAATTAGCTCGGAGCACTCACTAACATCCAGGCGACAATGGCCTCGATATCACTTACTTATAGGCTGTCTGATCCTCTGTGATCAAGGTGTGTGTTTGTGTGTGTGTGTGTGTGTGCCTGCAGCAGACTACTCTCAGACACCCACACTTCCTCCTTATCCAAGTCGTGACCATTTGTCTGTTTTAAAATTGAAAGTAGTGCATGAGTCATAAGCGAGTGTGTGTGTGTGTGTGTGTGTGTGTGAGAGAGTGACAAGGGAAAGTGATATCATGGGCAGTCTGCCTTTGTGAGCGTGCATATTATATGTGCGCTTTGTTTACTTTGCTGGAGCCTCGTCTAAGTCCACTAATTCACATTTCTAAGTCCATGAGATAATACATAATAGACAAATAACCAAGCCATAATCGTCTTGTGTGTCCAACAATGAATACTGATGGTATGTATGTAGATTTTCTTTTTTTTTGTCAGCTCTGGGAATAGCACTGTCCAAAGAGGATTGACCTTTTTAAACAGAGAAAAGTGACACTAAATTGATAAGGGTCTCTGTGGCGCCTATAGAGTCATACATTTAAATTAAATGTCGTCAGCACAGTAATCCAGTGAAGCTCATATTTCTTTCTTGTCAAACAGAAACAGGGAAAGCAATTAAAATGCCATTGCGTATCCTACTTCTCCAATATCCTGGATATGATTCAAAAACTGTTTGCCACATGTTTAAACAGTGTCTGAAATCCTGCTCACCT
This sequence comes from Scomber japonicus, assembly GCF_027409825.1. NCBI lineage: Eukaryota > Metazoa > Chordata > Actinopteri > Scombriformes > Scombridae > Scomber > Scomber japonicus. Next base: position 21,088,627 of record NC_070597.1, read on the forward strand.
TTTTGGACACCAGAATTGGGGAGGACTACGTCAAACCATTTTTGTGACTTTCTAAAAAAAACCCAATCCAACAAGTACAGTCACTTCAAGCAGTGACCGACCTGATAGGCAGAGCTTGATAAAGTATGGAGGATTTAACCTTCAAGGTTTCATATTCTCTTTCTAACAATGAGTGTGACATCATGGATACCTTCAAAGTGTGACAGCAGGCTTTTCATGTTGCCTTTGAGTGTGGCCGTTGGGGAAAACCTACAAAGACTTTTGCCTTCAGACGTTACTAGTTTCAACCTTAATCCAGCCGTGGACCATATAACATGGAAGTGCAAATTCATATATTCTCTCAGTGAGGCATACCAGCCATTACTCAACATAGCGGTATTGGTGTGGTTGCATCAAAACACACACAGGTCACTGCAAATCAATACGAAGGTGTTTGTTGTGTGTTGAGAAATCCTTTATCCTATGATAAACATTTCAATCCTGATGGGAGTGGTCTCTGCCAGGGTGTCGATGCCCTCATCCGTAGAGCATGAGGGGACACTGAATGGTTTGATTATGAGTATGAAAATGTGACTCATATGCTATGACCTTCACAGTCAGCACATCTTCACCCAGTTGAACACTTATGGATTATTTTGGACCAATGTGTTAGATATCGCTCTCCACCATCATCATCATCAAAAGATCAAATGAGAGAATATCCTTTAAAAGAATGGTGTTCATCCCTTTAGTAGAGTTATGAGACTGTAGAATCAATGGCAATGTACCATTTCAAATTAATTATAGTTGACTCATAGGATGGTGATATTCAAGTTCTCATCTTATTGGCAACAAATCATCAATCAATACATTTTTTATTTTTTTTAAAAATACTAATTGATTCTACTAACACTGTCCTGTCTGTATTATTTCTTTCCAGCCACCAAGTTTCGTTGTTTCCAAAAAATATATTAAAATATATTCTAAAGCATGCCTGGGAGGAATCTTTTAATGCTTACTAGTGCTCAAAATTAAGCTGAATGGGAAGTTTTTTTTTCTGGCAAGCCTTTATTCCTTTATGATTGCATCTCTGCTATTTCAGTTTTTCCCCCTGCTGTCACTTACAATTCTGACACCACCATACATTACCTGACCAGTGACCTTTCTGCCTGTGTCCCTCAAAGCAATCACTCCTTGAATACAGTCAGCATTTCTGTCATTCAGACCCATTATCATGACCTTCCCATCGCCACCATGACCTATATTCAGCTGGAGCCAACTAACTCTGGGTTTCTATTATACACCTGCTGACTTCAGTCCACCACCACAAGAATCCTGTCCCATCTCCTATCATTATAGAGCTGTGCTGAAGATACTTCAATCGCAAGTCTCTCTGTTGCCAACAATAATTGTCATACACAGATCTGAAAAACAGGCCTTAAAATACTCACTTGTTCAAAACTACAATCAGTAAAACTTCTTCCGGCCTCGTACATATGACTTTCAAGTAGCTTCCAGTGCCGTCAGAGGTGACATGTGTAGGTGGATATATATATATATATATATACACACATGCGCATGAGCTCTAGATATAATGGTTGGCTTGACCACCTGATTCTGAAAGAACACCCGTCACTGACACCATTGATGAAATTGTAGGTCTTAGCAGCTTAGCATATCATATTCTTAATTGAGTTAAACTAATTGAGGAACACGACTCCCACAAACGCCCACAATTGGTCCTTCATTATTATCTCTTTCTCTGCTGGAAGAAATGAACTCAAAACTGAACCCACTCACCAGCAACATCCCTATCAATATTCATGTTCTCTGCATAAGTGTTGCCCCCCACCCCCCGCCTCCTCCCCGTTTTAATGTAGTCGGCTTCTTCATTTTTCTTTTTCATGTGTGAGTCTCTGCTGAGTTTTTCCTTTTCGTCTAATTATGTGTTATTGTGAGGAGTCTTTATGAGCATCCTAGGGTTTTTTTTGCCTCCTCTTTATAGCTTAAATTTCTTATCACTTCTGCTTTTTAGGAATCTGTCATATAAGTACAGCATTAGTAGTTATTGATGTGGATTACGGAGGCGGAGGGAATCTCAACCTTACAAATGGAAGGACGGCAACTTGAAAGAACCATTGTTCCCCTGTGTGCACTGGTGGGCGACAAGAGGTCGGTTAACACAGTTTAAAAGAGGGAATCCACAGGAGTTCGTTTTCTTCATCTGTTGTACTGCAGCACTTTACCATGTTAAACACTGTGGGCTGTCATGTGATGCTGTTTTCATTTCATTTGCTGTTAAAGTCTGAGTTTTTGTTTGTGTCTCTAACTACACTGCATTGTGTATGATTGTGTTATGCCAATTAGGATTATTAGTTTAAAATATCCAGATGTAATGTTGACAGTGTTCTGCATCTCTCTGGGTCAGTTCATTAAAAAATAACAGTAAAACCAATCTTTTTATTAAAGCCGCTCTAGTCAGGCATTTCCTCCTATGTTGGCATAAACACTAAAACACAATCACTCAACTCTAAAGAACAGAGTGTGTCTTTGGTCCAGTCTTAATCATTCTACCTTCTTTTTAGGAACAACAGGAAGTTAAGTTAATTAGCTGGTGAACACAGTGAAGCATTCGAGACTTAAAGAGGCACATTTTCCCCAGTTGGTGGGCACTAAAAGAGGAAAGTGAATATTGGTCTGTTATGTTAGGTGGTCAGAAACATGGCTCCATATTGAGTGTTGCTCTGTACCAGCTGAATGTGTAAAGACTACTGTCCTTCCTGTTTTCATTTACAATAATGAATTGGCAAAAAAAAACAAAAACAAAAACATGAGCACCAGAAATTAAATTAGAAAATCTCAATAGTGGCTTTCTTATTCAAATGAATGGGAAGCATGTCCAATGAAAGGTACTGTATTTCTCAACACCAAAGATTAACATGCATGGCTACAAAGCATTTTTATTTTTAAAATTGTGTGGACTAGTGACAAATAGTAACTAGCTAAAATTACACAAAGTACACTAGTTATTAAGAAATGGCAATATTAAGGTCTTCACTCACATAACCTTCCTTAACATTGACTTTGAGTACATGAACTAAGAGGAAGGAGAAGAAGTTACATCCTGAAAGTGTTCATGAGGATGTAGGTGGGTGGCAGCATAGGCGAGGCTGACATGGCATGATCTGGCACTGGTTGCTGCCAGATGGGCTTGACAGCATGAACCTCAAGGCAATAATGAACCTGCCAAGGCCCATCTTAGTGGTACTGCCACCACACTAATTTCCTGTCTGATCAACAGGCATCCTTCTGTATAGCGCTGAATCACACAGGAGCATCGCCACAGGTTCAGTTTCTTTCAATGTTGTGATTGCCAATTTGGTTGTTTGGACAGTCTGTACACTGGCTTATTCCCAACAGAGCAGAGGGACCAGCAAGAGAAAAGCTGCTGATGCATGGCTAGTCTATGACTAAACAACCCCGTGAACACATGCATGTGTATACACAGTGCACAAATGCACATACTTGAAGCCACACTAAATGTGTCCCTATTGCCCCTCGTTTTCTTCAAATGCTCATTCTTTCAAAAGGGGGCCTATTATACTCATTTTCAGCTCTGTATTTTTTTTACTCTGCATGGGACTCCACTAAAGTAGTCGTGATTCACAGTTCAAAAAAAAAATCAAATCTTTTTCAGCTCTTCAGTTGAGTCTGTCTTTGCCTCCATCTGAAACAAGCCACTTTAGCTCAAATGTTGAAGGGTCCCCTCCCGATGTGCCCACTCTGTTCTAATTGGTTAGCATCTGAAGGCTAAATTCAACTATAGGAGCAGGATTTCACCTCCCCTCCAAATGTCAACTTCTCAAATCCATTCGGCTCTGCTTGGTAAATATGCTCATTACCTGCTTATCTTGTGACATAACACTGTAAGTTACATGGGGGGAAATGGCTTAAAATGCCAATTGAAGTGGAAAATGTCTCCTGGCAGGAAACAATAAAAGGTAATATAGATGGCAAAATGTTATTCTGCTGTCACTAAATGACTGCATTGTATCTCCCTACACTGTGTGTACACTGCCTGGAGCAGATGACCATATAAAGAAATCCAGTGTGAGTTGGAACTTACAAATCATAGCTATGCATTGAGAAATTAAGTAAAAACTAAGTTCAGTAAACAAAAAAACTAAATGGAAATCAACTATTGGTGTGAGCAGGCTTCCCTCATAGTTATCACCTTATGGAGCAGAATCTAAACATCTTAAAGTACCTAAAAGTTTTGCACAGTACTGCACTTTGCAACAGTTTTAAACGAGTCAGCTTATTCACAGAAGTATACTTCATAATGGGGGATATGCTCAGTGTATGCATGAAACATTTGCATCTATACTAAATGCCTTCTTGACCCCCTAATCTTCTAACTCCTTCATTAAAGGCTCAGTGTTTAAGTTACGTTAATGCTAACCAAAGGGGGATGCAGCAGACCGCAATGTCCATCCATCCTTATAATTAGTCCACTCATATGGGCTACACTTAAATACCTAAAGGACACAACTGAGTATGGCAAAAAATAAAAATTGGTTTATGCAAGGCAGCTTAATGGCTTTCAGAGCCATTGACAAGCAAAAGGTAATACACCTACTTATAAATAAAGTGCCTCTAATATATCAAGACATTTCCTATTAGCCTTTAGACCTTACATCCTTTCAGAAACACATTTGAGATCATGTCATCTTGAGTAACTGTACCTCACGTAAGCACCATATTATATATTACACAAAAGTACTGTTAATCATTTGTTGGTGTAAAAAAATATTTATACTTATGTACGTCATGTTTGAAATAGTTCAGAAGACAGGAGGCATTCAAAAGGCCTCTGTGTGATGCAATGACTGTTTTATATGATTCTTTGACCTATAGAAATGATTTTGTTTCAATGACGTCTTTGGAATTGGTCGTCATCTTTCCACAATCAGATCTTTTGCCAATATCTGCCTTTCATCACCGTTTAATCTGAAACTGTTTGTATAACTTTATCCAAATTTGCTTCATCTAATATGACATTTGAATTCTGCATTGTATGTGTATATCTTTGATTCATCTGTATGTTGAGAACTTGAAATTTGCATTGTACAACTGGAGGAGCTCATAACAGGGATTGAATTGACTTTATTGTCAATCTTAGTGGAAATTTGTCATCAGCTTCCTCCAATACATTAAAGATAATATCATGAGGACATTACAAAAACGTACAACACCACACATGAAAAAACAACAACTGACACTTATGCAAAGGGGCAGAAAAACAGCAGCAGCTATTATAATAATGTCATAATACTAATACTACTTGAGTTCAGTTGCTGTATGGCATATGGGCTCGCCCTCAGGGCCCTGAATCGACGGCCGGATGGGAGCAACTCCAACTCTACGTTAAGTGGGTGGGAAACATCTCCAGATAACTGTCTGGCCTTCATGAGTACTGCTGTATTAAATATCACAGCTGTTTTTATGACTGGCCAATCACCTTCCCTGCAATATGAACAATTCTGGAAAGCTTGCTTCTGTTTTTCACTCTCAAGTAACCATACCAAGCAACATTAATAAATTGGTGTTAGTCAACACATACTTGAGATGGCATACAGGGGCCTGGTTGAAAGCATTCACAAAGCTTTTCAGTTTCCTGATTAAAAACTGTTGCTGGTTGGCTCTTATAAAAACTCTTCAATTTTCATTAAAACTTAAAGTCTGATCAATTATTGTGGCCAAGTACTTAAAATGTTGTACTACCTCCACAGGCTGGTTGTTAAGAAATACAGGGGCAATGTTGTTAGCTCCCCTTGGTTGTGTTTGTATTATAAGTTCTTTTTGTTTTAGCCACGTGTGGATGTGTTTATGATAATGTGTATGAATACCAGGGAGGTGCTTCTGGCACACTGATAAAGAGGAGAAAAAGAATTTGACCTGAAGAAAGTCTGGGGAACAAAATGCTGTGAATATAAGTGATTGGCAGTGTGTTGGCTTTTATTCGTTCACAATTTTAACAGAAGTGTTACAAATACTGTCAATTTCTGCTGTCATCTGTAGGCTACATCCAGCTGAAACATATAGCTACTCCAACTTTCTGCACTGAGATTTTTTTCCCCCTTTGTTCACATCTCCTGCTGATAATCACCAGCTCCACTGACCCATCCAATCTGCATGTATGCGTCTCCTGTATGTGTGTGTATGTACAGTGAGTGGTTGCATGTCTGTGTGTATGTGTGGGAATGTGTGTTTTTGTGCCTGCCTATCTTCAGCACAGAGCACCTCATTGTTACCAAGCGTGAACGGGTGACAGCAGCGCAGCGGCCAGTAGTGTGTAAGATCCTTTTATAGCTCTCATCCACTCCTCCGCTGCCGCCGCCTCCTCCTCCCTCCCTCTCTTTGTTTGTTCCCACTGTGTATTGAAACACTCACACTATCCATTATTGAAGACTGCTATCCATTATTAGAATGACCTTCTTGCAATAAAAGACACAACAACCACCTACACCAGACAAATAATCCTTTAAGCCACAGCAAGGTAACTGTTCAATATCACCTTCACCACCAGTAGTCTCACACATTATTATGTTATCCCAGCATTGACTTTACTACTCATAGGGTCTTCTGTGGCTGTGACATGAAAAACATCATTTATTCCAAATTAGATATTATCAAGACTGACAAAGTTAAATAACAGCATCAACAGGCTCTTCATCTTTTGGATTCGAATGGCATAATCTTTACATAACTATTCGCAACCAGACTTATTAAGGACACCTATTCAAAGGCTACTCCACTGAGTCACAGTTATTTAATCAGACTCAAAGTTGAAAAACCCAGATTGCAGATAACATTAGAGACAGCCAATGCCTTTGTTGCCACTAGCAAACCCTGAATGGAAAATGGAATGTGTCATACCATGCAGTAGCCTATGCTCAGTAGTAGGGCCATGACTCAACACACGAGCAAAAAACTGATATGAAAAATAGTGCCTAACCCTCAGATGCCTTTAATCCAACCACATGAGATCTTGGCATGGTCTCACGCAATTTGTTGGTTCCACATCAATATGAGATTAATAAAAAGTAAATGACTTACTACTTACTATTACTCAGTGTGCTTTCCAGTTTATAAGCTGCATATTGCTAATAACCACTGAGACACTGATCCAAACCACCACTGACAACACCTGACACACACCATCATTTGATATTAGCTACAAGAACACTGACTGTAAAATAACCATTAACAGAGATGTCTCGCGGTGGACATATTGAATTGGCATCACAGGAAAAGCACAGATGTAGGTAATAGCAATCAGGATGGGTCCATTCACATCCAGGTGTGCCAGTACATTGTTCACTTATCCAGCATTCACGATACCTAGGCCCTAAATGACGTTAACAAAATGGTGCCATTATGACTCAATGGCTGCTGTGAGAATGGAAAGCAATTTGAAAACTGAAAAGATAAACAGAGCTGCTTGAAAGTTTGTGGACCATTTAGAATTCTCCATTTCTGCATAAATGTGATGTGATTTTACACAAGTCCTAGGAGGGAAAAAAATGAGGAAAAGCCCATCTTGAATATTTGTGAGGCAAAAAGGTGTTACTCAAATGTTTCTGATAACTATCAGCCCTGCACATCAGCATCAGCTCACTAGCTGCCTGCTACTCCTCTGCGGGGAAAAAAGGTGCTCCTGCTTCGCTGTCGCTTGTTCCTCAGCCTGCTCTGCCCTACTGAAGGCAGTTTTAGGTTGCGGTGGTTGGAAGAATTACTCTCGCTTACCCACTGACAACCAATGGGGGAGGGGGCAAGTAGGCAGGGACGGGGGCATTGCCCCCCTAACGCTGGGGTTGGTACAACTCGGAACTCATGGCCCCATCAATGATTGCAGGCTGTCCTGGTCCAGAGGCAGCAAACCAGGCCCAAATCATAAAACCACCATGTTTCACAGGAGGGATGAGGTTCTTATGTTGGAATGCAGTGTTTGATCAAACAAAACGCTTCTCATTCTAGCTGACAAGTTTGTTTTTGGTCTTATTGATGTTCAATGTTATGGTGGATTCATGGACATTGACAGTAGCCACAGCAAGAAAGGCCTTTAGTTTCCTAGATGTTACCCAGTAGTCCCTCTGGTCTCATGGACCATTACCAGTAGTGGCGCTTGCCAATTGGGCAAGGACCCAGGGCGGCATTTTGTCATGACTCATTCCGGGGGGGGTGGCACAGGCTCTTCAAAATAAAATAAAAAATCCTTTGCACCGTAAAGCGGTTTTCTATTATTTGCACATCAAGTCAATCTATCACTGTGGGCAGGGGAATCGGCGCCTCTGTAGTGCACGTGCCGTGCACACAGAAGCTGTGAGAGAAGGGTGGGGGGTGCAATTCACCCCTGGGTCTCCCTATTTGAATGGGAGGGGAGAACGGGGGATCCACTTAATAGAGCAATACTCTAATGGAATTAGTGTGCTACAGTCAGTCGCATATTTCATTCAATATGTGTGTGACATGGCTAAAAAAAATTTAAAAAAAAAAAGAAAAAAGGAAGCTTTTCAAAGCTCAAGTTGATAAAATCATACCTGAGGTCAACCATGTCCCAGGAACGTCTGACTGGCCTTGGCATCATTAGTATCAATCACGAAGTAGGGGAGCAGATTTCATATGATATCATTGACAATTTTGCATCAAGGAGGCCAGAAGGGTCAGGTTTTAGTCGGCTGTTGTATCATTCAAACAGTGTGTTTGCTGTTCTCACTGTAATATTGTAATAATTAGATTATCTTAAGTGTGTTTTCCCATTTGTGTAAGAAGGATTTGTGCTATTAAGATTCTATTCTATTTTATTTGTATTATATTATTATTATTGCTTTCTGCCCTTCTTACATTTCTGATTGTATTTTTGGCATATATGTATATCTATGGATGTCTTTGGCGTTCTCTGATAACTTATACAGTCATAGTTTGTGAAGAATTGTGCACTTTAAATAGTGTAATAACAGGATTCTCTTCTATTGTTCTGATGAAGGATTTGTGCAATTGAGAAATATTCTTCTCTATTTCATTTCTATTATATTATTCTTTTTTTCCACAGATCTTGTTAAATTTTTTTAGATTTAATATATTTGTAACACTGTCTAATGTACATATAATAAAGATACTGTCATGTACTATCGATTTAGGCCAATTAGAAGAAATAGATATGCTCAAGGAGGATTGATGGAACAGGACAACGGTTTGAAAGAGTAATAACAAAAATAGCTTTATTTGGCAACAGTGCCACCTTTAAGTGCAAACAAAATAGTTCAAATATGAATTATGAAATATGGGCCCAAAATAATAAATAAAAAAGGAAAGAAAATTCAAAAGAGTCCCAAAAAAAAAGTCCAAAAGGGAAGTCAAGTCTGGATTAAGTCACTATTCACAGTTTGTCCTACTTCAGTGTGTTTGTGTAATAGTTCATCTACCCGGGTAGTGTGATTTTATGTTTTATGTCTTATCTGTATGAAGAGATGTTCTTTTCAATGCACAGTGAAGCTCCTGCTGACGTCACACCCTCCACACGTGTAGGCCTGCGTCCCGCTCCATGATCCACTGGTCTAGGCTCTGGCTCACCATCAGAATCCAATCATACAAAAAAACACCAACCAACCTGCCTAAAGCAGTAGTAGTAACATCTCATTTAAATGAAATCTTATTCATCTCGTTAATCTCTCTTCTTCATGTATTTATTTTTTTATCTATTTATCTTAACTGTACAGTATTAACTCTCTTTTTATCTTGAATCAATGAACATTAATTATTCAATGACAAGTATCATACAGCTGCTCAATAACTTTTTAACAGCCGACACAATTATGTATATGAATTTTAAATGGTTTTAACTCATCGCAGCTTAATGTACACAAATTATGAAATGAATGACTTTCAATCATGTTTTTACTCAAGAATATGAAATGAATTATCTTCTGTAAACTCAATTGCAATTGCAAGTTTTAACTCAACAACTAGCTCAAACTAGTTTAAACCTGCTTCCTTGGCTATATAGCATATATGTTAGCACAATCAACACAAATATAATTTTCCCCCCACAGAAATACAAAATAAAATACATTTTCAACCGCAACACACATGTTTATCTGTCTCCGGTTGGTTTTTAAACACTGTCACAGAAATATAACTATACACAGTGGAGACATATTCAATAAAATAAGCAAATAATCCGCTGTGGGCGGCAACGCTAGCATGCTACGCTAATCGTTTACTAAGCATTTTCACTCGACAAAAATCAATATTCATACGGTCAGGTTTGGCATGAAAAATCCCTCTTCCTTGTATGGAAATCTTCCAAACTGATAACTCGAACAAAATTATAATTTTTACAACTTTAAAGGCAGTTTTCACTCGCTCTCTTGTGGTGCTCTGGTCTGCATCGGTGCATGAAAAAGGACCGAGAACAGGGAAAAAACAAGGAAACTAAGAGGCGCTGTCAGCGTCCGTGTGAGATGAACGCGCACCCTGCTGGTGAAACTAAGCAATTACATCTGAAATCTACTAGGCTGTATAGATCTACACATTGTAAAACTGTAAAAATTGGGATTACACTGTGTGTGTGTGTGTGTGTGCGTGTGTGTAACTAATGGGTGTTACATATTTTTTACATAGACATAATACATTACAGTTTGTGCATAATGTTGGGGGGACGCTTGAGGGGGCGGGTCTTATTCAAACTAGAACCACCACTGACTATTACACACCTGCTCTTGATGTGATCTTAGTTGTTTGACCACTCCCAGGGAGAGTAACACTGGTGTTGGATATCTTCCATTTGTGTACAATCTGCCTGATAGTGAACTGGTGGAGTCCAAACTCTTTAGAAATTGTTTTGTGACTCTTTCCAACCAAAAACACTGGACATGTCAGTTTGATATAACTAGTAAAGTGGGTTTTACTGTTAGCCACATACTGTAAGGCTATTCAACCTTGATTGGCCCCATTAGGCATTTTTCATAGCAAGCAGTTTGAGAGACCATAGCAGGAAAAATACAGGTGTAATTTTATATGATTAATGTCTGTATTTCATTTAGGCATGCCAGTTTTAGTGCCATGGAGCTGTTCCTGCTGGCTCAACATTGTGTCCTGGGACATTTTAATGGACCTTTACCATCAGTGGCCTTAATTACACCTGTGCTTTTCGTGCTATGACAAGTCAAAATGACTGCTGTGTTAAAAAGAGCCTGTTAGCAGCACTGATAATACAGGTGATGTTGGTGTCTCCCTCTACTTCAAACAAGAAATAATTCTGTTTACTCTGAAGGAAAGACAGTCCTTGTTCAAGGCCAGTACACAAATCTCATTTGAACCCGTTTACTTAACTCAGTAAATGCCAGGGAAAATAAACAGCTCCCATTCAACGGATTGTGTGGTTGTCAATGCAATTTTGGTGTCTAGGTGACACTAACAACTGAGCAATTGGGGGCTGCAATTGACAATTGCAATGTGTAGACAATACTAATGGGCACTATGAACATGTCTAGCTTGAACAAAATGATTATACCTTTGTTTAGTAGTTAGTGTTCTAGGCGTTCTATAATGCTGGATTTTACCAAGAGGCTCAGTTATAACATATCCAGCAAATTTAGCCAATATCAAATGAACTAGACATTATAAAATAAGGTGTTGCCGACTGTGGGATCACAAGCTGGTCTGGCATGAACTTGAACTTGATACATTGGAAGAGAGGAAGGTGGCATGAACTGGAATACTTACGTCCTGAAACTAACACTGTCCCTATCGCTGAGGGGATGATGCAAATGTGATCCTTTGACCTATTTGCTGTCTCTTATGTTGGTTAGTTTGTTTTGTTTGTTTTTCTTTCCTTTCAAGATGTGTCTGTGTTTTTTCCTTATGTATATTTCATGCTAAACATTCAATAAAAAAATAAGTATAAAAAAAAATAATAAGGTGTTGCCACACTTCATAATTAACATGCTGGTTTCCATCTCAACTCTCATTTTGCTGAACTTTTGCTAAAATGTGTCAGCATAAAAGAATACACCTCTTTATTCACTGTACTGAATGGGACCGAAGAGGATAGACTCCAGGTGACCAGGTTGCTCAGCTGCCAGAACAGCTGAGATGCAGGTTGGTTAGAAGAAGGAAAGAAAAAAAAAGGAGTGGAGGGATCCTGCATAATCTTTACCCATCCGTCAGTGATAAATCTTGACATCATGTAGCAAGCAACACCATGAGCACATGTTCCAAACAGGACAGCCAGAGGGCATCCTGTGTTTGGCTTGGTAAACATGGAATCACATGCTTGCACTCAATTACAGCCTGGACCCAGGGGGGCAACAATAAAGACATCTCAACATCTGGCAACATGGATGTCTGGGAACCAAGAACTATGTGGTGATGCCAAGCTGCTGTGTGTCGCAGATCGGTAAATACCTTGACCCCTATGGCAACTATGTTGGCCACAAGAAAGCACCATGTAGGTGAAAGTAACAGTTTAGTGTTTCTGCCTGTAAGTTCACTACCTCAAAGAATAACTGCATTTTGTCATACTATCTACACAAACCTCATGTGTGCAGGGATAGAGCTGGAGCTAACATTTTCTGGCAGGTGTGCCTTGCAGGAATCGACTTAATGCTGTGTATTTTATGCCACTATGTTCATTTACTGCCAAAATGACACCCATGTCTATATTTTAACAGATTAAGCATTGGAAATAATATTTGATACATGCCTAATGAGCTTGTTTATGGGTGGTTTGGGGTTCTGTGGCTTTGCTGAAAGAAACGTGTGGGAGAAGAGTCTAGCTCTGAAACAAATCTGCTCAATAGGTGGCTTAGAGATAACTAACTGAAAGGGAAACAAAGCTGGGAGTCACTGGCAAGGGGGGATGTGGAAATGGAGGTTGATTAGAGGAGGAAATACTCCTCACTGGAATATATCACTTCACACACACTCGACTCAGACACACTATTACACAAGAGCCTCAACTACAGTACAGGTGTTGATTCTCTGGAAAAACACAACCAACTGAGCAAGGAAGCACCACCCTCCTTATATATCCTCTGTCAGGCTGATTGCCATCAGCGGAGGGAGAACATCACAGGTGTTCCCGTTAGCTCCTGATTAGCCAGAGTGAAGGAATCCTGTAACCTAAAGTTTGGGGATACTTAAAAAACACTTTGGTTAAAAAAAGACTTGAAAGTGATATATTTAGAAATAGTAGGAAGAGCAAAACATGTTTTTTAATGCATTATTTATATAGTTTTGTGCATCTTTGGCTCTTCCTAGTCTTTCCACCTTTTAGATTTTTTTTTAGTTTTGGATTCTGCAGAAAATACAACAAAATATGTTTCAGAATATTACTTGTCCCACAGTTTCAGTAAACTAAACTATAAACTAAAATATAATATATAATAATAAAATTAGTTGTGATATGAGTGATATAGAATTATAATCATTAAGGCATTCGTATGGTCAGCAGTGTTTCTGCTGCTGTCGCTGTAATATTCATATTGAATATATTGGTATAATTTGTTTAACAGCAATGTTAGAAATATGAGATGGTAACAAAGATCCCTCCTTGATGCTGCACAATGCTTGCTTGTGAATGGCCCATAGTACGTGCTGATAGGATTTGTCAGCGTACTTTCAGTGTGTGAATTCAGCCTTTTAGAAATGACAGTTAACCTATATTCCTCCAGCACAAAATAAATACTTTGAGTTATAGCAGATTGATTCATGTACGAACAAAATAAAACAGTTGCCATCAGAAACCCAAGATGTTTAAAAAACATAAGTAATGAGTTAACAGTAAAACCAGTTGATCCGTAACACTGGTGATATGAGCCATGCCCAGGGATGCATGGCGGTTGGCTCATGTGTCTCAATGAAATTATCTGAGGGGAGAAGCTAGAGCATGAACAACATCTATGGAGAGAGGGTGTGACAGGGACAAAGACTGTGACAAGGCTATCATGACTTCGTATAGGTGAACACCACTGATACACATGATGAGGGAACATGGGGAAAGAGAGGAAAAGAGAGAGACAGTGGGGAGAGGATTGTTTTCAATTAATGTCGTGTGGATGTTTTCACTTATATCCTAAATTGCATATCACTGTTGCCATGTGAAAATATGGCAGTTTGAGGGATTTTTGTATCTTCACTAATTATAATTATTGCTCTTCTATAGGCTGGGGAATATTTTCAACCCTCAGGCTGATAAAATGCAATAAGAACCCGATTGAATACGCTCCAAATTATACACTCAGGCTGGGGACAAGCCTGGTTTTTGCACTGAAAATGTGACATTTTAGAGATACAAGATTTTCTCTTAACAGAAATGATGTTTCATTATCACCATTGCTGGCAACCTTTGTCGTGATTTGCACTGAGGGCAGAGAGGGGTGGCACAAAAAGGATCTTTTCAAAATCCTGTTTGTGGTACCCCTCCCGCCCACTTTCAAAATCCTTTTGTTGTTACTCTTCTAGCTGCAAAAATCATGTTTCATACACCATTGTTTGGCCAGCCATCAGATTCTGGCTGAAAATGTGATTTGGGCTGCTGATTGTAAGGCCCTGATATACTCCAAAAAATTGCCTTGGACAAGTAGCACACATTGACATCCTACCTGTGCAGTCATATAGTACATTTTGACATTAGATTAGATTAGATTAGAAAGTCTTTATTGTCAAGAGGGCCAATTTGATTTGCAACAGCAGTCGACAACCAAAATCAAATGATGAATAAAACATTTTCAAAAGGGATCTGTCAACATTAAAAAGAACAGATGGTGCCCCAGTACTTGTACTGGCTCACAATCTCCACAGCTGTACCATTAATGAAAGTGGGTTTTGGGGCTGGTGGGTTCTTCTGAAAATCGATAATTTTAGTTTTACTGATATTTAGTTGTAAGCATGAATAATAGCACCATTCAATAAAATTGTCAATAATAAGGCCATGCCATTCTTTGGAGAGGGGATGGAAGAGGAAAGGAAATGTTAGTTGTTGATCAGAAGGCTAATTAGTCATTTAGCCCAGGATATTTTTTCTGTTGAAACCTGTTGTTTTATACTCTTAAATAGAGGCATGAATGAAAGGCATGTATTTTAAGTGATCATGTGAGAGGGTAGATCCAAAACTAATCTCATGTGTAACCAAATAAATAAGATGAAATAAAGTGAGTGTACAATACATACAGTGTGTTCTTCAGTGGTGGTATAATTTGAGACTTAGTTGAAACTCAAAGTATTTTGCTCCATGTACACAATCCATAAATCAGCGCCTCCATCTCTAAAGCCATAAGCAAACAGAACCTTCTTTTTCCCAACACAAACAGACCCCCTACTCGTCTTGATTAACTGAAATAAGCCTCTTTCAGCTTACCCCAGAACGTCTTCCCACAGGTTTAACCTCACTGTGGGTCTTATCTGTGTCAGGTGCGACCCGGAGCTGACCCAGAAAAAAACAACAAAAGTGGTGCTTTCGGGATTAAAAATCAAAAACCACAGTCTTTTTGCTCAAACCAATGAACTACTGACCTCACCACCCATGTAACATGAGATGGAAAATAAAACACACTGAAGAGCGTGTAGAAAAAAAACATTATTGCAACATAAGATGGAAATAAAAACTAGTAGAAATAAGATAAAGTGAAAATGTAAAGAGACAGACATAGATATGGTAATATATTATGTGCATGTCCACTAAAATAGGGACAACAGCAAATTGCATGTTTTCATAAAAACTGTCAAATAGAGTTAGGAAGAAAACTGCAATGAAAACCTAATATTGCACTGCTATCCAATTTCACATTGTCTCTGCTCTGCTTTTCCAGCAGCAACCAGTGTAGTCATTTCTGTTCTGCAGCCAACAGCAGACCATGAACAAGGCACTACCTTAGAGGCATCTCAAATTCCCTGTCACACTAAATAATGAATTAATATCACTGAATGAGACCGCTGAACAGTTAACCTCACCCCTGCCCCTCCTCCCTGAAATCACTCTGCTGAAAGAGCCAATCAGATTCTGGCAAACTGTCTAACACTTCCCACAAGCACCTCCTCCTCCCCTCTGTGATTATATAGTCTATGGACATTGGCATCACAAC
The DNA here is from genome assembly GCF_027409825.1 of Scomber japonicus. NCBI lineage: Eukaryota > Metazoa > Chordata > Actinopteri > Scombriformes > Scombridae > Scomber > Scomber japonicus. The sequence continues at coordinate 21,104,754 of NC_070597.1, forward strand.
ACACACACATCTCGCTGCTGCTGCTGCTGCCGCGAGCAGCTCAGGAGACGAGGCTTCACTGGAAACATTCACCCATTCATGGACACTGGAAATACAGGGTGAGTGCATTCTCGTTGCACCTGCTCTGTGTGTGTAGGGCTAAAAATAAATCAGATATTTTTGTCTTATGCCCTTTTCTCTTTCTTTGAATGTTACAATCTGTAACCCAGCTCAGATGTTGCTGTTTTTTTTCTTGCCCTTCTCTTGCCCTGTTTATCTTCCCATCTCCTACTCTCTATTTTCAGCTCTTCTCTCTCTGTCTCTTCAATTGCAGACACATGCTGGCAAGTATTGAGAGCAACAACAGCAGCAACCTCAAAGGCACTGGCAGCACTAGTAGCAGCTTTAGAGAAACCTTCTGTAGCACTATAAACACTAGTAGCAATCATCGGACGCACGCTGAGGGGACTGCCGCCACCACCAACAGGCAGTCTTTCCCACATCGTTACCCAAGGACAGCAGCTCAGAGATGGGCTGCTCCTCAGGTCGCCAGCCCCCTGCCCCGGTCCTCCACCCGGACCTGGACTGCGGCAACAGTAGTGAGACCAACACCTTACCCCAGGACTCTGACAACCAGAACCAGGGTTCGAACGGCTCAGCAGAACGAGAACGAGAAGGAAGTCTTGTAAGAGACCCTGCCAAACCTCCAGAGTCTCTCCACACGCTTGAGCGACTGGCTCAGGCTACAGGAGGAACTGAAAAGTCCTGGTACCGCTGCGTGTTCCCTTTCGGGGTGATATCGCTAGTGATCGGGATGGCGGGCACGGGGGTGACGTTCAGATTTAACACACAGCTCCAGACCAAAGTGGTGTCAGTGGCGCTGCTGTGTGTTGGTGTACTGATGTTGCTCGTGGCTGCACTATGCTGGAGGGCCCACAGGCTGAGGAAGAGGAAAAAGAAGGAAGGTGGATTCTTCACTGCTGACCAGGGCACTTTGTGATAGAAGGTGGACTTCCAGACAGATCTCCGTTAGTCTGGACAGAACACTTTGAGTTGAACGCTGACTAAAAAGCTGAAAAAAAACAGCTGAATGAGACGGATATGGTGTAGGGAGAATCTTGCTTTTCCTCTGTGTGCTAGGGTTAGGGTTAGGGTTAGGGTTAGGGACAGCGTAATGAAGTATATAAAAGTTTTGAATAATAATACTAAAATTGTTTGTGGCAGTTTGGACAGAAAAGAGGATAGATATGTTTTCAGAAATTCCAGTCTAGCATAGGCATTGTCACCATCCTGAGCAGATAAACTGGATAAAGTATGTGTCACACTAGAAACCTGACACCCCTTCTCCCCTCCTGTTCTTTCCGATCATGGATTTACCTGGAGATCCAGCGGGGCGCCAATCCCAGAGCACATTATAGATCCTACTGCTCCAAGACTAGCCTTATTGTGTCAGGGAAATGTATTTGAGACACGGCACCTCAGGAATAGTTATTTGACACCTCCTGATCCCACTCCTTCAGCTTGACTGAGCAAGGTCTCCCTAAAGAGGTGTGAGACATGAAACATCTAGATCAGCTTATGTCACAAGGGACATTCAGCATAGAAAAACAGTCTTTGTGTTTGTGCTGGCGCATGCTGGTTTAGGTGTGGTTCACAAAAGGATGATATTCCTGGAGTTTTCCTACCAAGGGAAGTGTTGTTAAAAAAGGTCACAATCATAAGTTTGCCGCTGTAAACCCGGCTTAGCTTGTAGAAGTAAATGGGAAAGATGATTTTCCCTGTCTACAAAACCACTGTTAAGGAACCTTTTTGCTTGTATGCCACTTAGTCTCCAACTGCTCCAGTGTGGCTGCTTATTAGGCAAAAGTGCCAGACAGCAGTAAGCGTTTGCATCTGAAAATCAAGCAGATAATCAAGTGAAATCACCTAGAAAGAGCTAGGATATTCAACTAAATTTTCACAGAGAGAAGAATTATACACACATGTAGTCTCTCTCTCTTATGTTTCTCATATTTCTCCAGTTGTGTGTTATCAGAAACAGAGGTCAACACTTTTCCTTTCTGCCACAGTTATTGTGGTGGATCCCGCTGTGATTCCGCTGTGCTGGATCAATTGAAATCACCATTCCATGAAGTATTAAGGTTTGGAGGTAATGGGCTGCATTTTCAGTCCTCACATAGGAAATTGCTTTCCCTGACCACTCTTAGACTTGACAGAGATGACTTGTACACCATATGACAAGGAAATCCCATAAAAGACATGCCTCAGTGAACACGGACCAACATAAACAGAGCGCATACAGTAACAGCCTTGTTCTTACTTAGCTACGGTACTCCTCTGATCCTCTCCTCCTGTTGAACCAAACAGAGGTGACATCTGTGGACATTTAAGATTGAGCAGTGAGGGGAAATGCATTATTCTCTTCTTTGTAGACACCACTCTCCCACTTTAAGAGGAAGGATTCACATCATTGTTTATATAGGGGACTGGATATGAGAAATGAGTATGAAGTTTTTTCTTCCATGTGCATAGGCTTAGTCAGGTTTAAAACGTCGTTCCTCATGAATCAGGTTAGGTTTATAACATTGAGTGATAGATTTTGTGATAGCCTGTCTTTTGTCCTGGATATTGTCCTTTCTTGAGCACCATATACTTGAACCAGATTAGTCAAAAGTTAACCAATTAGCTATCAAGACAGTTCCTTGTAAAATGCAAGTCTTTAAAATGTGAGAAAAGTCTGTCTTAGTAGTGCAGCCAAAATGTAGCAGTAAATTAGCCATAATAGCTATAATAGTGTATGGTCTTTAGCAGCAGATAATGTGGTTTTGAGGAAGACCCAGCAGTTTCTTGTCAGCTGTAGCAATGTTCTTGTATTGGCTTGACGATATTTGATGACTATCTCTTTGATAAAATGTTCACTGGGCATCACATGTATGGAGTACATCTGCAGTTATTACGTGGAGCAGCAGCTACTAGAACAGTGTGTTATGTTTGTGAGCACACCAGAGCTACAGTAAATTTAATCTATTTATCTTGGTTCCCCTGCTCCTTCCTCTGTGTCGATTATCCCATTTCATGGGGTGCTTTCAGGATTTGCTCAAAAAAGCCCAAGATGTTCCAGACTAATCCGTCACAGTATTGATGTGTTCATTTGTGTGTACACACATTTGTTCTAAGATACTAATTATTCTTCTAAATGACATATCATACATAGGTACCGTGTCTATCTAAGAGTATAGCCACACTTCTGGATGTACCTCCAACAGTGAGTGTCTTAAGAATATCCTTGTACAGACTGTAAAGACTATTTATGTATCTTCTATTTTGAGTAGACAGAGCAAATTTAGATATACAGTGCTGTAAGTGTCTATTTGACGAGTTTTTATTCCTGTTTATTAGCAGCTCTCTGGTGTGTTTCTGTATTTGTTTCATGCCAAAGTGAGACATCTACCATTTGAAGTGACACAGTGAACATTTCCATTAAAGTGAAGCACATTATGGGTTATAATTATAGTTTTTATGGACAGAAACATATTTCGTTGTTTTGGTTTTTTTGTTTTTTAACATTGACAGTATTTTTTTTTAAGCCAGACTTGATAAATATCTGTGGTTTTGGAATGAAACTGTTCAGTTGCTTAAGTGGTTGTGGTCAATTTGCTTTCAGTTTATTGGCATGGCCCAGCTGTTCTATGAGTGCCTTTCACTTGCAACATCAATATTTCTCTGTAAGGTGCAGTAAATGTAAGCTGTGCAGGCCTAAAAGTGCCAGTAACAGAGCAGCCTGAGAAAGGCTGAAATGTTTCAGTTTATTTCAGTCAAGTTACTCTGTGTGAGTGTTGTGCATGAAAGTACCTGGTGTCCCACTTTGATACAGCTCCTTTAGTATACACACCAGAAATACCAAATATATTTATCGAGAAATTTATTTTTGTTTCACCTAAATGTCTGTAATACTGTACATTTCAGTTGTTTACTGTAATCTGCTGAAGCACTGAATTAAATGCAACGGTTGATTTTGGAAACAAGCTGTATGGATTTTATCTCTTTTCACCCTGCAGGGAAAGTGCTCAAGTGTCATTTAGTGTCATTAGTGAAGTCAGTCATACAGTGTTAAGAGTATGGTTAGCAGCAGTTCTGAGGGAAATGACCACTATTTCCACCATTTCCTCCTCACTGACCTTTTTACCCATTCTGGAGTACACATTACGTGCACTATACAGGTTACAGCCTTTGCCATCATCTTCTAACACAGCACAAACTGCCATGTACTATGTTAGCAAGTGCACAAATACATTGATGATAATTTGAAGGGAATTTGTAGTCTTATAATACAGAACAGCAGCGTGGACCAGCATTGAGTCATTACGCATAGTTTATATGTTGTATAAACTAAATATTGAGATAACAGTAAAGATAGTCTAACTTAGTTCTGTAGATCAGTGTATTTGATAAGATAAAGTCTCAGGGATCCCCATCGGTAAGATGTATTTATTTCATAAGTGTTAGAATATAATAATAACACCCTGGAACCCCCTAAAGGACCCTTAGGGATCCCAAGATTCCACATAGACAACAGCTACTGTGGGTGACTATTGCCACATGTTAGAAATATCATTTAAATATCCTTCAGACTGGCCCATTTGAACTTCTGCTTTCAGTAAAATATTATGTTGTGGCTTCTTTCATTAATCTCATGCTGCCTATATAGCATTTAAAATGGCATTGAGGCTACTGCCACACTGGTCTGAACTGGCATTCCTTTTAATTTAAATGCTAATTCTGGAAAAAAAAATATTAAAAAGGCAGCAGCATCACACCAAAATGCTTACATGCTCTATTTTACAATGCTAATGTCCTGATATTAAGTTTGTTTATCATGGTCACAATCTTAGTTTTTGTGTTAGCATGCAAACATTCACATTTTAATAAGCACTAAACAAAAAGTGCAGCTGAGGCTGATGATGGTGATGATTAAATTTCATCATAAGGAAGGCATGAAGGTCTGTACCCAATTGCATGGCAATCCATTCAAAGTCAACGCCACAAATGACAACCCCATGGTGATGCCAAGTCAATGACCATCAGTCATTAGGATCTATCGTCTTGTTACTATTAACGTTTGTACTAAATTCGGTACAAATCCATCAAGTTAATAGATGTTGAGATATTTCTCTGGATTAGTGAAATGTTTGAAATTGGATTCAATGGTCCAGTTCACTTGTTATTCCTATTCTCCTGAATGCCCTCCACATACCCTTGAACAAGCTGCTATTCTTGAAAATGTATCAGATCAGTAAGGACAGTTGTGAATGAACTGTTTAGAGCCACTGAATCCAAAGATGCTCCATGACTTTTGAGGATCCTGATGCAGCTACTGAGCTGACTTTTGATACATTTTTTTAAATAGAGAATGATATTTTTCAGTACTACCACATAACATTTTCACTCTACTGTCAATCAGGTAGAAACAAATCATTGTGCTTTTATTCTCATTGTTATCAGCTTGTCCCACGTAACTTCTCATTAGTATGCTCCACTTACTAGTCAAGGCTATCATTCAAAACTCTCAGCAGTGGACTACTCTATTGATTTTCACCATGGCATCCATGCTTACCACCTTTGTGAAAGCAGATGTTTCTATAAATATTCAAATGAGCACTCATTCTGAATGCGCCCACGCGTTCTCCTCTTCCTCCCCCTCATCTTCTCATCCCCCCTGTCTATAAGGAATCGTGTCATTCCCTCTATCTCAACCCCCCCCCCCCCCCCCCGGATGGAGCTAAAAATAACCCGGGCTGATGTTGGAAGCAAAGGAGACAGGCAGCTTGTGGGGTGGGCCGCTTGTTTAGGGGAGAATGTGTGACAGCGAAAGTGGGTAAGAGGTTCAATTGTACCTCACAAATTGAATGCTCTGTAGATGTATACAAAACAGATTTAGACCAGGAAAAGGTAAAATTGTAACATAGCCACACCTAACTGCACATTCAAAGAGATAACTCATTCTATTTGATTGTATTTCTGAAGTATTATAACCTGATTCTGCAGTTCCCCACAGCTCTACAGAGCATCACTGTCTTGGCTTGGTTGCCCACAATCATATAGCTTTAATTCAGTCTCACTGGTCTTGTACTGCAAGCACAATTGGCTGTATTCAGCTAAAATGTTCTAAAAACCAACTGAAGATGACCTGCCCAGCACCAAACAAATGATAAACATACTGGACCATTTAGATACTGTTGGAGAACAAACCTGGGCTGAGTTCATTTTGGACTTACTCAAACACTACCCTAAATTTTAATATTGCTAGTCTGATGTACAATAAGGCAGCTTTTTGCTAATTCGTCATCTCAGTCTTAGTTCAACCTTTTTGGAAAATACACTTAATTACCTTCTTTAAGAGAGTGGGATTTCACAATTGAACTGATACAGCTGATTTAAAAAACATTGCTTTCGCCTCCATTGAGTAAAATCACATAGGTTGGTGTAACTGGTAAACTGGACACATTTTCCATAACAGAACTAAATCATGAGATTGTGACGTAAATTTAGCAATGCCCCCTCTGACCGGAGCAGCCTGCTTGTCTATGACACTCGGCTCAGTATGTAGTGGTTGGTTATGGAATAGATGAAACCCTGCCAAAAGACCTTATTCAACACTGCAAGGATGAGGTATGTGCAATGCCTGGTGGATGAAAAGAAAAGAAGAGACCAAACTGCATAGGAGAAGAAAAGAAAGAACCCCCACCATGAAATATAAAAATAAAACAAAAAATGGTAATGAAAAGCAGTGAGACAATGCAGAAAGAGTTGGATCAAATTGCAGGAGAAGAAAATGGACTTCCAATTGTTGTCAAAATCAAATGGCAGCTCTAGGAAAAACTCAGAAAAACCTGCAGGAGAATGTCAAGAGACTACACTGAACTCAATGAGGAGCACTTTTATTTGACTGTGACATTTGTTTTGTATTGACCCCTTTATTGGATGAATATCAATGATGCAGCAGGTATATTTTGAGTTTCTTAAAAATGAACATTTGTGTTAGTAAGTTTTATTTGGTTTATGTTAGACTATGCACTGATGTTCCAGATTATCCTTATTATTACTATTCTGTGTAAAGCACGTGCCAAAAAGAGTGTGAGCCTTTTACGTCATTAATGGGATTTGTCAGTCAAATGTGGTAGGACCCGACCAATATCACAGATTTCACAGATTTATCGGTACTGGCTTTTATGTTGTCCGATATGTGCCGATTTAAAAAAAAAGTTATATAGGCCTTCTTTAATGTATATATGATCCTTTTTTCTTAATTCAAGTTTAATGTATGTACATGTTTTTTGTTATTTAGTTAGTTATAGTTGGTTATAATTATCAAATTCCCAGTGAGGTTTACTGTTTCAATGCACTGATGTCATTTTATACAATTAAGTTTATTGTCAAATGGCAAAATATCATACCTTCATTACATAGCTCTGTCACAAGTGTTTTAAGGGATCATTGCAAAAAAATGCATGTTTATGTATATATTCTTTATATATAAAATTATCGGGTAATATAATGATATCTGATTTTTTTTTACTCCTTAATATCGGTATCGGCAATGGCTCCAAATATCCATTATCGGTCAGGCCCTAAAATGTGGTGATATTTCCAATTGGAAAACATTAATATGAAAGTTGTGTTGGGTGTCACGGCAAAATTGGAAAATTCATGTCCACGTACACAAACTATCATGGCACTGGGTTGCTTTTGCATATTTTCACTTTGGACAATAGGAGGTTAGTTGTGTCCCACCTCAGGATTTATGTAAATTTTGTTAAACACACCTAAAACATGACATTAGATTGATATTGGTCCTCTAATCTCATACACAGCAATAAGGATAATTCCCAATGTATATATTTATCATATTAATTGTAGTTGTCATTCACCAATTAATAAAAATGTGACATTCTAATGGTTAGTACAAAATATAATTGGTTAGTTAGTTAAATAGAACGCGTTTCTGTCTTTGTTCAGTGGTGTGAACTTAAATAATTCCCCTCCCACATGATTTCCACCTATGTTCAAGCGTACCACTGGGGTGAAGCTTGAGTAAATGAGCTCTAATCACCTTTTAAATATCACTGTCCATGCCTCCATGCTGATTGCTTCTTTCCCCTTATCCTCCCTCGCACCTTCCTCTCACCTCTCATCGTTTTCTCCACAGCAGTTACAGCCAGCATCATGGACAAATCATCTCATTATCATGTCCTGTTAATTAGCCTGCCGTGGATTCCTTCTGCTCAGTTGCTATCCATTTATGGCGGGTCCAGTGTCAAAGGTTGCTAATTATCACGGAGTGAAGTCGCCTCACATGTTCTGATGTGCCGGCACCATCCGCTCCTCCCCTCTGCTTTCTAGCCTTCTGTTTCTTTCTTTTTAGCTGTTCATTTACTTTATTGAAAAACAGGATATGAAAATAGCAGGTGTTGTCTCTAAAAAAAGGCAAGCACTGCCATTCATTTTCAAAGCTAGCACCTGGGAAGGAAATTATCATTACAAACACACAGCCAAAAGGCACTTATAGCCACAAGCGCATCACAAACTCTCAAGAACTAGGGCTGAGTTTTGCGCATACATGGAGGGTTGTGTAATTATGTGCCTGTGAATGCCTGCAGTACGTGTCCTCAATTCAGTCTTCATTTACTTGCTTGTGGGCTTGTGTGAGAGATGCATGTCCAAAATCAAAAAGACTACTATAGAGACATAAAACAAAGCTCACCAATTAATATATTATATCTTGTTTAATCTGTATAACTTTGAAAACTACACAATGTAGAGAGTAAAAAATAACTTTCCTCCTGAAACATGTTTAAAATCAGAGTGGACTAAGGGAAATATGTTTCAATAAAACAAAGGCTATGGCATACATAAAGAATAGATGTGTAACTGTTAAAGGGGTTAATTTGTGGGATAACTGACAGGAAATTTAAAAAAAGACATAGTAACAAATATAAAATTGAGGTATGACCATGATGATTAATCAAATCTTTGATTTTGTGACAATGTTTTTAATCACATTTTTTTCATATGAGGTAAAACTGTAGGTGTAATAGGCAAAAATCTCAACCTATATATAACCCTAACCCTTCTTTATTTGATATAAATCATTATGTTTTATCTATGTATATGTGCATTCTTAACACTGTTATAATCATTACTGTATTAAAATAACTATTATTCCTTAGCCAGGAAACGTGACCCCCTGAAGTCTCCTCATAAGCTGCTTAGCAACCTCATGGTGCTAACAGAATTTTAATAAAATAGTCTTGTCCTTGTAACATTGCATGGTGTCATTTTCTATCCTCATTTTTTATACAAATGAAACAAATAATACGTTACCTTGTTCATTAGTGAGCTTTTTAGGTGTTGCTAGGCAGATCTTGTTACCTACAGCTAGCTAGAAGTAGGCTAGCTAATTCCCCCAGTCTTTATACTGAAGCCAAGCTACCTGCTGCTAGCAGTAGCTGCATATTGAACAGAGGTATAAAAACGGAATTGATATTGTGTGAAATTGATAGACAATAAGCATAAATGTCAACAAAATGCCTTTCCTTTTCTAATTTTGAACACATTTTACATAGAAGAAAATACACAACAAAACAAGACAGGAAGCATAAGACAGACAAACATATCCCAACCCCCGCCTACTCTCACACCACAGGACAGTATATAAATCAATAATACACTGCAGCATTAACTAAAGCATTTGGGTAATTTGACAAGTAATTAAGTCTTATTTAACATAATGCCTTTAACTGAATGAACAGAAGCACACCCACAACATTATAACAGTAGAGAACTTGAGTGGTTTGATTTATGGTTCACTCACACAAAACTCCCACTGGGGCACCATCACATACTATCAGCATCACTAAAGTAACCAAACATGCTACAGTGCTTCTTTTTAGATATTAAGCATGCCATATACAGAATGGTTGTATAAGTATGTGTACAGCCTCTACAAAGAAATATGTTTTGCAAAAATACTGTAAACCAGCCTCCTGGTCACCAAATCAGCTCATTAATTTCCTGCTCATTAGTCTGGCATCATGCCTCACAAATACAGTGCCACAATGGGCTGGACCAATGAGGTGGCAGAAATTAGTCTGTGTTGTCATGGTTTCTTCTGCTCCTACTTCTTCACTTGAGGCTGATTTTATTTCCTACAGCTATTAGCTTTTTTTTTTAGATCTGCCAGTACTCGCTTGTCCAGTAGTGACATTCAAGTGCCTGCACACCTGCCACTTGTTCCTTTATTAGCTGCACTATACCGGCTCCACCAGATGTGTATGCTACTTCTGACTTCCTTCAATTCGCCACCAGCAAGCCTCAACAAAGGTCAAGCACAGACAGTTTCATCCCCATATGCCCAAACCACTATAACCCATTTGGCAAAGTGTGTTACACTCACACTCTCATGTATGAGGTAGTGTCTGTGCTGACAGAAGCTCACCACATATCACTGCAGCTACAGTGCTAATTGTCAAACGTGTGAGGTCAGTTACTCAACATGACTCCTTTCCAATGGAGTCTAAAGCAAAAGCCCGCTCTCAGATCCTCTCATACTGTTAGAGCTCATCAATTTGGAGCACTCACTGTACTTCATGGTTTTATTTTCTGATACAGTGCCAACATTTTTCACTGTATATACATTCCACTACTCCTGTATTTCCTTCAGTAAGTGATTTGCTACATTGTCCATAATTGTATAATAACCCAATCTAGATAACAGGACAGGGATTGTTACTTCTAATTAAGATGCCTTTATGCACAAGGGTCTGAAACATCCTCAATGATGGCGGATCTCAGTTGATTTCCAGGTCACAGGCTGAGGGATTGATGATAGAAGGAAGCATAATTCTGAATTTTCTGATTTGCTGCAATGTGGAAAGTTGTGAAAGGTCAGCAGGAAGGAGGATTGGAGTTCAAATAATTAGAATTTAAAATATAGTGTGGAAACCCAAAGACTGAGCAGTTAGGCAGCACTGATGCTAGTTTTACCAAGGACATACAATTACAAGTTCCAATTCACACTTTTATTTTACACTCAAAATATATGACAATCTCTTAAAATATGATACATTGTTTGATTGAACTTCCCAACAGAATATAAAATCATTAAAATAAACCTCCTCGCTATCTACAATATTGTAGAGCAGTCAGTGGCATAAAATGGAAAGACTCAAGTTAAGTGCAGGCTCCTCAAATGTATACTTAAGTACAATACTTAGTAAATTTTACATCCCATGAGTGGCAAAAAGCAATTCAGCTTCTAATCATGTGCAGACAGTCTGCAGTAGATGAAGGGATCACTTTTCTTCTCTAACCTTTTAATTAGTGAGTTCAAACAAGAAATGAACTTGTTGGCTTTAGGCTGTATCGCTCTGTTTGAAAATGCGATATAATTCTTTCCATTTTACCATGGCCACAGAAAATGCGTGAGTATGATTGTCTGGCTGGTGTCTATTTACATTTTATAGACACATTAAACATTTTAGCTACCAATCAAAATCAGTGCATAAATAATGTAGCAACAGTACTTCTGCTTTAAGATGAACTACCAGATAACTCTCATTGATCATTGGAGGATACCTAACCAATTAAGATTGCAACACTTATACACAATATATGTTTGACAAGTACATATCAAGCACAACTTTCTTGCTCTTTCTTATTTTTTTCAACCACATAATTGTCTTCCTCAGTGGAGGGACTTGCTCAATTGTCATATAAAATGGTAAAGTCTTTATCAGAGACAGGCAATGTCCGAAAAGCACTCATTAGTTGGACATGTTGAGATTTTCTTGTTTTGAAGCTTTGTTTTCTAGGTCAAGAATGAACTTCAAGCTCAATTTTCTACATAAAATTTGAGTGGGGTAACTGTTGTACATTGCCATGGCATGAGCTCAGTAATATCTTTGAGGTGTCTTGATATATTTTAGAGAAACTAATAGACTCCACAATGAAGATGCCACTCCGCTTTGACCTGCTGTTCTTTGCCACCACCTCATCCTGAATCCTGCCTGTCAACTTTCTATAATTGCATGTTTTTCTTAAGATCTGTGGTCATAAAATAAGATATCTAATTTTAAATTAGAAAGCACATATGTGACAAGTACCAGCTTTTTTTTAGTTCCTTAGCATTAGTTTTCCTATTCCTTAATGAGGAGTAAAAAGATGTTCCACACCAGAGGTAAGTGGTGACAGACAGCAGCCTGTATCTTTCTTCTCTATTTCTGTCGTCTGTTATCTTTATTGTCCTCAGGTTTTCCTGCTGGCTCTCTGTTGTTTTCATACAGGTCCTCTCTCCTTAATCTTCTATTGAAATGATGTATCACAAGCAAGATAAGAGCATTCGCTATCCCCTCAGAAGAATCAGTGATAAGCAACAGGACAGCAAATGAGATATCCTATCCGGTTCTTTATATCTCAACCTATAAGGGTGTGTGTGTATGTGTGTGTGTGTGTGTGTGTGTGTGTGTGCGTGTTAGATGTCTGACTCACATCTCACCGGACTGCTCTGAACAGTTCAATTACACACAAGCCCTCTCACACACACAAATATACACACTGGAACATGGGACCATTAAATTACACACACACACACACACACACACGCACACACACACACACACACACACACAGTCACAGACTGCGCAGTTCAATTACAGGGCGGCTTTGGCTTGTCACTCCCTACAATTGATCTTATTTCTTCTCTGGCCGTGCACACCAACGCACTGCAGATGGCCTTACAGATGTACATGTAATTACAGGGAGTATAAACAATAACATTATGTAGGGTAATGCAATCCATTGTAACGGTGCTATTACTAATACTGACTTCATTAAGCACACCTCTGTGGTCCATTTTTGAGGCTGTGGTTTGTGTTATTGTTCTTGATTGCATTATATTGTGAGGCAGACTTGATATATTGTCCCATATGAGCTGGTCTTTAAATCAGTGGTGAGGACTGTAAGAAAGAATCAAGGGCAATGAAATGGCTAACAACAGTTCCCACTACTGTGTGAAATATGGCCATGAAAAATACTTGAATTAAACTTGAATCTCTACTCTGAGTTGATAAAGTTTACATGTAAGAAGGTAAAAAGCTAGTAGAACATGTCAAAAAAGGAGGAAAGGAGGTGCAGCTTAAATAAAGTATCATCCAACAACACCACCACCACCTTGTTGATATATAGTTCATTTGGGGTTGCATTTGCAAGCATTGGCTCTGATTTGGAATCCACAAACTCCTGCAACCTTGTAGATTAAACATTACATTGATATACAGTGGTATGGAGTCAGTCAAGGTGGATGATAGGGTTAAGGTTAGGGTTAGGGTTGGCATTCTGAGTCCAGTTTGTGTTTATATTCAGGCAACAAAAGCATGTTTCTGCAAACTGTAATTAATATGTTATCTCATGGACTGCAGACTCTTGTTGTGTGTTAAACTAAGACCCTGAGCTTTCTCTAACATAACAAATTCCTGTGAATGCCTAAACATAACTGTTAAAAGTTTGAATAGAAGCTACAAGCAGTTATTGTACCATGTCATTTTACTGATGTGTTCATTATTCATTAATTAATAATAGCTAAATGATTTTCAACATTTAGTTGGTAACTGTCAGTCTGCTGTTTGGTGGTATGCATTTTTGTTGAAAATGGGTTCCTGCTGCTGGAAACAGATTGATGAGAGCCGTGAGAGTGAATCAAAACAGCAAAGACGTGGGCTGTAAACCCAAAATAATGACTTGAAATATGCTTAAACACTACATAGAGCTCATCAGGTGGTAATTCTACGTGGGTTTGTTCGTCATACCTTTCACATCACACATTTCACATGTACGCATTTGTATAGCGCCTTTTTGGTCTTCCAACCGTTCAAAACACTTTTACACTACAAGCCACATTCACCCATGCCCACACACATTCATATGCTGTTGGCAGGCTGCCATGCAAGGTGCCTGCTCATTCGGAGGAGCTAATTATTCACACACCCATTCACCCACTGATGGCACAGCCTTCAGTATATTGACAAGGACACTTTGATATGTGGACTGGAACAGTTGGGAATTAAACCAATGATCCTCCGATTAGTGGACGACCATCCGTTATATGTCACATTGTTGACACATACATATAGATAAGGGCAACTTTGGTATCAGTATTGTTCAGTTGTGTTGCAACATGCTTTGATTAATGTTGCACGAGAGTCCATTGATGGGTCACTGTTCTGAGTGGAGGGAAGCCCTGAGACTCAGAACCGTGCACTGCATTCTGCCTTGATTATGGTTCATTCAGGTTAATAGACACAGACAGAGACTGAACCAAAATACTTCACGGATGATAGTTATTATTCATTGTCCATCACAGCCTCAATAAAAAGTTTAATTCCCCCTTCAACTACATTACACCGCTCTCATTGCCTCCATATCTCTCCTCATTGGCAAGTCTGCCCTCTGACAGGCTCATATCAGGCAAGACCTGCCTTCTAGCGGCCGGCAGCCAATCGAAACACCAAATTCTTCTGCTTTAAAAATGTTAATTACAAAACTCGCCTAAAGGTAGATGGGGGAACTTGATGTAACCACTTGCACCTTCAGAGTGTCGACCAGACAAATTACTTTTTCTTTTTTACTGGTGTTGGCTTTAATGGCCTCCTGTCATGTAAGCAACAAACATAGTCACTAAGGACACAAAAGTACATCAGAAAAAGATATTTCCTGTTCTTGTTGTTTGATGTATGAGCATGGTGTAAAAGTCCTCGTAAAATCACTCAAATACCATAAAAGTGAAAAATGAGGAAGGGAGATTTTTCTATACCTCAAGATTTTTTTATGGGTGTGTATAAACATCCACACCAACTCTTGTTCAGGCTGTGGCTTAGGAGGTAGAGCGGTCAACCACCAATTGAAAGATTGGCTGTTCAATTCCCGGCTCCTCCAGTCGATGTGTCCTTGGGGAAGATACTTAACCCCAAATTGCCCTGATGATATGCCTATGGTGTATGAATATGTATGAATGGCTAGTCTCCCTCCTGATGGAGCAGGTTGGCACCCTGCGTGGCCACTGTCATCAGTGTGTGTGAATGTGACATGTAGTGTAAAAGCGCTTTGAGTGGTCATAACGACTAGAAAAATGTTTTATAAGTACAGCCCATTTGCTTTTTTTCCCATGTCAAAAAAGAAAGCACAACTCTGATGGCACAAGTTTCTTAGTCATAATCACACTAAATAAGTGTTCGTCTACCTGATAACTGTCTTAAACCTGAATGATAGTTCTATGTTCCAGATCCCAGTGCACGTATCGTTTTTTGATCCAGCATGGAAGAAAATACACAGTTTATTATATTGCGAGGAAATGACTGCAAAGAAATGATGGGGAGATTGAAAACCCAGCACCATCTGCTGTTATTACAGATCGGTCTTCTTTCTTTTTTCAGGACAGCAGACAGGCATCACATCTGTCACTGTCAGTTGCGTTTCTTTGTAAGCTTTAATAATACGCTTTTCTTCTTATATGTGATTTGTCTTTCTAATTTTTAAAAAGGTCCCCTTGATCAGGATTTCACCCACACATATTTTGTCTCTCATTTGAAGAACTGACTTACACCTTACACCTTAAAGAGCTTTGGTGGTTTGATTGATTGTATTAGATGCCCAAAATTAAATGTCTCTTGTACTGTGTTTGTTCAATACAAGCTCAGGCTAATTATTAAGGTTGTATTCATGCCCCTGACCTTGTGGTTTAGTAATCAAGGAATCGGCTTATTGGTCACACTCCTGTTCTGCATTAGTAGACTGTCTGAATGCCTGCAGTATGAAGGCGGTTTTATGGCTTTCTACGTGGTTGGCTGTTCTCCAGGGCAAACGGATGTGAACCAGTCGGCTTTTCTTGAATGAAATGTCAAAACTTCCATGGCGGAATCAATATCAATTTTATTTCGTGTCGTACTATAAATGGCCTCGCTGAAGTCACCAAATTAAAAATGGATTTGTTGTTAGCCCTGACAAACACAGAAAGTGCTCGCCAATAATAAAACTGTCATCAAGATTAGTGCTCCTTGACATTTTCTCTGGCATTCATTTCTGCAAATTATGAGGTTTGTGGCACAGTATTCACTCAGAGAGAGGTGTGACCGTAGCTGTGATGTCAAAACTGTCACATAATTTGTGTGTGAGTTTTCAGTATAACCAATGTTTTTACTCCTTTTTAGGCTTAAGCAGCGAAGTAAGGTTGATGGAAAAAACCAAGCAGCTGATGCGATGGGAACAGTTTCGCATGGGAATCAGTGACAGCTATTGGAACTCAACCAAATGTTCATTCATCCACCTTGCCTACCTCATTTTTTTTTCTTATTTTCTGGCTGAAATGTGAAGGTATTTTTATCGACTTTTTTATGGATTGTTACCCAGAACCTGCAAATAATTTATGGATGTGTCAAGTTTGCTTGACTTAACTGAGTTGACTGTGCAGAATTTGTTGTTAATTCTAAGTGGGAACTTTAATACTAGCAATGCCTTACTCTCATGTAATGTGTCATTTCTACTGAGTCAAGAAGTAGATTTGTTATTGGTGTGTCACTGTCTATTGCAACAAAACATATTGTTAACTATTGTCTATTTCTCTGTTGCTTACAGTCATTCCTGTGAGGACCCCCAGATTTACACATTCAAGACTGCCAATTTTGACATTGGCAGGCTTTTAATGATTTATCATAGCAGTGTCTTCATTTGACACTTTTTGTTAACAGCAATCAGAAAAGTGCAGATTTATGATATTAACCCTTTAATGCATGAAATATGATGACCTATGTTTATTAGTGTTTTTGTCTTTAGGCATGAAAAAAATATTCAAACCTAATTTTATTTTTTATGAAATTGAATTACACTACATTATAATAACATAAATCAACTGATTTACAGTGGTAGTGTGTGGGATGACGCACTGGTGGCTGAAGTGCAACTATGCCATCAAAATCCATACACATATAACAAAAACAGCTTTTGTGTAGCTGTCCACTGTAGTGACCATTATGCCTATATATACTCATATATGCCATACAATGTTGAAAAATCCACATTTGTATCTATAATGGATGTGAAAGTTTAACAATATCAGAAGGTGGATTTTTCCTTTAAATATCTTGCTCAATGGCAGTTTCCTAAGTACCAGTAAGTGTACAGGACAGTATTAATGAGTTCAGGGAATTAGCACCCTCCTATCCATGAGTCTACCTCATGGCGATCATGATGGTGATGATGTAATTCTATGCTGTCATAAGAAATACAGAAATATAACTGCTCGTGTCAAATAGTACTCCTATGTGGACCATCTGCTGCTTCTCTGTTTAAAGAGCTGTTGAAAAGGCTGAAGTGGGAAGGTTGCCATGGATCTTTCAGTGGCTGAATATAGTATCTGTTTATCCAGACTTCTCCACTTCTACTGCCTTTTATAACTTCTTTCTGATTCACAAAAACTCTTCTCCAAGCTTGGCTGGGAGGACTTTTTTGGTCACTTCCATCTCTTCTCCTCACCTCTAGACCTCGTGTCCCACCTCTGACATCCACTTCCAACTTCCGCTCTGCAGATGACAGCTTAATCAGGAGGAGGCCACGAGGTCAGCGCCTGGTAGCTGGCATCTGTGTCGTGTGACATACTAACGCAAACATATCATGGCATATGGGCAGATTGTGGTTTTGACAGGGCATTGCCTATTAGGCTGGCCTCTACACTCTACAAATAACACACCAGATGCATTCAGAACTTTTGAGTGTGTAGCTGTGGAGTTAAAGGGGAGCGTGCAACCGTATGTAGCAGTCATTGGATTTAGAGTCACACTGAAGTTAGAATACATTTTGCTAAGAGTTCAGTATGTAGTTTGTGCCAAAGTTGTACTTCTAAAAAGTGTGTGTCTTTTCTCCCCACTGTATTCGTGGTGTTTCAGGTGTGACATTGACATATTGATGCAATATGTACGTGGGCACTAAAAATAGTTCCCACTGTAATATCACTTTGTATCCAGTGGTTACCATTGCTTAGTCTCATGTGCAATTTCAGTGCTCCTACATACTTCTATACACCATGTTGTGATTCAGATCATGGAGTAACAGTGCTGAGGTTTAAGACAACCTATTGTTTAAAATTATGATAGTGTGGTTATTTGCCATCATCACAACTGTAGACATAGCTCATGCTACTGTGTTCATGCTAAAGAATAAACACAGCACTAAGTATGCAGGAGCTGTCAATAACTGTTGAAATAATGTGAACAAAATGTCACATCTTGTAAAAATTGAAACAAACATCACCAGGCTGAGCTCCAACTTTCCTACTGGAAGATAGTCTGCCCAATTTGTTAGCTTACACTTTACACAAGTTTGATACAAGCACGATAACAACAGGATGGCTCCTTGTGCAACTCTAAACATCATCTGGTATCATTGGTTATAGGCTATAGAGGGCAACAACTGTCTCTGGTCAATATCACACCACCGAAGCTGTCATCTCATCTTCAAACAACACTCACAGTCAAACATTGCCATAATAAACACCCACCTAGAGACCTGTAACTTAGACACTACTTCTCCACACATGGCCAAAGAAGGTTTTTATCATCCTTTTATAAATAGAAACATGTGCACAACAGCTGCATACTGCAAATGTGATTACAGTTTATACACGCTCTCATACAGGTGAGCAGAATTTTCAAAAATTCTAAACTTTTAAAAGCAAAATTCATGTGCCAGGTGCCATTGGGGTAAGACGGATGATGCACCACAATGTATGTGTATCACTTGTGGGAGATGACATGTCACTGCATGTTCCCTTATTTCATGAAGAAATAAATGTGCAGTAACAGAAGAAACCAAATTATCATCATCATTTGCAATAGCTCTCCTTCAGCCTGTGTATTTAGAGCGGTTAGTGTTAATTACAGTGGGTGGCAGCTCTCAGTTCTCATACAATTATTCACTGCCCACCCCCCCCTTCCCTCCCCCACTCACAACAGTTTGGGTCCTATTTTAACGTTCTATAGCGCATGACATTTGATGTGCCTTTGGGGCATGACCAAATCCACTTTTGCTATTTTAACGGCGGGAAAATGGTCACTGCGCCAGGCGTGATTGACCAGGATTATTCACATGACTACATTGACAGTTTCATTGATCACTACTGCGATTGACTGATTCTGATACACAGTGGCACGTCATTGTGACTTTTTTTTAATATGTTGATGTACATCATAATACGAATTCACATTGTGGTCCTTTTATTAGTGATGTTTTGCATGTTTGTGTGCTGCTGTGCGCCAGTGTGTGCGTAACAGGAACAGTGTCTGCGCCTATATACCCGCCTATAGGAGCATATTGGACTCTTGATAATGCGCCCCTTAAATAACAGTAACATATGCGCCAGTGACTTTAGACCTGGGTTTTTTTGGTCAGTAGCGCAATCGCTTTCCTCTGCCTCAAAATAGCAACGTGCCACCAATGCACCTGACCACACCTCATTTTGAGACCAACACACCTATGGGCGCACAGGCTGGTGCAAGTGCATTTGCTATTTATACAATGTGGGCGCAGGGTGAGAAAATGACAACTGCACCGGGGGAAACTAACAAAGACACATGCGCCATGCCCGCCATCCGCTGTGTGACGACCGTAAGATGGGGCCCTTTATATCATCATCCATTTTCAGTACATTTGTATTTTCTTTTCGGTTTCAGTTTCATTACTTTAGTTTTTCAAAACAACCCCCTGGTGCAACATATCTGATGGCTCAGATGACGAAAAAAGGCAAAACACACAGTCTTTTTTTATGAAAATGTCACAGTTTATTACTTTAATTGCACTCTAGTTTCGCTGTAGCTCCTCATACACACTCAAGCTTGTGTGTGTGTAAGTGTGTGTGTGTGTGTGTGTGTGGGTGGGTTGGATACAGATTCCTGGATTGTCTATGAAAATGTCACAAGAGACAGAAAGAGAAATGGAGCTTTGGTGCTGGGGTTGACAACTGATACCCCTTTCATACTGCTGCATTATTGCATGACTCATTCATCTGCAAAGGGGCGTGTGTGCACACTAGAGGCTAGATATCCAAACCGAAACCTGTCGGGACGTGATGGGTCACTTCGAACAAAAATTTAGAAATTATGTTTGGTCACGTCCACTGGGCTAGCTTATTTTCTTTTATTGATTTATTCGTTTATTCGCACATTTGTAAAATAAAAGTCAGAGAAAAAACAGTTAAAAAAAACCCCACACACTTGCAGATGATAAAATGTGAAAGTAAGCATAAATCTTTTTAATATTACATATAAATATTACCAAATAAAATAAAGGAAAACAGCAGATATTGTAAGTTAAAAACATTTCACATGGTAAATGTTCATGTAGCCTGGAGGATGGAGGATGTCAACCAAAATTTGTCAGGGAAGATTAAAGTGGTTAAATTACACCACTTTTCCACAATTCAACACATTTCCCCAGGGTTTTAATAAAATACCTTACATGCTTTGGTCAAAATACCACAAGGATCAAGCAACACAGCAGCTTTTTTATCCTGTTGAAACAGCCAGGAGTCATCCAAAGGCATAAATATTACAGCAACATTATTCATTATTCTTCAGACTGTGTAATTTTCAAATTGTATGAACTCATCGACATTTAAAGATGTTTATTATTGATGACAGCAGCTTAGGTGGTGCGTGACTCTTGTGTTGAGAAGCGAGCGAAGATAAATCCACTTTATCCCAAAAGTTTAAAAGACAAACTCCTCCTGTTGGTAAACTGCTCCACATCAGGTGTTCATTCCTCCAGACGACAAGACAAGCCCGCTCTCTCTCCTGTAGAGATTACTGGGGCTCAGTAGTCATCTGTCGGCAAACAGCAGATTTTTGAACCTTATCTTGGAGTAGAGAGCAAGCCAGCCCTCATCAGACTTAACTGTGTTAACAGTTTGTGTGTTAGTAGGCACATCAGAGACCCACAAACATATACACAAGCACTTAAAAAGTTTTTTTTTCGTACTATGGCTCCTTAAAAACTAATGTAAACCATGCTGGGAAATCAACAGTATGGAGGCTTTTCTATTTAGATGTCAGTGCAGATAATAATAAAGCAGTTTGCTATATAAAATGACGAGATGAGATATAGCAGCAGGAAGACTAGGAATTAAGCCTGGCAGCAACATGTGGATGATGCAATCAGGGTAACAACAATTGTGCTACAGGGCAATGCAAACTTAATGCTTCAGCTTACATAAACTACATCAAAAGAGGGTTGGGATCCGACATAAACAACAATGCCTATGGAGTTCAGGTCATCATGTTATGCATGTGCTGAAGTGTGCATCTGGTTCTTTGTCCACCAATTGTGCGTACGCTTGTGTTCACTTAACCTGATTTGTATCCCATCTGCTATGAGAAGCCTTTTTTTTAATCATCTCAAGTGTCTCCCATGAGCTTAAACCCACATGGCAATCCCTTTTCATTTCACTCTCAGTCTTGTGTGTGAAATGCTAATCAGAAATCAATTGATGTGTGTGGCCTTAAGGTAAAGAAGACAAAAGAAAAAAAATAACCTCATTATATTGATCTGGAATTCATTAGAATATAAGCTTCTGTTTAGACATGGACAATCTCTGGACCTTTCCATACACTGATTTGGAGAGAACTGTTGCTTATTAACACAACAGAGTTTGTGTAGGCTATATCCCATGAGAGGAGGAAGGTGCTGTATGAGTCGTGTAATGATATCACCTAAAAAAATAAATAAATAACGCTCTTCCTTTCTCCCCTGGCTCCCCTCATGGTCCTACAGCACCCTTAGCTTCAATAGTCCACCCACAGTCGCTAAGAACAAAGTGTGAATTAACATCAACATTCATTACCACCTCGGTCCTGTTCTGCCTGCCTTTCCAGCATATGTGTCAGATGGTGCCTCCATATGTAGAGTGTGAGCAAAACTGGTGGAAAGTTGCTCGAGAAACATGGTGGTTTTCTCATTTCGGTATGGTGATGGTGGACAAAAAGTTTGTGTACTTCTTCCACCCAGATTTACCGATTTCAGTGGCAGGATAGAAGCCTAACATTACCAATTACTGTGTGTCAGGCTAAAATATAGATGATGTGTGTTTATATATCTGCTGCGTCCTACTAAGAGACATTATTTAGTCATTAGTAATTTGTCATCAATTATCTCACATAAGATAAACACCTGGTCCACAATATACTAATAATATTTACAATTTAATCAAAAACATATTCACACACATCCTAGTCATGTAAAATTTTCCATATAAATTTAAAATAGCCTTAGAAACTCAACACCCTCTCCAATTCTACCATGCTTGGCATCTTCCTCTGGGAACACCCCTTTATAAGCCATGGTACCCTCCAGTATGGTTTGGCAGTTTCAAATCCAACCAGAGGAGTACAAGACCATCACAGGAGAACAGGTTATAAACTATTCTTGTGCATACAATGATGTATTTTTAGTGCTGTTGTCACTTGAGTTCAAATAAATGGCTATGAAAGAAAATACAGTTATAGATATACAGTACAAGGAGCTGGTTTTATCTTTCACAGGCAGTGCTTCTGAATTTGGGTAATGAAGTGGAACCTGGATGAAGCAACAACCAGTGTTAAATCCTCAAACTCCCCAAATATAACATGGAAATACTACATTATACTTACTTTCCATTAAAAACTATATACCACAGGTTTTAATGGAAAATAAGAATTCTTTCTAATCCAGGGATATCACTAAGTCAATGAAACCCTAATTCTAACATCATTTTGATAATGATTTGATATTTATTGGCACGTGTACTTGTAATATACATCTTGTTTTCTGCTTAGTTACGCTTATGTACAGTTTTGGTAAGTGATGCATTATTTAAAAGGGATGTTTCATGCAGATTTCCAGGTCTATATTTTTAATCTAGGGTTCAACTGGAATATTCTTACATGGTTTACTGTTCAGAACACTCTTAAATGATCTTATACTGGCTATTTATGCAACCCCTTGGTTCAGCCTCTGTCTGAAACAGGCTGTTTTAGCTTCTGCCTCTTTAAGCCAACTCTGTTCTGATTGGTTAGCTTCTTCTTCTCTTTATGAAGTTTTATAACAAAGTTCAGGAGCAGAGACCACACCTCATACCTTCTCAATTTCCACACAAGCAGTATTTAAGTCACACCCCGTCCGCTCTATCGCCCTCCATCTCATTTCAAATATGATGGACCCAGAGATCTTCCTGAACGCCTCAGACGATGACTTGTTCGCCGATCAGCAGATCCTCCCAGTCCAGATCACTTCACCCGAAGTACGGCCACGGCTGCCCCCTTGGCTGCACTCAGCTGTCCAAGGTCCCAGGGACTCATGTCCCCCTTCTACAGACATATCACCCGCTTACATAACTTACATCCGTCACAACACAGCCAACATCAAACACGCACACATGCTCCTGTCCTCTGGAAGACTTTTTGGGGGACTGCATCACGGATCAGACGCTGAGACAGCTCCCCCACCCAGAGTGTCATCCTGCCCCGGTTCCCTTCACACACTCCACTAGGAGACGGGTACAGCATCCTGCGCCTCCTCATCAACCCGGCTCTCGGCTTCAACTTCCACCCGCCCTACATCCTCCATATCTCTTTTTCTTCTCCCCCCCTCTTACATCCCATCCCTTCCCACCATCCCCACGACCCTCACTTCTCCCTCCAAACCCTACGACCCCTCGACCCTAACCCGTACATCCCCACGACCCTCACCCCACCTCTTCAACATTTCGACCTTCATCCCTTCAACCCTCATCCCCTCATCCCTACCCATCTACCCTCACCCCTCATCCCTACCCCTCAACCCTCACCCCCCATCCCTTCTTCCCTATCCCTCAACCCTTTTTTCTTCCACATAATAAATACTTAAACTCATATCTTAGTTGGCGTGATCTTTGCTAGTGAACTTTACTCAAACTTGAGACTTCTCAAATACATGCAAACATGTTCAAGCATCTGAAATATGAGAGTGAACAAACAACCTATGAAAGAACCATAGCAACAACCATAGCAACAAAGGCTAAGGAGTGGATGGTTGTTTGTGGGCCTGGCGAACAATCTCATGTCATCACAAGGAGGAAGTTGAGTTAACATTGCAGACACAGAGCAGACATTTTTACATACATTCGCCACTGTTTTGAAACTTTGACCATGTTTAACAAATGCATCCACCATCATTACAGTGTAAAAATAATATAATCACATGTGTCTTGCTAGCTGACTTGCTAATGTGCTACTAATTAGTAGTGGTAGTTCGTGATGATGCTTATAAATTTTTTTCAGTGTTAACTAGTTTCAACAGTTCAACTCTTCTTCATTACTATTTTGACACTTGTACCGTATGTGTCTTTACGTGTCTTTATTCAAGGACTGGCGTACACATACTCCTTTTTAGTACCTGACATCAATGCTGTTCAGTTTAGCCTTTTGCAATCTACTCTTGACAAGTGGCTTCCAGCTATCATCTCTCTCTCATGTACCTGCCTCCTCTCCACCTACTCTGTTCTTTGTGACAGTCGAAGCAGCTCACATAAACAATGCAAGGCAGGATCACTTTTCTAAATGCTAAAGAGGGGTGTGGGATGTTACCCATGGGAGAGTACTGAACCACAGACACCGTCTTTGTGTGGTTTCTTTCCACTCATTGCTTCATATCCATCATATCACTGATTCAGCCCTCAGTTGTTTTCACTGTTGCTTTTCATTTCTTTCAGTCAGCCTGGGGATCAAAGCTGCACGCATAGCATTTAATGGAGTATTTTATCCAGTGTGCCTCATTGTATGATTCTTTTTGCAAAATGTAAACATGAGTGGCTTACGTGGGAGTTGATCTTTAACCTGAGGGCACCATTGATGACAGTGCCCCTGCATTATTATACTATTCTTTTCACTTTATTCATAGGTTAGTACATTAGTGACAAGTACTTCTAGTGTCTGTAATGCTCCATCACATATTAGCAACTTAGACACAGATGATTAGCTACTTATTTTAGGGCCTGGTCTTTTCTTGAAAGATAAGTAACAGATGAATCAGGTGAATGTGTCTTTTTTGGGGGGGTGGTTGTTTGTTTGCATCTTCCTGCTGATATTGTCTCGTTTCAGTGAGTACATTTCTCAAAAATAGTTATTTGCTGCGAATAAGAATTACATGTTCACTCAGAGATATTTAGCTTATGGGAAATGACCATATTGCAAATGTTTTTTTTGGCTTTATAACAATTTCAACCATGGCACAGCTGATGAAAACAAGACTTCATTGCTCTGACTAAGCTAAATTTATGTAATAATCATTTAGTCATTTTTAGTAAAAAGAGCTTCTTAAATGTAAAAATGTAAGTGTTGTGAAAGGGCCAGCAAGTGGCATCTGACATTACCATTTGTCACATTTTTTGTAGTTTAATTCTCACAAACAGCAAAACAATACAAAGGAGCTCGAGCAAAATGGTCCTACTTGCATTCCAGGGATGTGTGTACTGCATACAGGCATAATTTGTATACACTGGCCTAATATTGGAAATCTAAATAGTTATTTAGGTTTAGAAAAAATAATAAAACATAAGTGACATATTAACAGCTTCTAGCCTGGCTAAACTCCCTGCCACTGCACATGGCAATTGAGTACAAGATCAATATAATGAGTTTTTTTAATCTGTGCTAATGTACCGTTAGCTTTAGCTATACCAACGTTAGCCCACTAGCCAGCACTAGCAAGTGAAAACATATTGTTCTGATTAACAAACATTCACGAGCCAAACTTTTTTCCCCACCTGTTCTTAAATCATATACACAGAAGAGAAAACTATTTACATAAAGTCTTATGTAAATAGTTTTTAGAAAACGGATCACCAGAATTTATTTTTCTCTCTTTCCGTTTCTTGCATACATAAAAATTCACATGCCATGCAGTTGGAACAAATTACATTCTTAATTGGATGTCATACTTGGTATGATAGCGGTTCTGAACATAACCTAGGTGAGGGTGAAAGAGATTAAGAGGAAGAGAGAAAGTAGGGGGCCTTGTTAATCATACTTCCTGTCAGTAAGATGGATGTGTTTGCAGCGGGGCTCAGGGACTCTTCAGGCTGCAGCTCCTCTCTCCATCATCTCCTTCCCTCTGCTCCCTGAAGAACTCATCTCTCTCACTCTCTTTTTCTCTCCCTCTCTCTCTCTCTCTGCCCGCCCTCATGCTTCATCCATGAGTGGAACGACCCACTTTTCACTAACACAAGAGTCATCGACCCAGGCTATCACATATGTGGAGGCACGCACGAACAGCTTTTTATTCCTGGACTTGTGAGGCCATTTCTTCAGTCTGTGAAAGTAAAACCAGAGTAGGGCTGGGTATTGTTTAAAAAAATTACAATACCAGTAACAATCCAAGCACCCTTAAAGTGATACAGATACTAACTAAGTACTTCATTAGATACCTATTACACATTTAATGCTCTCGCTTTTATCTGGTGTAACAGGTGTGTGGTGTAGACACACTTTAGAGCGTTTAGGTGGCATCTTGGCTGCTGAACTGCTAAGCGTGCTAACTCAAATTCACCACGTTTTCACCACCACAGATGAGTTGTAGATGCTGTGGCAGTGGGCCAATCACATGTCGCATTAAATCAAAGAATGCTTGGGTTGATTGGCTGTGAGCAAGTCCATGCAAATAGTCACATTTTCTAGCTCTGGGTACAAAAAGGATAGATTGCAGGTATGGTTTGATGGGAGACGTTTTGATACTACTTGGTATCAATTTATTTCAGTCAATACCTGAAAAGGTATCGAGTACAGATACCCAGCCATATTTCAAACTCTTTCTTTCTAAATTCACTTATTCTAGTTAGAATTTGAAGACTCAAAGAAGAGTATGTTTGATGATTTCTTAATTCGAGCAGGAGTGGCACAACTTGAAGAGAGGCAGTCTTATCATGTTTTATCTCTTGCAACACATGTAATATTTAGAACGGCTGTATAGTGAAGCTCCACACAGGTTTCACCACCACCAAAGTCGATTTTCCTTATCTGTGACACAATGAACCTTATATCACTTGAAAACATTCAACACTGTTCTTTTAGCACTGTTTTGGTCTCCAACAAGTCATCTCTTTAGCTGCTAAACACTCCACTATGTTCACCAGCTAGTTGCTAACTTTTTCTAGTCTTGGGTGGGCAGGTAGTGTACATTGGGGTTTATCTAAGGTGACCCCTTTGATTTCATTTGATCCATTGTTGACTGATTTAGCATTACACACCTAAAACATCGACTAATGATGGCCAGCTTAAGAGAAAAAAATCATCAAATTTGTCCTATTTGTCAAAATGTGCTGCCTATATTAGCTGAGAAGCAACTCATTTGTCATTTCCCTTGATTTAATGCCACAAAATGCTTTGTACAACCTTCTTTTTTCCTAAAATGCAGTAACACTCCCCAAAACCTTTGACCAGACTTTGATGTGACATGAATGCTTGTGGTTATATTAAGACCCGTGTCTTATCTTCAAACCATCGTAAAGACACACAGCGATGTAGTTTCTGCCTTCAGTGAGCATGATTACATCAGTGGTTTGCTCTAAAATCACCTGCCACTCAAGACTCTAATAGAAGAGAGGAGAAGAAATCTTGCACATGATTTGCATGTGGAAAAAAATCTAATAGAAAGTGCAAGTAAATACTAGGGTTAATATTTAAATAGTATTTGCCAATAGTTTTCCCATATTTACTCTTTCTCTACCTTTTCTGGGTTTCTTCATTCATTTAGTCTGTAATAGAGACATGAAAACAGATTGAAATTCTTTATGTGTTGAGAAGCAAACTGAGTTGGCAGCATTTTTATGTCTTTACAAAATGAAAAGAAATTGTGCAACAGATGGTGAAAACATATTTTCTGCCCATTGATTTTCATATGATGGCTGTAGGGCTGCAAGTATAGCTAACTGATTTCTGTGGCACCTAATGGGAAGAAAGCTCTCTAGTTATTAGTTTATTCAGGTAATATACTCACAAAACTAGAATGAAGCATACACAGATGTAAGTAGTGTGTCACATTTGCATGTGCAATATTCCTCATTCATTATATAGCAATAAGATAAGGTACATAGTGAACAACTGAAATGCTGATGATGCCATTATTCTATAGCTATTACACTGTGCAAACAGCATTTACTTTGTAATGACAAGTTAAAGCACAAAGTCTATTTTTATCACCCATACCTTAATTTATCTAGTTTAACTGCGCCTGCAATTTCCTTCTCTCTCTGTTCTTATTAAGACATTTGCTCCATATAAACACAGATGAGAGCACAGAACACACTCACTCACACACACACACACACACACACACACACACACACACACACACACACACACACACACACACACACACACACACACACACACACACACACACACAATGAGTCGCAGGTGTTTTAGGTGTTTTTTTTGTGGTTGGTCATTTCAGCTTCTCTTCGCTCTTATTAACTTCCTCATTTTGTCTGGCTTTGGGAATAGATTTCAGCTAGAGACGAGACAGATCAAATAAAAAGTGAAAGAAAAAAACAACATGAAAAGTGTGTGTGTGTGTGTGTGTGTGCTATAGAAAAACACACAGATAGCGAGAGAGACAGACAGAAAGAAAGAGGGAAGGATTCCCGCAATCAGCAGTGATTGATGACTCATATATGGGACCGGCTGACAGACAAATGGGCTGCTTTTTTTTCTTTTTCCTCCTCATTCAGTTTTTTTTTTTTTTTTTTTGCTGCTCGTCACTTTCCAGATGTCATGAATAATTCACCGTGTATGTGTGAAACACCAAGAGAGAGAGAGAAGAAATAGCTGCATACATCACCAACCCCTTCTCAACGTAATGGATTATGAAAGTGTGAAATCAGTCATGGGTTTGCAGATTGTCATTGTAGCACTAGGTGTACATGTATATGTGTGTGTATGCATAGATAAAATTTGAGAAGCCACATCGCTCTGCACACACAGACATTCGCTTCACTCTCTTTTAAATCCTGTTGTCACAGCTGCAAATGAGAGTTGACAGATTTCACTGCCTCTTCATGTTTACGTTCATCTATTCGGCTAGAAAACACCATTTGTACACACAGCTTCAACAGCAACATTACTGCCAGGCACTGTTTACTCCCTTCTTGACCTTTCAATACACACGTCAGATGAAATACATACAGTACATTTGTTGCTGAGAACGGTTGTCTGATCTTTTCTTTTTCTACAGCCATGTCTGTGCCTTTGGTTTGAATCCATATGCTCTTATTCAAGGCATCAGAATGGACAGGCAGTCTGGGAAACATGAACATTGATCAAAACATTTGGCAAAAACTTTTCTGACACACAGTAGTAGACACAGATAAAAGCCTTTATTGGTGAAGAAGTAAAAGCAACTAACAATTTTGCTGAAAGATGAACCAAATATAACTTTTTATAGTCAGAAGCTGCCTGGAAAATATTTGTCCACAAAGATCTCCTGGAAACGACATTTGTGCTGTGGCTCACATAAAAGCAACCATTGTGGTGGTGTGACCACAAAAAGAACAGTATGGCAAGGATCATCTGACAGCATGAAATCTGTAGAGAGAGCAACATTTGCCACATAATTGATATTTACAATTAATATAAGAAACTGTGTGACATTTGTTCCATCCAACACATTTCATGCATTAAATCAAGATTCACAGATGAATCAGAGCACTCATTGCTTAATTTGTACACATTAAATTGAAAATAATTTCAATAAATCCAAATAGAATTTTTTGATTTAACACTTTTGACAATTATTTTTAATTAGAATAATCTTCCAGTGACGGTAATGAGTTAATATGTAACACTTCACGACTCCCTTAAAGCTTTTACACACTGGGGATGTGAATTAATGATATGATAATGTGAAATATATGATGCGAATACTTCATATCAAAACTACTCATGCCAGCAGCAATGCAAATTAACAACAGGAACATTCATTTGCTGTCAATATCATCTAGTGATGATGATGAGGATGATGATGATGATGACCACCATAATGCATTCAGCATCTCTGTGAACAGAAGCAGCAGTCTGTCAGCTGCAGCTGAGAGGACAGCAACCTGGCAGCAACCCTTCACCAGGCTGACTGACAGCAGAAATGTACTGAACCAAAAAAGTTTGCATGTCGGCACCATAGGAAGAAATTCAAATTACTTGTTGATATAAATATATAATGATGATGCACGCAGTGAGTGAGCACACCTTTTTGCCTGCTTGAGACAACTGAGCTCACAGACAGACTGGGAACTGATCCATCAATGTAGATACAGTAAATAAGTTCCACACGCATAAAACGTCTTGGGTGAACATCCGTGGGCCTTTGAGATGAACAGCAATCTGTGGAGATTATGCTGATTGGTTGATGCCTTTATCCTTCAGCTCAAAAGGCTCAGTCTTATTTCAGTTATACTATATGAATTGATGGACTTGGATTACCATACATAGTTTATGGACATCTGAACATTACACCTATACTGTATGTGATTGTTGAAAATCTCATTCTAAAACCATTAGCATTTATAGCTTCCATTCTTCCGAAAATGCTTCCCAGATGATTTTAGATTATAGATGCAGGGATTCACTCCCATTCATCCAAATAAGCATTAGCATTTCTAGGCGCTGATGTTGAGTAATCACACCTGACTCTTGGATGGCGCAGAGCCATGAATGAAAGCAGTCTAATGGGGTAGAGGTCGGGACCAGTCAAGTTCTTCCACAAAATCAAGAAAACACTTTATTTAAAAAGGGGTCATATTGTGCTTTTCTGTTGTTTATATCCTGTTATGATGTTGGGTATTTATATTAAACATGAAGGGCTCACAGCAAGTCAAAAGCCAGAGCTTCATCCTGCTGTGAATGATTCAATTGGTATGTTTTTTCCTACCTTGCTGACAAACTGACATCAGCTTATCACACATGAATGGCCACCCATTCTTTAGCCTTTGATGTTAAGGTTGTGGCTAAGGTTTTTCCATGTGTTGTTTTCATTGTCCATTCTCATATTAGACATCAGATTTTGGCTAAAACATGTATGATGTATTTAGGAAGTTGTCATTTTGAGTAAATGCAGTGAAATCCTGCTACTATAGTTTGTTGAAGTGGCTTCTTGAATCAGCAGAAGTCTCCCAAGGGGTAGTTTCCAAGAGCTGGCTTAAAGTGGGCTTAAATAGACAGGAGCTAAAAAGGCCTGTTTGAGACAGAGGCTGAACCTAGGGGCTTCATGAATGGTCAATATAAGTTAAGTTAATTAATTGTAAAATCAGATATGCCTGTAGACAGGAATAGGCACAAATACATCAAAATGTATTTCCAAATAAAATACCAAATACCCACCTTAAAAATGTATCAAAAACATCGAAAAGCAAGAGACTCCTCCCATAATCAGTCAACAGATATGCTGACCCCTCATGTTAGAAACACCCCAATATAAACCTCTGCCCTGAGAAATGTTCCTTAAGTATACTTATTTACTCTCTTGGTGTAATAGATTGCCCACTATGAATCAGTGACAATAACTCAAAGACAAACAATCCAAATTGATGATTTATTTAGAAATATAAACTAGGAAGCATTTTAACCTTTTCACTTATTTAACACCATCACTACTAAACTTATGGTGAGTTTCATCACAGTTGAATAATTTTGTATGAAACTGGTGTGTGCACAACCTCTATCAATGTCAATACAAAAACAATCTGGTTGTTACATCCAACCAGTTAAGTCAATGAGAAGCCAATAATTATGACATTATCAATAATTTCTTATTTGAAATGTGCAAGAGGTTGGAAATGTCCTTGTTTGAGGTAGGACAACATTGTCTGGTTAAATCACCATAGCACTGAAATATTTCATAGGTGAGAGAACATAGACATGTTTAAAGTCTAGAAAAAAAACTGTAAAACAGAAAAATGAAAAAAAAAAAGCAAACTCAAGTGTTGCTATCAAGGCTTGTGAACTCAAGTCCTTGTGCTGTCTTTGTGTGAGCAAAGGAGTATGTGTAACCTTAGCCACCTTAGCTAGTGGTTTCTCCTCAGTTGATGCCTTTAAGCACAACTAACTTGTCAAACAGTGTTGCATTCAGACGACACCTACGGGGCCTGTTAATCAGTCCAGTCCATCCGTAGCGTGTGCAATGTGCATGCCCACAGCAAGTGTGAAACAGCGCCAAAAATTCCCAGTGGCCGAGAGCGGTATCACAGGCGCTTGACCATGCGAGGGTGCCATAGATAGATGGATAGATAGATAGATGTCATCAGAAAACTTTTACAGTATTTTGAAAATACAAAAATACATAGTACTGAAGTATTTTGATACAAAATACGAAGGCATTTTCATAATCTCAATAAAATACAAATTACAAAATAGTAGTTTGTATATGAAGTACATATTTTAAATACATGTATTATTAATATTGCCTGTAGAGCCTGCAAAGAAAAAATATATACCTAGAAATAAGTAACAGGGATCATTTTGTGCAGAGCCTTATAAATGTTCCTCTGCTCTATCCGTTATGTCAGGTAGAAGACCATCAAATCTGCCGTGTTACAATCAGTCTTCCCATCAAAGTATTGTGTTATTGAGTAATGCAACAGTCTGTCATTTTCTTCTCCTCCTCTTGCTCTTTTTTCTATTGCTCTCTCTATTTTCATATTTGAAAAGGAAATTCAATGAATTCAACTGATTACACCACCAGTAGGAGTGATGTAGAATAATAAATGAATGCGTGCTCACTCTTGAGTGATGTTCATATACATTATACATAAAATGTAAAGTAAATGTTTACAGTGTAGAGTGTTGAATCAGTGTATGCATGAGTGCAAAATGTGTGTGTACAAGTTTTCTTTAAGGGTGCATAAAACCAAAGAACTGAATCAATATAACCAAATCAAAAGTCGTTTGCGGGGAGATGAAAGAGTTGGAGTGTGTCAGAGAGGGAGCTGTGTTGCATCAAGGCTTCAATAAGCTGGGAATACCCTCAGGTTTATAGTGAGATACCAATGCCAAAACATGCATATTTAATAGTACCCTTAAAACCTAATGACCTAATGATTGTTGATATGACCTATTATTATAGTCTTTTAATCGACAACATATTTCAACAGGATTTTTATATCTTCTTCTTTTTACATATTTCAGACATATTTCCTGATATTGAAATTGCCAGGGAATTCTAATGTGAAAAACCCAGTGCTCCTACATCTGCTGTCATGACATAGTTCCCCATTTTTAGAGATGACTCACAAAGAAACTGACCCCTGGAGTAAAGGACTGATAGGTGCTCTTTGATAAAAGTCTGAACAGGGGACTCAATTAAAACAGTGTGATTTCCATGTCAGATTCTGGGATGTTGATAACGGTTGACTCCCATTTTTTTTGACAGCCAGTTCATGGGGTATGCAACTGCAGAAGACCTTTAAGCAACATTCAAGTAGAAAACAGCAGCGTTACCAAAAAGAAACATGCTGCAGATATTGATGCTTGGCCTCAATGTCAGTTAGTCATGATACAGTAAGATTGAGCAAAGGCTTATTGACAAACACAGAGCACACCTTGTGGGCAGTTGTGGTCTGCATTTGTCAATAGGCTATTCCAGAAGGGATTGGCTGCTACTGTACTAGATGGAGGGTAGAATAGACAATATACCAGACTCTCCTGTCTGTCAGAAGGACTATTTGAAAGTCATATTAGCACAGCCAGGCACTTGCCTTCCACTAAGGTTTTGCCAAACAAGATGGTTTGAAAATACTCCAGTAATTGAAATAGCACTAAATGTCCAAATCCAGACATAAAGTTCTTCTAAGCTATTCTGACAGCAGTCAAAGAAACACTTCTGCCAGCTTAAATCAGCTTTATCAATGAGTGAGGCTGTCAATCCATACCAAACAGATAAGCCCACGGTACCCATCCTTCCCACAGATCTTCAGGACGCTCATTCCTCCTGAAGTCAGACATTCTACAACAAGCAAATGCTATTAAGAAGCTGATCGATGTGAAGGTAAAACAAGTCAATAAGCCATGACAAGTCTTGATTTCTCCAAATTGGACGTGGGATACATCACCAGGAGAATTGTGATTGAAAAGTTGGACAAAGGAGCAAATTAAAAAGCAAATTCCAGATGTCCTGCCAAGAGTGTCTTCTTGCAGTTGTCAATAACTCGATAAGCCTTCAGTTATCATGTGTGGCAAGGAAGGAGGTCAAGGAGCAAGACTGTGATGACATCTTCCCCAGTACCCAAGTTTTGTCGATGATGTTTGAATACAGGACATTATGCAAAACAGTATGTGCAGTCACGTAGCCGGTTTATAATTTGGTCATAAAAAAGCAAGTCTCTTGCAATTCTGGTGCGTGCATTTGCCAAAAGAAGTTCCAGAATCTCATTGTTTCTACAGTTTTTTGTGTATTTGTTATAGAGTAATTGCTTCTCACTGCAGAATCCTCTATACGTCTCGGTTTCTTCAAAAGCTCCCACAAAGAGCGGAGCAGTTTCCACCTAATTTAACTGTGTAACCATTTGCTGTAATTGGTCAATTCCTTGGTGTGACTGTCTCTGACTGAACGGCCAAATGCTGCTAATGGGTAATTCAGCCTAATTTGCCACACCTTTGTGGTAGTGTTAATCACTTTAATGAAGTTATCTAAGAATTAAAGTCCTTTCCCACACAATGATTAGATTTTATTGTCTGCCTGCTCCATGCTCTGTTTCCTTTGCAGCAGAACAATACTGATAACAATTTAATTTTATTATATTTTCCAAATCATTTTCATCAAAGTTCTTTTGTAGTACTGCTAATGGATGACAGCGGAGATTAATTACAGTGAAAATCTTTCTGATGACTCATCTCAGAACTCCAGGTGGGATTGTTTCTCTCTTAACAGCTGCCTCACTCTCTCCCTAGCTTCTAACATTGATGTCCAACAGAACAGGCTAATTTCTCATCTCCAGTCCTCCGTAGTCATTACTATTATCCTCCCCATCACTCTTTTTTCCATCTCCCCATCTCTTCTCCCCAACCTCCCACTAAATGCTTTCAAGGGGTGCAGAATGACTCAGCACATGTCTTTTTCTGGAGGTCACTGTTAATGCATACCAATGGTAGTGTGGCCAGATGGCTGTTGTCTGGGCACAGAGGATGACACAAGGGCAAGTGCACTACACAGAAGCAACAGACAGTCTTGCTTTTTCTGCGGTCACTGAGTATATTTTCACAAAAGAAAAGTCAAAATGTAATCTAATGAGGAAACTAAACAAGAAAGGCTGTTATTATAGAGAGAAACTTTTCTCAATAAGATTTTTTTCTCATTATTACAAGTAAGCCAATCATAAGAGGGAGCACACGTTTTCTTGTTACAATGAGATACTCATAAGAAAGATGTTTGAGAAATTAAACTAATCTAATTCTAACAGCAGTGTTGAAGCTACTGAAGTGGGTGCACATTAAAGTTTGATCAAGTCTTTCTTTATTTTAGGCTTACACATAATGAAACTCTGTACTTACTGAGCAGTCTACATGGGGTTATTATCCGAACACTCTGAAAGGTCATGGGATGTGTTTGTTTCATTGTGATTATGGCTATTACAGTTTTCGACGTCATTTGACAGGCCGTCAACTTCCTCTGCAATAGTTTAATTGTACTCAACTGTTGAATTAGTGCCCCCAGCTGTATTTTGATGAGCCCATCTTCTTATATTCACACATAAATTAGAATTTTTTCTGATAGATTTTCTGGGAAATTGGCTAAAATTTGCATAATTTGGATGGAAACATTTGTCACATCTCCAGCTGAAACTGGTTATCTCTGCCCCACAATTACTTCTCATGTGTTGTTGAATGTGGCGTTCATGCTATAACTAGCATAGCTAATTTCCTTTCAGGAGAAAATGGTCATATAGCAAGGAGCAAGTAGTTAAAGACATTAAAGTGGAATATGCATTTGTTATCACGGTTGTATCTCTTTTTTTAGACAGAAAAGGGCTGGATGTAAAGACATTAATAATTGAAAAGACGTTGTCCTGACAGCACAGTGATGTATTGCTGACATAGATGCACTGTATGGGGAAAAGTAGGAGCAAAGTAGTATAGCGATAATTTGCTCATTGGCAAGACATCGTAGAGTCATTGCTTACCACTGCAACTAATGTTCCACTGCTCTCTGCACCTTCTTTATTAGTACAGCATGACAGGAGAATGCAGTATATCCTAAACACTGCCTATATATTTGCACTTATATAACATTTCTCAATGTCACGTGGAATGGAATAGGTTGGACCCAAATGCACAAAACAGCAGCCAAAAGTAACTTCAGAATATATGTATTAACCAACTCGGGAACAGGCCACAGAAGTGCAGGTTGATCAGGACAGGACAGAACAAAATTGAACAAATGACCCAACAAAGACTAAACAGAAAACCAGGAGAAGAAACTAATAATAATGACGAGATGAGGTGCAGGCAGAGAAGCTCAGGAGAGGGGAGAAACATGACAAAACAGGAGAACTGTCAAGGAGCCGATCCGACTGGGGGAAACACAAGGAGCAGGGCAGGGCTAACGAGGCTTATACAGGCCTTGTGTGGAAAAAATACAGGGCAGGGCTAACAAGGCTGGATTCAAGGCAGGTGTGATGGGCAAAGGAGGGAAAATCAGCACAGGAACACAGCAGAAAACCCAAAAACCAGAAACTCTTAATAACTAACCAGCGTACATCAACCCATCCAAGAATATACATGAATATAAACTTAGATACAAACACTATCAGCTAAATAACCATGCATGATATTCCTTTAATGATACAACCCAAAGTATATGAATGAGCAAAGGCATATGACCAAAAGGACTCAACAACAGAAGTGAAACACAGGAAACCAAAAGGGGAAAAAAAAACCTTAAATGGAGTGAAACAAGTACATCAGTCCTTAAAATTGACATATGAAGCACAGTCTAAATGAATCAGCAATAAATAATCATGTGTGATGCCTAAGTAAGAGATCACAAACTCAAAAGGGATACCTTGTGTGGATGAAATTCAAGGAGGAACTGTTTGCACCTTCCTTTTATTGGCACACAACATAGCCTCAGTTTTGTCAGCATTTAACATTAGTCTGAGGTCACCTAGTTGTGACTGAACAGTGTCACATTCCGTCTGGAAATGTTCAAATACCATTGCGACAGTGCTTGCACAACAATAGACAGTCGTATCAACGGCATAGGGATGTACAGATGTGTTTATATTTTACATTACTGAGATAAATGGTGAAAAGAATAGGGCCTAAAACTGAACCATGTGGCACACCTTTGGTGGTGACAAGAAAGCTGGAAGCTGCACATATTGCTTACGACTTACGGTTTGAAAGGTAATTTGAGAACCAGCCAACAGCTTTGTCTGACAGCCTCTTATATAAGATGTCATGGTCAGCGGTATTAAATGCCTTGGACAAATCAATAAATAGTTCAGCATGGTAAATCTTGGCATCCAAAGTCTCCACAACCTCATTTAAAACTTTCAAGGAAACAGTTATTGTAATGTGTTGCTTCCTAGAACCAGACTGTTGATTTGATCAACAGTCAACAATCTTACGTAAATTCAAAGTTTGGAGATGAGTCTGTAGTTGTTCTCCACCACGGGTTCACCTCCATTCAATAATGGGAGTACAAAAGCAGTTTTCCAAATATCAGAAAGTTACATTGTTTTACAGAGAGAGATCAAAAACATGAAATTACTAGTTCAGCTATTACATTTTCAGCCAGGCATAAGAAGTAAGGGTTGAGACTGTCAGGACCTGTGGATTTACTGAGGTCTATAGGTCGTTTTTAAGCCTTACAGACCTCCCTAGCAGAAAAGGGGGTGAAAGAAAAGGTGTGGGCGTTGAATGCATGACTGACAGGGGATAAAAGTAGGTGATTTACCATTGGATACTGTGTCAAACAGGGAGCTGGAGGCTACAAAAAAACAATTAATCTAGTAGAGGGGGTAGGGGGTGACGAGTTAGGGTTGGCAGAGAGAGATTTTATAGTTTGCCAAAATCTCCTTGAATCGGTTGAACAGCTTGAGGTCTGAGATAAATAATAATTGATCTTTTTGGTGTCCCTGACAGCACTGCCCACACAGTAATCACTTAGGTAATTAACAAAGACCTTTGTCAATGTCATGTGGAATAGAACAAGTGGACCCAAATGCAGGACTCGGCAGGCAAAAGGAACTTAAGAACTCAGGAATGAGTAGGATAAAACAGAAGAATAGACAAGAAGCCAATTAGTTGGGGGAAACACAAGGAGCAGGGCAGGGCAGGTGTGTAGATGTGCAAAGGAGGGAAAATCAATAAAGGAACACAAAGAAAACCTAACCTAACCTACTGCCAGATACTACTTTATTTGTCTCCTGAGAGAAATTTGTCTCGGAACGGGCAGTGCTACATATAATAGTATTACAAAATAATAATAATAAATAGATAGTTACAACAATGCAACAATGTGCATTATAAAAACAAAAACAAAACACTACAGTACTATAAGTCAATTTTTTTCTTTCCTTCTCTTAAATGAACTTATTTGAGAGTACTATCCTAAATCCATGTCCCTCAGCTACAAACAGACTCTGTTCATTCCACGTTATGATACTCAAATTGATGTGTCATTAGTTTGAGCAAAACAGAAACTCACACAAGATTAAGTCTCTACGTGATTTTTCCAGCGCACAGACTGGATCAAACTATCAAACCAGGCAATGCTGATAAAATACGAATCAAGATTCTGTTACTGCATTGGGTATTTCTCACCTGCAATGTTTTCAGAAACATATTTTAGTGCACTGTTTAGTCGTAATATGAGAGTTTTTGATCAGGCCACCATATTTGCCTTGACAATAGATGAGCCAAAGCAAAGCACCACCCAACTTTGAGTGCATTACCCACCAACAAGGGTGTTTAGTGGTGTGGTGCATCCAGAGGAAGTCTTTATGCCACATTACACTGGTGGCAGTCAGTCAATGTCTCACTCTCTCTCTTTCTCTCCTTTGGTTTTCACACTTTTGGTTTTGTTTTTTTATTTGTTGTATTTAGTTTAATGTCTCTCCTAGTTGTAAAAAAAACAAAACAAAAAACCTTCAATCTTAATTCATAACACGTGTGATCACACATGTCTTCAAACTATCAGTATACTGAGAAACAATGTAATTGACATCAGGGGATGATTGATTTGTTGTCACTGATGTGTATAATACAATTAATGTATGCTCAGACATGTTTATTGTGGTATTGATACATTTTTCTGGTGTGAGGTTCTGATTTAATGTTGTTGTTTAACAGGCTCACTGCTGACAGATAACTGTCTTCCCACCATATAGCCAAATCAATTTTGATCTTTGACCTGAGCTGTTGTGCAGTTTTGTTTAAGGCTTGATTCTGGACTTCAGCCAGCAAATTTAAAGTGCAATGCTTGAATGAATAATGTATAGGTTTAAACATCTGTGTAATGAGCATTTTTTCAGGTTAGGTTTGAATATGAATGTATTGTAATCTCTGCAGGGAAAAACATTATCCAGGCACCTATATCCCCTTGCCTCTTCTGCATGCTTGGGTGCGTGAGGCACTCTGAAACACACCCGAAACCTTCAAGTGCTCAGAAAGATTCTACATTATTACCAAATAAAGTTTGTCTGCCACTATAACTTTTAACAAAACAGTCCTCTGAATATATTCCAATTTATGCCACTTGAGATGTGCTGAGAAGTTAGACAGAGCAGCCACATAGCAGAAAGCTAAATCACAGATACTTCTTTCTCCAGGACACTCAGTAATAAATAGAAACCAAATGCCCCATGAAGAAATAATTATTCCATGCCAATGAGCTGTGGTGTGCTTTAGCCCATGCTCCTACACATTTAATGTATTCCTCGTTAGATGTCTTGTATAGATTTGACCATTATATCATATATCAGCCTTTTACGGATTCCTGCAGTAATAAAGGCAATTATAGCTGCATATGGCAACTGACTCATCAGTGTTGTCACGGAGAAAAGGAAGATTCAAATGTAAATCAGTGGAGTTCTTAATAGAGGGTTAAATCTGAAACAATTTAAATTCAGTTTTGTACTTTACCACAAAAGTACCAGACAATCATATGGAAAAAGTCTATCTTGCTAGATGTATTTGTGTTTTGTGTTTGTAGTATTGAATTTTCTTGTTCTGTAAACAATACTTGACAAGACTAAGTCAACAGTCATGTTAGTACATCTGTGAAGCTGTATTTAGGCAATGCTTAGCTAAATGCTAACTAACATCAGTTTACCATGTTAGAATGCCAATATTTACTCATTAGCACTAAACGCAAAGTTCGGAATTCAGATATTTGTGAAAATGTCATTAATTTTTCTGTTATTTGGTTATAAACCAAAGTATTGGGAGACTTTAAATTTCGACCTAATGATTACACATTACAATGATTACATGATTGTGAATCATCATGAATATCTGAACCAGATTTCATGGCCATCTATTTATGAGTTATGAGACATTTTGTTGATAATATAAATGTAAATTTCATGGTGGAAAAGTCATCCAATGGGCCCCATGAATATCTGAACCAAACTTTATGACAGTAAGTAATTGTTGAGATATTTCTGTTTGGACCAGTCGGGGAGTTCCAGTCCTCTGAAATGAGGCCGACGCGGAAGTAACTTAGAACTGCATTCTATCAAAAGGCCACCAGGGGGCGACCGTTTTGGTGTCAAAAGGACTTCCGTCTCAATACAAGTCAATGGAGAATTCACCAACTCCTAATGACTTTTGTTATCCCTTCATGTTTTCTCTAGTGTCACCATGAGGTTGACATTTTAGTTTTTTAGTGAAATGAATTGAACTGAATTGTTTGCCATGATGTTTCACACAGATGTTCATGGGGCAATTATGAAAGTATGCCTCCCTTCCTGGATTCTGACATCAGATAGGTGGGTTTTAGACACTTGACAGACCTGATTCAGCTAGGCCTAGCACTTTACTTTAAGAACACAAGGCCTTTAATGTCAGTTCAGAAACCTTCACATTTGAGTTTATGTCATTTGGGACTAGCCTGCACTGCTGTGTAAAAAGCTTTTTAGCTGGGAGAATGCTAAAATATCAGTTTTGGAACCAAGAATTACACAAAATTCAGTAATATTATACCACCTTCTCCTTTCCCTTGCAGAGACGGCCAAAAAACTGTGTAATCCGCTGTGCCACAGCTGGTTCAGCCTGACAGAAACAGATGAATAGCCCTATACTGCTTTGACTGGTGAAAGATGTCCATTGGTTTTGAAGCTCAGCGCTGCCGAGGCTCTGTGTGGAGTTACAAATTAACTCATTTATTACTCATCGTGGATCATTTTCTGTTTATGGAAATGGTGACGGTGAAGAATTATTGTGTCATAAATAGTAATGGTTCAATTTCCTGTGGGACTGTTTCCTCCCGACACCAAAAAGAAGATTAAGAAAAAGAAAATCACTGTGACAGAACCAAAATAGTGACTTTGCATTACAAAATTCCACTACATTTAGCTTCTCCAACTTCAGCTATATGACAAAAATGTGCAAATGCAAAGTATCACCACTATGCCTTTACAATACCAAAGTACAAACACATGGTAAACACCACCTTACCCACTCTGCTCAGACAGTCTGACTCTCCATTATGGTGAGCTTGATAACAGCTACAGCCAAATTGGATGAAAACCTGCTGTTGGGACTTGTTGCCAGGTGTCTCATTATGTTCTCAATGGCTCTCATTCACTGCTAAATGCATTCTCTCTCATGGAGGACTGACGAGGGAGAGAGATGAGGCACTTTTTCTTTATCATCCTGTCACAAGAGCCACAGAAACCCCACAAGGGGGGGACACACACCTGCTGCAGCTGCCCTCTCCCTTGCTGCACAGCATCAGTCACGTCCTCTTAAAAGGGCCTCCCCTGGGTTTCAGTCAGAGAGTGAGTAAGCATCGATTTACTAAAGTATTCAGCTACAGGTGACATTTAGGGAAAAGTCTGTCCTTTTTTTGGGTCTATTTTAATATTATGATTTTTCTCTTCCTCTATTCATCTCTTTTCATCTTATTCTCATCGGGGGTCAATAAGCCCATCAGGATATTGATGTTTCAGTTAGATCATATTACAGTTTCCCTAAAATCCTGGAGGGAGATGAGGGCTGTGAGCAAAGAGAGAGTAAGTAAAAGTGGCTCTCTACACACGTGCACACATTAACACACACACACACACACACAGAGAGAGAGAGAGAGGCAGTTTTTAGGCGGGTAGTGGTGTGCATAATCTACTTTCAAACTACATAAATGCACATTTGATAAACCAGGCTTTTATCTTGCAATTCACTAATTATGTAACGATTATATTAATGATTTGAGTATCTGCAAATGTTTTCTGGAGAGGCTGCATTTCACTATTTTCTGTAAATTCTTACCACATGTGAACACAGAAGTGTGTTCTCCGGAAGAGACAAATCAAACCTCAACAACAAAATCTTGGCAAATCATCAATTTTCACTAAACTGCAACTGGAGTTGGAAAAAATAAATCACCTAAATTATAAAAAAAAGCTGCTGACTACACTAACCGGATATATTGGTTTTTATTTAAATCTTAACAGTCAAAAGAATGAGCCAAAACTCAGAGCTGCCCTATGAAGCTTTAAATCCACTGTTGTAAATCCAACCTCAAACTGTACTTTTTTTATTTTTACAATACACCATAGCCATGAAAAATACTTTTTTCTAATTGGTTGGCAGGTAGCCATCTGCCAACCAATCATATATCAAGACACTATGCACTACAGTCAGTTTTACAATTATTCCAATACGCACTTGTGCCAGCTCAACGTATTATATCATCAAACTAACTGACACTTTAAAGACATTTACCCAAGTTGCCTTTGGTTGGTGGCCATGGTATCAGTCATTTATCTCAACTTCACCACTGATTTTCAAGGAAACCTCATCCAACATTATTACTTAGATTTGATTTGATTTTGAACAGTAGCTCATTAATCGCAGCAGACTGTCGTGATGACGTCATGTAATTACAAATCCTGTAGCTTCTCCCTGTAGAAGTCATTAATGAAAGTGTAGAAGGGTTCATTTTCTGATAAAGCACTGGAGGTCTTACAGTACATTCACAATCTGTATGAGCAAACCTCATCCTCAAACCGCATCATCAAACTTGAGCCATTATGCAGCACATTGAGACAGCTGTATTAATTAAAATGGTAGTATTTAACATTACCTTTCCTTCATCATGGTTGTTATTCTTACAAACTTTGCTTCATTTAACCTTTTAATATTGATGCCAAGTGAACTATCTTTTTGTTCACCTTATGACATTATGTTAAGTGCATGGATGTTTTTTTTAATGCAAGCAGATTGCAATTGGTGCGTGTACAGTATTCTTTTCAATTTTAGTAGGCAAATTACATTTATTTACCTTGTTCAGAACAGAAAGGTAAGTTTGTATTTTGGAAACTAAAAGATTGGTTTCAGTATGTTTTATGTCTGTACTGCTCTCATTGTTGGGTAGTATTGAGCCCCAGTTGTTGAATATGTCGGTTCAAAATATCTGGATGTATTCCTTGAATCTTTAAATTGATAACAATAGACCCTTTCTGCAAAGCAATATGTTATTCAAATGCATAGAAGACATGTTTTTCTTCATTTTTTAATTTTTTTGGGAGAGCCAAGTCACTTCTTTGCAAAAGAATCTGCCTGCAGTCTGCAACACCACTACAAGTCACATTCCCTGCAACACACCCTGCTTATATGTGCATGTCCCTCCGAGGCCACTCTCGCTTTCGTCTGCTTCTCAATGTCAAAGTCAATTTCAAAGTCAAAGTCACATTTATTTATAGAGCACATCTCATACTGAAAGCAACACAATGTGCTTCACAAGGCAAGAGCAATACATAGATAATGACATGAGCATACATATCATCATACGTAAAAGCAAACAAAGATATGCACACATACATGGATGCATAGGTAATTAAAGTGCACAATTATTCAGTTAAAACTGGAGCAGACTTTGCATATAAATTATTCAGGTACGAAACAGGAGCAGGCAGTTGAGTGCATAATGATTCATTTAAAAACAGGAGCAGACAGTGCATAGAAATTCAGATAAAAACAGGAGCAGACATTTGCCCAACCTAGTTAGACACAACAGTAAAAAGAAATGTTTTGAGTTTAAGGTAACTAAGCATTTGGGCATCCCTACTATCACTTGGAAGGGCATTCCATCTGTTTGGAACATAATGACTGAATGCTGCTTCTCTTGCTTTAGAGCGCGCACAGAGGACAACAAGGAGACCCCTAGCTGATGATCTGAGGCTTCTTGTTGAGTCATATGACTCAATTCTTAATATAACTTGGAGCAGGGCC
The DNA here is from genome assembly GCF_027409825.1 of Scomber japonicus. Lineage (NCBI taxonomy): Eukaryota > Metazoa > Chordata > Actinopteri > Scombriformes > Scombridae > Scomber > Scomber japonicus. The sequence continues at coordinate 21,149,282 of NC_070597.1, forward strand.
GTTTCGACCCTTGTAGTCAAGTAGGATTTTAAAATCAATTCTAGCATTTACTGCAAGGATGTAATGCAAGGATTTAAGAACAGGTGTGATATGAGAATCTTTCTTAGTCCTGGTTAAAATATGTTCGGCACCATTCGGCATAAGTTGCAGTCATTTGCAGTTTTTTGGGGGAGTCCAATAAAGAGACTATTATAATAGTTGAGTCTGCTTGGGACAAAACCATGTACTAGTTCAGTGGCTGAATTAGATGTGATTTTTAAGGTGATATGGCTGTGACATTTCTGATAAGATATTATTAGTCCCACAGTGGGGAAATTTACATTATTGCAGCAGCAAAGTGGATGGCAAAAATAGACAGAACATCAATAAGAAGAATAAAGAACAATACATAATAAGTAAGTACACAAGCAATAAGAAAATTGTAGTAAAAAAAATATATATAGTTTAAAAAATGTAACATTATGAACAAGAGTAATATTGGTGTTGTCAGTATGATAATATATAGTCTGATATTGACATTGCACAGATTTTAAAGTGAGAGAAATATATTGCACAGTTGGACTGAATGTAATATCATCCTGGAAATACTGATATTGTACATTAGAAAGTGCAGTTTGTCAATTGTCAGTTCAGAGGTGTGTGAGGTTTACCGGGAGCAGTGCTGGTTGTACAGTTTGACAGCTGCAGGGAAGAGGGACCTGAGATATCGCTCCTTCACACACTTTGGGTGAAGGAGTCTGTCCCTGAAGGAGCTCCACAGTGCAGGCAGAATGTCCCTCATGGGGTGGGAGTCTTTGTTCATCAGAGATGACAGCTTGGCCATTATTCTCCTCTCTCCCACCACCAGCACCAGTTTGAGGGGGGAACCTGGGACAGAGCTGGCCTTCTTTATCAGTCTATCCAGTCTCTTCCTGTCTGCGGCTGCGATGCTGCTGCCCTAGCAGACCACCCTATAAAAGATGGCTGATGCTACCACCGTGTCAGAAAAGGTCCTCAGGAGTGCCCCCTGCAATGTAAAAGTAGTAGTGTTGTCTGTCCAGTCCAGTTCATTGTTCCGATGGACCACGGACGAAAGATTGAGCCCTGTGGAACCCCACATATCAGAGCAGCTTCTTTATCAGACAACATTTTTCAATAGAGACAAAGACATCCTGAACCAATTTAGAACTGGACGAGATAATGGCACTCAGTTTTGTAGTCTGTTTAGTTGAATCCTGTTAAATATGCACTGAGATCTAAGGGTTGATGATTAAGAGTTTACCAGAGTTTGTGTTTATGTGGAGATCATTTACAACTTTAAACCAGATCTAAAACCAGAATGAAAAACATCAAATAGGACATTTGGTGTTGAAATTAAAGAGAAAAGGGAGACTTGAGATTGGTCTGTAGTGACTCATATTTCAGGAATCTAGATTGTTCTTCTTTAGCAGCAGTTAAATATGAGGTGTTTGCATTAATTATGACATATCAAGACAACCCATGATTAAAAAGAAAAATGTTTTGCAAATGACAATTTATCACGATGCTAACTTAATACACTTTATAATACTTTTTTTTACCCTATTAAGTAGCAGTGGTTTTAATAATTCATCAAATCATTAAATACAGGTAAGCTTTAAAGCTGCTTAGAAGATGTGTGATGAGTGCATGATTTATCAATGTAAATCTGACATTTCACCACATACATACTGGTTAGTTGAGGTGTCTGGACACTTAAAATTCTTCTCGGCAGGTGCAAAAGGAAAGAGGCAAAACTGTGCAGAGCAGTGTTCATGGAGATTCTCTACTGCAGAGTACTAACTATTTGGCTTCAATGTCCAACTATCATGAACATCTGAATGAGTATTCCCACTGTGGACAACAGGGTTCTTTTCTCATCATTAAAGAAGATACATCTCCACGACCTCACACACTGAAGTTACTGGCTTTTGCAGTGTATACCTACATGTGGGTTATATATGTACTGCACATAACAAACAAGTATACAGTTTGTCATCGTCACTATTGGCAATATTTAAACTGTATGACAGTCATGCTCTTCCTGCTGTGTTGTCAAAATTATGCAAACAAGCTCCGAAAGGTAATTAGCCAAAGTCTATGGAAATTACTTTGGTAAATGTAACCAACTAGCTTTAGACAACCAGAATGAAATTAATTGTTCTCAGTTTTAGAGACATTTTTATGATACGCTTTTTTGACAACACAGTATCTGCTTTATTCTCTTGGAAAGAGCTTTTTCAACGACTCAAACTTTTCCACACACACTGTATGAAAAGGTCACAATATGTGTCTTGCTGGACTATCTTTCACATTAGAATTATGAACAAAATGACCGCAGTACCCAATGGTGAAAGTTTCCTGCTCCATAACTGTCTCTTCACATTTTCATTTCAGTCAACCAGTCTTTAAACACTGCCATAGCCAGTACCATGTTCCGTTAGTGTTTATTTCATGTCTGTCTTCCTCAATTATGTTGATTTCTCGGTTGTCCAGTTTTTTGTGTCTTCTAAGCACTCTTGCTCTTTTGGTGCAGTTTTCCTGTTCTCCATTACTTTTCTTTACTGGGGATATTTCAGCCATTAACCAAAGTTTTGTGGTCTCTAAATATAAAGCTGACAAAGTTGTTACATTCACAGGACTTCTTTCTGCGGATTGATATGATTGAACATGGTCCTCTAAAATCTAATGCCGTAATTGACCAGAGATTGATCAGAATTGAGTATCCAACATTTAATAAAAGTGTAAAAAACATTTGTTATTCATCATATATGAGATGGACAATACTAATCAAACTACTTCCAGTTTTTGATAAAAGGCTGATGCTCTACGATTATTGTTGGTTCTTGTCCCTATCTAATAAATATGACGCCAAACTATGTGTATTTCCCTGTGTCCCCCTTTCCAAGACAAAAGCTCAAACAGTAATAAAGAATTTCCCCATGCTATCTGCTCATATCCGTGGTATAGGCTGGCATGCATCCAAAACAGTGGTGATGATGAGGCATTATGGCAGGTCCACTGTGACTGACTGTCTGCAACATAATACCATCATCACCCTGATAATAGTGTCGGATATTGTTTTCTGTCTTTCTATAGTTTTTCTTTTTTTGGCCTATGAAGTCATGTTACAGCTCATGTCCCTTGTCTTATTCTCTCAGGTGCACGGCAACATCTTCTCATTTTGTCATAGAAACTAACAGAAAGAACAGTTACTGTATGGGTGAGGCACTTCCCACAGTTTTACTACACTCCATTTCTGGTTGCCAAAGGAAACCCGCACTCTTCAGTCGAGGAGGAAGATGCAAACAAACGCAGCAGACTGAAATTAGCAATTTCCCCTCATTGTGATTTCCTTTTAGCAAAGCACTTCTCCAAGCCCACTTTCACTGAGAAAAGACCAAAGACCCTGAAGCATGTCTACATAACAGAAACAGTCATGGCAGAAATAAATAAATAGGTGCCCTTCTTTGAAGACGTATGTCAGGAATTCATTGAAAAAGATGAACCTGATGTATGTCTTTCATGTATGAACCTTAGCTCAGGATAATACAGATTTGGCATCTCCAACATTATGACAAAACCTCAAAATGTATAACACCTCAAATGTTATACCTTAAAAATACTTTGCCAATGTTAATGAATTTCTTTTAAGCTCACTGATAGAAACACAGTAGATGTCTTTCGATTAAATCCATTGTAAAGGACCAAATGAACAGCCTTTTACCATATTGGCACATCTCTACCTTGACCTGAGCTGTCCAGAGAGAGATAGCTGGTATCCTGCTGAATTTTGACAGTACACTGCATAAAATGGAAAGATAAAAAGAAAGAAAGAAAAAGAAAGAAAGAAAGAAAAATAGAAAGAAAAAAAAGGTTGTTGTTGAGAAACCATGTGTTAAGAATAAAAACCTACTGGAGCAGGATACCACAAAGTGAACTAAAATATAAGATATATTAATGCAGGTGGACAGTAAAGGTAAAAAAGTTATGTTGTTAAAATGTTAAAATAATGTACATGATTTAGCTGTTACATTTTAAATCAGATAGATTCTTTCTCAGTTTTTGATTTTATCTTTTAAAGTCCAGTTTAGCAATTATATTATATCAAATACATGTATGCTATAGATGAAAGTTAGTTAAAGGGGTTATAACATTTTGACAGACAACAAATAGATGTGGAGATTTATAGAGATATAGTTTATTGTTGTAGTGATTTCTTTGACAAAAGCTCTGAAAATATGTGCAACAGAGGTCCAAAACAGTATGAGATGTTAAAATTCAGTGGGATCAGTATAGTAAAATGTGTATGCTTGGGAAGAGTAATGTATGTGGGTGATGTTGGGTGCATAAAATAAACAGACCAAAAGATTAACTAAAGCTGCCATATCACCAGCAAGGGTGCCTGAGAGAGAGCGAGAGAGAGAGAAAGAGAGGGGGGAGGGAGGGAATGAGTCAAGCTTTATACTCTGGGATTAGGCCCAGGTGTCACCCGAGGCCTGTACTACGAAGCTGGATTTTCTCTTATCGAGGTAACTTCAGGGTTAACCCTGGGTTTTCCGTACTACGAAGCTGGTTCACTTCTTACCTGGGTAAATCACCATGGTAACTTATGCTGAACGGCTAACCTGCTCCGGAGCAGGTTATGTTCTGGATAAGAGATCAACGAGTACAAAAGCACCACCTCCTGACCAATCAGCTCTCTTAGAAAATGACCTGCCCATTCTTAAAAGATCCTGGCTGTCAACATTGGTGCGCGGATCGTGAGAGGAGCGCTTAGGAGAGAATGAGCTTTTAGGGATAGATGCAATTTTTTAATTGGCCAAAATATATATTTAAAAAATAATCCTTGAGGCACATGAGGGATATTATTCTGTATGTTATACAGTTGGTTTGAAATCATTCACTCAAATGGTTGAAGCGCATAATAGGTTTGTATTTTGAATGTTGAATATTAAACTAACTTAATGTCTCTTATGAAAGGAAGGGCACTGAGGAAGCGATCTGCCCCAAACGTCTGTGCCGTAATAAAGTGGCATTGTGTGATCAGAGTGCTGTCCGTTTATATTGTCCGATAAATTAATATTGTATGATCTCATGAATTTACACATTAACAGAGTCGGCAATTTTCTGCCAGCATTCCTTCCTGGCTTTTGCTGCAGCAACAGTGTTGCTTTTGGCCTGGATGATGTGATTTAATTCTTCATATAGTTGAAGAATAATTGTCTGCTCCTCCATGGTAAAGTAGTCTGCTCTGCAGAGTTTCTGCATGTTTGTGATTGGTCAGACGCTGCAAACACCTCCCCTTTATGTGAACGCGCAGAGATCCAGATTGGAAAACCCTGGGTTGATTTACCGAGTTGATAACCAGCTTCGTAGTACCGCTTATCCTGGACTGCGAAGATCTGGTTAAGTCAACCCAGGTAACGGAGAGAGATCCTGGATAGGTTAATCCAGCTTCGTAGTACAGGCCTCAGGAGGTACTGATTATTTCCCCATCCCAGCATCCACCAGCTCACATACTGACTCTGCTAGTGACCAGCAGGGGTCATCACTTAGCCATCATGCAAGAGCAGGCAAAGCAGAATGACATTATGCAATTTTGTCCAATTCATACGGTACCTAAGACTTTTTAGGTGACTGCAGGAGACTGAAGGAAGTCACTGCTCCCAGCCAAAACATAACCCCACACACACTGCAACCCACTGTAAAACAAGTCGCCCTTCTTACACTTGCTAAACAAATGAGATGTAATGTGTTAGTTATTGAGCTCTACAAGTGCTGGTAGGGAAACACCTTATTCTGTTCAAAGGTAACCTAAATAAATCTGCCTATTTCAGTCTTTACACTAAACTCATCTAACAGTCCCATAGCTGTAGCTTCATATTTAATGGATACACATGAGACTGATATTGATCTTGGCAAGAAAGCAAGTAAGTGTATTTCCCAAAAGGCTTTTATTATAGACTTAAACTCTAATAATACAAAATCCTTAAAATTCATTAGCCAGACCCCCAAAACAAACCAGAATGTGGTATTAATGTGTTTGAACCTGTAGCTGTCTTTGTCTCTGACTTTCAGGACTAATCTTTCAGGTGTAACATGGGCTGGTTTTGTTAGTAGAAAAGCTCTTGTGACTCCTTTATCCCCAAATCCTACTTCAACAGAAATGTTATTTTTTAGAAGTGTAGTTGCTTTATTAGAAAAGGCCATTGTGTGTTTGAGGCCAAATAGATGGTCAACAGTAATAGAAATATTCAGCGTCCTTTGGGGGATTTAAAAAGCTAACTCTTTCAGCCAGGATTTGTAGGATTTTTATACCAACTACATTTCTCTCATCCTCTCTCATGCACAACCTACTTGACTTTGAAAACACTTAAGTAGAAATCTTCTTTTCTGTTATCAACTTGCAATTCAAACCACCAGGACACAGTTTTCAATTATGCCCAAATGATGCAATAAAATCCAATGAAACAGCCCACTTGAACTTTTCATCACTTTACAATGAGATGTTCTCAAATAGCACTTCTTTCAATGAATAAACAGAAGTGAGTAGGAGTAGCTGGATTCAAATGCCAAGGAGCAAAGGGAGGCAAAGTAATGTGATTAAATGTAATTAAGAAAGCAGTAACACTTTGAATCAAAAAGACAGAATCAATCTAACTAACTAAATCACAGAGGAGACAATGGTGTGGGTCAGCACTTTTATTTTTTATTGTTGTACATACAGTAGTATATTTTACTGTATAAATATTGAATAAATAACTGCAATTTGTTTTCAGATCAGTTCATTACAAAGTACAACCTGAGTATCATACAAGACAAGACAAAGATATAGAATCCTTATCATAAAGGATTGTCATACCATGCTTTGGAAAAGCAGCGTCATATATTGTAGTCAGTGCACAGCACCTGCAATATGCTAATACAGTTGTGTGGGGGTTTTTTTGCATTAAAGCCAACATAGACAAATGCTTTTGAGGGTGATTATGGTTATTTGTAATGAGCATGTTTTACAAACATATTAACATATTCCTGTTAACTTACTGTTCATCAAAATATCTCCTGCCTCTTGGTTCATTGTAAGAAATAATCAAGTGGCAGTTGAGGAACTATACAGAAGCCATGGCAGATGGTCCCCAGAAGGCTTACAAAGGGTTGTGAGCTGGCAGCTGTTGAGTTTAAATGTGTAATCTTTGCCTGGGTGTCACATCTGTTTGTTTATTTCACTGATTTATGCTTAAAATCAGAGACCAAAGCAAGCAAAGATCAATGACAATAGCACCATCTAGTGGCTTTTTTGCAGAGCTGCATTTATACATTGAGAACATGACCATGCAGGAAAAACATCTGAGGAAGTGGTTAAATCATGTTGAAAGTGGCACTTTGGTATTAACCAATATCGTTCAAGTACACATATAGTCCAGTTGATGCATAAATAACAAACATCACCAGGCCTGTCATCCTGGGAAATTACGTGCGTAGACACTCAAGGTGAAGGGGTTAATGGATTATCCCTACTTGGGTCACCGAACAGGAAAACATGCAAGTATATTTATCTACTCAGTGCAGGAGCATAGATTCATAAATGGTAACTATTTCATACAGGCAATTCAAATGATTTCCCACTCTGCTACAAACATCTCTATCATTGTCAAGACAATCAGAATGGGTATGCTCAAGTGCTCAATTGCAGCTACATTTGAGGTATATCATTCTCTTCTTTGATTAAAAAAAAAAAAATCAAAATATGTTTCACTCAGGAGAGACAACAGCTGGTTTACACATTCAAAAAAGGTGCAGTAATTCAAAAACAGGATCAACACTCTGGCAAGAACTAGACAGCAGCCTGAGGTGATAAAAAGTGCATTGATTTATAATTTGTTCCTATATAGATGAATCAAATAATCTAAAGGGGATGTTTCTCTTCAGGTAATGAATGAATGGATAAATGTAAATGTTGCAATTTGTATTATTATTAATAATATAATTGATATATTAAATAATAACTTATCATTGAGCCTTATTATTGACTGTATCATTCATGAATGTTTACATTACACAATGTGTAATTTATGACACAGGATCAAAGACGTGTCATGTCCTACTTTGATTTAATTACATTTCTGTAGGACATTTTTTTTCTGATGTAGACTTGTACAACAGTTTGAAGGCAAAGAATTCCATATTCAGTTAACGATTACAGAAGCATACTGTAATCGTAATAGAGTTTCTATTTCACTCAGCTTTAAATCTTTTTCCTTGAAAAGAAATCTATATAGAGAAAAGATTGTCATCACTTGACAAGAGCATCAATGAACTCTATTGAACTCCTTCACTCCTTGTCCGAACAACAGACTCTTAAGTTTTAGATCAGGATAAATTAATTCTGCATGAACACGATATCTTAAGAGTCCAATACAAACCCAAAGTCCTCTCATGCAACAATAATTAAATTGAATTATCTGTCATTACATTTAGAGTATATTTCATAAATAGATTACAACACTGAAAGTGAATCAAGTGACCACAAAGGCACTGCCTGTCATTTCTACTTTTACTGGACAATATCAAATATCAGTCCCCATTCTTAAGACCAGGGTCAGTTAGATTAGTGAAGGAGCAGATTTTGCCCAGCTGGTAGTGATCCATTATGGGCTCATCCACCTGCTCCTCCTGCCTCTTCTTCTTCCTTCCATTCTTTCTATCAAACTCTGCAGTGATCTCAGCGAGTGTCTTGCCTTTTGTCTCTGGTAAGGTGAGCCCCAAAATCACAGCAGCCACCAAACACACAGTCAAGAATGGCAGGAAGCTAAAATTCCCCAGGTTGTTGACGATGAAAGGAAACAACATTCCCGTAACGAACAGACTGATCCACATAAATGATCCGGTAATCATGTATGCTGCTGGCCGGGCTGACTGGTCAAAGATCTCAGCAGGCAAGATCCCTGTCACGCCCGCAGGACCCAAACCAAAACTAAGGATGCTGCAAAACACACATACCATGCTGAGATAGGACATCCCCGCCACCCCACGTCTTTGAAATGTGAGAGCTACAGTTAAGACTATAATCCAGCAAGACATGAGACTGTATCCTCCAACAAGAAGATACTTGCGGCCCACTCGTTCAATCAGAAGGTTACTCAGTATAGACGCAGTTAGCTCAGCTGCCCCAGTGCCGATAGTTGCGTACTGGACTTTCTCAAGAGGGATGCCTGCCTCAAGAAAGATGTAATAAGCGTAGAAATAGAAAGAGTCATTGCCACAGAGCATCATGGCACTACTAGCAGTTATAGCCATTTTGAGCTGGGTTCGCAGGTCAGGATCCTTAAAAAGAGACCACGGCGTCTTGGCAACTGCACACCCAGAATTTAAGTCAGTGGATACTTGCTGCTGCTCCTGAAGCATCTCCTCCATCTCCAAGACAGGAGCTGTCCCGCCACGGAGTCTCCTAAGTGCCCGGACACATGCCTCCCTGTCTCCCCGGTCAATGAGAAGGTATCTGGGGCTTTCAGGGAACCAGGGTAGGGTAAGCAGCTGGATTAACCCTGGCAAAGAGTTACTAGCTAGTAAGTAGGGCCAGAGAGGCTCTGTTCCCAACAGCTCAGTGAGTCCCACAACCTGACCTAAGAAAATCCCAAATGCAGTGAAAACAGCAGAGGAAAATGCCACAGCACCACGGAGATGTTTGGGGGCACTTTCCCCAAAGTACATAGGCTGGACATTCATACTTACACCTGCGTTTATCCCCACTAGAAATCGAGCGAGGATGATCATCTCAAATGATTTCGCCTTCCTGCATGTTAACACTAACACAGTGCCAACAAACAGAAAGGAATTGTTCAGAATTAATGAGTTCTTCCTCCCAAAGTGGACTGCCATTGGCCCTGCTAGGAGGGCCCCCAGTAAACCTCCTAGTGAGAAGGCAGAGACGATAATAGTCCATACTAGTGTCACCTGAGGTGTGTCCAAACCTTTGCCCCAACGCTCCATATAGGTATCATTAATGAAATTCTGGATGTAACTGGTGGGAGCGTTAATGACTGAGATATTGTACCCATACTGGAAGGTGCCTCCGATAGCAGCAGAGCACACAGTCAAAGCAAGAGTTCTGGCACTGCTGGAAGGTTTGTTGGTGTTCTCTGGCTCAGTATCTTCTGTGGAGTTCATCTGAAGCATGGCAGTCAGTCCTACAGGAAAATGAAAAATGAAACAATCGTGACCTTCCTCCTATGTGGGCTATCACTTGCTCCTTAAGGGCACTACAGTTAGCCCTCGCTAGCTTAAACTGAAACAATTACTTTTCTTACTTATACTTACTTATAAATACTGAAAGCGTGTTTTGTACCATACCCGAGCTACTGTTGTCATTGTCATGTCGCTTTATGAGGGTAGAGAAATGGATATTCTACTGATAAAACGGCTTTACTGATTATAGTTTATTCCCTCAGTAAGACTTGTCAGGCAACTACTTCAGTGATTCAGACTTCAAATAAGACAAGAAAACTACATCACATGGCCATAAAACACAAACTCAAATGCTCTAACGGTGGTATTGTACCAGTTGGTCCGTTCAACTGTTACCATTTCATTTTCTTTTTAAACAGCAGGGCTTAATAACTAGCCCGTGCAGTAGCGGAATATTTTCCTTACAGTCCTCAAAAAGGGAAAAATTCCCCCAATGTAGTTTATTGCTGCCCGCGTGCGTTCAACGTTTTGATTGGCGCCTTCTAAACTACAACATTACGTCATCTCTTTGAGCCCGTCCCTGTCGTGCATTGGTGAAAATATGTAAGTAAACGCCATCATTTCCATTTAATATTTGTTTTTAAAAATAATATCTATGTGTGAACAATAAGTAGCAATGACATAATGTCGTGTAAATACGGTATTTTGGTTGCAAGCACACGCAGAACACAATGAACGCAACAGCGAACGTGCACAAGTGTGTGTCAAGCTAACTGAATTAGCATTAAAGTGTCTTTAAGTTAACGTTTATTTGCTCCGAGTTGACCCAGTTTCATACTCTATTAGTGTATATTGATATCTTGGTTATTTTCAGTGGATATTAGAATCAATTGGCAGTACGTGATTGTATTAATATCAGGGCTGCTTCATCATTTTCTTTCATTCATTTTCAAATTAATCCTATTACGTGATTTATTCTATGACGCATAATTAATTACGCAGCCAACATGTCCATTCAGGAAAATAATTCAATTAATTTGTACATAGTATATTAAATATGATATGTTTTTGATATTGAAGTATTGTAATGTTACTCTTATACCACCAATGCAATTACATGTTACTATGACATGATATCTTAACGTAAGGAGGTAAAGAGCTGAAACGATTTTTTTTTTTTTTTTAATTGGTTTTATTTTTTATTATTTTGTGATATTTTTTCAAGGAATATTCCATAATATTTATGCCAAACTAAATCACTTTTCTTCATTTTATGTAATTGTAATATCTGTGTGGGATTCTGACCATAGGTTAAACACAGCAAAGTAATTTAATGATGTCAACTTGGCATTTTGGGAAAAGCTGACATGCAGTAATCAAAATAAGCACATTAATTATGCATGTTGTTTAAGTGTCAGACTTTACCTCGTCTAAGTAATGTCTAATCTTTTGAAGTGTAACTCTTGTTTTTTTCCTCTCCCACCAGGGCGCCTTCACCAACAAAGAGGAAGGATGATGACAAGAGTAAACAGCGAGGTAAAGAGAAATCAGGAACCACAAAAGAAGGGGCAGACAAAGATAGGGGAAGAGAGAAGAACCGCTCACGACGCAGTGCTTCCAGCGGGAGCAGCAGGTCAGAGTCTGTTCTTACTAAATACATCTGGATGCTGCCATGTTCCATTAAGCGTGTTCCATGCCCCATCTTTCCACATTGATTTATTGTTCAACCAATGAAAAGGAAATGTAGTGTAATTTATACAATGGATGATCAGTCTGCTTATACTGTCTTTTATGTGCTGACTTGTGCTTGTTTGGCTGTAGTATTTGCTTTGTACAGAAAAAGATGAACACTTCAAGTTTCTGCTACTCCCATCCTGAAACCCGCTGTGTTTTAGGTCCAGCTCAAGCTCCAGCAGTAGCTCAGGTTCCAGCTCCGGCTCCTCCAGCGGCTCCAGCTCCTCTGCCTCTAGCCACTCGGGCTCCTCCAGCTCCCGCTCATCTTCCTCTTCCTCCTCATCGTCATCGCCGAGCCCCAGCCGGCAGCGTCACAACAACAGACGACGGTCCCGCTCAAAGTACACAAATGATACTATTACTGATTATGTAATGATTACTATGCAATAGTTTAACTAACCCGAACCCTTACACACACACATACACACACACAACATCCAGGAAAAATTATTAATAATTATAACAAGGGAGAATAAACTTATTATGCTATTAACTGTAGATCAAAATCAGCAAAGAAGGATGACCGGGACCGACGACGAAGGAGTCCCACCCCTAAACCCACCAAGGTCTACCTGGGCCGGCTGACCAGAAATGTCATCAAGGTAAATAATTAACCACCACTGATATCAGATCACATCGCTGTGAGTCGGAATATCAGAACTTCTACACGAACAATCTAAACTGGTTTCTTGTGCTTACATTACACAACTCACTGATTCAAGCATAAAACACGTGTAACTGGTGGAAACAGTCCCTGAGCAAAGTTTCAAAGATCAGAAGAACCCCGGAACAAGTAACAAACAGCTTAAGCACAGCAAACCAGTGTCACAGTACAGAATGTACATCTTTTATGCCTTCAAAACCTTTTGCTCATGGTATTGAAAGGAGCCAATACAAAAAACAATTATTCACACAGTAAAAGAGGTGAAAGATGACACTACAGGGGTTATTGAGTGATGATTTCAGGCTTCTTGTTTGTCAATGAACTTGATTAAAAGCCTAAAAGAATTGAGACACAGATAGATGACCCAACCCCAATAATGTTTATACCTTCATCCTATTATGATTGAATTACTAGAGGGCCATTTTTAATAAGCCTCTGAGAGGAGGAAATCACCCCTAACTGGCCCAAATTCTCAGTGACACACTCTACTTTTAAGACAAGGAGTAAGAGCATTTGATCAATGTTCTTAAATTAGGAAATAATGCCTACCTCTACCAATATGTAGTAGAGCTATGAGTCTCTTTACAACTACATTAAAACAGGTACATGTTTTTCTTCTTAAACCTTAAGCATTGTTCCTCTAAATTGGGAACATACGTCTTGCAACACCTGTGCAATATGTACAAGATGCTGCAATGTTATAGGAATTGTAAAATCATGTGGTTGAACCGGGCCTGTTTCTTGGAACTGTTGAAACTGCAACTTCCCTCATCTGCCACTCACAGTAAACAGAAATGACGCTCTGGATCAATCTCTCAGCTGAATATGTATAAATCAACATGATGTTTGTGTGGAAGGTTTCAAAGCAATCACTTGTTGTGCTTTTTCAAGGAACACATCCAGGAAATCTTCTCCACCTATGGCAAGATCAAGATGATTGATATGCCAATGAACCGCGTCCACCCCCACCTGTCCAAGGGCTACGCTTATGTGGAATTCGAGACCCCCGAGGAGGCCGAGAAGGCGCTTAAACACATGGACGGAGGTGAGTGTGGTGTTGAGGAGACGAGACTGGCACTTACACTAATGTCTCAAAATGAACGTGATTATTTTTGATTGTTTTTTCCTCTTGTTTTGTTTTGTTTTGTTTTTCCAGGTCAGATTGATGGTCAGGAGATCACAGTCACAGCTGTGTTGGCCCCTACAGTGCGTCCTCCCCCTCGCAGGCTGTCTCCGCCTCGCAGAATGCCTCCTCCACCTCCGATGTGGCGACGCACCCCACCTCGAATGAGGAGAAGGTAAAGCAGTATGTGATGAGTGCCAGTGCTGGAGAGGAGGATGAGGCGGCGCCGCATTTAAGAAACAAATAATGTGTAGACTATGCCAAATACAACTGCTGCTCTTTTCCCTCACTTTTTATTCTTCTGTCCTAGATCCCGATCTCCACGGCGACGCTCTCCAGTGCGTCGCAGGTCACGATCGCCTGGCCGCCGCCGTCACCGGTCGCGCTCCAGTTCCAACTCCTCCCGCTAGAGATCAGGAAAACCCTCCTCCACCCTTCTGGATCTGCTAGTCTGCTGTGTTCTTTTTAATCAAAACAAACATGAAACAAATATTTTTATGGTTAACCGTCTCACACCCAAATCATTACTGTGTACCTTGGGCAGATTGTTTAGAGTCAGGGTTTTATGCTAATGTAACACTGAGAAAAAGAACTTAAAGGTGCTATAGGTAAGAACTGGCCACCTGTTGATATCATACTTCACAACAGTGACTCTAATGTCAGCAACATTGGTTAACCTGAGGACACATTGCAACATAAGTTAACAAGAAGTAAGTTTGCAACATACACCTGTGCAATATGTGCTGCAATGTTATGAATTGTGAAATCATATGGTTTGACCCCATAAAGAACATTACATTTTCCTAGGGCAAGCTGGGACTCACTATGGCCTAGATGTACAAGGTGATATTATGAGAAGGATTGGCTGGGGCTAGTTGGTTAGGATGCTAACTTAGTCGATATCTCTGCAACCCAATACATAGATGTCTCTGACATACTGTCAAAACTGTCCGTAATTGAGTAAAATTTTGAATGTTTTATACTAAAGTTCTTACATATAGCACCTTTAAATCGCTGTAAAGCTAAATAGCAGTTTACTGGTGAAGAATGAAGAAACTCTCCCACTGTACTCCACAAGGCAGCTTTCTACACCCACTTTCAATGTTAATAGAGGTCCTTTTGTTGAGAATAACTTAAGATTTTGATTTTCTGATAAATATCAATTTCCTCTTTTTTATTAGTATCCTAGTTAAATTTTTGGATTCATTTAAAGATGGATGGGTAGATTTAGCCAGTTAAATGCCAGAAAAAAAAGAAATACAGTATAAACGGATGAAGGCCAAAACTACATTTTGTCAAAAGGTCTAAAATGTCCTTGCTTTCACAAAATTGACTTCAATCCACTACTGCGTCTCACAGTGTTAACAATAACACTTCCCTCTCTCAAACAACTTTTTATTTTGACTGACTGTCATTGAAGTTTTTGCATGGAGACATGGGGTAAATCAGCAACTCCTGGGAACACATAAATGATTCTACCATCTGTTTTCTCATCACTAAACATAGAACAACATGGTAATCACAGTATGTTCTGAAATCCATTTGACAGGGCCTACATGTCCACCTTTTGGGTTCTCTAGGCTCAGTCAAAAAAAAAAATTAAATAGAGATTTTAAATGGTGCTAAGGGTCATAATTTAGATACCAATCAATCCTGTTTTTTAAGACCGTTTCTACTGTAACCCTCCTTTTTAGTTTAGAAGTCACACAGTCAATCTGATATTATGGCAATAAAGAGTCAACAGGAGGTTGGACAAAAAGACAGAAATATCACATAATACAATAGCCCTGCAGTAAAGTGCAATCTGGGAACATTTATGCTGTTTGTCTTTTTACACTCAGAGGCATGGATGGGATGGGGCTGGAATACTGTAACAGCTGTTGTCTTAAAGGGGCTTTCCCTGTGCTTGACATATGCTGTCATTTTGCAGCTTTTCTCATCATCATAAGACATAGCAGGAGTGTGTGAGTGTTACAGCAGGGTCTTGACTTACAGTAATTACAAATGATAAAGGCAGCTATACAGGTGAGTCATATGAAAGGTTAAATACCAGTTTATTGAACTGTAAGTCTAAAAATGACACTATTACATTATCAGATCCTGTACAAAAGGTTTTGTTCTTTTCTCCTCCTGCTTTTTAAACTGTGATCTTCTGATCCAGACGTTTGCGATGTGGAAATGATAATTGTGTTTTTGTTTTATCTCGCTGTGGTGGACCGATAAACCCTGTGTTACCGATCGTCCGTATCTGTGTGTGTGTGTGTGTGTGTGTGCGCACAATAGTATACGTTTTACACAAATCTCATTTTGTATAGCTAGCTAAATGTGCGGTTCAGCCTGTGGCTTGACAATAAAGGTCATGGTTCAAACGTTAAAAACATTGTTTTTTTGTGTGTGATGTCACTCCGTTATGCCTTCACTGAGGTCATTTTAATGAGGAACTTTGATCATCCAGTAACAAACACAGAGGTGTTGCTTCCTCTCTGCATGAGCAATGAGAGGGTGTGTGTTTCCTCCTATTTGCAGCATTTATACCCACAAGTGTTTGCCTTGTAAGTCAGAGATCTACCGCTCTGTGACCAGAACGTGATAGACCAGCGAGTGGTTGACTTTTACCAGATCTTTACTGTACAAAGACACGTTGATCACCTTGGACTCAGGATGGCTTTCTCCATTAGATTTGGACTGCTTTGCATGTGCTCTATCATGCTGCTTTTTCTCCCTGCACAAGGTGAGTGTGTCTTTGCCTACTAGTGAGTAAAGTAGTTTTTGAAGGATAACAGAATATGCATGTAAACTGTATGTTTCAAGGCTCAGATTGAAGTCTAACATGAATATCTGATGAGAGCCTTTATTATCAGTTATCACTGTATTCCTGGTTTAAAGGGTTAAGTAAATCACCACTTGTATTGGATGCTATAAATAGGTAAAACCGAATGTTTATCAAATTCAAATAGCTTTATTGGCATGACTGTAACTGTATATTATTGCTAAGGCACTGTATGAATAATGAATGTTGACAATAACAGAATATAAAACCTCTACATTTCTGTATTACATATTTTGTACAGTTTACAGAACTCCAACAGCAGAATTAACGTCTTTTCTTAATCAAGAAACTAACTGTACTTTTTGAAAGAAAAAGAATAAAGTTACACTGAAGAAAAAAACTCTTGACATAGTAGCTAGCAATTAGATTATTTTTGTCTTCTTTAATCCACATACTTTAGTGCTTATAAGGTTATTCTGTGTCTGTATGTGCTGTGTTTCAGGGCGATTTCAGCGTAAGAGGCGATACGTAGGGATTCCTGGTTGCTGTACCAGCACCTCAAAAGCCCGCATCAACTCTGCTGCCATCAGCTGCTTTCGTCAGAGCAAACTCGCATCACCTCTGTGTCCAGTAGATGCATACATGTAAGGGAAAGTATTCACTGACACATAAGCTTGTCTGTCTGTATTTGTGATGTCCTTGATCAATTTCAACTACAAATCTAATCATGAGCAAACACATGAGATTTAATGTGAAGAACTTTTCAGAATCACTCCTGGGAATCACATAAATAAATGTAGCCTTACATTGGTCTACTTTGACAGAGCTGTTTAAATCAACCATTTTGAGCCACATCATTTTACATTACCTATAATGTGACATCTTGCACATGTTCCACAGGACCATGTTGCAAACCATGAGCTGTGGTGCACTTTATTGCACCTTTTCTTCCACTGTGCAGTTCCCCTTTAATTATACCTCCTCTTAACTTATGTTACTGACATGATGTTGTTTAGATTCAGTAGCCTATCCAGCAAAGAGGACATGATTGTGTTCATATAAGCTTTATTTTGCTCTACTATGTCCCATGGAGCAATGTTGTCAAGAGTAGATCCTAATTTGACACAATGTACAATCCTCTCATTGGTGTGATGCTATGTTACTGATTGACAGATGGAGGAAAAGCACTGAAATATGCAGAGATGTATCTGTAAAGACAGTGAGGAATTAGATGCCTGCAAGTAAACACATGTTTTTTTAGAAAGTTAAATTCAGAAATGTTTTATGAGAAAGAAAATGCATTTAACATGTTTGTTAGACCTCAAATATACACATGATGCTTTAATTCATGAATGAGAAACACTCAATGTGAGCAGAAACTTTGTCCACTAGGAAACTTCACAAGTCACTTTTACATACTGAAATCACATAGGTGCATAGACCTGAATATCCTCAAAGAAATGGGACAATATTTAGTGAAGTGCTTTCTTGCCAAGACTTAGATGAGAAGATTGACAACTTATGATCATATGAATTGCATTGGCTTAGCTTAGTTCAGCATAAAACCAGTACATAAACATAAATGTAAAAGTTACAGTTTGTGGTTTTATGAGGCACTATTTCTCATGTACACCTGGGAATGAATTTACTTCCTAGAGTCTTGTCATCACCATGTTGATCATCAAGAGCCTGTTACATTATGGAACTACCTCTAAAACCATATACATTGTCATTTCTACATCTCTGTTTGTGTATGGATTAAATAAATGAGATACCATGTATTAATTAGTCTGGTTTGAGGTCCTACTTGGAGTAATTCAGTTAGTCAGGTTAGCTGTGTTGATGCTAAGCTAAGCTAATCACCCTCCAGCTTTAGAACTATACTTAATGTACAGACATGAAAGTGAGGTCAACTAACTCTCAGTAATAAAGTAAGAAATGTTAAAATGTTATAGTATGCTTTTATAGTTAATGCTGTTATCATGATTTAGGGCAAATTGTTTGTATGAAATATAAATGTTATTTTAGTCTCTAATTTGTCTTTTCAACCCTACAGCCTTGAAACGTACCAGCATAAGCAATACTGTGTGGATCCAACTGCTGAGTGGCTCCCACAGAGACTTGAGAGGTTAAGTCGGGTAAGTCTAGAGAATACACTCTTAAATTTACAGCTAAAAGAAACCTAAGAAGGAAATCTTGTTCTTGATGATTTTGTGTTTCTATATTCATGTTTACTTTTTTGATATACTGTCAAAAGTCAACAATAATCTTAATGATGTTGTTCATTTGGTAACACATTGTGAGATGCAGAAAACCTACCCAGTCTCCAAACTAGCTCCTCACAAGTTTTAATGTTTTGTCCTTTTTGGCATTTAGAAATTTTAGTGTGTGACTACAAATCGAATGCAACAACTTTTAACTAACCAAACTGATATGAACTCTTTTGCTCCACAGAAAGGAATAAAATGTACAGAGATTTAACAAAGCCTTCAATAACCAAGATGAGGATGATGCAACATGACCTTCTGAGCAGAATGGTGGCGCTAATTTCTGTTAAACTTTTCTAACTTTGATCAAATGTTTTACTTTCTCTATTTTTCAATACATATTTACCAGTGGCTTGGCAAAAATCTTACTATCTTATAAGCAAATTAAAAAACATGTGAAAAATGTTGTCTTGGTGCTGTTTCTGTACTGATATGCTGTATTCACAGCTTGGACACACATCACTGAACATACTGATGTATATTTATCATGTTATGAAGCCTGTCAGCTGTAGTGAGTTCTTCTAAAATAGGACTTATTTTCAAGTTTGGAATCAAGGAAAATATCATATCAGCAACATTTTGGTAAATACAGTTCTTCACTTTGTTGCTGAAAGTTAGTCTCATGTCTGTAGGATTAAGTTACAGTCAGTATTGCCTACCTTATAGTATAAAGACTGCTGGGAAACAACTAGTAAAGCACACTCTGTCCAAAGCTCAAATATCCACCTGCAACAGAGTTTGTTTGAGTTTTATGTGGAGTTGAACACAATTGGAATAAATATTTCCCCAAATGTTGATCAGTGTTTTTAATATTTCAGAAAATAAGGATTATAGCTAATAACTAATAGATCTGCAGTTTTAAACAGAAACACTTACCTGTATCTTGAAGAGGCTAAAATGCTGAATTTGTATCATTTTTACACCAAAGAAGTCAATGACACTTATTGAAAAGTCATTAAACATCCTTATTATAAAATATTTATTGACATGTCAAAACTACACTTTCATATATGATACATTTTAATGTTATACATGATTGATGAGAAGGAGGTCAAAAGTTAACATTGAAAAATGTTCTGAGCACAGTGATGTCACTAAAAAGTACCAACAGGTGGCTGATGCAGGTTCTACATCTGATTGGTGTTTTATTTATATACAATAAATATATGACAGGTGTCTTGTCCCAATCTTTCAGCTCACAGGCTGTTTATTTGAACACAACCTGTCTGATGCTCATCACCAGCGATGATGAGCGCACTGTGATCTTCTGATCCAGATGTTTGTGGATGTTAGATGTGGAAGTGATCATTATGCTTTTGTTTTACTCTTTGTGGTGGACCCATACACCCAGTGTGACCGGATGTCCGTATGTGTGTGTGTGTGTGTGTGTGTGTGTGTGTGTGTGTGTGTGTGTGTGTGTGTGTGTGTGTAATACTGTGTACATTTTCTACAAATCTCATTTTGTATAGCTAGGTAAGTGAGCGGTTCAAGCTGCGGCTTGACAATAAAGGTCATGGTTCAAACGTTAAAAACATTGTTTTTTTGTGTGTGATTTCACTCCGTTACGCCTTCACTGAGGTAACTTTAATGAGGAACTTTGATCATCCAGTAACAAACACAGAGGTGTTGCTTCCTCTCTGCATGAGCAATGAGAGGGTGTGTGTTTCCTCCTATTTGCAGCATTTATACCCACAAGTGTTTGCCTTGTAAGTCAGAGATCTACCGCTCTGTGACCAGAACGTGATAGACCAGCGAGTGGTTGACTTTTACCAGATCTTTACTGTACAAAGACACGTTGATCACCTTGGACTCAGGATGGCTTTCTCCATTACATTTGGACTGCTTTGCATGTGCTCTATCATGCTGCTTTTTCTCCCTGCACAAGGTGAGTGTGTCTTTGCCTACTAGTGAGTAAAGTAGCTTTTGAAGGATAACAGAATATGCATGTAAACTGTATGTTTCAAGGCTCAGATTGAAGTCTAACATGAATATCTGATGAAAGCCTTTATTATCAGTTATCACTGTATTCCTGGTTTAAAGGGTTAATTAAATCACCACTTGTATTGGATAGCAAGAAATTGGATGCTATGACATAAAAAGGTAAAACCATATGTTTATCAAATTCAAATAGCTTTATTGGCATGAGCATAACACAATGTATTGCCAACGCACTGTATAAGTAATGAAGGTTGACAGTTATAGAATACAGACACCTATACTTGTATATTTCTGTATAATATATTTTGAACTGTTTACCAAACTCCAACAGCAGAATTAACATCTTTCCTTAATTAAGAAATACTAACTGTACTTTTGGAAGGAACACTTAAAGAATAAAGTTACACTGAAGAAAAAGAAACTCCAGACATAGTAGCTCGCAATTAGAATTTGTCTTCTTTAAGCCACATACCTTAGTGCTTATTGGTGAGCTCTTATAACCGACAAATGTAGCTGAATGGCATTTGTATGTTGATGCAGCACAATTTAATGTCCTAATTAACTGATAGTATCTTATTACTGTACTAATGTTATTCTATGTCTGTATGTGCTGTGTTGTAGGGCGATTTCAGCGTACCACAAATGAGTCCCCAGAAGTTGGACTCATACCCACGTGCTGTACCAGTACCTCAAAAGCCCACATCAACTCTGCTGTCATCAGCTGCTTTCATCAGAAAAAGAACTCACACAAAGGTTGTCCAAAAGAGGCGTATATGTAAGGGAAAGTATTCACTGAAACATAAGCTTGTTTTATGACTGTATTTGTGGTGTGTTTGATCAGTTTTACCAACAAAGCTAATCATGAGCAGACAAACCAGATTTAATGTGAAGAACTTTTCAGAATCACTCTGCTCAGTCATTTTAGGATTAAAAACATTCCTACCTCAGAGCAGGACTAAACATTTATCAAGTGTGCTACTCTTACTTTCAGTCAGAAGATGACACCTAAGTGACAGTATGACATCTGTGTTTTGCTTCACTCAAATACACAAAGTAGAAACTCTACTAAGCTGTGGGGGGCATTTTGTCATCAAAACACCAAATGAGAGAATATCTTTTGGAAGAATGGTGTTCCTTCCTCCAGTAGAGTTCAGATACTTGGAGAATCAATGCCAAGGTGTACTGAAGCTGTTCTGGCAGTATGTTGTAATCCAACACCTTACTAAGACACATTATGTTGGTTTTTCATTTAATAGGTCACCTGTCTGTATTTACACGCTATGTAGACTGTGAACAAGGCTACTCACATTGGTTCAGATATTACATGTAGCCTTAGGTTGGCCTGCTTTGACTGAGCCACTTTCAACCACATCGTTTTACATTCCCTGTAATGTGGCATCTTGCACATGTTCCACAGGACCATGTTGCAAACCATGAGCTGTGGTGCAACACTATATTGCACCTTTTTGTTCCATTGTCCTCTCTA
Source organism: Scomber japonicus (assembly GCF_027409825.1). Lineage (NCBI taxonomy): Eukaryota > Metazoa > Chordata > Actinopteri > Scombriformes > Scombridae > Scomber > Scomber japonicus. The sequence continues at coordinate 21,171,449 of NC_070597.1, forward strand.
CTGTGTCCCATGGAGCAATGTTGTCAAGAGTAGATCCTAATCTGACACAATGTACAATCCTCTCATTGGTGTGATGCTATGTTACTGATTGACAGATGGAGGAAAAGCACTGAAATATGCAGAGATGTACCTGTAAAGACAGTGAGGAGTTAGTCGCCTGCAAGTAAACAGATGTTTTTTTAGAAAGTCAACTTCAGAAATGTTTTATGAGAAAGAAAATGCATTTAACATGTTTGTTAGAAGTCAAATAATCTCATTATGTGTTAATGCATGAATGAGAAACACTTAATGTGAGCAGAAACTTTGTCCACTAGGAAACTTCACAAGTCACTTTTACATACTGAAATCACATAGGTGCATAGACCTGAATATCCTCAAAGAAATGGGACAATATTTACTGAAATGTGCTTTCTTGCCAAGGCTTAGATGAGAAGATTGACATTTTATGATTACATGAATTGCATTGGCTTAGCTTAGCTTAGCATAAAACCAGTACATAAACAGAAATGTAAAAGTTACAGTTTGTGGTTTTATGAGGCACTATTTCTCATGTACACCTGGGAATGAATTTACTTCCTAGAGTCTTGTCATCACCATGTTGATCATCAAGAGCCTGTTACATTATGGAACTACCTCTAAAACCATATACATTGTCATTTCTACATCTCTGTTTGTGTATGGATTAAATAAATGAAATACAATGTATTAATTAGTCTGGTTTGAGGTCCTACTTGGAGTAATTCAGTTAGTCAGGTTAGCTGTGTTGATGCTAAGCTAAGCTAATCACCCCCCAGCTTTAGAACTATACTTAATGTACAGACATGAAAGTGGGGTCAACTAACTCTCAGTAATAAAGTAAGAAATGTTAAAATGTTATAGTATGCTTTTACAGTTAAAGGGATAGTTCGGGTTTTTTGACATGAAGTTATATAACATCTTCACCATCAGTGTCGTGCATCAGTGGTGGCTTTTCCCCACTGCGTCCTGTGAGCAGAGTTTTGGCCTGCTTTTGGTTTTGAAGAAAGTAGTTCCGGCTAGTTTCTGGGGTCACAAAGATAAAGCGCTTTGTTCGAAAAACAATATGTGTTCAAAATAGTAATACATTTGCATCACAAAATCGTTGTCCATAAAAAAGTCAGACCTCACAATCACCTGGCACTATTTTCCCTCCCTTCGTATCACTGCGCGCTGCCGCCTGTTGACAGCTGGGCACCTTTCCATCAACTGTTTCACAGTGTTTACATGCTCAGATACGCGAGAGAGCTAAGGTGAGAACTAGAGAGAGGTGCATATATTATTAGACAAGAAAATATATAAAAAATGGTGCGGATTTGCGATTATGCAGACAGCAGCTGGTACGCTGGCCTCCTCATCAATTGAGAGATCTTGCATCTGTGGCATGACAAGTTCCCATTCATGGCAGCAGTAGCTCTCCACCTCCGTCAGCATTGATTGACACTTTGAACAAGTGCACCACCATTTATCACTCACTCTGTCTCTCATTACAGCTACAACTGCAGGTCCAACTTCAGCTTGGACCGCTTCTCTGTCTCTCTCCTCTCTCTCTGCCTGTTCTAACTCCATCTGACAAAGCTCGGTATCTGTATATTCGGGTTCATAAAGGTTTCTCTTTGGCTCTGTGGTAAAAGGAATGTCTTCATCACTTGTTTCATAGTCAGGCATATTTACGTTTACCATCTGAGCATGTAAACACCGTGAAACAGCTGATGGAAAGGTTCCCAGCTGTCAACAGGTGGCAGCGCGCAGCGATACGAAGGGAGGGAAAATAGTGCCAGGTGATTGTGAGGTCTGACTTTTTTACGGACAACGATTTTGTGATGCAAATGTATTACTCTTTTGGACACATATTGTTTTTTGAAGCAAAACACTTTATCTTTGTGACCCCAGAAACTAGCCGGAACTACTTTCTTCAACACCAAAAGCAGGCCAGAACTCTGCTCACAGGACACAGTGGGAGAAAAGCCACTGCTGGTGCACGACACTGATGGTGAGGATGTCATACAACTTCATGTCAAAAAACCCGAACTATCCCTTTATGCTGTGCTCATGACTTAAGGCAAATTGTTTGTATGAAATATAAATGTTATTTTAGTCTCTAATTTGTCTTTTCAACCCTGCAGCCTTGAAACGAACCAGCATAAGCAATACTGTGTGGATCCAACTGCTGTGTGGCTTCCAAGGAGACTTAAGAGGTTAGAACAGGTAAGTCTAGAGAATACACTCTTAAATTTACAGTTAAAAGAAACCTAAGAAGGAAATCCTGTTCTTGATGATTTTGTGTTTCTATATTCATGTTTACTTTTTTGATATACTGTCAAAAGTCAACAATAATCTTAAGGATGTTGTTCATTTGGTAACACATTGTGAGATGCAGAAAACCTACCCAGTCTCCAAACTAGCTCCTCACAAGTTTTAATGTTTTGTCCTTTTTGGCATTTAGGAATTTTAGTGTGTGACTTCAAATCGAATGCAGCAACTTGTAACTAACCAAACTGATATGAACTCTTTTGCTCCACAGAGAGGAATAAGATGTACAGACCTTTAACAAAACCTTCAATAACCAAGATGAGGATGATGCAACATGACCTTCTGAGCAGAATGGTGGCGCTAATTTCTGTTAAACTTTTCTAACTTTGATCAAATGTTTTACTTTCTCTATTTTTCAATACATATTACCAGGAAAGATTTTTACTAATTATATACTAATTTACAAATTAAAAAAAGATGTGAAAAATGTTGTCTTGGTGCTGTTTCTGTACTGATATGCTGTATTCCATGGGCGTAGGTTTGCATAGGGACGGTAGGGACATAACCCTACCAACTTTTCAAGAGGCCCAAATTGTCCCTACAACTTTTCAGCAACCTTATTTGCATTATCTTTGGAGTGCAGTTATATAGGTCATTTAGATTGTTTTCCCATATTTTGCAAAGATGGACTTGACCCGACCATTATTGAGTGAATTATTTGCATTATGTTCAAAGTCACAGTCTCATTTGACTGATGACCAAACAAACGCCCGCCTAGGCATGGGATGATAACCGTGTTCAAGGTACAGTATACCGCGATTTGAAAAACCACAATAACCGAAATCGCCAAATGTTCTGTCATAGCATTCCTGAGGTATGAGCTGTTTGGTCAGAGACAGGAAGTGCTGGTCAGAAATCTGTCAGGTGGTCACACACTGTCATTACAGATTCAGGTTAAATTAACATGTCTGTCTTTATTCTTCTTTCTTTTAGAAACATTTTAGAGCTGTAATCACAATACCACCATACCGTGAAACCATGAAACCGTGATATTGTTACTTATGGTTATCATACCGCGAGAATCTCATACCGGCCCATGCCTACGCCCGCCCACCCCCACACGCAGACATACACTGTACAGACAAATGCAGTCCGACCAGTCTGACAGACATGCAGGTAATGCTGCCCTACCAATGTTGAGACCAAACCTACGCCCTTGCTGTATTCACAGCTTGGACACACATTACTGAACATACTGATGTATATTTATCATGTTATGAAGCCTGTCAGCTGTAGTGAGTTCTTCTAAAATATGACTTATTTTCAAGTTTGGAATCAAGGAAAATATCATATCAGCTACATTTTGGTAAATACAGTTCTTCACTTTGTTGCTGAAAGTTAGTCTCATGTCTGTAGGATTAAGTTACAGTCAGTATTGCCTACCTTATAGTATAAAGACTGCTGGGAAACAACTAGTAAAGCACACTCTGTCCAAAGCTCAAATATCCACCTGCAACAGAGTTTGTTTGAGTTTTATGTGGAGTTGAACACAATTGTAATAAATATTTCCCCAAATGTTGATCAGTGTTTTTAATATTTCAGAAAATAAGGATTATAACTAATAACTAATAGATCTGCAGTTTTAAACAGAAACACTTACCTGTATCTTGAAGAGGCTAAAATGCTGAATTTGTATCATTTGTTCACCAAAGAAGTCAATGAAACTTATTGAAAAGTCATTAAACATCCTTATTATAAAATATTTATTGACATGTCAAAACTACACTTTCATATATGATACATTTTAATGTTATACATGATTGATGAGAAGGAGGTCAAAAGTTAACATTGAAAAATGTTCTGAGCACAGTGATGTCACTAAAAAGTACCAACAGGTGGCTGATGCAGGTTCTACATCTGATTGGTGTTTTATTTATATACAATAAATATATGACAGGTGTCTTGTCCCAATCTTTCAGCTCACAGGCTGTTTATTTGAACACAACCTGTCTGATGCTCATCATCGCTGGCTATCCCATCATTCTCCTCACCAGGGGTTTGCTGCTTAGTAGAAAATGAATAGGAGCTGCTGACTGCGTCCAGTTGTCACTTTCTGTGTGTTTTAAGGCCCAGCTGATTTTGCTGTTAAAAAGTTTTAGCACAGTAAGAAAATCACTTACATGAGCGTGTGAGTGATACAGCAGCATCATGGCTTACATCAATTCCCAATGACAAAGGCAGCTATACAGGTGAGTCTTATGAACTTAAATACCAGTTTAATGAACTGTAAGTGTTCCCCCTCTAACTTGATGGGTGTTAGAAGGAGTAGCTGGAAACCCGGCTGCCGCTGAAGCTATGGCGGTCGCTGTATATATTAACACAGTTAGGCAGAGTTAGGCAGACAACATTAGCTTCCTTTCCACTCGGCTGCAGGATTTATTTGTTTCACAAAAGTATAGTGAACAAGTATACAATTTTTATACAATTTCTTAACAATTCATTACACAAATGCATACTCTTTAGGGGAATATTAACCCACCTGTATATATTAACACAGAGGCAGACAACATCAGCTTCCTTTCCACACAGCTGCAGGATTTATTCTACTGCCTCTATGTGTGTTTTAAGTTCCCCCTGACTGCTATGCGCCCTCTGCTGACATCTTTTAGTATTACACAAACACTCTAACCAGTAAAGTACACTGTAATTTAAATCACGGTGTAGGACATAATTAAAATCAATTATTATTTTTTAACAATCATTGTAACATAGTCCCTTAATGAACTGACTTTTTTAACATCTTTGAAATTTCCTTTATATCACCTTTTAAATACATATGCTGCATTTTTTAACCCTTTACATGAGTCTAAAATGACTATTATCAGATTCTTTAAAAAAGGACCTGAATCACTGGTTAATGAGGCATTTCTGTTCTTTTCTCTGCATGCTTTCTAATCATCACATTGTGATCTTCTGATCCAGATGTTTGTGGATTTTAGATGTGGAAGTGATAATTGTGTTTTTGTTTTTCTCTCTGTGGTGGACACATACACCCAGTGTGACCGTCCGTCCGTATGTGTGTGTGTGTGTGTGTGTGTGTGTGTGTGTGTGTAATACTGTGTACGTTTCCCACAAATCTCATTTTGTATAGCTAGGTAAGTGAGCGGTTGAACTTGTGGCTTGACAATAAAGGTCATAGTTCAAACAGTCAAAACCTTTTTTTGTGTGTGATTTCACTCCGTTACGCCTTCACTGAGGTAATTTTAATGAGGAACTTTGATCATCCAGTAACAAACACAGAGGTGTTGCTTCCTCTCTGCATGGGCAATGAGAGGGTGTGTGTTTCCTCCTATTTGCAGCATTTATACCCACAAGTGTTTGCCTTGTAAGTCAGAGATCTACCGCTCTGTGACCAGAACGTGATAGACCAGCGAGTGGTTGACTTTTACCAGATCTTTACTGTACAAAGACACGTTGATCACCTTGGACTCAGGATGGCTTTCTCCATTACATTTGGACTGCTTTGCATGTGCTCTATCATGCTGCTTTTTCTCCCTGCACAAGGTGAGTGTGTCTTTGCCTACTAGTGAGTAAAGTAGCTTTTGAAGGATAACAGAATATGCATGTAAACTGTATGTTTCAAGGCTCAGATTGAAGTCTAACATGAATATCTGATGAGAGCCTTTATTATCAGTTATCACTGTATTCCAGGTTTAAAGGGTTAAGTAAATCACCACTTGTATTGGATAGCAAGAAATTGGATGCTATGACATAAACAACTTAAACCAATTTTTTATCAAATTTAAATAGCTTTATTGGCATGATCACAACACAACGTTTTGCCAAGGCACTGTATAAGTAATGGATGTTGTATTATATATTTTGAACTGTTTACGGAACTCCAACAGCAGAATTAACATCTTTCCTTAATCAAGAAACTAACTGTACTTTTTGAAGGAAAACTCAAAGAATAAAGTTACACTGAAGAAAAAAGAAACTCCAGACATAATAGCTAGCAATTAGAATTTTTGTTTGTCTTCTTTAAGCCACATACTGTACCTTAGTGCTTATTGGTGAGCTCTTGTAATCGACAAATGTAGCTGAATGGCATTTGTATGTTGATGTAGCACAATTTAATGTCCTGATTAACTGATAGAATAACATTAGTACAGTAATAAGATACTATGTCTGTATGTGCTGTGTTGTAGGGCGATTTCAGCGTACCACAAATGAGTCCCAAGACGTTGGATACAAACCTGTGTGCTGTACCAGTACCTCAAAAGCCCGCATCCCATCTGCTGCCATCAGCTGCTTTCATCAGAGAAAAATCACACACCCAGATTGTCCAATAGATGCGTACATGTAAGTAAAAGTATTCAATGACACATAAGCTTGTTTTCTATCTGTATTTGTGGTGTGTTTGATCAATTACACCAACAAATCTAATCATGAGCAGACACATGAGATTTAAAATGAAGAACTTTTCAGAATCACTCCTGGGAATCACACTGATCAGTCAATTTAGGATGAAAAAACACTCCTACCTCAGAGCAGGACTAAACATTTATCAAGTGTGCTACTCTTACTTTCAGTGAGATGACGACACCTATTGAGAGAATGATGTCTGTGTTTTGCTTCACTCCAAGCTACAAAGTAGAAACTTAAACTGTGGGGGGCATTTTGTCGAGGCACCTTATGTTTTTTTTTCCTTTGAATGAGTTATCTGTCTGTATCTACATGCTATGTAGTCTTCATAGACTGTAAACATGGCTACTCACTTGGGTTAAAACATTAAATGTAGCCTTACATTGGTCTACTTTGACATAGCTGTTTGAAATCAACCCTTTTGATCCGCATCATTTTACATTCCCTATAATGTGGCATCTTGCACATGTTCCACAGGACCATGTTGCAAACCATGAGCTGTGGTGCAACACTATATTGCACCTTTTCTTGCAAAGAAACTGTGCAGTTCCCCTTTAATTATACCTCCTCTTAACTTATGATACTGACATGATGTTGTTTAGATACAGTAGCCTATCCAGCAAAGAGGACATGATTGTGTTCATATAAGCTTTATTTTGCTCTACTATGTCCCATGGAGCAATGTTGTCAAGAGTAGATCCTAATTTGACACAATGTACAATCCTCTCATTGGTGTGATGCTATGTTACTGATTGACAGATGGAGGAAAAGCACTGAAATATGCAGAGATGTACCTGTAAAGACAGTGAGGAATTAGATGCCTGCAAGTAAACACTTTTTTTTTTAGAAAGTCAAATTCAGAAATGTTTTATGAGAAAGGAAATGCATTTAACATGTTTGTTAGGAGTCAAATATACACATGATGTGTTAATGCATGAATGAGAAACACTCAATGTGAGCAGAAACTTTGTCCACTAGGAAACTTCACAAGTCACTTTTACATACTGAAATCACATAGGTGCAAACACCTGAATAGCCTCAAAGAAATGGGACAACATTTACTAAAATGTGCTTTCTTGCCAAGGCTTAGATGAGAAGATTGACAATTTATGATTACATGAATTGCATTGGCTTAGCTTAGCTTAGCTTAAAACCAGTACATAAAGATAAATGTAAAAGTTACAGTTTGTGGTTTTATGAGGCACTATTTCTCATGTACACCTGGGAATGAATTTACTTCCTAGAGTCTTGTCATCACCATGTTGATCATCAAGAGCCTGTTACATTATGGAACTACCTCTAAAACCATGTACATTGTCATTTCTACAACTATGTTTGTGTATGGATTAAATAAATGAGATACCATGTATTCATTAGTCTGGTTTGAGGTCCTACTTGGAGTAATTCAGTTAGTCAGGTTAGCTGTGTTGATGCTAAGCTAAGCTAATCACCCTCCAGCTTTAGAACTATACTTAATGTACAGACATGAAAGTGGGGTCAACTAACTCTCAGTAATAAAGTAAGAAATGTTAAAATGTTATAGTATGCTTTTATAGTTAATGCTGTTATCATGATTTAGGGCAAATTGTTTGTATGAAATATAAATGTTATTTTAGTCTCTAATTTGTCTTTTCAACCCTACAGCCTTGAAACGTACCAGCATAAGCAATACTGTGTGGATCCAACTGCTGAGTGGCTCCCACAGAGACTTAAGAGGTTAAGAAAGGTAAGTCTAGAGAGCACACTCTTAAATTTACAGTTAAAAGAAACTTAAGAAGGAAATCTTGTTCTTGATGATTTTGTGTTTCTATATTCATGTTTACTTGTTTTATATGTTGTCAAAAGTAAAAAATCGAATGTAGCATATGTGGGAAAATGTTTCTATAATGTGGGACTTTTAACTAACCAAACTGATATGAACTCTTTTGCTCCACAGAAAGGAATAAAATGTACAGAGCTTTAACAAAGCCTTCAATAACCAAGATGAGGATGATGCAACATGACCTTCTGAGCAGAATGGTGGCAGTAATTTCTGTTAAACTTTTCTAACTTTGATCAAATGTTTTACTTTCTCTATTTTTCAATACATATCAACCAGTGGCTTGGCAAAAATCTTATGAGCAAATTAAAAAAGATGTGAAAAATGTTGTCTTGGTGCTGTTTCTGTACTGATATGCTGTATTCACAGCTTGGACACACATCACTGAACATACTGATGTATATTTATCATGTTATGAAGCCTGTCAGCTGTAGTGAGTTCTTCTAAAATATGACTTATTTTCAAGTTTGGAATCAAGGAAAATATCATATCAGCTACATTTTGGTAAATACAGTTCTTCACTTTGTTGCTGAAAGTTAGTCTCATGTCTGTAGGATTAAGTTACAGTCAGTATTGCCTACCTTATAGTATAAAGACTGCTGGGAAACAACTAGTAAAGCACACTCTGTCCAAAGCTCAAATATCCACCTGCAACAGAGTTTGTTTGAGTTTTATGTGGAGTTGAACACAATTGGAATAAATATTTCCCCAAATGTTGATCAGTGTTTTTAATATTTCAGAAAATAAGGATTATAACTAATAACTAATAGATCTGCAGTTTTAAACAGAAACACTTACCTGTATCTTGAAGAGGCTAAAATGCTGAATTTGTATCATTTTTACACCAAAGAAGTCAATGACACTTATTGAAAAGTCATTAAACATCCTTATTATAAAATATTTATTGACATGTCAAAACTACACTTTCATATATGATACATTTTAATGTTATACATGATTGATGAGAAGGAGGTCAAAAGTTAACATTGAAAAATGTTCTGAGCACAGTGATGTCACTAAAAAGTACCAACAGGTGGCTGATGCAGGTTCTACATCTGATTGGTGTTTTATTTATATACAATAAATATATGACAGGTGTCTTGTCCCAATCTTTCAGCTCACAGGCTGTTTATTTGAACACAACCTGTCTGATGCTCATCATCGCTGGCTATCCCATCATTCTCCTCACCAGGGGTTTGCTGCTTAGTAGAAAATGAATAGGAGCTGCTGGCTGCGTCCAGTTGTCACTTTCTGTGTGTTTTAAGGCCCAGCTGATTTTGCTGTTAAAAGATTTTAGCACAGTAAGAAAATCACTTACATGAGCGTGTGAGTGATATAGCAGCATCATGGCTTACATCAATTCCCAATGACAAAGGCAGCTATACAGGTGAGTCTTATGAACTTAAATACCAGTTTAGTGAACTGTAAGTCTAAAAATGACACTAACTATTATATTATCAGATTCTTAAAAAAGGACCTGAATCACTCATCCACCTGGTTTTTAATCATCACACTGTGATCTTCTGATCCAGATGTTTGTGGAGTTTAGATGTGGAAGTGATAATTGTGTTTTTGTTTTTCTCTCTGTGGTGGACCCATACACCCAGTGTGACCGTCTGTGTGTGTGTGTGCGTGTGTGTAATACTGTGTACGTTTTCTACAAATCTCATTTTGTATAGCTAGGTAAGTGAGCGGTTCAGCCTGTGGCTTGACAATAAAGGTCATGGTTCAAACGTTAAAAACATTGTTTTTTTGTGTGTGATGTCACTCCGTTACGCCTTCACTGAGGTCATTTTAATGAGGAACTTTGATCATCCAGTAACAAACACAGAGGTGTTGCTTCCTCTCTGCATGAGCAATGAGAGGGTGTGTGTTTCCTCCTATTTGCAGCATTTATACCCACAAGTGTTTGTCTTGTAAGTCAGAGATCTACCGCTCTGTGACCAGAACGTGATAGACCAGCGAGTGGTTGACTTTTACCAGATCTTTACTGTACAAAGACACGTTGATCACCTTGGACTCAGGATGGCTTTCTCCATTACATTTGGACTGCTTTGCATGTGCTCTATCATGCTGCTTTTTCTCCCTGCACAAGGTGAGTGTGGCTTTGCCTACTAGTGAGTAAAGTAGCTTTTGAAGGATAACAGAATATGCATGTAAACTGTATGTTTCAAGGCTCAGATTGAAGTCTAACATGAATATCTGATGAAAGCCTTTATTATCAGTAATCACTGTATTCCAGGTTTAAAGGGTTAAGTAAATCACCACTTGTATTGGATAGCAAGAAATTGGATACTATGACATAAACAACTTAACCCAATTTTTTATCAAATTTAAATAGCTTTATTGGCATGATCACAACACAAAGTTTTGCCAAGGCACTGTATAAGTAATGGATGTTGTATTATATATTTTGAATTGTTTACGGAACTCCAACAGCAGAATTAACATCTTTCCTTAATCAAGAAACTAACTGTACTTTTTGAAGGAAAACTCAAAGAATAAAGTTACACTGAAGAAAAAGAAACTCCAGACATAGTAGCTAGCAGTGATGCGTGGGTCGACCTGCGACCCGCGGATATCCGCGGGTTTATCCGTGGGTCGGGCGGGTTCGAGTTCAATTTTTAAAAACTATTGCGGGTGCGGGCGGGGCGGATCAAAAAGAGAAAACACATATTTCTCACTTAGGAACTTTCACTTGCCTATTTATGATAATCCATTTTTTATGTGAAAGAAGAAGAAGACAAACTTTAAAATAAAACTGTTATTAATATCGCTATGTGACTACTTTCGTGTGGACTGCTGTGTTTTGAATCTCCATGGCAACGGGTGAGAGCTGAAGCTTGATGGTGCCATTTTTCCACAATCTCTTCAGATCAAACCTGACTCTATGTCCTAACACAGTTGCGTGTCACTCCGAATCAACATTATGGTTGTGCTCAATCAATAATAACCTACACGGATGTGTTTCATAGCTTAGTGACGCTAAAGTTAAATTGTGATCAGAAGATTAATTCACCTCTCGATCTGTGAGAGTCATCAGCTATAAATATCATTATATGCTCTGCGCTTCTTCAATTTAAACATATAGCCTATGTTTTGTTGAAATATCATTGTTACCTACAGTATATTCTATTATCTATTACTTCAATTTAAACAAGTGATCAAAGATCAGTTCACTAAAATGTATCCTCTCAGATCTTATAGCAGATAGTTTTGACTACGTTTGGCACGTGAGCACACTTGTGTGTGTTTGTATTTGTGTGCACGGCAGAGAGATGCTTTCCGCAATCGTTCAATAAAGAACGATGTAAAAATCAATCTTACAGTGTATTTGTTGTTGTTTGGTATTCAATTAATTTTTCATGAAATTGTATCATAATCTTTACTGCGAATCCAGTGCAAATCCTTGTCTATCTATGGCTTACAGTGTCACAAATGAGTGCTCATCGGTAGGTTCCATGGCAATACGTTCACTGGCTTTATTTTTTTTTTCTCGGGTTGGGTCAGGTTCGGGTCATGATCAGCACATTTTTTTTGTGGGTCGGGCGGGGCGGGTTGGATCTCCTGGCGGGTCGGGTTGGGGCGGGTGTTAAAAAAAGCCGACCCACGCATCACTGGTAGCTAGCAATTCAAATTTTTTTTTGTCTTCTTTAAGCCACATACCTTAGTGCTTATTGGTGAGCTCTTATAACCGACAAATGTAGCTGAATGGCATTTGTATGTTGATGCAGTATGTTAATGTCCTAATTAACTGATAGTATCTTATTACTGTACTAATGTTATTCTATGTCTGTATGTGCTGTGTTGTAGGGCGATTTCAGCGTACCACAAATGAGTCCCAAGAAGTTGGACCCATATCCACGGTCTGTACCAACACCTCAAAAGCCCCCATCAACTCTACTGTCATCAGCTGCTTTCATCAGAAAAAGAATGCACACAAAGATTGTCCAATAGAGGCGTACATGTAAGGGAAAGTATTCACTGACACATAAGCTTGTTTTATGACTGTATTTGTGGTGTGTTTGATCAGTTTTACCAACAAATCTAATCCTGAGCAGACAAACCAGATTTAATGTGAAGAACTTTTCAGAATCATGCCGCTCAGTCAATTTAGGATTAAAAACACTCCTACCTCATAGCAGGACTTAACATTTATCAAGTGTGCTACTCTTACATTCAGTCAGAAGATGACACCTAAGTGACAGTATGACGTCTGTGTTTTGCTTCACTCCAAGCCACAAAGTATTTGGGCATTTTGTGATCAAAACACCAAATGAGAGAATATCTTTTGGAAGAATGGTGTTCCTCCCTCCAGTAGAGTTCAGATACTTGGAGAATCAATGCCAAGGTGTACTGAAGCTGTTCTGGCAGTATGTTGTAATCCAACACCTTACTAAGACACATTATGTTGGTTTTTCATTTAATATGTCACCTGTCTGTATTTACACGCTATGCAGACTGTGAACAAGGCTACTCACATTGGTTCAGTTATTAAATGTAGTCTTAGGTTGGCCTGCTTTGACTGAGCCACTTTCAACCACATCATTTTACATTCCCTATAATGTGGCATCTTGCACATGTTCCACAGGACCATGTTGCAAACCATGAGCTGTGGTGCAACACTATATTGCAACTTTTTGTTCCACTGTCCTTTCTACTTTGTCCCATGGAGCAATGTTGTCAAGAATAGATCCTAATTTGACACAATGTACAATCCTCTCATTGGTGTGATGCTATGGTACTGATTGACAGATGGAGGAAAAGCACTGAAATATGCAGAGATGTACCTGTAAAGACAGTGAGGAATTAGATGCCTGCAAGTAAACACGTGTTTTTTTAGAAAGTCAACTTCAGAAATGTTTTATGAGAAAGAAAATGCATTTAACGTGTTTGTTAGACCTCAAATATACACATGATGTGTTAATGCATGAATGAGAAACACTCAATGTGAGCAGAAACTTTGTCCACTAGGAAACTTCACAAGTCACTTTTACATATTGAAATCACATAGGTGCATAGACCTGAACATACTCAAAGAAATGGGACAATATTTTGGTGAAATGTGCTTTCTTGCCAAGGCTTAGATGAGAAGATTGACATTTTATGATTACATGAATTGCATTGGCTTATCTTAGCTTAGCATAAAACCAGTACATAAACAGAAATGTAAAAGTTACAGTTTGTGGTTTTATGAGGCACTATTTCTCATGTACAACTGGGAATGAATTTACTTCCATGAGTCTTGTCATCACCATGTTGGTCATCAAGAGCCTGTTACATTATGGAACTACCTCTAAAACCATGTACATTGTCATTTCTACAACTATGTTTGTGTATGGATTAAATAAATGAGATACCATGTATTAATTAGTCTGGTTTGAGGTCCTACTTGGAGTAATTCAGTTAGTCGGGTTAGCTGTGTTGATGCTAAGCTAAGCTAATCACCCCCCAGCTTTAGAACTATACTTAATGTACAGACATGAAAGTGGGGTCAACTAACTCTCAGTAATAAAGTAAGAAATGTTAAAATGTTATAGTATGCTTTTATAGTTAATGCTGTTATCATGACTTAAGGCAAATTGTTTGTATGAAATATAAATGTTATTTTAGTCTCGAATCTGTTTTTTTAACCCTGCAGCCTTGAAACGGACGAGCATAAGCAATACTGTGTGGATCCAACTGCTGAGTGGCTCCCACAGAGACTTGAGAAGTTAAAACAGGTAAGTCTAGAGAATACACTCTTAAATTTACAGCTAAAAGAAACATAAGAAGGAAATATTGTTCTTGATGATTGTGTGTGTCTATATTCATGTTTACTTTTTTGATATACTGTCAAAAGTCAACAATAATCTTAAGGATGTTGTTCATTTGGTAACACATTGTGAGATGCAGAAAACCTACCCAGTCTCCAAACTAGCTCCTCACAAGTTTTAATGTTTTGTCCTTTTTGGCATTTAGGAATTTTAGTGTGTGACTTCAAATCAAATGCAGCAACTTTGAACTAACCAAACTGATATGAACTCTTTTGCTCCACAGAGAGGAATAAAATGTGAATAACCTCAACAAAGCCTTCAATAACCAAGATGAGGATGATGCAACATGACCTTCTGAGCAGAATGGTGGCGCTAATTTATGTTAAACTTTTCTAACTTTGATCAAATGTTTTACTTTCTCTATTTTTCAATACATATTTACCAGTGGCTTGGCAAACATCTTATGAGCAAATTAAAAAAGATGTGAAAAATGTTGTCTTGGTGCTGTTTCTGTACTGATATGCTGTATTCACAGCTTGGACACACATCACTGAACATACTGATGTATATTTATCATGTTATGAAGCCTGTCAGCTGTAGTGAGTTCTTCTAAAATATGACTTATTTTCAAGTTTGGAATCAAGGAAAATATCATATCAGCTACATTTTGGTAAATACAGTTCTTCACTTTGTTGCTGAAAGTTAGTCTCATGTCTGTAGGATTAAGTTACAGTCAGTATTGCCTACCTTATAGTATAAAGACTGCTGGGAAACAACTAGTAAAGCACACTCTGTCCAAAGCTCAAATATCCACCTGCAACAGAGTTTGTTTGAGTTTTATGTGGAGTTGAACACAATTGTGATAAATATTTCCCCAAATGTTGATCAGTGTTTTTAATATTTCAGAAAATAAGGATTATAACTAATAACTAATAGATCTGCAGTTTTAAACAGAAACACTTACCTGTATCTTGAAGAGACTAAAATGCTGAATTTGCATCATTTTTACACCAAAGAAGTCAATGACACTTATTGAAAAGTCATTAAACATCCTTATTATAAAATATTTATTGACATGCCAAAACTACACTTTCATATATGATACATTTTAATGTTATACATGATTGATGAGAAGGAGGTCAAAAGTTAACATTGAAAAATGTTCTGAGCACAGTGATGTCACTAAAAAGTACCAACAGGTGGCTGATGCAGGTTCTACATCTGATTGGTGTTTTATTTATATACAATAAATATATGACAGGTGTCTTGTCCCAATCTTTCAGCTCACAGGCTGTTTATTTGAACACAACCTGTCTGATGCTCATCATCGCTGGCTATCCCATCATTCTCCTCACCAGGGGTTTGCTGCTTAGTAGAAAATGAATAGGAGCTGCTGACTGCGTCCAGTTGCCGCTTTCTGTGTGTTTTAAGGCCAAGCTGATTTTGCTGTTATAAGGACACAGTAAGAGTAAGAAAATTGCCTACAAAAATGTTAGTCTATTGTAATCCCTAAGCAGCTGTTTTTATTATTAGTAGTAATTCAAAGTAGAAATACTTTAGTACAAAAGCAGTATATGACTGATATTCATGCTGAGTTTTACAGTATTTCAAACTTATTTGAATTGCTCATTGAGAATTTATCCTATTTAACATGAGAAACTTGATTTCTTTGTAGATCTCAACATTAATTGGGGCATATTAAAGTTTTAAGAAAGAGGATCACAGCTGTGGTGGTTACTCAATGTTTCCTCCCTAAAGGGATTTAAAAAATGTATTGTACATACAACTGATATAATGTAATTCATAATTAATTGTTTTGACACCATGGCTACATTTTGACACCATGGCTACATTTCACCATTTCACCTTTCTTTATTTCCACATTTGTGGTTTTAACATTGAAATATCTTTTTTGCCTCACAGTGATTTCAACACATCATACCGGTTCAATACAATACATTTTTTTAATGTCTTTATGGAGGAAAGATTAAGTAACCACTCAGAACAGATGTGTTCCGCTTTCTCTGGAATGATTATGTCCTCCACATAGGAACATTTCTTCATCTCGCAAGTCACTGCTTTACTCCAGGAGAAGCTCTTCATCATTCACTTTTACTAGATTTCTATTCTTAAGAAACACATCCCAGGACACAAGATGTTGTTCTCTGTTAGCTTTGGAAGTCTCTCATGTTTAACCATGCTGCTTTTCCTTTGTGCACAAGGTGAGTGTGGCTTTGTCTACATTGGGTGTGCAATTTCAAGAGTTAAGAAAATCATATAAATTGTATCATGTAAAAGAAGAAAACTTAGCCTGTATGAATGTTGCATTATAGTGCATCCTCAATGTTACACCCCTGTGCCAAGGGGTGCAGGACGTGTCGCTCCCTCCTGCCAGGGGTGGATTGGCCTTAGGGAGTACCGGGACTTTTCCCGGTGGGCCGGTCAATAATGGGCCGGTGGCTGCCGTTTTTTAATTTTTTTCATTTGTTTATTTAGTTTTTGCTGCGCCTTGCCATGGTTACTCTCCCGGCCCAGAGCAGAGACATGCACCGGCCCACAGAGCTCCGCTGCAGCCTGCAGACACAGCAGAGGCCCATTGGCTTGTCTGTCTAAAGAATACCTGGTCCAATGGCTTTATGATAGGCTACAGAGGCCCAGGATTCCCACCCACGCTGGTTCTTGACTCTCCCCCCTAACCCCCCTCCCTCATCCAATCACCTTTGATGACATGCAATCAGATGAGAGATAGTGAGAGATACTACAACAAAATGGACAATGCGGCTAAAAAGCGAAAAGGCGGAGCGGAAAAACAAAGAGATAAAAAAAGAAAAGCTCTAGCAACCGACGCTGCTACGAGCAAAAACATTTCAGAAATGTTGCCATCGTGGCCGGAGCGGCTTCAGGAGTGGGTCCCTCTCAGCAGCAGGTGTCGGACAGTGAGTCAAGTGAGGCTCCCGCTGCCATGGTGGTGCAGGAGCAGCAGGTTGAGGAAGACTCTCCACCATGTGGAAGTGGTGATAGAGTTTTAAGCAGGTGTGATCCTGCCAGCATGGTGTGGATAAACACTCATTAAATGTTCAGAATGGTTACTAACTGTCTATGAACTTTACTTAACATAATAAATAACTCTGCATAGTGTGGTGTGTTAGAACTAGGCCTAAATCTAGTTATCTAAAGTATTAGAAAACAATCATATTCATATACTATCCTGATGAATTGATTAGTTGCTTTTATTAACCACTTAACCACCATTTTCATCAAAGGATGCCACATAATTACAAATCTGCAAGCTTACAACTCACATGTTGTAATGTGATGTGGTTTGAGCATGTAGATCTGCTATTTTCACAATTTTTGATAATTTCTACCTATGATGACATCTGCCAAATCAGGTCACCAGAGTTAAAGTGTTGTAAGTGTCAATATGCACCTTTCTTTGTGCCCACAGTCCAATTTGTTCATGAAGGACATTGATCTAACAACATAACACATATGTAGTCTATGATGCTTTACATATTTTTTTCAGTCAGTGTTTATGGTTTATTGTCCGTTCAACAGTTTCACATTATACAGTTAAAACTAATTCAAGCCTATTCAAGTATCCAGAATATAAGGGATATTGTTCAGTATACTACTGTTATTAAGGGCTTGTGTGTTTAAATGTACATCAACGTCAGTTGGCACAGTATCTGAGCATGGATTGCAATGGGCCGGTCTGGACCAAAAAGTCCAGGGCCGAATTTTTGTCCCAGTCCAGGCCTGCCTCCTGCTGTACAGCGGTCTCAAATGCTGCCATTCACAAACCTGTCAATGCTTGCTACGAACAGAAGGAAATCACATTTGTGGGCTGTAGAATACATGCTTATATGTAAGTAAAAGTACACTCACACAATACTACATTTTTTCGCTCAGTGCATTTGGGGTGTTAGTGTCGAAATTTCTGATTGGGAACTTGGAAATTCTGACTTAGAGCTAAAGCAAGAAGAGGGGTTGAACAGAATTGTAATATTTCCCCAAATGTTGATCAGTGTTTTTAATATGTCAGAAAATAAAGATTATAACTAATAACTAATAGATCTGCAGTTAAAACCAAATGTTTATAAAAATTCAAATAACTTTATTAGCATGACTGTAACTGTAGGCAAGGCAAGGCAGTTTTATTTATAAAGCGCATTTCATACACAATGGCAATTCAATGTGCTTTACATAAAACAGAAAAACATGTAATTTGACATAATTTAAAACATACAATTAACCCCCCCCCCCCCCACCCACCCCCCACCCCCCACCCCATAATAAAAACAAAGTACAGAAAAATAGAAAGACATAAATAAAATGATTGCAGCATAAAATAATAAATTAGCTTTAAAATCATTAAAAGGACAAAGAGTGCAAATGAAAGATTAAAATGTAAAGTGCTTTAAAAGAGCTCAATCGTAAGCACAGGAGAAGAGAAATGTTTTTAACCTGGATTTAAAAGTGTTCACAGTTGGGGCTGATTTCAGTTCTGCTGGTAGTTTGTTCCAGTTGTGTGCAGCATAACAGCTAAAAGCTGCTTCACCATGTTTAGTTTGAACTCTGGGCTCAACTATCTGACCTGAGTCAGTAGATCTCAGAGCTCTACTGGGTTTATATTCTACTAACATGTCATTTATATATTCTGGACCTAAACCATTCAGTGATTTGTAGACCAGTAGCAGAACTTTAAAATCTATTCTATAGCTGACTGGGAGCCAGTGTAGAGACTTTAGAACTGGAGTAATGTGCTCTGATCTCTTTGTTCTGGTTAAAACTCAAGCTGCAGCGTTCTGAATGAGCTGCAGCTGTTTAATGCTTTTTTGTGGGAGTCCAGTCAGAAGACCGTTACAGTAGTCGAGTCTACTTGAGATGAAAGCATGAATCAACTTCTCCTGGTCTGTTTGAGACATAAAACCCTTCACTCTGGATATGTTCTTAAGCTGATAGAAGGCTGTTTTGGTGATTGATTTGATGTGACTGCTGAAAGTCAAATCTGAGTCTATCAGCACGCCAAGGTTTCGTACTTGGTCCCTAGTTTTTAGAGAGAGTGACTCGAGATGTTTACTGACAGCAATCCTCTTCTCTTTATTGCCAAAAACAATGACCTCAGTTTTGTCCTGATTTAATTGAAGGAAATTTTGGTTCATCCAATTAGTTACTTGCTCTAAACAGTGACACAATGACTGTATTGGACTGTAGTCATCTGGGGACAGTGCTAGGTATATCTGTGTGTCATCTGCATAACTGTGATAGTCTACATTAGAGTTCTGCAGAATTTGACCCAAGGGCAGCATATATAGACTGAACAGAAGGGGTCCAAGAACTGACCCCTGAGGAACTCCACACGTCATAGCCACTCGATCAGATTCATAACTTCCAATGGTCACAAAATAACTCTCTTCCAAGTAGGACCTGAACCAGTCTAGGACTGTTCCGCTGAGTCCTGCCCAAGTTTCCAACCTGTTCAACAGTATACTGTGGTCCACAGTGTCAAACGCAGCACTGAGATCCAACAGGACCAGAACTGACACCTTGCCTGAGTCAGTGTTCAACCGTATGTCATTTAACACTCTAATAAGAGCTGTTTCTGTACTGTGGTTAGGTCGGAAGCCTGATTGAAATTTGTCAAAAAGTCCACTGGAGTTCAAGAAATTACTGAGTTGATTAAAAACCACTTTCTCAACGATCTTGGCTATAAAAGGAAGATTTGAGATAGGTCTGTAGTTGGTTAACATGGAAGCATCCAGCGTTCTCTTTTTTAAGAGTGGCTTAATGGCAGCTACTTTTAGGAGTTTAGGAAACACACCTGATTTAAGTGAGCTATTTATTACTTGTCGCAAATCTGTTTGGACAGAGTTCACAATAGTTTTAAAGAAATCTGATGGCATTGTGTCAAGACAGCATGTTGATGGTTTTAGATGCTGCACTGTTTCCTCTATGGTTTTTTGGTCAACTGTTTTAAATTCTGACATTGCAGTTGAGTTATTCCTGGGAGGTCTGAGGGATTGTGTCATTTTATTGTTTTGTTGATTTGTGTTGATATTTAACCTTATGGACTGGATTTTTTCACTGAAAAAGCAAATTCATTGCATTTTTCTGTGGAAAGGAGTTCTGGAGCTATCTGTTTAGGGGGGTTTGTAAGCTTATCAACCGTAGCAAACAGAGTACGAGTGTTGTTGATCTTATTAATTATTTCAGAAAAGTGTTGCTGTCTAGCTTTGAGTAACTCATATTTAAAATTACAAAGACTTTGTTTGTAGAGGTCAAGGTGAATTTGAAGTTTAGTTTTTCTCCACTTACGCTCTGCTTCCCTGCATTCTGTTTTTAAAGCCTTTATCATCATAGTGTTCCTCCATGGTGTTTTCTTTCTGCTCAAGGTTGTCTTAGTTTTAATAGGTGCAACAGCATCCATGACATTTGAGATTTTCCAGTTAAATTTATCCAGGAGTTCATCAACTGACTCTGCACTCACAGTTGGTGACATAGCTATAGCCTCCATAAATTTTGCACTGGTATTCTCATTTATGTACCTTCTCCTAACAGACACAGAGGTTAACTGAACATTTGGAATGATTTGTAAGTCAAAGAATACACAGAAATGATCAGAAAGAGCCAAGTCCTTAACATCAACAGAAGAAATATCAACACCTTTAGAGATAACCAGATCCAGAGTGTGGCCTCGAGTGTGTGTGGGCCCTTTCACATGTTGCAAGAGGCCAAAAGTGTCAAGTAGAGCAGAGAGTTCTTTGGCGTTACTGTCCATGTTATTGTCTATATGAATGTTAAAATCCCCTGTTATGATAAAAAAGTTGTAGTCAGTGCAGATAACTGACAGCAGTTCAGCAAACTCATCAATGAATTTTCCTGAATATCTTGGAGGTCTATAAATGATTAAAAAAGAACTTTTGGATCACCTTTTAATAAAAAACAGAGATGTTCAAAAGAGCTAAAATCACCTAATGTAATTTCCTTGCACTGAAATACAGATTTAAAGATGGCAGCAACTCCCCCGCCTTTCTTACCAGTTCGACACTTGTTCATAAAACTAAAATTTGTTGGTGCTGCCTCATTGAGAATAGCACAACAGCTACATTCAGTCAGCCATGTTTCACTAAGAAGTAAAAAATCTAGATCATAGGTCATAATGACGTCATTAACTAGCAGTGATTTGTTTGCTAGCAATCTGATATTGAGTGGAGCTAACCTTGTGGAGATAACAGGAGACACTGGTATATTTTGAGGTTGACATGCTATACTTAATAAATTAGCAGATTTAATTGAACTCTTGTTATTTCTCACCAGTTTAACCATTCTTCTGTTACCTGTCATCACAGGGATTGAGAAAACTACCTGAACTCCATAGGGCCCTGACTTTTCCTGGGGGAGAACATAATTGGTATCAGTATTGCAGCCTGGACCCGGCACATATCAGTCAGACTCACAGATGATCTGAGTCAAAGGAGGTGGGGGGGCTCTGTGACTCTTGGATGATGGTTGTTTCCAGCGTGGTGGAATGGGAGGGGCTTGACGATGGGGGAAGTTGAGGGGAGAAAAAATGAGATTTGGGCGTGGTGTGAGTTGGATTCCAGCATTGACAAGGTCATTCATCCTGTCGGTGAAATCCAGAAGTGGGGAGTCCTGACTAAGTGGAGAGAATAAAAGGCTGGAAGGGGTCCTGGTGGGTGAAAGTTGGTAGTCTCCAGGTGGGGCTAGGGGAGACTCCACTTGTCGGGTTGTTGGGGCTGGGGGAGACTCCACTTGTTAGGTTGTTGGGGCTGGGGGAGACTCCTCCTGTTGGGTTTTTAGGGCTGGGGAAGAATCCTCCTGTTGGGCTGTTGGGGCTAGGGGAGACTCCTTGTGTTGGGGCAAGGATGATGACGTTAAATCCTCTCTCTAGGTGTGCTGACTTTCATGGTCAGTCCTTATCTCAGGCGGTAGCAATTCTTCTCCAGAACGCTGTCTTATCTGTTGTTTTGGATTGTCTTGTCTTGTCTTGTCCTTGACAGGGACTGCTGGTGACTGACGCACAAAATCAAAAATGTTGTAGCTTAACAGCTGTACTCCTGACTTGTTAAGGCAAAATCCATCTGCCTTAAAGAGGTGTCTGCGTTCCCAAAAAATGTTGAAATTGTCAATGTATATTATTGCTAAAGCACTGTATGAATAATGAATGGTAAAATGGACTGTACTTATAATCTTATAATTTATATATAGCGCTTTTCTAATCGTTATGATCACTCAAAACACTTTTACACTTCGTCTCATTGACCCATTCACACACTGATGGCAGGGGCTACCATGCAGGGTGCCAACCTACTCATCATTCATACACATTCACACACAGTTGGCACAGCAACGGGAGCAATTTGGGGAGTTAAGTGTCTTGCCCAAGGACACATCGACATGTGGACTGGAGGAGCCGGGAATTGTACCACCAATCTTCCAATTGGTGGACGACCGCTCTACCTCCTGAGCCACAGACAACAGTTTATATTCTCTAATTGAATGATGACTACAGAACTCCAACAGCAGAATTAACATATTTTATTCATCAAAAAAACTAACTGTACTTTTGGAAGGAACACTTAAAGAATAAAGTTATACTTAAGAAAACGAACCATTTGACATAGAAGCTAGCAAATAGAATGTGTTTGTCTTCTTTAAGCCACATACCATAGTGCTTATTGGTGAGCTCTTAGACAAATGTAGCTAAATGACATTTGTGTGATTCTGCAGCATACCTTACTGTCCTGACTCCTAACTTATTTATAGTATCTTACTACTGTACTAATGTTGTTCTCTCTGTATGTGATGTGTTGTAGGGCGTTTTCAGCGTACCACGAGTGAGTCCCCGGAAGAACCAATGAACCCCACGTGCTGCACGGAGTGCTCCAAAGCCAGAATCAACAGCACTGTCATCAGCTGCCATATACAGAAGAAAATCACACACCTTGGGTGCAAAATAGATGCGTACATGTAAGGGAAAGTATTCAATGACACATAAGCTTGTTTTCTATCTGTATTTGTTGTGTGTTTGATCAATTTCACCTACAAATCTAATCATGAGCAAACACATGAGATTTAATGTGAAGAACTTTTCAGAATCACTCCTGGGAATCACACTGATCAGTCAATTTAGGATTAAAAACATTCCTACCTCAGAGCAGGACTAAATATTTATCAAGCGTACTCCTCTTACTTTCAGTGAGATGACGACACCTATTGAGAGCATGATGTCTGTGTTTTGCTTCAATCCAAGCCACAAAGTAGTTAAACTGTGGGGGGCATTTTGTCGAGGCACCTTATGTTGTTTTTTTCTTTGAATGAGTTATCTGTCTGTATCTACATGCTATGTAGCCTTCATAGACTATAAACACGGCTACTCACATGGGTTAAAGAATTAAATGTAGCCTTACATTGGTCTACTTTGACATAGCTGTTTGAAATCAACCCTTTTTGAGCCACATCATTTTACATTCCCTGTAATGTGGCATCTTGCACATGTTCCACAGGACCATGTTGCAAACCATGAGCTGTGGTGCAACACTATATTGCACCTTTTCTTCCACTGTGCAGTTCCCCTTTAATTATACCTGCTCTTAACTTATGTTACTGACATGATGATCTTTAGATTCAGTAGCCTATCCAGCAAAGAGGACATGCCTGCAAGTAAACACATGATTTTTTAGGAAGTCAACTTCAGAAATGTTTTATGAGAAAGAAAATGCATTTAACATGTTTGTTAGACCTCAAATATACACATGATGTGTTAATTCATGAATGAGAAACACTCAATGTGAGCAGAAACTTTGTCCACTAGGAAACTTCACAAGTCACTTTTACATACTGAAATCACATAGGTGCATAGACCTGAATATCCTCAAAAAATGCAACAACATTTTGTGAAATGTGCTTTCTTGCCAAGGCTTAGATGAGAAGATTGACAACTTATGATTACATGAATTGCACTGATTTAGCTTAGTTTAGCTTAAAACCAGTACATAAACAGAAATGTAAAAGTTACAGTTTGTGGTTTTATGAGGCACTATTTCTCATGTACACCTGGGAATGAATTTACTTCCTAGAGTCTTGTCATCACCATGTTGATCATCAGGAGCCTGTTACATTATGGAACTACCTCTAAAACCATATACATTGTCATTTCTACATCTCATCATCATGTTTGTGTATGGATTAAATAAATGAGATACCATGTATTAATTAGTCTGGTTTGAGGTCCTACTTGGAGTAATTCAGTTAGTCAGGTTAGCTGTGTTGATGCTAAGCTAAGCTAATCACCCCCCAGCTTAATGTACAGACATGAAAGTGGGGTCAACTGACTCTCAGTAATAAAGTAAGACATTTTAAAATGTTATAGTATGCTTTTACAGTTAATGCTGTTATCATGTTTTAGGGCAAATTGGTGTATGAAATATAAATGTTATTTTAGTCTCTAATTTGTCTTTTCAACCCTACAGCCTTGAAACGGACCAGCATAAGCAATACTGTGTGGATCCAACTGCTGAGTGGCTCCCAAAGAGACTTGAGAGGTTAAGAAAGGTAAGTCTAGAGAATACACTCTTAAATTTACAGCTAAAAGAAACCCAAAGAGGAAATCTTGTTCTTGATGATTTTGTGTGTCTATATTCATGTTTACTTGTTTTATATATTGTCAAAAGTCGAATGTAGCATATGTGGGAAAATGTTTTCTATAATGTGGAACTTTTAAATAACGAAAAAGTTATGAACTCTTTTGCTCCACAGAAAGGAATAAAATGTACAGAGCTTTAACAAAGCCTTCAATAACCAAGATGAGGATGATGCAACATGACCTTCTGAGCAGAATGGTGGCGCTAATTTCTGTTAAACTTTTCTAACTTTGATCAAATGTTTTACTTTCTCTATTTTTCAATACATATTTACCAGTGGCTTGGCAAAAATCTTATAAGCAAATTAAAAAAGATGTGAAAAATGTTGTCTCGGTGCTGTTTCTGTACTGATATGCTCTATTCACAGCTTGGACACACATCACTGAACATACTGATTGTGGTGTATTTTGAGTTACCATGACACCCGTAGTTTGATCACGCAATGCATATTGGGTAACCCCTGCTCCCGAGTTGTTATTCAGCCATGTGCTACAAGTCATGTTGCTATGCTAATAAATAGTTAACATTGCGTCGGAGTCTGGATTATCATTGTTATATTAAGTAACATGGAAGAGTGAAAGATATAACACTGATGTATATTTATCATGTTATGAAGCCTGTCAGCTGTAGTGAGTTCTTCTAAAATAGGACTTATTTTCAAGTGTGGAATCAAGGAAAATATCATATCAGCTACATTTTGGTAAATACAGTTCTTCACTTTGTTGCTGAAAGTTAGTCTCATGTCTGTAGGATTAAGTTACAGTCAGTATTGCCTACCTTATAGTATAAAGACTGCTGGGTGTTACGGCCCTTGGCCGTTTGTATGGTTTCTCCCCTTCCTCTGTGTGTATGTGCTCCGTTCCGAGGTTTCCGGTGGACCAGTGAAGCAGACCGTTGGCGGCTGATGGATGAGGCTGATTGGTGCGGGCGTCTCCAATCAGCGTGCGACAGCTTTAAAAGCCTGGCGTGCCCTCCAGACGCCGGCAGACACCTCAGTAGCAGCAATAGTAGTAGTAGTATTAGTGGTAGTTCATCGAATAATAGCTTGTGTTTTGGTTACCCAGATTTGGGCCTGGGTAAGATTAGTTCTTTATTTCTTTCTTATTTGTGTCACTGTGTTTTCTGGTTAGGTTTAGGGGTGCTGATTACTTGTATTTCTGTTTGGTATAGCGTTAGTGCAGTTAGTTAGGTTTTTGGTTTAGGCATATTTGATTTGTTGTTTATTATTCTCTAAATACTTGAGACAGTTAGCTCCATTTTTATTTGTAGGGAGTCCTCTTTTTGTTATATTTTGTTATTGATTTATCAGCACCTGGCAAGCCCTTTTCTGTTGGTTGTTGTATTAAATTCCACATTGTCCTAATTTCTTATAATAAATACCTCTTTTATTTTACAACCAGTTTCCATCGGTTGTGTTTGTTACTTTCCCTTTTCCCCATCGAGCTGGGTTTGTAACACTGGGAAACAACTAGTAAAGCACACTCTGTCCAAAGCTCAAATATCCACCTGCAACAGAGTTTGTTTGAGTTTTATGTGGAGTTGAACACAATTGGAATAAATATTTCCCCAAATGTTGATCAGTGTTTTTAATATTTCAGAAAATAAGGATTATAACTAATAACTAATAGATCTGCAGTTTTAAACAGAAACACTTACCTGTATCTTGAAGAGGCTAAAATGCTGAATTTGTATCATTTTTACACCAAAGAAGTCAATGAAACTTATTGAAAAGTCATTAAACATCCTTATTATAAAATATTTATTGACATGTCAAAACTACACTTTCATATATGATACATTTTAATGTTATACATGATTGATGAGAAGGAGGTCAAAAGTTAACATTGAAAAATGTTCTGAGCACAGTGATGTCACTAAAAAGTACCAACAGGTGGCTGATGCAGGTTCTACATCTGATTGGTGTTTTATTTATATACAATAAATATATGACAGGTGTCTTGTCCCAATCTTTCAGCTCACAGGCTGTTTATTTGAACACAACCTGTCTGATGCTCATCGCCAGCGATGATGAGCGCACTGTGATCTTCTGATCCAGATGTTTGTGGAGTTTAGATGTGGAAGTGATAATTGTCTTTTTGTTTTACTCTTTGTGGTGGACCCATACACCCAGTGTGACCGGCTGTCCGTATGTGTGTATGTGTGTTTGTACATTTTCTACAAATCTCATTTTGTATAGCTAGGTAAGTGAGTGGTTCAACCTGCGGCTTGAAGATAAAGGTCATAGTTCAAACATTCAAAACCTTTTTTTGTGTGTGATTTCACTCCGTTACGCCTTCACTGAGGTAATTTTAATGAGGAACTTTGATCATCCAGTAACAAACACAGAGGTGTTGCTTCCTCTCTGCATGGGCAATGAGAGGGTGTGTGTTTCCTCCTATTTGCAGCATTTATACCCACAAGTGTTTGCCTTGTAAGTCAGAGATCTACCGCTCTGTGACCAGAACGTGATAGACCAGCGAGTGGTTGACTTTTACCAGATCTTTACTGTACAAAGACACGTTGATCACCTTGGACTCAGGATGGCTTTCTCCATTACATTTGGACTGCTTTGCATGTGCTCTGTCATGCTGCTTTTTCTCCCTGCACAAGGTGAGTGTGTCTTTGCCTACTAGTGAGTAAAGTAGTTTTTGAAGGATAACAGAATATGCAATAACATGAATATCTGATGAAAGCCTTTATTATCAGTTATCACTGTATTCCTGGTTTAAAGGGTAAAGTAAATCACACATTGTATTGGATGCTATAAATAGGTAAAACCGAATGTTTATCAAATTCAAATAGCTTTATTGGCATGACTGTAACTGTATATTATTGCTAAGGCACTGTATGAATAATGAATGTTGACAATAACAGAATATAAAACCTCTACATTTCTGTATTACATATTTTGTACAGTTTACAGAACTCCAACAGCAGAATTAACGTCTTTTCTTAATCAAGAAACTAACTGTACTTTTTGAAAGAAAAAGAATAAAGTTACCCTGAAGAAAAAATCTCTTGACATAGTAGCTAGCAATTAGATTATTTTTGTCTTCTTTATGCCACATTCCTTTGTGCTTATTAGGTTATTCTGTGTCTGTATGTGCTGTGTTTCAGGGCGATTTCAGCGTAAGAGGCGATACGCAGGGATTCCCGTTTGCTGTACCAGCACCTCAAAAGCCCGCATCAACTCTGCTGCCATCGACTGTTTTTTTCAGAGCAATGACACATTTCATCAGTGTCCAATAGAGGCGTACATGTAAGGGAAAGTATTCATTGTCACATAAACTTGTTTTCTATCTGTATTTGTGGTGTGTTTGATCAATTTTACCAACAAATCTAATCATGAGCAAACACATGAGATTTAATGTGAAGAAATTTTCAGAATCACCCCTGGGAACCAAATAAATAAATGTAGCCTTACATTGGTCTACTTTGACAGAGCTGTTTGAAATTTTTGATCCACATCATTTTACATTACCTATAATGTGACATCTTGTTATTTTAGTCTCTAATATGTCTTTTCAACCCTACAGCTTTGTAACAGACCAGCATAAGCATTACTGTGTGGATCCAACTGCTGAGTGGCTCCCACAGAGACTTGAGAGGTTAAGAAAGGTAAGACTAGAGAACACACTCTTAAATTTACAGCTAAAAGAAACCTAAGAAGGAAATATTGTTCTTGATGATTTTGTGTTTCTATATTCATGTTTACTTTTTTGATATACTGTCAAAAGTCAACAATAACCTGAAGGATGTTGTTCATTTGGTAACACATTGTGAGATGAAGAAAACCTACCCAGTCTCCAAACTAGCTCCTCACAAGTTTTAATGTTTTGTCCTTTTTGGCATTTAGGAATTTCAGTGTGTGACTTCAAATCGAATGCAGCAACTTTTAAATAACCAAACTGATATGAACTCTTTTGCTCCACAGAGAGGAATAAAATGTACAGAGATTTAAAAAAGCCTTCAATAACCAAGATGAGGATGATGCAACATGACCTTCTTAGCAGAATGGTGGCGCTAATTTCTGTTAAACTTTTCTAACTTTGATCAAATGTTTTACTTTCTCTATTTTTCAATACATATTTACCAGTGGCTTGGCAAAAATCTTACTATCTTATAAGCAAATTAAAAAAGATGTGAAAAATGTTGTCTTGGTGCTGTTTCTGTACTGATATGCTGTATTCACAGCTTGGACACACATCACTGAACATACTGATGTATATTTATCATGTTATGAAGCCTGTCAGCTGTAGTGAGTTCTTCTAAAATATGACTTATTTTCAAGTTTGGAATCAAGGAAAATATCATATCAGCTACATTTTGGTAAATACAGTTCTTCACTTTGTTGCTGAAAGTTAGTCTCATGTCTGTAGGATTAAGTTACAGTCAGTATTGCCTACCTTATAGTATAAAGACTGCTGGGAAACAACTAGTAAAGCACACTCTGTCCAAAGCTCAAATATCCACCTGCAACAGAGTTTGTTTGAGTTTTATGTGGAGTTGAACACAATTGGAATAAATATTTCCCCAAATGTTGATCAGTGTTTTTAATATTTCAGAAAATAAGGATTATAACTAATAACTAATAGATCTGCAGTTTTAAACAGAAACACTTACCTGTATCTTGAAGAGACTAAAATGCTGAATTTGTATCATTTGTTCACCAAAGAAGTCAATGACACTTATTGAAAAGTCATTAAACATCCTTATTATAAAATATTTATTGACATGTCAAAACTACACTTTCATATATGATACATTTTAATGTTATACATGATTGATGAGAAGGAGGTCAAAAGTTAACATTGAAAAATGTTCTGAGCACAGTGATGTCACTAAAAAGTACCAACAGGTGGCTGATGCAGGTTCTACATCTGATTGGTGTTTTATTTATATACAATAAATATATGACAGGTGTCTTGTCCCAATCTTTCAGCTCACAGGCTGTTTATTTGAACACAACCTGTCTGATGCTCATCATCACTGGCTATCCCATCATTCTCCTCACCAGGGGTTTGCTGCTTAGTAGAAAATGAATAGGAGCTGCTGACTGCGTCCAGTTGTCACTTTCTGTGTGTTTTAAGGCCCAGCTGATTTTGCTGTTAAAAGATTTTAGCACAGTAAGAAAATCACTTACATGAGCGTGTGAGTGATACAGCAGCATCATGGTTTACATCAATTCCCAATGACAAAGGCAGCTACAGTATACAGGTGAGTCTCATGAACTTAAATACCAGTTTAATGAACTGTAAGTCTAAAAATGACCATAACTATATTATATTATCAGATACTTAAAAAATGACCTGAATCACTCATCCACCTGCTTTCTAATCATCACATTGTGATCTTCTGATCCAGATGTTTGGGGATTTTAGATGTGGAAGTGATAATTGTGTTTTTGTTTTTCTCTCTGTGGTGGACACATACACCCAGTGTGACCGTGTGTGTGTGTGTATTTGTGTGTGTGTGTGTGTGTGTGTGTGTGTGTGTGTGTGTGTGTGTAATACTGTGTACATTTTTTACAATCTCATTTTGTATAGCTTGGTAAGTGAGTGGTTCAACCTGCGGGGAAAAGCCACTGCTGGTGCACGACACTGATGGTGAGGATGTCATACAACTTCATGTCAAAAAACCCGAACTATCCCTTTATGCTGTGCTCATGACTTAAGGCAAATTGTTTGTATGAAATATAAATGTTATTTTAGTCTCTAATTTGTCTTTTCAACCCTGCAGCCTTGAAACGTACCAGCATAAGCAATACTGTGTGGATCCAACTGCTGTGTGGCTTCCAAGGAGACTTAAGAGGTTAGAACAGGTAAGTCTAGAGAACACACTCTTAAATTTACAGCTAAAAGAAACCTAAGAAGGAAATCCTGTTCTTGATGATTTTGTGTTTCTATATTCATGTTTACTTTTTTGATATACTGTCAAAAGTCAACAATCATCTTAATGATGTTGTTCATTTGGTAACACATTGTGAGATGCAGAAAACCTACCCAGTCTCCAAACTAGCTCCTCACAAGTTTTAATGTTTTGTACTTTTATGCATTTAGGAATTTTAGTGTGTGACTTCAAATCGAATGTAGCATATGTGGGAAAATGTTTCTATAATGTGGGACTTTTAACTAACCAAACTGATATGAACTCTTTTGCTCCACAGAGAAGAATATACTGTACAGAGCTTTAACAAAGCCTTCAATAACCAAGATGAGGATGATGCAACATGACCTTCTGAGCAGAATGGTGGCGCTAATTTCTGTTAAACTTTTCAAACTTTGATCAAATGTTTTACTTTCTCTATTTTTCAATACATATAACCAGGAAAGATTTTTACTAATTATATACTAATTTATAAATTAAAAAAAGATGTGAAAAATGTTGTCTTGGTGCTGTTTCTGTACTGATATGCTGTATTCCATGGGCGTAGGTTTGCATAGGGACGGTAGGGACATAACCCTACCAACTTTTCAAGAGGCCCAAATTGTCCCTACAACTTTTCAGCAACCTTATTTGCATTATCTTTGGAGTGCAGTTATATAGGTCATTTAGATTGTTTTCCCATATTTTGCAAAGATGGACTTGACCCGACCATTATTGAGTGAATTATTTGCATTATGTCACAGTCTCATTTGACTGATGACCAAACAAACGCCCGCCTAGGCATGGGATGATAACCGTGTTCAAGGTACAGTATACCGCGATTTGAAAAACCACAATAACCGAAATCGCCAAATGTTCTGTCATAGCATTCCTGAGGTATGAGCTGTTTGGTCAGAGACAGGAAGTGCTGGTCAGAAATCTGTCAGGTGGTCACACACTGTCATTACAGATTCAGGTTAAATTAACATGTCTGTCTTTATTCTTCTTTCTTTTAGAAACATTTTAGAGCTGTAATCACAAAACCACCATACCGTGAAACCATGAAACCGTGATATTGTTACTTATGGTTATCATACCGCTAGAATCTCATACCGGCCCATGCCTACGCCCGCCCACCCCCACACGCAGACACACACTGTACAGACAAATGTAGTCCGACCAGTCTGACAGACATGCAGGTTATGCTGCCCTACCAATGTTGAGACCAAACCTACGCCCTTGCTGTATTCACAGCTTGGACACACATTACTGAACATACTGATGTATATTTATCATGTTATGAAGCCTGTCAGCTGTAGTGAGTTCTTCTAAAATATGACTTATTTTCAAGTTTGGAATCAAGGAAAATATCATATCAGCAACATTTTGGTAAATACAGTTCTTCACTTTGTTGCTGAAAGTTAGTCTCATGTCTGTAGGATTAAGTTACAGTCAGTATTGCCTACCTTATAGTATAAAGACTGCTGGGAAACAACTAGTAAAGCACACTCTGTCCAAAGCTCAAATATCCACCTGCAACAGAGTTTGTTTGAGTTTTATGTGGAGTTGAACACAATTGGAATAAATATTTCCCCAAATGTTGATCAGTATTTTTAATATTTCAGAAAATAAGGATTATAACTAATAACTAATAGATCTGCAGTTTTATACAGAAACACTTACCTGTATCTTGAAGAGACTAAAATGCTGAATTTGTATCATTTTTCCACCAAAGAAGTCAATGACACTTATTGAAAAGTCATTAAACATCCTTATTATAAAATATTTATTGACATGTCAAAACTACACTTTCATATATGATACATTTTAATGTTATACATGATTGATGAGAAGGAGGTCAAAAGTTAACATTGAAAAATGTTCTGAGCACAGTGATGTCACTAAAAAGTACCAACAGGTGGCTGATGCAGGTTCTACATCTGATTGGTGTTTTATTTATATACAATAAATATATGACAGGTGTCTTGTCCCAATCTTTCAGCTCACAGGCTGTTTATTTGAACACAACCTGTCTGATGCTCATCATCGCTGGCTATCCCATCATTCTCCTCACCAGGGGTTTGCTGCTTAGTAGAAAATGAATAGGAGCTGCTGACTGCGTCCAGTTGTCACTTTCTGTGTGTTTTAAGGCCCAGCTGATTTTGCTGTTAAAAGGTTTTAGCACAGTAAGAAAATCACTTACATGAGCGTGTGAGTAGCTATGGCGGTCGCTGTATATATTAACACAGAGGCAGACAACATTAGCTTCCTTTCCACTCGGCTGCAGGATTTATTTGTTTCACAAAAGTATAGTGAACAAGTATACAATTTTTATACAATTTCTTAACAATTCATTACACAAATGCATACTCTTTAGGGGAATATTAACCCACCTGTATATATTAACACAGAGGCAGACAACATCGGCTTCCTTTCCACTCGGCTGCAGGATTTATTCTGCAGCAAAGCCTCTATGTGTGTTTTAAATTCCTCCTGACTGCTATGCGCCCTCTGCTGACATCTTTTAGTATTACACAAACACTGTAACCAGTAAAGTAAACTGTAATTGGCATTTAAATCACGGTTTAGGACACAATTAAAATCAATTATTATTTTTTAACAATCGTTGTAACATAGTCCCTTAATGAACTGACTTTTTTAACATCTTTGAAATTTCCTTTATATCACCTTTTAAATACATATGCTGCATTTTTTAACCCTTTACATAAGTCTAAAATGACTATTATCAGAATCTTAAAAAAGGACCTGAATCATTGGTTAATGAGGCATTACTGTTCTTTTCTCTGCCTGCTTTTTAATCATCACACTGTGATCTTCTGATCCAGATGTTTGTGGATTTTAGATGTGGAAGTGATAATTGTGGTTTTGTTTTTCTCTCAGTGGTGGACACATACACCCAGTGTGACCGTCCGTCCGTATGTGTGTGTGTGTGTGTGTGTGTGTGTAATACTGTGTACGATTTCCACAAATCTCATTCTGTATAGCTAGGTAAGTGAGCGGTTGAACTTGTGGCTTGACAATAAAGGTCATAGTTCAAACAGTCAAAACCTTTTTTTGTGTGTGATTTCACTCCGTTACGCCTTCACTGAGGTAATTTTAATGAGTAACTTTGATCATCCAGTAACAAACACAGAGGTGTTGCTTCCTCTCTGCATGAGCAATGAGAGGGTGTGTGTTTCCTCCTATTTGCAGCATTTATACCCACAAGTGTTTGCCTTGTAAGTCAGAGATCTACCGCTCTGTGACCAGAACGTGATAGACCAGCGAGTGGTTGACTTTTACCAGATCTTTACTGTACAAAGACACGTTGATCACCTTGGACTCAGGATGGCTTTCTCCATTAGATTTGGACTGCTTTGCATGTGCTCTATCATGCTGCTTTTTCTCCCTGCACAAGGTGAGTGTGGCTTTGCCTACTAGTGAGTAAAGTAGTTTTTGAAGGATAACAGAATATGCATGTAACCTGTATGTTTCAAGGCTCAGATTGAAGTCTAACATGAATATCTGATGAGATCCTTTATTATCAGTAATCACTGTATTCCAGGTTTAAAGGGTTAAGTAAATCACACATTGTATTGGATAGCAAGAAATTGGATGCTATGACATAAACAACTTAAACCAAATTTTTATCAAATTTAAATAGCTTTATTGGCATGATCACAACACAAAGTTTTTCCAAGGCACTGTATAAGTAATGGATGTTGTATTATATGTTTTGAATTGTTTACGGATCTCCAACAGCAGAATTAACATCTTTCCTTAATCAAGAAACTAACTGTACTTTTTGAAGGAAAACTCAAAGAATAAAGTTACCCTGAAGAAAAAAGAAACTCCAGACATCATAGCTAGCAATTAGAATTTTTGTTTGTCTTCTTTAAGCCACATACTGTACCTTAGTGCTTATTGGTGAGCTCTTATAACCGACAAATGTAGCTGAATGGCATTTGTATGTTGACGCAACACAATTTAATGTCTTGATTAACTGATAGAATAACATTAGTACAGTAATAAGATACTAAGTCTGGATGTGCTGTGTTGTAGGGCGATTTCAGCGTACCACAAATGAGTCCCAAGACGTTGGATACAAACCTGTGTGCTGTACCAACACCTCAAAAGCCCGCATCAACTCTGCTGCCATCAGCTGCTTTCGTCAGAGAAAAATCACACACCCAGATTGTCCAATAGATGCGTACATGTAAGTAAAAGTATTCAATGACACATAAGCTTGTTTTCTATCTGTATTTGTGGTGTGTTTGATCAATTTCACCAACAAATATAATCATGAGCAAACACATGAGATTTAAAATGAAGAACTTTTCAGAATCACTCCTGGGAATCACACTGATTAGTCAATTTAGGATTAAAACATTCCTACCTCAGAGCAGGACTAAACATTTATCAAGTGTGCTACTCTTACTTTCAGTGAGATGACGACACCTATTGAGAGAATGATGTCTGTGTTTTGCTTCACTCCAAGCTACAAAGTAGAAACTGTTAAACTGTGGGGGGCATTTTGTCGACGCACCTTATGTTGTTTTTTTCTTTTAATGAGTTATCTGTCTGTATCTACATGCTATGTAGCCTTCATAGACTGTAAACACGACTACTCACATGGGTTAAAACATTAAATGTAGCCATAGGTTGGTCTACTTTGACAGAGCTGTTTGAAATCAATCCTTTTGATCCACATCATTTTACATTCCCTGTAATGTGGCATCTTGCACATGTTCCACAGGACCATGTTGCAAACCATGAGCTGTGGTGCAACACTATATTGCACCTTTTCTTCCACTGTGCAGTTCCCCTTTAATTATACCTGCTCTTAACTTATGTTACTGACATGATGGTGTTTAGATTCAGTAGCCTATCCAGCAAAGAGGACATGATTGTGTTCATATAAGCTTTATTTCACTCTACTATGTCCCATGGAGCAATGTTGTCAAGAGTAAATCCTAATTTGACACAATGTACAATCCTCTCATTGGTGTGATGCTATGTTACTGATTGACAGATGGAGGAAAAACACTGAAATATGCAGAGATGTACCTGTAAAGACAGTGAGGAATTAGATGCCTGCAAGTAAACAGATGTTTTTTTAGAAAGTCAAATTCAGAAATGTTTTATGAGAAAGAAAATGCATTTAACATGTTGGTTAGACCTCAAATACTCACATGATGCGTTAATTCATGAATGAGAAACACTCAATGTGAGCAGAAACTTTGTCCACTAGGAAACTTCACAAGTCACTTTTACATACTGAAATCACATAGGTGCATACACCTGAATATCCTCAAAGAAATGGGACAACATTTTGTGAAATGTGCTTTCTTGCCAAGGCTTAGATGAGAAGATTGACATTTTATGATTACATGAATTGCATTGGCTTAGCTTAGCTTAGCTTAAAACCAGTACATAAACAGAAATGTAAAAGTTACAGTTTGTGGTTTTATGAGGCACTATTTCTCATGTACACCTGGGAATGAATTTACTTCCTAGAGTCTTGTCATCACCATGTTGATCACCAAGAGCCTGTTACATTATGGAACTACCTCTAAAACCATATACATTGTCATTTCTACATCTCTGTTTGTGTATGGATTAAATAAATGAGATACCATGTATAAATTAGTCTGGTTTGAGGTCCTACTTGGAGTAATTCAGTTAGTCAGGTTAGCTGTGTTGATGCTAAGCTAAGCTAATCACCCTCCAGCTTTAGAACTATACTTAATGTACAGACATGAAAGTGGGGTCAACTAACTCTCAGTAATAAAATAAGAATGTTAAAATGTTACAGTATGCTTTTATAGTTAATGATGTTATCATGATTTAGGGCAAATTGTTTGTATGAAATATAAATGTTATTTTAGTCTCGAATCTGTTTTTTCAACCCTGCAGCCTTGAAACGGACCAGCATAAGCAATACTGTGTGGATCCAGCTGCTGAGTGGCTCCAAAAGAGACTTAAGAGGTTAGAACAGGTAAGTCTAGAGAACACACTCTTAAATTTACAGTTAAAAGAAACTTAAGAAGGAAATCTTGTTCTTGATGATTTTGTGTTTCTATATTCATGTTTACTTGTTTTATATATTGTCAAAAGTAAAAAATCGAATGTAGCATATGTGGGAAAATGTTTTCTATAATGTGGAACTTTTAACTAACCAAACTGATATGAACTCTTTTGCTCCACAGAGAGGAATAAAATGTACAGAGCTTTAACAGAGCCTTCAATAACCAAGATAAGGATGATGCAACATGACCTTCTGAGCAGAATGGTGGCGCTAATTTCTGTTAAACTTTTCTAACTTTGATCAAATGTTTTACTTTCTCTATTTTTCAATACATATTTACCAGTGGCTTGGCAAAAATCTTACTATCTTATAAGCAAATTAAAAAAGATGTGAAAAATGTTGTCTTGGTGCTGTTTCTGTACTGATATGCTGTATTCACAGCTTGGACACACATCACTGAACATACTGATGTATATTTATCATGTTATGAAGCCTGTCAGCTGTAGTGAGTTCTTCTAAAATATGACTTATTTTCAAGTTTGGAATCAAGGAAAATATCATATCAGCTACATTTTGGTAAATACAGTTCTTCACTTTGTTGCTGAAAGTTAGTCTCATGTCTGTAGGATTAAGTTACAGTCAGTATTGCCTACCTTATAGTATAAAGACTGCTGGGAAACAACTAGTAAAGCACACTCTGTCCAAAGCTCAAATATCCACCTGCAACAGAGTTTGTTTGAGTTTTATGTGGAGTTGAACACAATTGGAATAAATATTTCCCCAAATGTTGATCAGTGTTTTTAATATTTCAGAAAATAAGGATTATAACTAATAACTAATAGATCTGCAGTTTTAAACAGAAACACTTACCTGTATCTTGAAGAGACTAAAATGCTGAATTGGTATCATTTGTTCACCAAAGAAGTCAATGAAACTTATTGAAAAGTCATTAAACATCCTTATTATAAAATATTTATTGACATGTCAAAACTACACTTTCATATATGATACATTTTAATGTTATACATGATTGATGAGAAGGAGGTCAAAAGTTAACATTGAAAAATGTTGTGAGCACAGTGATGTCACTAAAAAGTACCAACAGGTGGCTGATGCAGGTTCTACATCTGATTGGTGTTTTATTTATATACAATAAATATATGACAGGTGTCTTGTCCCAATCTTTCAGCTCACAGGCTGTTTATTTGAACACAACCTGTCTGATGCTCATCATCGCTGGCTATCCCATCATTCTCCTCACCAGGGGTTTGATGCTTAGTAGAAAATGAATAGGAGCTGCTGACTGCGTCCAGTTGTCACTTTCTGTGTGTTTTAAGGCCCAGCTGATTTTGCTGTTAAAAGGTTTTAGCACAGTAAGAAAATCACTTACATGAGCGTGTGAGTGATACAGCAGCATCATGGTTTACATCAATTCCCAATGACAAAGGCAGCTATACAGGTGAGTCTCATCAATTTAAATACCAGTTTAATGAACTGTAAGTGTTGCCCCTCTAACTTGATGGGAGTTAGGAGGAGTAGCTGCCGCTGAAGCTATGGCGGTCGCTGTATATATTAACACAGAGGCAGACAACATTAGCTTCCTTTCCACTCGGCTGCAGGATTTATTCTGCAGCAAAGCCTCTATGTGTGTTTTAAGTTCCCCTGACTGCTATGCGCCCTCTGCTGACATCTTTTAGTATTACACAAACACTGTAACCAGTAAAGTACACTGTAATTGGCATTTAAATCATGGTTTAGGACACAATTAAAATCAATTATTATTTTTTAACAATCGTTGTAACATAGCCCCTTAATGAACTGACTTTTTTAACATCTTTAAAATGAAGTGTGGGAGGGGAACAGCACTGAGATGACCTGGAAGAGAGTAGCTTGGCATCAGCGAGTTTACTCCTGCATCCCACTGCTGGTATGATGGCTGACCCAGTGTGCCATAATTGGACATCTGTCTTGGCCTGCCTGTCCATCGGGATCTTCTGATGGTTTCTGCCTCTGCTTGATGTTCATCTTCCTCTACTATTATGTTATCCAGTAGCCTGTATTGTGGTTCCTCCTCCGCTTGATGTTCCTCCTCCAATGTCACATCCTCTAGAGCTCTGTCCTGTGCTTGTGATACATTTTCCCTCTGGTCCAGGGTGTCTGTTTCCTCTCTGACAGCGGGGTGAAACTCACAAGCTTTGGCCCTTAGTCTTTGCTCTGTCTGTGGATGGTGTTCTGTTTGTTGCTGCTCTGTCTGTTGAAATCTCACTAACCTGTAGCATGGGATCGGTTTAGGACCCAATTAAAATCAATTATTATTTTTTAACAATCGTTGTAACATAGTCCCTTAATGAACTGACTTTTTTTAACATCTTTGAAATTTCCTTTATGTGACCTTTTAAGTACATGCTGCATTTTTTAACCCTTTACATAAGTCTAAAAATGACTATTATCAGATTTTAAAAAAAGGACCTGAATCACTGGTTAATGAGGCATTTCTGTTCTTTTCTCTGCCTGCTTTTTAATCATCACACTGTGATCTTCTGATCCAGATGTTTGTGGATTTTAGATGTGGAAGTGCTAATTGTGTTTTTGTTTTTCTCTCTGTGGTGGACACATACACCCAGTGTGACCTTCCGTCCGTATGTGTGTGTGTGTGTGTGTGTGTAATACTGTGTACGTTTCCCACAAATCTCATTTTGTATAGCTAGGTAAGTGAGTGGTTCAACCTGCGGCTTGACAATAAAGGTCATAGTTCAAACAGTCAAAACTTTTTTTGTGTGTGATTTCACTCCGTTACGCCTTCACTGAGGTAATTTTAATGAGGAACTTTGATCATCCAGTAACAAACACAGAGGTGTTGCTTCCTCTCTGCATGAGCAATGAGAGGGTGTGTGTTTCCTCCTATTTGCAGCATTTATACCCACAAGTGTTTGTCTTGTAAGTCAGATATCTACCGCTCTGTGACCAGAACGTGATAGACCAGTGAGTGGTTGACTTTTACCAGATCTTTACTGTACAAAGACACGTTGATCACCTTGGACTCAGGATGGCTTTCTCCATTACATTTGGACTGCTTTGCATGTGCTCTATCATGCTGCTTTTTCTCCCTGCACAAGGTGAGTGTGGCTTTGCCTACTAGTGAGTAAAGTAGCTTTTGAAGGATAACAGAATATGCATGTAAACTGTATGTTTCAAGGCTCAGATTGAAGTCTAACATGAATATCTGATGAGAGCCTTTATTATCAGTAATCACTGTATTCCTGGTTTAAAGGGTTAAGTAAATCACACATTGTATTGGATAGCAAGAAATTGTATGCTATGACATAAACAACTTAAACCAA
Organism: Scomber japonicus; assembly: GCF_027409825.1. NCBI lineage: Eukaryota > Metazoa > Chordata > Actinopteri > Scombriformes > Scombridae > Scomber > Scomber japonicus. The sequence continues at coordinate 21,211,618 of NC_070597.1, forward strand.
ATTTTTTATCAAATTCAAATAGCTTTATTGGCATGATCACAACACAAAGTTTGGCCAAGGCACTGTATAAGTAATGGATGTTGTATTATATATTTTGAACTGTTTATGGAACTCCAACAGCAGAATTAACATCTTTCCTTAATCAAGAAACTAACTGTACTTTTTGAAGGAAAACTCAAAAAAAAAAAGTTACACTGAAGAAAAAAGAAACTCCAGACATAGTAGCTAGCAATTAGAATTTTTGTTTATCTTGTTTAACCCACATACCTTAGTTCTTATTGGTGAGCCCTTATAACTGACAAATGTAGCTGAATGGCATTTGTATGTTGATGCAGCACAATTTAATATCCTAATTAACTGATAGTATCTTATGTCTGTATGTGCTGTGTTGTAGGGCGATTTCAGCGTACCACAAATGAGTCCAAAGAAGGCCTCATATCCACGATCTGTACCAACACCTCAAAATACCGCATCAACTCTGCTGTCATCGACTGCTTTCATCAGATAAAATACAGATTCTGTAAATGTCCAATAGAGGCGTACATGTAAGTAAAAGTATTCACTGACGCATAAGCTTGTTTTATGGCTGTATTTGTGGTGTGTTTGATCAATTTCACCTACAAAACTAATCATGAGCAGACAAACCAGATTTAATGTGAAGAACTTTTCAGAATCACGCTGCTCAGTATTTTAGGATTAAAAACACTCCTACCTCAGAGCAGGACTAAACATTTATCAAGTGTGCTACTCTTACTTTCAGTCAGAAGATGACAACTAAGTGACAGTATGACGTCTGTGTTTTGCTTCACTCCAAGCCACAAAGTAGAAACTCTACTAAGCTGTGGGGGGCATTTTGTCATCAAAACACCAAATGAGAGAATATCTTTTGGAAGAATGGTGTTCCTTCCTCCAGTAGAGTTCAGATACTTGGAGAATCAATGCCAAGGTGTACTGAAGCTGTTCTGGCAGTATGTTGTAATCCAACACCTTACTAAGACACATTATGTTGGTTTTTCATTTAATAGGTCACCTGTCTGTATTTACACGCTATGCAGACTGTGAACAAGGCTACTCACATTGGTTCAGATATTAAATGTAGCCTTAGGTTGGCCTGCTTTGACTGAGCCACTTTCAACCACATCGTTTTACATTCCCTGTAATGTGGCATCTTGCACATGTTCCACAGGACCATGTTGCAAACCATGAGCTGTGGTGCAACACTATATTGCACCTTTTCTTCCACTGTGCAGTTCCCCTTTAATTATACCTCCTCTTAACTTATGTTACTGACATGATGTTGTTTAGATTCAGTAGCCTATCCAGCAAAGAGGACATGATTGTGTTCATATAAGCTTTATTTTGCTCTACTATGTCCCATGGAGCAATGTTGTCAAGAGTAGATCCTAATTTGACACAATGTACAATCCTCTCATTGGTGTGATGCTATGTTACTGATTGACAGATGGAGGAAAAGCACTGAAATATGCAGAGATGTACCTGTAAAGACAGTGAGGAATTAGATGCCTGCAAGTAAACACATTTTTTTTTAGAAAGTCAAATTCAGAAATGTTTTATGAGAACGAAAATGCATTTAACGTGTTTGTTAGACCTCAAATATACACATGATGTGTTAATGCATGAATAAGAAACACTCAATGTGAGCAGAAACTTTGTCCACTAGGAAACTTCACAAGTCACTTTTACATACTGAAATCACATAGGTGCAAACAGCTGAATAGCCTCAAAGAAATGGGACAATATTTAATGAAATGTGCTTTCTTGCCAAGGCTTAGATGAGAAGATTGACAATTTATGATTACATGAATTGCATTGGCTTAGTTTAGCTTAGCTTAAAACCAGTACATAAACATAAATGTAAAAGTTACAGTTTGTGGTTTTATGAGGCACTATTTCTCATGTACACCTGGGAATGAATTTACTTCCTAGAGTCTTGTCATCACCATGTTGATCATCAGGAGCCTGTTACATTATGGAACTACCTCTAAAATCATATACATTGTCATTTCTACATCTCTGTTTGTGTATGGATTGAATAAATGAGATACCATGTATTAATTAGTCTGGTTTGAGGTCCTACTTGGAGTAATTCAGTTAGTCAGGTTAGCTGTGTTGATGCTAAGCTAAGCTAATCACCTTCCAGCTTTAGAACTATACTTAATGTACAGACATGAAAGTGAGGTCAACTAACTCTCAGTAATAAAGTAAGAAATGTTAAAATGTTATAGTATGCTTTTATAGTTAATGCTGTTATCATGATTTAGGGCAAATTGTTTGTATGAAATATAAATGTTATTTTAGTCTCTAATTTGTCTTTTCAACCCTACAGCCTTGAAACGGACCAGCATAAGCAATACTGTGTGGATCCAACTGCTGAGTGGCTCCCACAGAGACTTGAGAGGTTAAGAAAGGTAAGACTAGAGAATACCCTCTTAAATTTACAGCTAAAAGAAACCCAAAGAGGAAATCTTGTTCTTGATGATTTTGTGTTTCTATATTCATGTTTACTGGTTTTATATATTGCCAAAAGTCAATAATCGAAAGCAATATATGTGAGAAAATGATTTCTATAATGTGGGACTTTTAACTAACCAAACTGATATGAACTCTTTTTCTCCACAGAAAGGAATATACTGTACAGAGTTTTAACAAAGCCTTCAATAACCAAGATGAGGATGATGCAACATGACCTTCTGAGCAGAAAGGTGGCGCTAATTTCTGTTAACTTTTTCTAACTTTGATCAAATGTTTTACTTTCTCTATTTTTCAATACATATTTACCAGTGGCTTGGCAAAAATCTTATGAGCAAATTAAAAAAGATGTGAAAAATGTTGTCTTGGTGCTGTTTCTGTACTGATATGCTGTATTCACAGCTTGGACACACATCACTGAAAGTACTGATGTATATTTATCATGTTATGAAGCCTGTCAGCTGTAGTGAGTTCTTCTAAAATATGACTTATTTTCAAGTTTGGAATCAAGGAAAATATCATATCAGCTACATTTTGGTAAATACAGTTCTTCACTTTGTTGCTGAAAGTTAGTCTCATGTCTGTAGGATTAAGTTACAGTCAGTATTGCCTACCTTATAGTATAAAGACTGCTGGGAAACAACTAGTAAAGCACACTCTGTCCAAAGCTCAAATATCCACCTGCAACAGAGTTTGTTTGAGTTTTATGTGGAGTTGAACACAATTGGAATAAACAAATGTGGAACGAAAGGAAAGAAAGGTGAAACTGTGAAATGTAGCCAACACCTTTTACAAGGCGTTAACAATACAACAGTTAACATTGAAAAATACTCATGTATTCATAGCAATACAATTTCATCATTAATTGTTTTGACACCATGGCTGCATTTCGACACCATGGCTACATTTTACCATTTCACCTTTCTTTATTTCCACATTTATGGTTTTAACATTGAAATATCTTTTTTGCCTCACAGTGATTTCAACACATCATACCGGTTCAATACAATACATTTTTTTAATCTCTTTAGGGAGGAAACATTGAGTAACCACTCAGACCAGCTGTGTTCCGCTTTCTCTGGAATGATTATGTCCTCCACATAGGAACATTTCTTCATCTCGCAAGTCACTGCTTTACTCCAGGAGAAGCTCTTCATCATTCACTTTTACTAGATTTCTATTCTTAAGAAACACATCCCAGGACACAAGATGTTGTTCTCTGTTAGTTTTGGAAGTCTCTCATGTTTAACCATGCTGCTTTTCCTTTGTGCACAAGGTGAGTGTGGCTTTGTCTAGATTGGGTGTGCAATTTCAAGAGTTGAGAAAATCATATAAATTGTATCATGTAAAAGAAGAAAACTTAGCCTGTATAAATGTTGCATTATAGTGCATCCTCAATGTTACACCCCTGTGCCAAGGGGTCCTGGACGTGTCGCTCCCTCCTGCTGTACGGCGGTCTCAAATGCTACCATTCACAAACCTGTCAATGCTTGCTACGAACAGAAGGAAATCACATTTGTGGGCTGTAGAATACATGCTTATATGTAAGTAAAAGTACACTCACACAACACTACATTTTTTCGCTCAGTGCATTTGGGGTGTTAGTGTCCCCTACCAAGCTTACAATGAGCAGGCAACTCAAGAATGACATTGGAAAATACATGTACTTAGGGTTAAATAAGACAGTTAGCACTCTTATGTCTTTCTTGGAGGGTTAGGGTGTATGTGTTTGTGTGTGTGTGGGTGGGGGTGGGCTGGGGGGTGGGGGTGGGGGTGTTGCATTCTATTCGGCACTGAGAGCGTAGAGAGAGAGAGAGAGGACATGTGTTATGTAAGCATTAGGCTAACGGGGAATCCCAAGCAATCGTGTTGAGTTCCATTTACCTCGGATGCTGGTAGTCAGATCTGGGAATGATGTGTTCCAGTCAAATTGATCACAAGAACGGTGAGAAAAAAATCCCAAAACCACACGGGGGGACCTAGTGAATGACCTGCAGAGAGCTGGGACCAAAGTAACAAAGGCTACCATCAGTAACACACAAATCCTGCAGTGCCAGACGTGTCCCCCTGCTTAAGCCAGTACATATCCAGGCCCGTCTGAAGTTTGCTAGAGAGAATTTGGATGATCCAGAAGAGGATTGGGAGAATGTCATATAGTCAAATGAAACCAAAATAGAACTTTTTGGTAAAAACTCAACTTGTCGTGTTTGGAGGAGAAAGAATGCTGATTTGCATCCAAAGAACACCATACTTACTGTGAAGCATGGGGGTGGAAACATCATGCTTTGGGGCTGTTTATCTGCAAAGGGACCAGAACGACTGATCCGTGTAAAGGAAAGAATGAATGTGGCCATGTATCGTGAGATTTTTAGTGAAAACCTCCTTCCATCAGCAAGGGCATTGAAGATGAAACGTGGCTGGGTCTTCCAGCATGACAATGATCCCAAACACACCGCCCGGGCAACAAAGGAGTGGCTTTGTAAGAAGCATTTCATGGTCCTGGAGTGGCCTAGCCAGTCTCCAGATTTCAACCCCACAGAAAATCTTTGGAGGTAGTTGAAAGTCCGTGTTGCCCAGCGACAGCCCCAAAACATCACTGCTCTAGAGGAGATCTGCATGGAGGAATGGGCCAAAATACCAGCAACAGTGTGTGAACCTTGTGAAGACTTACAGAAAATGTTTGACCTGTCATTGCCAACAAAGGGTATAACAAAGTATTGAGATGAACTTTTGTTATTGACAAAATACTTATTTTCCACCATAATTTGCAAATAAATTCTTTAAAAATCAGACAATTTGATTTTCTGGATTTTTTTTTTTTTTTCTCATTTTGTCTCTCATAGTTGAGGTATACCTATGATGAAAATTACAGGCCTCATCTTTATAAGTGGGAGAACTTGCACAATTACTGGCTGACTAAATACTTTTTTGCCTGACTATATTACTACAACTATTCTGTTGATGCATAGGGCTTGGATCTTGGATTTTGAGGTTGGGGCTAGTGAGCTTCTTCTAATGTTCTGAGTCGAAAATCTGACTTCAGGGGGCATTCCAGTTGAAATTTCCGATTGGGAACTTGGAAATTCTGACTTAGAGCTAAAGCAAGAAGAGGGATTGAACAGAATTGTAATATTTCCCCAATAATAATAATAATAATAAATTTTATTTGTAATGCACTTTTCATAAAAACAATCTCAAAGTGCTACAGAGTAAAAATGACACATAAAATCAGCAATCATATGCTTTTTTAAAAAGGTGGGTTTTCAGGCCACATTTAAAAGTGTCAGTAGCCTGTGGTGCCCTCAGGTGGTCTGGGAGGGCGTTCCAAAGACGGGGGGCGGCGGAGCAGAAAGCCCGATCTCCCATTGTGTGGAGCTTAGTCCTTGGGGTTTTAAGGAGATGGGTGGAGGAAGAACGGAGGGAACGTGTGGATGTCTGAGGAGTGAGGAGATCCTTGAGGTATGTGGGGGCAGTTCCATGGAGGCACTGGTGGGTGAGGAGGGAGACCTTATACTCAATGCGGAGTGAGACAGGGAGCCAGTGGAGTGTTTTTAGAATGGGAGTGATGTGATTGAATTTCCGCACCCTCATCAGGATCCTAGCAGCGCTGTTCTGGATGTATTGGAGCTTTTGAATGCTCTTGCTAGGGATCCCGATGAGGAGTGCGTTGCAGTAGTCCAGCCTGGAGGAGACAAAGGCATGGACCAATTTTTCTGCGTCTGCGAGGGTGAGTGACGGACGGAGTTGAGCGATGTTCTTGAGGTGGTAGAATGAGGTTTTGCAGAGCTGTTTGATGTGGTTGTCGTAGGTGAGATGGGAGTCCATTTTTACACCAAGGTTGGTGACGAATGTTGATCAGTGTTTTTAATATGTCAGAAAATAAGGATTATAACTAATAACTAATTTGAACTAACTGTTTGAAATCAACCCTTTTGATCCACATCATTTTACATTCCCTATAATGTGGCATCTTGCACATGTTCCACAGGACCATGTTGCAAACCATGAGCTGTGGTGCAACACTATATTGCACCTTTTTGTTCCATTGTCCTCTCTACTTTGTCCCATGGAGCAATGGTTTCAAGAGTAGATCCTAATTTGACACAATGTACTATCCTCTCATTGGTGTGATGCTATGTTACTGTTACTGATTGACAGATGGAGGAAAAGCACTGAAATATGCAGAGATGTACCTGTAAAGACAGTGAGGAATTAGATGAATTAGAAAGTCAAATTCAGAAATGTTTTATGAGAAAGAAAATGCATTTAACATGTTTGTTAGACCTCAAATATACACATGATGTATTAATGCATGAATGAGAAACACTCAATGTGAGCAGAAACTTTGTCCACTAGGAAACTTCACAAGCCACTTTTACATACTGAAATCACATAGGTGCATAGACCTGAATAGTCTCAAAGAAATGGGACAACATTTACTGAAATGTGCTTTCTTGCCAAGGCTTAGATGAGAAGATTGACATTTTATGATTACATGAATTGCATTGGCTTAGCTTAGCTTAGCTTAAAACCAGTACATAAACATAAATGTAAAAGTTACAGTTTGTGGTTTTATGAGGCACTATTTCTCATGTACACCTGGGAATGAATTTACTTCCTAGAGTCTTGTCATCACCATGTTGATCATCAAGAGCCTGTTACATTATGGAACTACCTCTAAAACCATATACATTGTCATTTCTACATCTCTGTTTGTGTATGGATTAAATAAATGAGATACCATGTATTAATTAGTCTGGTTTGAGGTCCTACTTGGAGTAATTCAGTTAGTCAGGTTAGCTGTGTTGATGCTAAGCTAAGCTAATCACCCTCCAGCTTTAGAACTATACTTAATGTACAGACATGAAAGTGAGGTCAACTAACTCTCAGTAATAAAGTAAGAAATGTTAAAATGTTATAGTATGCTTTTATAGTTAATGCTGTTATCATGATTTAGGGCAAATTGTTTGTATGAAATATAAATATTATTTTAGTCTCTAATTTGTCTTTTCAACCCTACAGCCTTGAAACGAACCAGCATAAGCAATACTGTGTGGATCCAACTGCTGAGTGGCTCCCACAGAGACTTGAGAGGTTAAGTCGGGTAAGACTAGAGAACACACTCTAGAATCCTGTTCTTGATGATTTTGTGTTTCTATATTCATGTTTACTTGTATTATATGTTATCAAAAGTCAAAAATCGAATGCAGCATATGTGGGAAAATGTTTCTATAATGTGGGACTTTCAACTAACCAAACTGATATGAACTCTTTTGCTCCACAGAAAGGAATAAAATGTACAGAGCTTTAACAAAGCCTTCAATAACCAAGATGAGGATGATGCAACATGACCTTCTTAGCAGAATGGTGGCGCTAATTTCTGTTAAACTTTTCTAACTTTGATCAAATGTTTTACTTTCTCTATTTTTCAATACATATTTACCAGTGGCTTGGCAAAAATCTTACTATCTTATAAGCAAATTAAAAAAGATGTGAAAAATGTTGTCTTGGTGCTGTTTCTGTACTGATATGCTGTATTCACAGCTTGGACACACATCACTGAACATACTGATGTATATTTATCATGTTATGAAGCCTGTCAGCTGTAGTGAGTTCTTCTAAAATATGACTTATTTTCAAGTTTGGAATCAAGGAAAATATCATATCAGCAACATTTTGGTAAATACAGTTCTTCACTTTGTTGCTGAAAGTTAGTCTCATGTCTGTAGGATTAAGTTACAGTCAGTATTGCCTACCTTATAGTATAAAGACTGCTGGGAAACAACTAGTAAAGCACACTCTGTCCAAAGCTCAAATATCCACCTGCAACAGAGTTTGTTTGAGTTTTATGTGGAGTTGAACACAATTGGAATAAATATTTCCCCAAATGTTGATCAGTGTTTTTAATATTTCAGAAAATAAGGATTATAACTAATAACTAATAGATCTGCAGTTTTAAACAGAAACACTTACCTGTATCTTGAAGAGACTAAAATGCTGAATTTGTATCATTTTTCCACCAAAGAAGTCAATGAAACTTATTGAAAAGTCATTAAACATCCTTATTATAAAATATTTATTGACATGTCAAAACTACACTTTCATATATGATACATTTTAATGTTATACATGATTGATGAGAAGGAGGTCAAAAGTTAACATTGAAAAATGTTCTGAGCACAGTGATGTCACTAAAAAGTACCAACAGGTGGCTGATGCAGGTTCTACATCTGATTGGTGTTTTATTTATATACAATAAATATATGACAGGTGTCTTGTCCCAATCTTTCAGCTCACAGGCTGTTTATTTGAACACAACCTGTCTGATGCTCATCATCGCTGGCTATCCCATCATTCTCCTCACCAGGGGTTTGCTGCTTAGTAGAAAATGAATAGGAGCTGCTGACTGCGTCCAGTTGTCACTTTCTGTGTGTTTTAAGGCCCAGCTGATTTTGCTGTTAAAAGGTTTTAGCACAGTAAGAAAATCACTTACATGAGCGTGTGAGTGATACAGCAGCATCGTGATTTACATCAATTCCCAATGACAAAGGCAGCTACAGTATACAGGTGAGTCTTATGAACTTAAATACCAGTTTAATGAACTGTAAGTCTAAAAATGACACTAACTATATTATATTATCAGATACTTAAAAAATTACCTGAATCACTCATCCACCTGCTTCTTAATCATCACATTGTGATCTTCTGATCCAGATGTTTGTGGATTTTAGATGTGGAAGTGATAATTGTGTTTTTGTTTTTCTCTCTGTGGTGGACCCATACACCCAGTGTGACCGTGTGTGTGTGTGTTTGTGTGTGTGTGTGTGTGTGTGTGTGTGTGTGTGTAATACTGTGTACATTTTTTACAATCTCATTTTGTATAGCTAGGCAAGTGAGTGGTTCAACTTGTGGCTTGACAATAAAGGTCATAGTTCAAACAGTAAAAATCTATTTTTGTCTGTGATGTCACTCCGTTACGCCTTCACTGAGGTAATTTTAATGAGGAACTTTGATCATCCAGTAACAAACACAGAGGTGTTGCTTCCTCTCTGCATGAGCAATGAGAGGGTGTGTGTTTCCTCCTATTTGCAGCATTTATACCCACAAGTGTTTGCCTTGTAAGTCAGAGATCTACCGCTCTGTGACCAGAACGTGATAGACCAGCGAGTGGTTGACTTTTACCAGATCTTTATTGTACAAAGACACGTTGATCACCTTGGACTCAGGATGGCTTTCTCCATTACATTTGGACTGCTTTGCATGTGCTCTATCATGCTGCTTTTTCTCCCTGCACAAGGTGAGTGTGTCTTTGCCTACTAGTGAGTAAAGTAGCTTTTGAAGGATAACAGAATATGCATGTAAACTGTATGTTTCAAGGCTCAGATTGAAGTCTAACATGAATATCTGATGAGAGCCTTTATTATCAGTTATCACTGTATTCCTGGTTTAAAGGGTTAATTAAATCACCACTTGTATTGGATAGCAAGAAATTGTATGCTATGACATAAACAACGTAGACCAAATTTTTATCAAATTCAAATAACTTTATTGGCATGATCACAACACAAAGTTTTGCCAAGGCACTGTATAAGTAATCGATGTTGTATTATATATTTTGAATTGTTTACTGAACTCCAACAGCAGAATTAACATCTTTCCTTAATCAAGAAACTAACTGTACTTTTTGAAGGAAAACTCAACAAAAAAGTTTCACTGAAGACAAAAGAAACTCCAGACATAGTAGCTAGCAATTAGATTTTTTTTGTCTTCTTTAAGCCACATACCTTCGTGCTTATTGGTGAGCTCTTATAACCGACAAATGTAGCTGAATGGCATTTGTATGTTGATGCAGCACAATTTAATGTCCTAATTAACTGATAGTATCTTATTACTGTACTAATGTTATTCTATGTCTGTATGTGCTGTGTTGTAGGGCGATTTCAGCGTACCACAAATGAGTCCCAAGAAGATAGATTCATACCCTCGTGCTGTACCAGTACCTCAAGAGCCCGCATCAACTTTGCTGCCATCAACTGCTTTATTCAGAAAAAAAACACATTCCTAAATTGTCCAAGAGAGGCATACATGTAAGGGAAAGTATTCACTGACACATAGCTAAGCTTGTTTTATGACTGTATTTGTGGTGTGTTTGATCAATTTCACCAACAAAGCTAATCATGAGCAGACAAACCAGATTTAATGTGAAGAACTTTTCAGAATCACTCTGCTCAGTCATTTTAGGATTAAAAACATTCCTACCTCAGAGCAGGACTAAACATTTATCAAGTGTGCTACTCTTACTTTCAGTCAGAAGATGACAACTAAGTGACAGTATGATGTCTGTGTTTTGCTTCACTCCAAGCCACAAAGTAGAAACTCTACTAAGCTGTGGGGGGCATTTTGTAATCAAAACACCAAATGAGAGAATATCTTTTGGAAGAATGGTGTTCCTCCCTCCAGTAGAGTTCAGATACTTGGAGAATCAATGCCAAGGTGTACTGAAGCTGTTCTGGCAGTATGTTGTAATCCAACACCTTACTAAGACACATTATGTTGGTTTTTCATTTAATAGGTCACCTGTCTGTATTTGCACGCTATGTAGACTGTGAACAAGGCTACTCATATTGGTTCAGATAATAAATGTAGCCTTAGGTTGGCCTGCTTTGACGGAGCCCCTTTCAACCATATCGTTTTACATTCCCTGTAATGTGGCATCTTGCACATGTTCCACAGGACCATGTTGCAAACCATGAGCTGTGGTGCAACACTATATTGCACCTTTTTGTTCCACTGGCCTCTCTACTATGTCCCATGGAGCAATGTTGTCAAGAGCAGATCCTAATTTGACACAATGTACAATCCTCTCATTGGTGTGATGCTATGTTACTGATTGACAGATGGAGGAAAAGCACTGAAATATGCAGAGATGTACCTGTAAAGACAGTGAGGAATTAGATGCCTGCAAGTAAACACATGTTTTTTTAGAAAGTCAACTTCAGAAATGTTTTATGAGAAAGAAAATGCATTTAACATGTTTGTTAGAAGTCAAATAATCTCATGATGTGTTAATGCATGAATGAGAAACACTCAATGTGAGCAGAAACTTTGTCCACTAGGAAACTTCACAAGTCACTTTTACATACTGAAATCACATAGGTGCATAGACCTGAATAGCCTCAAAGAAATGGGACAATATTTAGTGAAACGTGCTTTCTTGACAAGGCTCAGATGAGAAGATTGACATTTTATGATTACATGAATTGCACTGACTTAGCTTAGCTTAGCTTAAAACCAGTAGGCTACATAAACATAAATGTAAAAGTTACAGTTTGTGGTTTTATGAGGCACTATTTCTCATGTACACCTGGGAATGAATTTACTTCCTAGAGTCTTGTCATCACCATGTTGATCATCAAGAGCCTGTTACATTATGGAACTACCTCTAAAACCATGTACATTGTCATTTCTACAACTATGTTTGTGTATGGATTAAATAAATGAGATACCATGTATTAATTAGTCTGGTTTGAGGTCCTACTTGGAGTAATTCAGTTAGTCGGGTTAGCTGTGTTGATGGTAAGCTAAGCTAATCACCCTCCAGCTTTAGAACTATACTTAATGTACAGATATGAAAGTGGGGTCAACTAACTCTCAGTAATAAAATAAGAAATGTTAAAATGTTATAGTATGCTTTTATAGTTAATGCTGTTATCATGATTTAGGGCAAATTGTTTGTATGAAATATAAATGTTATTTTAGTCTCTAATTTGTCTTTTCAACCCTACAGCCTTGTAACGGTCCAGGGTAAGCAATACTGTGTGGATCCAACTGCTGAGTGGCTCCCACAGAGACTTAAGAGGTTAAGAAAGGTAAGTCTAGAGAACACACTCTTAAATTTACAGCTAAAAGAAACCTAAGAAGGAAATCTTGTTCTTGATGATTTTGTGTTCCTATATTCATGTTTACTTGTTTTATATATTGTCAAAAGTCAAAATCGAATGTAGCATATGTGGGAAAATGTTTTCTATAATGTGGGACTTTTAACTAACCAAACTGATATGAACTATTTTGCTCCACAGAAAGGAATAAAATGTACAGAGCTTTAACAAAGCCTTCAATAACCAAGATGAGGATGATGCAACATGACCTTCTGAGCAGAATGGTGGTGCTAATTTCTGTTAAACTTTTCTAACTTTGATCAAATGTTTTACTTTCTCTATTTTTCAATACATATTTACCAGTGGCTTGGCAAAAATCTTACTATCTTATAAGCAAATTAAAAAAGATGTGAAAAATGTTGTCTTGGTGCTGTTTCTGTACTGATATGCTGTATTCACAGCTTGGACACACATCACTGAAAATACTGATGTATATTTATCATGTTATGAAGCCTGTCAGCTGTAGTGAGTTCTTCTAAAATATGACTTATTTTCAAGTTTGGAATCAAGGAAAATATCATATCAGCAACATTTTGGTAAATACAGTTCTTCACTTTGTTGCTGAAAGTTAGTCTCATGTCTGTAGGATTAAGTTACAGTCAGTATTGCCTACCTTATAGTATAAAGACTGCTGGGAAACAACTAGTAAAGCACACTCTGTCCAAAGCTCAAATATCCACCTGCAACAGAGTTTGTTTGAGTTTTATGTGGAGTTGAACACAATTGGAATAAATATTTCCACAAACATTGATCAGTGTTTTTAATATTTCAGATAATAAGGATTATAACTAATAACTAATAGATCTGCAGTTTTATACAAAAAAAAATCTTACATGTATCTTGACGAGACTAAAATGCTGAATTTGTATCATTTTTACACCAAAGAAGTCAATGAAACTTATTAAAAAGTCATTAAACATCCTTATTATAAAATATTTATTGACATGTCAAAACTACACTTTCATATATGATACATTTTAATGTTATACATGATTGATGAGAAGGAGGTCAAAAGTTAACATTGAAAAATGTTCTGAGCACAGTGATGTCACTAAAAAGTACCAAGTACATCTGATTGGTGTTTTATTTATATTCAATAAATATATGACAGGTGTCTTGTCCCAATCTTTCAGGTCACAGGCTGTTTATTTGAACACAACCTGTCTGATGCTCATCATCGCTGGCTATCCCATCATTCTCCTCACCAGGGGTTTGATGCTTAGTAGAAAATGAATAGGAGCTGCTGGCTGCGTCCAGTTGCCACTTTCTGTGTGTTTTAAGGCCCAGCTGATTTTGCTGTTAAAAGGTTTTAGCACAGTAAGAAAATCACTTACATGAGCGTGTGAGTAGCTATGGCGGTCGCTGTGTATATTAACACAGAGGCAGACAACATTAGCTTCCTTTCCACTCGGCTGCAGGATTTATTCTACTGCCTCTGTGTGTGTTTAAAGTTCCTCCTGACCGCTATGCGCCCTCTGCTGACATCTTTTAGTATTACACAAACACTGTAACCAGTAAAGTACACTGTAATTGGCATTAAAATCACGGTTTAGGACACAATTAAAATCAATTATTATTTTTTAACAATCGTTGTAACATAGTCCCTTAATGAACTGACTTTTTTTAACATCTTTGAAATTTCCTTTATATCACCTTTTAAATACATATTTTGCACTTTTTAACCCTTTACATGAGTCTAAAATGACTATTATCAGATTCTTAAAAAAAGGACCTGAATCACTGGTTAATGAGGCATTTCTGTTCTTTTCTCTGCATGCTTTCTAATCATCACATTGTGATCTTCTGATCCAGATGTTTGTGGATTTTAGATGTGGAAGTGATAATTGTGTTTTTGTTTTTCTCTCTGTGGTGGACACATACACCCAGTGTGTCATTTGGTATAGCTAGATAAGTGAGCAGTTGAACTTGTGGGTTGAACCATAAAGGTCATGGTTCAAACATTCAAAACCTTTTTTTGTGTGTGATTTCACTCCGTTACGCCTTCACTGAGGTAATTTTAATGAGGAACTTTGATCATCCAGTAACAAACACAGAGGTGTTGCTTCCTCTCTGCATGAGCAATGAGAGGGTGTGTGTTTCCTCCTATTTGCAGCATTTATACCCACAAGTGTTTGCCTTGTAAGTCAGAGATCTACCGCTCTGTGACCAGAACGTGATAGACCAGCGAGTGGTTGACTTTTACCAGATCTTTACTGTACAAAGACACGTTGATCACCTTGGACTCAGGATGGCTTTCTCCATTACATTTGGACTGCTTTGCATGTGCTCTATCATGCTGCTTTTTCTCCCTGCACAAGGTGAGTGTGGCTTTGCCTACTAGTGAGTAAAGTAGCTTTTGAAGGATAACAGAATATACATGTAAACTGTATGTTTCAAGGCTCAGATTGAAGTCTAACATGAATATCTGATGAGACCCTTTATTATCAGTAATCACTGTATTCCTGGTTTAAAGGGTTAAGTAAATCACACATTGTATTGGATAGCAAGAAATTGTATGCTATGACATGAACAACTTAAACCAAATTTTTATCAAATTCAAATAGCTTTATTGGCATGATCACAACACAAAGTTTTTCCAAGGCACTGTATAAGTAATGGATGTTGTATTATATATTTTGAATTGTTTACGGAACTCCAACAACAGAATTAACATCTTTCCTTAATCAAGAAACTAACTGTACTTTTTGAAGGAAAACTCAAAGAATAAAGTTACACTGAAGAAAAAAGAAACTCCAGACATAATAGCTAGCAATTAGAATTTTTTTTTGTCTTCTTTAATCCACATACCTTAGTGCTTATTGGTGAGCTCTTATAACCGACAAATGTAGCTGAATGGCATTTGTATGTTGACGCAACACAATTTAATGTCTTGATTAACTGATAGAATAACATTAGTACAGTAATAAGATTCTATGTCTGTATGTGCTGTGTTGTAAGGCGATTTCAGCGTACCACAAATGAGTCCCAAGACGTTGGACACGTCCCTGTGTGCTGTACCAACACCTCAAAAGCCCACATCCCATCTGCTGCCATCAGCTGCTTTCATCAGAGAAAAATCACACACCCAGATTGTCCAATAGATGCGTACATGTAAGTAAAAGTATTCAATGACACATAAGCTTATTTTCTATCTGTATTTGTGGTGTGTTTGATCAATTACACCAACAAATATAATCATGAGCAAACACATGAGATTTAATGTGAAGAACTTTTCAGAATCACTCCTGGGAATCACACTGATCAGTCAATTTAGGATTAAAAAACATTCCTACCTCAGAGCAGGACTAAACATTTATCAAGTGTGCTACTCTTACTTTCAGTGAGATGACGACACCTATTGAGAGTATGATGTCTGTGTTTTGCTTCACTCCAAGCTACAAAGTAGAAACTGTTAAGCTGTGGGGGGCATTTTGTCGAGGCACCTTATGTTGTTTTTTTCTTTGAATGAGTTATCTGTCTGTATCTACATGCTATGTAGCCTTCATAGACTGTAAACACGGCTACTCACATGGGTTAAAACATTAAATGTAGCCATAGGTTGGTCTACTTTGACAGAGCTGTTTGAAATCAATCCTTTTGAGCCACATCATTTTACATTCCCTGTAATGTGGCATCTTGCACATGTTCCACAGAACCATGTTGCAAACCATGAGCTGTGGTGCAACACTATATTGCACCTTTTCTTCCACTGTGCAGTTCCCCTTTAATTATACCTCCTCTTAACTTATGTTACTGACATGATGATGTTTAGATTCAGTAGCCTATCCAGCAAAGAGGACATGATTGTGTTCATATAAGCTTTATTTTGCTCTACTATGTCCAATGGAGCAATGTTGTCAAGAGTAGATCCTAATTTGACACAATGTACAATCCTCTCATTGGTGTGATGCTTTGTTACTGATTGACAGATGGAGGAAAAGCACTGAAATATGCAGAGATGTACCTGTAAAGACAGTGAGGAATTAGATGCCTGCAAGTAAACACATGTTTTTTTAGAAAGTCAATTTCAGAAATGTTTTATGAGAAAGAAAATGCATTTAACATGTTTGTTAGACCTCAAATATACACATGATGTGTTAATGCATGAATGAGAAACACTCAATGTGAGCAGAAACTTTGTCCACTAGGAAACTTCACAAGTCACTTTTACATACTGAAATCACATAGGTGCAAACACCTGAATATACTCAAAGAAATGGGACAACATTTTGTGAAATTTCATGTCTTGCCAAGGCTTAGATGAGAAGACTGACATTTTATGATTACATGAATTGCATTGGCTTAGCTTAGCTTAGCTTAAAACCAGTAGCCTACATAAACATAAATGTAAAAGTCACAGTTTGTGGTTTTATGAGGCACTATTTCTCATGTACACCTGGGAATTAATTTACTTCCATGAGTCTTGTCATCACCATGTGGTTCATCAAGAGCCTGTTACATTATGGAACTACCTCTAAAACCATATACATTGTCATTTCTACATCTCTGTTTGTGTATGGATTAAATAAATGAGATACCATGTATTAATTAGTCTGGTTTGAGGTCCTACTTGGAGTAATTCAGTTAGTCAGGTTAGCTGTGGTGATGCTAAGCTAAGCTAATCACCCTCCAGCTTTAAAACTATACTTAATGTACAGACATGAAAGTGGGGTCAACTAACTCTCAGTAATAAAGTAAGAATGTTAAAATGTTATAGTATGCTTTTACAGTTAAAGGGATAGTTCGGGATTTTTGACATGTAGTTGTATAACATCTTCACCATCAGTGTCGTGCATCAGTGGTGGCTTTTCCCCCACTGCGTCCTGTGAGCAGAGTTCTGGCCTGCTTTTGGTTTTGAAGAAAGTAGTTCCGGCTAGTTTCTGGGGTCACCAATATAAAGCGTTTGCTCGAAAAACAATATGTGTTCAAAAGAGTAATACATTTGCATCACAAAATCATTGTCCATAAAAAAGTCAGACCTCACAATCACCTGGCACTATTTTCCCTCCCTTCGTATCACTGCGCGCTGCCGCCTGTTGACAGCTGGGCACCTTTCCATCAACTGTTTCACGGTGTTTACATGCTCGGATATGCAAGAGAGCTAAGGTGAGAACTACAGAGAGGTAAATATATTATTAGACAAGAAAATATATAAAAAATGGTGCGGATTTGCGATTATGCAGACAGCAGCTGGCCTCCTCATCAATTGAGAGATCTTGCATCTGTGGCATGACAAGTTCCCATTCATGGCAGCAGTAGCTCTCCATCTCCGTCAGCATTGATTGACACTTTGAACAAGTGCCAACCATTTATCACTCACTCTGTCTCTCATTACAGCTACAACTGCAGGTCCAACTTCAGCTTGGACCGCTTCTCTGTCTCTCTCCTCTCTCTCTGCCTGTTCTAACTCCATCTGACAAAGCTCGGTATCTGTATATTCGGGTTCATAAAGGTTTCTATTTGGCTCTGTGGTAAAAGGAATGTCTTCATCACTTGTTTCATAGTCAGACATATTTACGTTTACCATCTGAGCATGTAAACACCGTGAAACAGCTGTTGGAAGGGTTCCCAGCTGTCAACAGGTGGCAGCGCGCAGCGATACGAAGGGAGGGAAAATAGTGCCAGGTGATTGTGAGGTCTGACTTTTTTACGGACAATGATTTTGTGATGCAAATGTATTACTCTTTTGAACACATATTGTTTTTTGAAGCAAAACTACTTTCTTCAACACCAAAAGCAGGCCAGAACTCTGCTCACAGGACACAGTGGGAGAAAAGCCACTGCTGGTGCACGACACTGATGGTGAGGATGTCATACAACTTCATGTCAAAAAACCCGAACTATCCCTTTAATGCTGTGCTCATGACTTAAGGCAAATTGTTTGTATGAAATATAAATGTTATTTTAGTCTCTAATTTGTCTTTTCAACCCTGCAGCCTTGAAACGGACCAGCATAAGCAATACTGTGTGGATCCAACTGCCAAGTGGCTCCCAAGGAGACTTAGGACGTTAAGACAGGTAAGTCTAGAGAACACACTCTTAAATTTACAGCTAAAAGAAACCCAAGGAAGAAATCCTGTTCTTTTTTTCTGTCATTTAAGTTTTTATTCAATATTTTATGGCAACATCATACAAAAGACATCAGATTTCAACACAAACATCGCCATAGTAAACAAAAATATACAGACCAAAGAAAAAGAAGAGATAGAAAAAACAAACAAAACAAAACACAAATCACAGCCAATAAACAGTGCAGCACATCTCCCAGCACTAAACACCATGGTCACCGAAAAAAAAAAAAAAGTATATATACAGTATATGATAATATACCTGTATACAAGTGGTCAACCCCTCTTAGGATTCAGATACCTATTCCCCTCTCTATGATTTAGAAAATGACCCCAGACATGGTTAAATTTCCCTTTGATATCATTCAACCTTGCTATCATCAATTCATAGGAGGCATTATCCGTCATCAGTTTAACCCAGTCAGTAAATTCTGGTCGAGTCTGACTCTTCCAGTGGAGAAGAATGATCCTAGCAGCAGTAATGAAGCCTGTTACTGCTAAACCAAATTCTGCTTTTGATATTCCTGGTGGTGAATTTGACTTATCTCCCAGTAGACAGAGTTGGGGGGATTCAGGTTTTTCCCAGCCATTCTGCCAATTTTCCTGTAACTTTTTTCCAGAAAGGGAAAATCAAAGAGCACTCCCACATTAAATGTAAGAAGGTTCCTTCCTGAGAATTACACTTCCAACACAGATTGTTCTGTATCAATCCCATTTTATGGAGCCTTACTGGTGTATAATAATACCTGTGAATAATTTTATAATGTGTGAATTTGCCTCGGACGTCCCTGATGGACATCTCTGTGTTTACTATTATGTTTTCCCATACATCTTCCTCAATGTTGCAATTAAAACCTCTTTGCCAAATTAGCCTTACATTATTATATTTCCCACACTGGGCATCGAGAACCATATTATAGAGAACTGAGGCTGAGTGAGCAGAACTGGGCAGCTGAAAACAGAGTCTAATCACATTCTCCCCATTGCCTGGTTTAATGCCTGAGGTTGTAACACAGTTTCTTAGTTGGAGGTACCGCCAAAAATCCCCTTTCTCTTTCTGGCTGAAATGTGTACTAAATTCTTGAAATGACAGAAACACCCCATCTTTATACAAGTCCCCAATCTTATTCAGGTTCCTCTTCAGCCAGGACTTCCACAGGAAAGGTTTCTTGTCTATTTTTATAGACGGATTATTCCAGATAGAGGAATACTCTTGTCTGTATTGGGAAATCCTGAGCATCTTGTGAAGCTTTGCCCACACTGCTTTGCAATGTTGCAGTATGGGATTACTCTCATCACCAGTCAGATTTCCCCCAGCATTTTGTGATGAGGTTTCAATTGGTTTGAATGGGGCTGTGATTTCCTTTTCGTGTCCATCCCAGGTGTGAGCCACAGCTGGCCCAGTGCTTGGCTAACTCAACCATTTCAAATGCTATGTTATAAAGTTCCACATTGGATAAAGCTTTCTTTTTTGATTTGTTTTGATTATGGGTTTCTTTCCATTCTATAGATATTCCTTAATTATCTGATTATACTGCTTAAAAATCCCAGCAAGGATTGTCACAGGTACCATCATTGATATGTAGTTAAACTTAGGGGCAATCACCATTTTAATTGTATTGATTTTCCTCCTGTTCTTGATGATTTTGTGTTTCTATATTCAGGTTTACTTTTTTGATGTACTGTCAAAAGTCAACAATAATCTTAAGGATGTTGTTCATTTGGTAACACATTGTGAGATGCAGAAAACCTACCCAGTCTCCAAACTAGCTCCTCACAAGTTTTAATGTTTTGTCTTTTTTGGCATTTAGGAATTTTAGTGTGTGACTTCAAATCGAATGCAGCAACTTTTAACTAACCAAACTGATATGAACTCTTTTGCTCCACAGAGAGGAATAAAATGTACAGCTTTAACAAAGCCTTCAATAACCAAGATGAGGATGATGCAACATGACCTTCTGAGCAGAATGGTGGCGCTAATTTCTGTTAAACTTTTCCAACTTTGATCAAATGTTTTACTTTCTCTATTTTTCAATACATATAACCAGTGACTTGGGAAAGATTTCACTAATTATATACTAATTTACAAATTAAAAAAGATGTGAAAAATGTTGTCTTGGTGCTGTTTCTGTACTGATATGCTGTATTCACAGCTTGGACACACATCACTGAACATACTGATGTATATTTATCATGTTATGAAGCCTGTCAGCTGTAGTGAGTTCTTCTAAAATATGACTTATTTTCAAGTTTGGAATCAAGGAAAATATCATATCAGCTACATTTTGGTAAATACAGTTCTTCACTTTGTTGCTGAAAGTTAGTCTCATGTCTGTAGGATTAAGTTACAGTCAGTATTGCCTACCTTATAGTATAAAGACTGCTGGGAAACAACTAGTAAAGCACACTCTGTCCAAAGCTCAAATATCCACCTGCAACAGAGTTTGTTTGAGTTTTATGTGGAGTTGAACACAATTGGAATAAATATTTCCCCAAATGTTGATCAGTGTTTTTAATATTTCAGAAAATAAGGATTATAACTAATAACTAATAGATCTGCAGTTTTAAACAGAAACACTTACCTGTATCTTGAAGAGGCTAAAATGTTGAATTTGTATCATTTGTTCACCAAAGAAGTCAATGACACTTATTGAAAAGTCATTAAACATCCTTATTATAAAATATTTATTGACATGTCAAAACTACACTTTCATATATGATACATTTTAATGTTATACATGATTGATGAGAAGGAGGTCAAAAGTTAACATTGAAAAATGTTCTGAGCACAGTGATGTCACTAAAAAGTACCAACAGGTGGCTGATGCAGGTTCTACATCTGATTGGTGTTTTATATATATACAATAAATATATGACAGGTGTCTTGTCCCAATCTTTCAGCTCACAGGCTGTTTATTTGAACACAACCTGTCTGATGCTCATCATCGCTGGCTATCCCATCATTCTCCTCACCAGGGGTTTGCTGCTTAGTAGAAAAAGAATAGGATCTGCTGGCTGCGTCCAGTTGCCACTTTCTGTGTGTTTTAAGGCCCAGCTGATTTTGCTGTTAAAAGGTTTTAGCACAGTAAGAAAATCACTTACATGAGCGTGTGAGTAGCTATGGCGGTCGCTGTATATATTAACACAGAGGCAGACACCATTAGCTTCCTTTCCACTCGGCTGAAGGATTTATTTGTTTCACAAAAGTATAGTGAACAAGTATACAATTTTACAGTGCATAACTACTTATTTCTTAACAATTCATTACACAAATGCATACGCTTTAGGGGAATATTAAACCACCTGTATATATTAACACAGAGGCAGACAACATTAGCTTCCTTTCCACTCGGCTGCAGGATTTATTCTACTGCCTCTATGTAGGTTTTAAGTTCTCCTGACTGCTATGCGCCCTCTGCTGACATCTTGTAGTATTAACCAAACATTGTAACCAGTAAAGTACACTGTAATTGCCATTTAAATCTAAATAAAGTTTAGGACACAATTAAAATCAAATATTATTTTTTAACAATCGTTGTAACATAGTCCCTTAATGAACTGACTTTTTTAACATCTTTGAAATGTCCTATATATCACCTTTTAAATACATATGCTGCATTTTTTAACCCTTTACATAAGTCTAAAATGACTATTACCAGATTCTTTAAAAAGGACCCGAATCACTGGTTAATGAAGCATTTCTGTTCTTTTCTCTGCCTGCTTTCTAATCATCAAACTGTGATCTTCTGATCCAGATGTTTGTGGATTTTAGATGTGGAAGTGATAATTTTGTTTTTCTCTCTGTGGTGGACACATACACCCAGTGTGACCATCCGTCCGTGTGTGTGTGTGTGTGTGTGTGTAATACTGTGCACGTTTTCCACAAATCTCATTTTGTATAGCTAGGTAAGTGAGCGGTTGAACTTGTGGCTTGAACCATAAAGGTCATGGTTCAAACAGTCAAAACCTTTTTTTGTGTGTGATTTCACTCCGTTACGCCTTCACTGAGGTAATTTTAATGAGGAACTTTGATCATCCAGTAACAAACACAGAGGTGTTGCTTCCTCTCTGCATGAGCAATGAGAGGGTGTGTGTTTCCTCCTATTTGCAGCATTTATATCCACAAGTGTTTGCCTTGTAAGTCAGAGATCTACCGCTCTGTGACCAGAACGTGATAGACCAGCGAGTGGTTGACTTTTACCAGATCTTTACTGTACAAAGACACGTTGATCACCTTGGACTCAGGATGGCTTTCTCCATTACATTTGGACTGCTTTGCATGTGCTCTATCATGCTGCTTTTTCTCCCTGCACAAGGTGAGTGTGGCTTTGCCTACTAGTGAGTAAAGTAGCTTTTAAAGGATAACAGAATATGCATGTAAACTGTATGTTTCAAGGCTCAGATTGAAGTCTAACATGAATATCTGATGAGAGCCTTTATTATCAGTTATCACTGTATTCCTTGTTTAAAGGGTTAAGTAAATCACACATTGTATTGAATAGCAAGAAAATGGATGCTATGACAAACAGCTAAAACTAAATGTTTATAAAAATTCAAATAACTTCATTAGCATGACTGTAACTGTATATTATTGTTAAGACATTATATGAGTAATGAATGGTAAAATGGACTGTACTTATAAAGTGCTTTTCTAGTTATTATGATCACTCAAAGCACTTTTACACTTTGTCTTGACCCATTCACACACTGATGGCAGGGCCTACCATGCAGGGTGCCAACCTACTCATTATTCATACACATTCACACACGGTTGGCACAGCAACGGGAGCAATTTGGGGAGTTAAGTGTCTTGCCCAAGGACACATCAACATGTGCACTGGAGGAGCCAGGAATCGTACCGCCAATCTTCCAATTGGTGGACGACTGCTCTACCTCCTGGGCCACACACAGCAGTCTGTATTCTGTAATTGAATGATGACTATTACAGAATACAGACACCTATACTTCTACATGTCTGTATTATATATTCTTTACAGTTTACAGAACTCCAACAGCAGAATTAACATATTTTATTCATCAAAAAAACTAACTGTACGTCTGGAAGGAAAACTTAAAGAATAAAGTTATACTGAAGAAAACGAACCATTTGACATAGAAGCTACCGAATAGAATGTGTTTGTCTTCTTTAAGCCACATACCATAGTGCTTATTGGTGAGCTCTTAGACAAATGTAGCTAAATGACATTTGTGTGATTCTGCAGCATACCTTGCTGTCCTGACTCCTAACTTATTTATAGTATCTTACTACTGTACTAATGTTATTCTCTCTGTATGTGATGTGTTGTAGGGCGTTTTCAGCGTACCACGAGTGAGTCCCCCGTAGAACCAGTCATCCCCACGTGCTGCACGGCGTGCTCCAAAGCCAGAATCAACAGCACTGTCATCAGCTGCCATATACAGAAGAAAATCACACACCTTGGGTGCAAAATAGATGCGTACATGTAAGGGAAAGTATTCAATGACACATAAGCTTGTTTTCTATCTGTATTTGTGGTGTGTTTGATCAATTTCACCTACAAATCTAATCATGAGCAAACACATGAGATTTAATGTGAAGACCTTTTCAGAATCACTCCTGGGAATCACACTGATCAGTCAATTTAGGATTAAAAACATTCCTACCTCAGAGCAGGACTAAACATTTATCAAGTGTGCTACTCTTACTTTCAGTGAGATGACGACACCTATTGAGAGTATGATGTCTGTGTTTTGCTTCAGTCCAAGCCACAAAGTAGAAACAGTTAAGCTGTGTGTTTTGTCGAGGCACCTTATTTTGTTTTTTTCTTTGAATGAGTTATCTGTCTGTATCTACATGCTATGTAGTCTTCATAGACTGTAAACATGGCTACACATGGGTTAAAGAATTAAATGTAGCCTTACATTGGTCTACTTTGACAGAGCTGTTTGAAATCAACCCTTTTTGAGCCACATTATTTGACATTACCTATAATGTGGCATCTTGCACATGTTCCACAGGACCATGTTGCAAACCATGAGCTGTGGTGCAACACTATATTGCACCTTTTCTTCCACTGTGCAGTTCCCCTTTAATTATACCTCCTCTTAACTTATGTTACTGACATGACGTTGTTTAGATTCAGTAGCCTATCCAGCAAAGAGGACATGATTGTGTTCATATAAGCTTTATTTTGCTCTACTATGTCCCATGGAGCAATGTTGTCAAGAGTAGATCCTAATTTGACACAATGTACAATCCTCTCATTGGTGTGATGCTATGTTACTGATTGACAGATGGAGGAAAAGCACTGAAATATGCAGAGATGTACCTGTAAAGACAGTGAGGAATTAGATGCCTGCAAGTAAACACATGTTTTTTTTAGAAATTCAAATTCAGAAATGTTTTATGAGAAAGAAAATGCATTTAACATGTTTGTTAGAAGTCAAATTTTACACATGATGTGTTAATTCATGAATGAGAAACACTCAATGTGAGCAGAAACTTTGTCCACTAGGAAACTTCACAAGTCACTTTTACAAACTGAAATCACATAGGTGCAAACATCTGATAGATTAGCTGGGCATAAAACCAGTACATAAACAGAAATGAAAAGAAAAAAGAAATTATGGAACTACCTGTAAAACCATATACATTGTCATTTCTACATCTCTGTTTGTGTATGGATTAAATAAATGAGATACCATGTATTAATTAGTCTGGTTTGAGGTCCTACTTGGAGTAATTCAGTTAGTCAGGTTAGCTGTGTTGATGCTAAGCTAAGCTAATCACCCTCCAGCTTTAGAACTATACTTAATGTACAGACATGAAAGTGGGGTCAACTAACTCTCAGTAATAAAATAAGAATGTTAAAATGTTATAGTATGCTTTTATAGTTAATGCCATTATCATGATTTAGGGCAAATTGTTTGTATGAAATATAAATGTTATTTTAGTCTCTAATTTGTCTTTTCAACCCTACAGCCTTGAAACGAACCAGCATAAGCAATACTGTGTGGATCCAGCTGCTGAGTGGCTCCAAAAGAGACTTAAGCAGTTAAAACAGGTAAGTCTAGAGAACACACTCTTAAATTTACAGCTAAAAGAAACATAAGAAGGAAATCCTGTTCTTGATGATTTTGTGTTTCTATATTCATGTTTACTTGTTTTATATATTGTCAAAAGTCAAAATCGAATGCAGCATATGTGTGAAAATGTTTTCTATAATGTGCAACTTTGAACTAACCAAACTGATATGAACTCTTTTGCTCCACAGAGAGGAATATACTGTACAGAGCCTCAACAAAGCCTTCAATAACCAAGATGAGGATGATGCAACATTACCTTCTGAGCAGAATGGTGGCGCTAATTTCTGTTAAACTTTTCTAACTTTGATCAAATGTTTTACTTTCTCTATTTTTCAATACATATTTACCAGTGGCTTGGCAAAAATCTTATGAGCAAATTAAAAAAGATGTGAAAAATGTTGTCTTGGTGCTGTTTCTGTACTGATATGCTGTATTCACAGCTTGGACACACATCACTGAACATACTGATGTATATTTATCATGTTATGAAGCCTGTCAGCTGTAGTGAGTTCTTCTAAAATATGACTTATTTTCAAGTTTGGAATCAAGGAAAATATCATATCAGCTACATTTTGGTAAATACAGTTCTTCACTTTGTTGCTGAAAGTTAGTCTCATGTCTGTAGGATTAAGTTACAGTCAGTATTGCCTACCTTATAGTATAAAGACTGCTGGGAAACAACTAGTAAAGCACACTCTGTCCAAAACTCAAATATCCACCTGCAACAGAGTTTGTTTGAGTTTTATGTGGAGTTGAACACAATTGGAATAAATATTTCCCCAAATATTGATCAGTGTTTTTAATATTTCAGAAAATAAGGATTATAACTAATAACTAATAGATCTGCAGTGTTAAACATTAAACATCCTTATTATAAAATATTTATTGACATGTCAAAACTACACTTTCATATATGATACATTTTAATGTTATACATGATTGATGAGAAGGAGGTCAAAAGTTAACATTGAAAAATGTTCTGAGCACAGTGATGTCACTAAAAAGTACCAACAGGTGGCTGATGCAGGTTCTACATCTGATTGGTGTTTTATTTATATACAATAAATATATGACAGGTGTCTTGTCCCAATCTTTCAGCTCACAGGCTGTTTATTTGAACACAACCTGTCTGATGCTCATCATCGCTGGCTATCCCATCATTCTCCACACCAGGGGTTTGCTGCTTAGTAGAAAATGAATAGGAGCTGCTGGCTGCGTCCAGTTGTCACTTTCTGTGTGTTTTAAGGCCCAGCTGATTATGCTGTTATAAGGACACAGTCATATTAAGAAAATTGCCTACAAAAATTGTTAGTGTATTGTAATTCCTAAGCAGCTGTTTTCATTATTATTAGAAATTCAAAATAGAAATACTTTAGTACAAAAGCAGTATATGACTGATATTCATGCTGAGTTTTACAATATTTCAAACTTATTTGAATTGTTCATTGAGAATGTATCCTATTTAACATGAGAAATTGTTTTCTTTGTAGATCTCAACATTATTTGGGGCATATTAAAGTTTTAACCCCTCATTCCAGAGAAAGAGGAACACAGCTGTGGTGGTTACTCAATGTTTCCTCCCTAAAGGGATTTAAAAAAATTTATTGTACATACAATTGATATAATTTGCTGAAATCACTGTGAGGCAATTTCAATGTTAAAACCACAAATGTGGAACGAAAGGAAAGAAAGGTGAAACTGTGAAATGTAGCCAACACCTTTTACAAGGCGTTAACAATACAATAGTTAACATTGAAATACTCATGTATTCATAGCAATACAATTTCATAATTAATTGTTTTGACACCATGGCTACATTTTGACACCATGGCTACATTTCACCATTTCACCTTTCTTTATTTCCACATTTATGGTTTTAACATTGAAATATCTTTTTTGCCTCACAGTGATTTCAACACATCATACCGGTTCAATACAATACATTTTTTTAATCTCTTTATGGAGGAAAGATTGAGTAACCACTCAGAACAGCTGTGTTCCGCTTTCTGTGGAATGATTATGTCCTCCACATAGGAAAAATTCTTCATCTCGCAAGTCACTGCTTTACTCCAGGAGAAGCTCTTCATCATTCACTTTTACTAGATTTCTATTCTTAAGAAACACATCCCAGGACACAAGATGTTGTTCTCTGTTAACTTTGGAAGTCTCTCATGTTTAACCATGCTGCTTTTCCTTTGTGCACAAGGTGAGTGTGGCTTTGTCTAGATTGGGTGTGCAATTTCAAGAGTTGAGAAAATCATATAAATTGTATCATGTAAATGAAGAAAACTTAGCCTGTATGAATGTTGCATTATAGTGCATCCTCAATGTTACACCCCTGTGCCAAGGGGTCCTGGACGTGTCGCTCCCTCCTGCTGTACGGCGGTCTCAAATGCTACCATTCACAAACCTGTCAATGCTTGCTACGAACAGAAGGAAATCACATTTGTGGGCTGTAGAATACATGCTTATATGTAAGTAAAAGTACACTCACACAACACTACAGTCTTTCAGTCAGTGCAGTTGGGGTGTTAGTGTCCCCTACCAAGCTTAAAATGAGCAGGCAACTCAAGAATGACATTGGAAAATACATGTACTGAGGGTTAAATAATACGGTTAGCACTCTCATGTCTTTCTTGGAGGGTTAGGGTGTATGTGTTTGTGTGTGTGTGGGTGGGCTGGGGGGTGGGGGGGTGGTGTTGCATTCTATTTGGCACTGAGAGCGTAGAGAGAGAGAGGACATGTGTTATGTAAGCATTAGGCTAACGGGGAATCCCAAGCACTCATGTGTTGAGTTCCATTTACCTCGGATGCTGGTAGTCGGAGCTGGGAATGATGTGTTCCAGTTCAAGAAGTCATAAAACCAGCAATAGCCAGGTTAACCATTGATAACAATACCAATACCAGTTGATAAAAACATATTTCGCTGTATTTTGCACATACAAACACCATAGCAACACATCCACAGACAGAAGTTGGACAGAGGGGCAAAAAATATTTAGTCAGCCACCACATGTGCAAGTTCTCCCATTTAAAAAGATGAGAGAGGCCTGTAACTTTCATCATAGGTACACTTCAACTATGAGAGACAGAATGGGTGGAAAGAATCCAGGAAATCACATTGTAGGATTTTTAATGAATTAATTGGTAAATTCCTCTGTAAAATAAGTATTTGGTCACCTACAAACAAGCAAGATTTCTGGCTCTCACAGACCTGTAACTTCTTCTTTAAGAGGCTCCTCTGTCCTCCACTCGTTACCTGTATTAATGGCACCTGTTTGAACTTGTTATCAGTATAAAAGACACCTATCCACAACCTCAAACAGTCACACTCCAAACTCCACTATGGCCAAGACCAAAGAGCTGTCAAAAGACACCAGAAACAAAATTGTAGACCTGCACAATGCCGGGAAGCCTGAATCTGCAATAGGTAAGCAACTTGGTTTGAAGAAATCAACTGTGGGAGCAATTATTAGAAAATGGAAGACATACAAGACCATATAGATAATCTCCCTCGATCTGGGGCTCCATACAAGATCTCACCCCGTGTGGTCAAAATGATCACAAGAACGGTGAGAAAAAATCCCAGAACCACACGGGGGGACCTAGTGAATGACCTGCAGAGAGCTGGGACCAAAGTAACAAAGGCTACCATCAGTAACACACAAATCCCACACAAATCCTGCAGTGCCAGACGTGTCCCCCTGCTTAAGCCAGTACATGTCCAGAATCATCTGAAGTTTGCTAGAGAACATTTGGATGATCCAGAAGAGGATTGGGAGAATGTCATATGGTCAGATGAAACCAAAATAGAACTTTTTGGTAAAAACTCAACTTGTCGTGTTTGGAGGAGAAAGAATGCTGAGTTGCATCCAAAGAACACCATACTTACTGTGAAGCATGGGTGTGGAAACATCATGCTTTGGGGCTGTTTTTCTGCAAAGGGACCAGAACGACTGATCCGTGTAAAGGAAAGAATGAATGCGGCCATGTATCGTGACAATTTTAGTGAAAACCTCCTTCCATCAGCAAGGGCATTGAAGATGAAACGTGGCTGGGTCTTCCAGCATGACAATGATCCCAAACACACCGCCCTGGCAACAAAGGAGTGGCTTCGTAAGAAGCATTTCATGGTCCTGGAGTGGCCTAGCCAGTCTCCAGATTTCAACCCCATAGAAAATCTTTGGAGTTAGTTGAAAGTCTGTGTTGCCCAGTGACAGCCCCAAAACATCACTGCTCTAGAGGAGATCTGCATGGAGGAATGGGCCAAAATACCAGCAACAGTGTGTGAAAACCTTGTGAAGACTTACAGAAAATGTTTGACCTGTCATTGCCAACAAAGGGTATAACAAAGTATTGAGATGAACTTTTGTTATAGACAAAATACTTATTTTCCACCATAATTTGCAAATAAATTCTTTAAAAATCAGACGTGATCATACAGTGATTTTCTGGATTTTTTTTTTTTTTATTTATTTTTTTCTCATTTTGTCTCTCATAGTTGAGGTATACCTATGATGAAAATTACAGGCCTCATCTTTTTAAGTGGGAGAACTTGCACAATTAGTGGCTGACTAAATACTTTTTTGCCCGACTGTATTACTACAACTACACTGTTGATGCATAGGGCTTGGATCTTGGATTTATGAGGTTCGGGCTGGGGAGCTTCTTCTAATGTTCTGAGTCGAAAATCTGACTTCAGGGGGCATTCCAGTTGAAATTTCCGATTGGGAACTTGGAAATTCTGACTTAAAGCTAAAGCAAGAAGAGGGGTTAAACAGAATTGTAATATTTCCCCAAATGTTGATCAGTGTTTTTAATGTCAGAAAATAAGGATTATAACTAATGGGTCATGTCTCTTCCCTCACCAGGGGTTTGCTGCTCAGTAGAAAATGAATAGGAGCTGCTGGCTGTGTCCAGTTGTCACTTTCTGTGTGTTTTAAGGCCCAGCTGATTTTGCTATTAAAAGGTTTTAGCACAGTAAGAAAATCACTTACATGAGCGTGTGAGTGATACAGCAGCATCATGGCTTACATCAATTCCCAATGACAAAGGCAGCTATACAGGTGAGTCTTATGAGCTTAAATACCAGTTTAATGAACTGTAAAGCTAAAAATGACACTAACTATTATATTACCAGATACTTAAAAAAAGGACCTGAATCACTCATCCACCTGCTTTTTAATCATCACACTGTGATCTTCTGATCCAGATGTTTGTGGATT
The DNA here is from genome assembly GCF_027409825.1 of Scomber japonicus. Lineage (NCBI taxonomy): Eukaryota > Metazoa > Chordata > Actinopteri > Scombriformes > Scombridae > Scomber > Scomber japonicus. The sequence continues at coordinate 21,242,404 of NC_070597.1, forward strand.
TTAGATGTGGAAGTGATAATTGTGTTTTTGTTTTTCTCTCTGTGGTGGACACATACACCCAGTGTGACCGTCTGTCCATTACGCCTTCACTGAGGTAATTTTAATGAGGAACTTTGATCATCCAGTAACAAACACAGAGGTGTTGCTTCCTCTCTGCATGAGCAATGAGAGGGTGTGTGTTTCCTCCTATTTGCAGCATTTATATCCACAAGTGTTTGCCTTGTAAGTCAGAGATCTACCGCTCTGTGACCAGAACGTGATAGACCAGCGAGTGGTTGACTTTTACCAGATCTTTACTGTACAAAGACACGTTGATCACCTTGGACTCAGGATGGCTTTCTCCATTACATTTGGACTGCTTTGCATGTGCTCTATCATGCTTATTTTTCTCCCTGCACAAGGTGAGTGTGGCTTTGCCTACTAGTGAGTAAAGTAGCTTTTGAAGGATAACAGAATATGCATGTAAACTGTATGTTTCAAGGCTCAGATTAAAGTCTAACATGAATATCTGATGAGAGCCTTTATTATTAGTAATCACTGTATTCCTGGTTTAAAGGGTTAATTAAATCACACATTGTATTGAATTGCAATAAATTGTATGCTAGGACATAAACAACGTAAATCAAATTTTTATCAAATTTAAATAGCTTTATTGGCATGATCACAACACAAAGTTTTGCCAAGGCACTGTATAAGTAATGGATGTTGTATTATATATTTTGAATTGTTTACGGAACTCCAACAGCAGAATTAACATCTTTTCTTAATCAAGAAACTAACTGTACTTTTTGAAGGAAAACTCAAAGAATAAAGTTACACTGAAGAAAAAAGAAACTCCAGACATAGTAGCTAGCAATTAGAATTTTTGTTTGTCTTCTTTAACCCACATACCTTAGTGCTTATTGGTGAGCTCTTATAACCGACAAATGTAGCTGAATGGCATTTGTATGTTGATGCAGCACAATTTAATGTCCTAATTAACTGATAGTATCTTATTACTGTACTAATGTTATTCTATGTCTGTATGTGCTGTGTTGTAGGGCGACTTCAGCATACCACAGCTGAGTCCCAAGAAGTTAGAAAAATACCCACATGCTGTACCGACACCTCAAAAGCCCGCATCAACTCTTGTTTCATCAGCTGCTTTTATCAGAAAGAGAACGCACACAAAGATTGTCCAAGAGAGGCGTACATGTAAGAGAAAGTATTCACTGACACATAAGCTTGTTTTATGACTGTATTTGTGGTGTGTTTGATCAATTTCACCAACAAAGCTAATCATGAGTAGACAAACCAGATTAAATGTGAAGAACTTTTCAGAATCACTCTGCTCAGTCAATTTAGGATTAAAAACACTCCTACCTCAGAGCAGGACTAAACATTTATGAAGTGTGCTATTCTTACTTTCAGTCAGAAGATGACAACTGAGTGACAGTATGACGTCTGTGTTTTACTTCACTCCAATTCACAAAGTAGAAACTTTACTAAGCTGTGGGGGGCATTTTGTCATCAAAACACCAAATGAGAGAATATCTTTTGGAAGAATGGTGTTCCTTCCTCCAGTAGAGTTCAGATACTTGGAGAATCAATGCCAAGGTGTTCTGAAGCTTTTGTTGTATGTTGTAATCCAACACCTTACTAAGACACATTATGTTGGTTTTTCATTTAATATGTCACCTGTCTGTATGTACACGCTATGTAGACTGTGAACAAGGCTACTCACATTGGTTCAGTTATTAAATGTAGCCTTAGGTTGGCCTGCTTTGACTGAACCTATTTCAACTACATCTTTTTACATTCCCTATAATGTGACATATTGCACATGTTCCACAGGACCATGTTGCAAACCATGAGCTGTGGTTCAACACTATGTTCGACCTTTTCTTCCACTGTGCAGTTCCCCTTTAATTATACCTGCTCTTAACTTATGTTACTGACATGATGATGTTTAGATTCAGTAGCCTATCCAGCAAAGAGAACAGGGCTCTACTATGTCCCATGGAGCAATGTTTTCAAGAGTAGATCCTGATCTGACACAATGTACAATCCTCTCATTGGTGTGATGCTATGTTACTGATTGACAGATGGAGGAAAAGCACTGAAATATGCAGAGATGTACCTGTAAAGACAGTGAGGAATTAGATGCCTGCAAGTAAACACATGTTTTTTTAGAAAGTCAAATTCAGAAATGTTTTATGAGAAAGGAAATACATTTAACATGTTTGCTAGGAGTCAAATATACACATGATGTGTTAATTCAAGAATGAGAAACACTCAATGTGAGCAGAAACTTTGTCCACTAGGAAACTTCACAAGCCACTTTTACATACTGAAATCACATAGGTGCAAACACCTGAATATACTCAAAGAAATGGGACAACATTTTGTGAAATTTGCTTTCTTTCCAAGGCTTAGATGAGAAGATTGACATTTTATGATTACATGAATTGCATTGGCTTAGCTTAGCTTAGCATAAAACCAGTACATAAACAGAAATGGAAAAGTTACAGTTTGTGGTTTTATGAGGCACTATTTCTCATGTACACCTGGGAATGAATTTACTTCTTAGAGTCTTGTCATCACCATGTTGATCATCAAGAGCCTGTTACATTATGGAACTACCTCTAAAACCATATACATTGTCATTTCTACATCTCTGTTTGTGTATGGATTAAATAAATGAGATACCATGTATTAATTAGTCTGGTTTGAGGTCCTACTTGGAGTAATTCAGTTAGTCAGGTTAGCTGTGTTGATGCTAAGCTAAGCTAATCACCCTCCAGCTTTAGAACTATACTTAATGTACAGACATGAAAGTGGGGTCAACTAACTCTCAGTAATAAAGTAAGAAATGTTAAAATGTTATAGTATGCTTTTATAGTTAATACTGTTATCATGATTTAGGGCAAATTGTTTGTATGAAATATAAATGTTATTTTAGTCTCTAATTTGTCTTTTCAACCCTACAGCCTTGAAACGGACCAGCATAAGCAATACTGTGTGGATCCAACTGCTGAGTGGCTTCCAAGGAGACTTAAGAGGTTAGAACAGGTAAGTCTATAGAACACACTCACACACACACTAAATTTACAGCTAAAGGAAACCCAAGGAGTAAATCTTGTTCTTGATGATTTTGTGTTTCTATATTCATGTTTACTTTTTTGATATACTGTCAAAAGTCAACAATAATCTTAAGGATGTTGTTCATTTGGTAACACATTGTGAGATGCAGAAAACCTACCCAGTCTCCAAACTAGCTCCTCACAAGTTTTAATGTTTTGTCCTTTTTGGCATTTAGGAATTTTAGTGTGTGACTTCAAATCGAATGCAGCAACTTTTAACTAACCAAACTGATATGAACTCTTTTTCTCCACAGAGAGGAATAAAATGTACAGAGCTTTAACAAAGCCTTCAATAACCAAGATGAGGATGATGCAACATGACCTTCTGAGCAGAATGGTGGCGCTAATTTCTGTTAAACTTTTCTAACTTTGATCAAATGTTTTACTTTCTCTATTTTTCAATACATATTTACCAGTGGCTTGGCAAAAATCTTACTATCTTATAAGCAAATTAAAAAAGATGTGAAAAATGTTGTCTTGGTGCTGTTTCTGTACTGATATGCTGTATTCACAGCTTGGACACACATCACTGAAAATACTGATGTATATTTATCATGTTATGAAGCCTGTCAGCTGTAGTGAGTTCTTCTAAAATATGACTTATTTTCAAGTTTGGAATCAAGGAAAATATCATATCAGCTACATTTTGGTAAATACAGTTCTTCTCTTTGTTGCTGAAAGTTAGTCTCATGTCTGTAGGATTAAGTTACAGTCAGTATTGCCTACCTTATAGTATAAAGACTGCTGGGAAACAACTAGTAAAGCACACTCTGTCCAAAACTCAAATATCCACCTGCAACAGAGTTTGTTTGAGTTTTATGTGGAGTTGAACACAATTGGAATGCATATTTCCCCAAATGTTGATCAGTGTTTTCAATATTTCAGAAAATAAGGATTATAACTAATAACTAATAGATCTGCAGTTTTAAACAGAAACACTTACCTGTATCTTGAAGAGGCTAAAATGCTGAATTTGTATCATTTTTACACCAAAGAAGTCAATGAAACTTATTGAAAAGTCATTAAACATCCTTATTATAAAATATCTATTGACATGTCAAAACTACACTTTCATATATGATACATTTTAATGTTATACATGATTGATGAGAAGGAGGTCAAAAATTTCCATTGAAAAATGTTCTGAGCACAGTGATGTCACTAAAAAGTACCAACAGGTGGCTGGTTGCAGGTTCTACATGTGATTGGTGTTTTATTTATACAATAAATATATGACAGGTGTCTTGTCCCAATCTTTCAGCTCACAGGCTGTTTATTTGAACACAACCTGTCTGATGCTCATCATCGCTGGCTATCCCATCATTCTCCTCACCAGAGGTTTGCTGCTTAGTAGAAAATGAATAGGAGCTGCTGACTGCGTCCAGTTGTCACTTTGTGTGTTTTAAGGCCCAGCTGATTATGCTGTTATAAGGACACAGTAAGATTAAGAAAATTGCCTACAAAAATTGTTAGTCTATTGTAATCCCTAAGCAGCTGTTTTTATTTTTATTAGTAATTCAAAGTACAAATACTTTAGTACATAAGCAGTATATGACTGATATTCATGCTGAGTTTTACAGTATTTCAAACTTTTTTGAATTGTTCATTGAGAATTTATCCTGTTTAACATGAGAAGCTTGATTTCTTTGTAGATCTCAACATTATTTGGGGCATATTAACGTTTTAACTCCTCATACCAGAGAAAGAGGAACACAGCTGTGGTGGTTACTCAATGTTTCCTCCCTAAAGGGATTTAAAAAAATGTACTGTACATACAACTGGTATAATTTGCTGAAATCACTGTGAGGCAATTTCAATGTTAAAACCACAAATGTGGAACGAAAAGGAAAGAAAGGTGAAACTGTGAAATGTAGCCAACACCTTTTACAAGGCGTTAACAACAGTTAACATTGAAATACTCATGTATTTATAGCAATACAATTTCATAATTAATTGTTTTGACACCATGGCTACATTTTGACACCATGGCTACATTTCACCATTTCACCTTTCTTTATTTCCACATTTATGGTTTTAACATTGAAATATCTTTTTTGCCTCACAGTGATTTCAACATATCATACCGGTTCAATACAATACATTTTTTAATCTCTTTATGGAGGAAAGATTGAGTAACCACTCAGAACAGATGTGTTCCGCTTTCTCTGGAATGATTATGTCCTCCACATAGGAACATTTCTTCATCTCGCAAGTCACTGCTTTACTCCAGGAGAAGCTCTTCATCATTCACTTTTACTAGATTTCTATTCTTAAGAAACACATCCCAGGACACAAGATGTTGTTCTCTGTTAACTTTGGAAGTCTCTCATGTTTAACCATGCTGCTTTTCCTTTGTGCACAAGGTGAGTGTGGCTTTGTCTAGATTGGGTGTGCAATTTCAAGAGTTGAGAAAATCATACAAATTGTATCATGTAAATGAAGAAAACTGTAAATGAAAAACAACATTCATGCACATGTTCCACAGAACCATGTTGCAAACCATGAGCTGTGGTGCAACACTATATTGCACCTTTTCTTCCACTGTGCAGTTCCCCTTTAATTATACCTCCTCTTAACTTATGTTACTTACATGATGATGTTTAGATTCAGTAGCCTATCCAGCAAAGAGGACATGATTGTGTTCATATAAGCTTTATTTCACTCTACTATGTCCCATGGAGCAATGTTGTCAAGAATAGATCCTAATTTGACACAATGTACAATCCTCTCATTGGTGTGATGCTATGTTACTGATTGACAGATGGAGGAAAAGCACTGAAATATGCAGAGATGTACCTGTAAAGACAGTGAGGAATTAGATGCCTGCAAGTAAACACATGTGTTTTTAGAAAGTCAAATTCAGAAATGTTTTATGAGAAAGAAAATGCATTTAACATGTTTGTTAGACCTCAAATATACACATGATGTATTAATGCATGAATGAGAAACACTCAATGTGAGCAGAAACTTTGTCCACTAGGAAACTTCACAAGTCACTTTTACATACTGAAATCACATAGGTGCAAACACCTGAATATCCTCAAAGAAATGGGACAACATTTGTGAAATTTCATGTCTTGCCAAGGCTGAGATGAGAAGATTGACATTTTATGATTACATGAATGGCATTGGCTTAGCTTAGCTTAGCATAAATCCAGTACATAAACAGAAATGTAAAAGTAACAGTTTGTGGTTTTATGAGGCATTATTTCTCATGTACACCTGGGAATGAATTTACTTTGTTACATTATGGAACTACCTCTAAAACCATATACATTGTCATTTCTACATTTCTGTTTGTGTATGGATTAAATAAATGAGATACCATGTATTCATTAGTCTGGTTTGAGGT